>NW_028232859.1:2500000-3750000 GCF_057557595.1 Rhyacophila brunnea
GCCCCCACATCCTGAAAAGGGCCCCCAGGCTAGGATGTTTGGCGGGCCCCCTTACCTATCACTAAAGGTAAAAGCAGTGTGACGCGCTACATTAGCATTTTCCATGGTGTACGCGGTAAAATTAAGGTGTATTTTTAGCGATTTTTTGTATTTTTAATATGTACCTACATCCATTTGAATTATGGAGTTGTCAAGAAAGTATCGGCACACAGTTAAAAATTGCATCGTACAATCAAATATTTAAATTATTAATAATTATTGAAGTAAAATAGCGCGCAGGCGACTTTTTTTTATTAGAGCAAATTTGTGGTCTGTGTTTATCTCACTCATCTGGTCGACTCGTCACGTCGGCCCCTTCCCGAGCCCGGGCCCCTAGGCTAGAGGCCTGTTAGCCCCCACTTGTGAGGGCCATGCGCATAACACCTAAGGACCGACCTATGTAATTATATATTTACATTAAACGTAATGCTTAAGTATTCTTAAAGAGTATTTGCCTGCTATTTTTTATACAATGCGATCTGTCATTTATTATTATTAGGTATTTTTTTACTCTTCACAACGCGTGCCATGCAAAATCATCTCACGTGCCACTGGTGGCATGCGTGGCATAGGTTCGCCACCACTGAGGTGTGTATACCTACGTTGGCCTTTTGTCTTATATTTTAGAGAACAGTCTTTTATTTGAGCGCGGTGTCATTTAGACACAAATTAATTTCATTTTGGAAAACCTACATTTGTTCATCTGGAGAAAAAAACCGTCGTGTCATTGGTAAGAAGAGGTTTTATTGGGAAGAAAAGTCGCTTGGATGGGAAAAAATGTGATGAAAACCTAAAAAAAGCTCTTGACTTTTGAACAGTAAGTAGGGAAAACTTTTTAATTAACCTACATGAAAATATAACGGTATCCTGTATTTACGAAAACAATGTATGGACAAACCATATGCGGTATAGATAAGTGCAGAGCACGAAATGGATCGGAACGCACCGGATCCACAGCTCCGGTTCGTGAAAACCTCGAGACTACCGATCTGTCTCGTGGACAAATCAAAAATGGCGCTCCGGTTCGTAAATTAATTTACATTTTTAATAAGTATTAAATAATAAACTTGACATGTACACACATATTTCTACAAACACAAACAATAATAAGATTTTGTGTTGTTTTGTTACAAAGCTTTTAGACGATCGTAATATAATATTTGTGTTTAGTAGTCTAGGATTCGCCATCCAATATCTTCACTGTCTGTGGGTATAGTAATAATTACTAATTGAATTAACGATCGTACAAACTATACAGCAGTAACATCCCGCGGGATAAACAAGCCGTGCACTTCTTATATGCCGCAGATAAAGGTAAGTTATAAAATATCTTTGACAGCATATTTTGTAAAAATAAGTTTTTTTTTCGCCAGCGGCGCTGAAAAACGTTGCCTACCCAAATATTAGTAGTAGTGCGTATCAGATGTCTAAAGACTATTTTTGCATTTGTCAGTCTAAGGTAGATAGCGAGGGTATACTGACAGAAAGCATTAACTCATTAAAACAAGTTCTGAGATAATCGCAAAAAGGACTTATTTTTTTTTCAAAGCGTTCTTCCACGTAGACTTTTTTATGATTTAAAAACATTTTTTCTACATTATAAAGACTAACGTTTATGGCAAACACAATATACGACATGTATTTTGTATACGCAGAACGCATTAGGTCATAATGATGCTTTCTATCAGAATAAAAAAATAACAATATGATTGAATAATGTTTCTATTTTCTCACCATTATATCCTATGCCTTTGTGCGTAGAGCGTAAAATTATGTACATTTTGGCATTTGAAACAGAAAAACAGCGAAAACTGAAATAATGCGTTCTGTCAGTATACCCTCGATAGGTAGGTAGGTATATAAGTAATATACTAAAATAACTCGCACACTTGCGGAAAATTATCGAGAAATCCGGTTGATAATTTTTTCTATCTCGAACGCTGCATAAGTGTCCTGTGAAAAAAATATAGTTGACAATAATATTTATTTCTACCAAATGCAATGTCATTGACCAAATGTCCAAGAAATTGTAGAAAGTACGTAAACTTTTCCACACTTTTTACACTAAATTGCGATATATACCTACTTACTAGAAAAAATCTACTTTTGAATAATCTTAGTCCATACCAGCTCAACTTGGGTTCCACTAAAATTGTCATAATACGATAATAATTAATAAAATAAATAAAATAATTAATAGCAACACATCAGTGGGTATTTTTCAAAATAAATTAAATCTAAAGGACTGTTCTCTTAAATACGTAATGGTCGGATGGTTACCGTAACATAGAGGGACATAGTTTAGGTACGTACTTACTCATATTATTTTTAAACGCGATGTTTACAATCAAACACAGATAGATAGACTCTGACGCGAGAATATTTACGAATGCTGTAGATTGTAGAAAGACAGAAAAATATACACATTTATATTTCCTGCCACGTGCCACGTCTGTTTTAAGACATGCATTTTTGTTTACGTAATATTTTAATTTCTATCGTACTAGGATTCAACAACGGCTACTTTCCAGAAGATAAAATTCCAATTTTATAAACTTGAATTGTAATCACTGTGTGAATCACTAGGTATAATGGAATTATTTTTTTATTCTTGAAATGTGTGTAAGTATAATAATATTATGTAGCTACATATTATTTAATTCTCTTTATTTGTAGGTATTCGTCTTCAATTTAGTTCAATATAAATTGGCAACATCAATCTGAAACAAGCCTATTAGTTAGTATGATCAAGCGTTTTCACGTAGAACTACGTATGTGTGTTGATGAATGATATCCAAAGCCACTAGCCACCCGGTAATGATATCCAAAAAAGTATTGCATCAAAATCGCATGTAACTTTTGAATAAATAAACATAGCGAAACGGATTATACCACTATGTGACAAATGAATGGTAAGAATTTAGGCTGCGAGCACACGGCAAAGCGAAGTTTCGGATTCATCCGCCAAACGACGTTTGCGTTTTATTTGCGTTTTATTTGCGAGCCGATTGCGTTTTAAATGCGTGTCAAATGCGTCAAAATTTCGACAATGCTGTCCAAGAGAAAACACGGTTTTCAAGGGGATTCATAAACGCCTTTTTTTGAAACTGCACCCTGCTGCGAGAGTATTTATCTTTCATTACAGTGGCGTACAAGGGTAAATAAATCAATATAAAATCAGTACGTAATATTGCATTATACCTACATTTATTTTCCCACTATTGCTTCTTTTGGAGCTGGACTGTTTTATATCGAAAGCGTTTTGAAAATTACCTATTGTTGAGCCTATTATATACCATCATCATCAATACTATCGACCGAGGGTACTTGATGGAGTTTGAATTTAAATTCTAATTGATTTAAGTTTTGTACTATTATTATTTATTAATACAATAAAAAAAGATTATAAGTTAATACACGAAGAAAGGGTAAAAACCTTATTACCTAGATACCTACTAAGTAAAGGATTAAGTACAAAAACATAATATTTTGAATAATTTGAATATTTGCAGTATTCTAAAAACCTGTTGTAAATACTATTAATACATTCGGTAGGTAAGCAGTTTTACAAAATATAATAAAAAGTTGTGACACAGCACAGCTATGAGAAGAAGTATTTCACGAGAAGAAAGGCTCGCCATATCTATACGGTAAACTAAACTATTATTATTTATTTTGTAGTATGTACTTATTTAATTAATTTTTTTATTAGTTGACACTGTCATCTTCTATAGATACACTAAAATGGAAACGGGTACTAATAATAATATATTGAAGTGAGAATAATGAATACCCACCTACTACTATTGATAGGTATGTGCTTGTGTACTTGTATCGGTACAAGTATATTTATATTAATTATTGTTTTTTTGTTATAATATATTAGTTGCGATTAATTGACAATAAAATTTTGATAATTTATCTATTTAGCCGCTACAGTACCATATTATTCAATTACATATTCAAAAAAAGTTGGTAGTTATGAATTCAAAACACCTTTCATAAAAAATAGATTGAAATATTAGTAGGTACACTAACACGAAATTACCTGATATAGTCTCATTACAATAGCTATCTTTTTAATATGTAGCTATTGAATTCTAAGCAATAATATTCTATTGGAAATATGAACAGATTTTAAGGGGAGATATTTCAAATGTTTATGAATAATATGTTTTAAATGTTTATTTAATAAAAGATACAATAGGTATAATAATATATTACATTGTTCTAACAAATTATATACAAAAACCCTATAAAATATTTTAATTAAATTATATCTGTTTTCCCCATTGCATTAACGCCACTGTGAAATTCTTGATGACACTAAAGGAAGATTTTTTAAATTTTTTCGGACTAAAGTAATAAATTATGTCATACAATATGTGCCTTATTGTGTTCGCCAACTTATAGCTATTATGGATATTAGTACTTTTTGTTTTCACCGTTAGTGTTATTATGTAAGAATTTATTTATTGCACTATCCGAAGAATTAAAAAAAACCTTTTTTTTGTCGCCAGTGGCGAACTAAGATAAATAAAATATAAAAATATAATATGTAAACATTACCTACATAATTATTAAGTACTTATTTCTTTTTTACCATTTTACCTATATTTATTTTTTCCACTATTGCTTGATTTGGAATAGAATTCTGTTATATTATATCGAAAGCGTTTTTTAATTTGATGATATTTTCATAGTGTAGAAATTATTTTTAATGACTTTCATGCGGATTTTTGTTAGCTATACGCAAATGCAGACATAGTCCAAATAAGCATTAATCATTCAAGTGAATCTTTCTGGTTGCAAACAATTCATCATGACTTCGACAACAATAACAATACAGAACATGATAAAACAGAACAGCCAGGTTTTCTCCAGGTGTTCTGTTTTGTCATGTTCTGTTTTGTCACTGTCCTGTTTTGTCATGGAACCGACTGAGATTTAACATTCTTCATATTATTATATATGACAATGTGCTAGGTGCAGATTGCGTAGGCTTAAACCTTTACATTATACCCAAGTTTTTAATGAAAAATACCCACTCATCTGGTCATGAGTTTGTCATTGGTAAATAAAATTTATTAGGCCTTTCTGAACATAATTATGTGGTTAATCAGTAATATTTCTTAATACGCGCCCCCATAAATTTCAGCTTTCAAAAGTTCGGTCCTGGCCTAAATGGGAAGATTTAAAAGAACATGTGGTAGGTAGTATATTCATGGCACGTATTGCATGACATAATTAATTACTCCATTGCTTCAGTGGCGTTCATGCAATGTAGAGCAACAGATATAATTTAATTAAAATATTTTATAGATTTTACTGTAGCGGGTGAATAGATAAATTATCTAAATTTTGTTATCAATTAATCGCAAATAATATATTATAACACGAAAACAATAATTAATATAAATATACATGTACCTACACAAGTACACAGGAACATACCTATCGATAGTAGTAGGAAGGTATTCATTATTCTCACTTCAATATGTTATTATTGGCACCCGTTTCCATTTTAGTGTATCTATAGAAGATAAAAGTGTCAACTAATAAAAAAAATAATTAAAGAAGTACATACTTACTACAAAATAAATAATAATGGTTTAGTTTACCTTATAGTTATGGCGAGCCTTCACGCTTAAAAACAGATTTAATTTAATAAAAATATTTTATAGATTCGATACCTACATAAAGATTCTACTACTAAAACGGAGGCATGATTCTATTAAAGATACATACTTATTTAATATCGAATATAACCAAATGCATACCTACTTGTATTCTTCCCAAAAGAATGGTGTTATTTTAAATATGTATTTCATATAATATGAATAGGTAGGTGGGTAATTCAATACGTATCTATAGGTACTTATATAAATATTTTCGGTATAGGTATATAGGTATTCATCAAAAATTATTTAAATTTGCATATTACGAACTATACCTTAACATTGTTTATTCGTTTTTTTTTTATTTAGTGAGTAGTTACAGTTGGTGACATCTCTCATTAGTTAATATTATTAAACTCCCAACATATTGCACAACGAGAAAACTATTGTTTACGAGAAATGACATTTAAATACGCTTACCTACCGAATTTATTAATCGTATTTACAACGGGTTTTTTTAGAAACACTGCAAATATTCAAATTATTCAAAATATTATGTTTTTATACTTCATCATTTACTTAGTAGGTATCTAGGTAATAAGGTTTTTACCCTTTCTTCGTGTATTAACTTATAATCTTTTTTTATTGTATTAATAAATAATAATAGTACAAAACTTAAATCAATTAGAATTTAAATTCAAATTCCATCAAGTACCCTCGGTTGATAGTATTGATGATGGTATACCTACTAATATTTCAATCTATTTTTTATGAAAGGTGTTTTGAATTCATAACCACCAACTTTTTTTGAATATGTAATTGAATAATATGGTACTGTAGCGGCTAAATAGATAAATTATCAAAATTTTATTGTCAATTAATCGCAACTAATATATTATAACAAAAAAACAATAATTAATATAAATATACTTGTACCGATACAAGTACACAAGCACATACCTATCAATAGTAGTAGGTGGGTATTCATTATTCTCACTTCAATATATTATTATTAGTACCCGTTTCCATTTTAGTGTATCTATAGAAGATGACAGTGTCAACTAATAAAAAAATTAATTAAATAAGTACATACTACAAAATAAATAATAATAGTTTAGTTTACCGTATAGATATGGCGAGCCTTTCTTCTCGTGAAATACTTCTTCTCATAGCTGTGCTGTGTCACAACTTTTTATTATATTTTGTAAAACTGCTTACCTACCGAATGTATTAATAGTATTTACAACAGGTTTTTAGAATACTGCAAATATTCAAATTATTCAAAATATTATGTTTTTGTACTTAATCCTTTACTTAGTAGGTATCTAGGTAATAAGGTTTTTACCCTTTCTTCGTGTATTAACTTATAATCTTTTTTTATTGTATTAATAAATAATAATAGTACAAAACTTAAATCAATTAGAATTTAAATTCAAACTCCATCAAGTACCCTCGGTCGATAGTATTGATGATGATGGTATATAATAGGCTCAACAATAGGTAATTTTCAAAACGCTTTCGATATAAAACAGTCCAGCTCCAAAAGAAGCAATAGTGGGAAAATAAATGTAGGTATAATGCAATATTACGTACTGATTTTATATTGATTTATTTACCCTTGTACGCCACTGTAATGAAAGATAAATACTCTCGCAGCAGGGTGCAGTTTCAAAAAAAGGCGTTTATGAATCCCCTTGAAAACCGTGTTTTCTCTTGGACAGCATTGTCGAAATTTTGACGCATTTGACACGCATTTAAAACGCAATCGGCTCGCAAATAAAACGCAAATAAAACGCAAACGTCGTTTGGCGGATGAATCCGAAACTTCGCTTTGCCGTGTGCTCGCAGCCTAGTGGACGTTGTTTTATGAGTTTTTAAGATAGGGTATATCAACCTAGTTCACTCTGTGTGCTTTTATTTTTCTTATATTTTTTTCGACCATGTCCGATCCTAATAAGATCATATGGGCCTCCACAGAGTGGAGGTTTGTATTAACAGATTTTGTTTTTACGAGAAATGGATGTCAGCCACTTGCTCAACCTAAGGTCCATACTGTGACTGATACACAAATTGAAAAACAATATGTGCACTTGCCAGACCCAGGATTCGAACCTGGGACCCACGGAGTTATAGGCCGACGCTTAAGCCGCGCGGCCATCCTGGGTGTTATTATTAATTTTATTATTGCATTATTTACTCATATTACCTTGTATTTTTATTTGAAAATTGTTAACACTTACTTTATGTCACATCGTGAATGGCATGTCATGTAATTATGTAAATAAACAAGTCGGACTCGTAAGGCCGGCGTGACGGGTGGGTAATAACACTAATAACAGTCCTCGATAACTGCGTTCCAACGGTCCTTTTATACGCATAACTTCGTGAGATCTCAACCGATTAGGATGTTAACGCTGTACTTCTTTGTAAACATTAATTAATTTAATAAACAAAACCTATTTTCTTTCGCTATTTTCGTCCACAGTCTCGATGACAAACGTAACTCTACATCGATAAATTCACGTCGACAAAGTCAGTTCGCTAGTGAACCACTGAAACTTTCTTTGTAATAATATACAATGCAGAGACTTGTACTCTAACGGCTCGTCTTAAGCCGCGTTGACATGGTCCAAGTACAATCCAAGTACACTTGGACCGAGTGCCACCCAAGCGCACTCGTATGAGACATCTTCATACTAATGATTCCTATCCAAGCTACTTGGACCACGTCCTACTCATCCAAGCTAGCTTGGATAGGAATAATTAGTATGAAGCTGTCGCTAGGATGGCACTCGGTCCAAGTGTACTTGGATCGTACTTGGACCGTGTCAACGCGGCTTTACGTGAGCGGCGCGCGCAACTCAAACGTATAACCGTCTAAACGTACAACCAAAAAAAGGCTGTTTACGAAGATTTTCACACACGGTTATACGTTTGAATTGGCGTACCGCTCAACGCTTCGCGCGACTTCGCCCACGTAAAACGCCCCGTTAACCTCTTATAAAGAGTATGTCCTGACCAGGGAACTCAGAAATAATGGGAACTGAAATACATAACGGGTAAGGCGATAGCAGGTAACCGACTCGAGTAAGGAAGAATCCGGGTTAAACTTTCACACGTGTTAAGAATACGTTTTACGTCGAATACTAAAAACTGCTCTCGGTTTAGGCATTTACGCTCATTTAATGTTGGTGTATTATACACACTTGTACGTGCATAATGGGTGCTTCATTTTCGTAGGACACTCACACATTCAAAAGCCTGCTTCACCATGCGGCGTATTGAATATTGCCTATCGGTATTCTATTTATTATCTGTTCTGTGCTCCTGAATAACTTTTTTTTCACACGTCTACATAATACGTAGTGCATGAATCCATGATTGATATGGTAACAAAGATAGACAAGATTCGTGTAACAGCAAAATATATTGCATAATTGTGTAATTAGAATGCAATGATATCTGAATGTGACGGTTTTTGGTACGTCGAGGTTTGTGGACCCCTTTGTGAAAATTTAAATGTACGAGAAAAGCGACTGGTTATTAAAACTATAAGTACCAATATTATGTTACGAGGAATTATTATATTCCTAATTTCATTTATTACACGCAAGATTGTTAAAAAAATTTGGAAATCTTGATATTTTGAACTAAGTAAATAATTGGAATCTGGGCCGAAAACCGATAGAATAAAATAGAGTATAATGTGCCTAATGTAAAAAAAACTTAAACCCTGACGGCTAAACGTATTAAACATGGAACATGCTTTGCCAAATTCGAAAGAAAATTTATTTGTCAAAGTATTCAAATACTTTTACTTTTCTGAAAATAATGTAATTACAACAATAAAACTGAAGAAGTAATGATAACAGACAAATAATACGTCGCACAGAATGTAGGCTACTGACCATAGATAAGGATAAACTACTGAACGTAAAATGAAAATAATCGGCGCGCGTAAGTAATCGGGGCGGGCTGCGCGTCTATAGTTGTTCAATGTGTATTTTTCGTAACGTTTTTGCGTCGGAGATCATGAGTAAAACATGTTCCATGTTAAAATATTCACAAAATTTTGCACTATTGTATTGATGTCTAATGTAACGTTTCCTGTATATTTGCGCTGATGTGATGAAGTGACCAAGAAACCACTTTCATTTCATGAATTGCGAGAATTTAAAAACATCTAAACTCACATTAGGGGTGAAAATCGTGTCCCTATGGCACCAATATTTAAACTTTAAATGTATGCAGACAAGCATTTGAAATACGCAGTAATATAATTACGTGGTTAAGTATTCTTACGTGGTTAAGTTAAATGTTAGATATCTTTTCTCTTACCATTTCGCCGCCGGTTTTTTGACATCTTCGAATATCATCGACCACCTTTCTAGTCGCTTCCACATTGCGGCAAGCAAAAATAACTCTGGCATTTCGTTTCACGAGAGCTTTCGCCGTCTCCAAGCCGATACCACTATTAGCTCCTGTAATTAAATACGTCTTCCCTCTCAGAGAATGCGTACTCTTACAATGCCCCCATATTTTATCCAAATATCTTCGATAAAGTCCGATACATGCCACTAATGGTATCACTACACAGCCGGCTTTTACGAGCAATGTCAACTCGTAACCCATTTTTGATTAAGAAACTAAATAGTTTATTGAATAAAATCTTCACACAGTTACAGGGATTTTTGCGTAATTACTGATGTTAGATTTTTAAGGCGATATTTTTTACGAACTTTACTATCTGACTGACAGACAACTCATGTTACATAACACGGGTTGATCTTGATGTTATTTTTGTCTACAATTTTTGATCTGTACATGGTCGTGTTGGTATCACTGGTAGTCGGACATAGACAAGTTCAAGTATACGTTCTTGATAGCGTATTCTAGCTACGCCTGTATAGGTAAATCGTTTTACAGTGGCACTATGGGTACGGCAAATGCGGTTTGCAGTTGTAGTAGTATTGTTTGCTAGCATTGAACAGGCTTGTCGCAAGCAATTCAATAAATGCGCGAATCACCTATGGTGCCACTGTAGAATGATTTACCTATGCACATGCATGGAATTATGTTCTGTCGGCAATTGTGCTTATTTAAACTGTCATGACAATAACTGTTTACACGTAAAAGTGCTGACTGTCTCTCCAATCTCATTCTTCAGCGAAACGCGAGGTTGTCATTTCATCGCTGTAGATTGGTTTGTCGAATAGACCAAATGTCAAATGTTCAGGAGACGAAATACAAATGTCATTATCCTATATTAAAATAAATGGAGGTACCTATTTAAATTGTTGTTTTTACAGCATATGAATGCTGTATTCATTACAATGTAATTTAAAGAAAATAATACCTAGTTCTGATCCATTTAAATACAAAAAATCATTCTGCATTAAAAGGTCGATGTCGACAAAAACGGGTATTCGACAAACCAATCCTTAAGCGACGATTTTATACTACTATCTGACAGGTCGTATTGACATTTTACCGGCATGTTCGCCCCTATCGCTCTACTGCGCAGGTGAAGATCAAAAATAATCTCAATAAATCATTGGAATCTTCAAATCTTGTTTGATTTATGCACGCAATCTTGCCAACTGCAGGATAATAAATGTTTCCCCATACATCCATGCATGTGTAAACGGGGTATTACTATAGTACAGACCTACAAAATTATCTAAAAAATGGATAGGGGAGCCACTGTCGAAAACTACCCAAGACTCACAACACTGGAGAGAATCTGACATTCGATTGACGTTTTCAAAATGGCGTCCATATGGTAGTTCGTAGTTCCATTTTTGACCGTTCTTTAGATAAATTTTGCAGGACTGTAATATAATAATTACTGTATTTGTACTATTATATTTATGTGTTGCGTTCTATATACGGTAATTTCAGCATCTACAAACCATAATTTCGTTTGAAATAGGTAGGTACTTTATTTTTCAATTTTACTATAAAATTGGCGAATCGAGAATAAAATTGAGAAGTTTAATTGGGAACATAATTTTTATCAGTCACTCGCATTTGTCGATTTTGATCCGGAATAGAATTTTTAAGTTACCGGTTTATAAAAAATGTGAATTTGAGAAATTTTGTTTCAAAACGAAATTAAGTGCTTTTTACCTCTTTTGACAACTTCTTTTTCGTCTTACCAAATTTTCTCTCTTACATTAGGTACCTACGAAATTAGCATAGTTCGCAGAAATTATTGTACAGAAATATCGAAATTATGATACTTCAGACGTAATTTTTAATTTATATTGTAGAAAATAAATCTTCAGATGAAAAAACTTTTTTTCCGACATGTGACTGTGACATGATTGGTAATACTTTGCGTTCTACATTATTTCTGTTTGGCGACACTTTAGTGAACACAACCCTTTTTTGAACCCCAACTTTAGTGAATCAATATCCCACTCAAACTGGTCATTTAAAGACATATTGTGTAAAACACAACATGCTCGAATAAAGTGAGTAATTAAAACAATGTTTTAAGTGGTAGAGTTGTCTAAATTTTTGTTTCAGTAGACCAAATGCGTGCTCAATTTTGATTCTAATTTTACTGGGTTTTGTATTATAATTAATTTGAGTTTGATTTAGTATTCCCCTGGCTTTATAAGGTGTCAGCAAATTCCTGAGGCAGAGATATCCACAGTCGCCAAGTAAGTATATATTTGTCGTTACATTTACTTGGTAGTTGTCTATACAGTGAAGAATTTCGATATACTCGACTATCATGCACTGAGCCTGGATATCCAACATAGATATTTCGAAACTTGAGATTATCATCACACACAGCCTGCAACTAAAATAAAGGATAGTTAGTCATACAGAAAGCAATAAAATCCTTCAAACAAGTATGGTACGAATGAGATTTGTGATTTTCAGCTTGGTACTTGGAAAACTTATTAAATAACATTCTTTGAACCAGTGCTATGATTAAATTTATGTGAGATTATTTATTCTTTAATCTAAGGCGAGTCTTTTTTATTATTTTAAAACACAAATATATCTAAAACAAAGAAATATCATAGAAAAATATCTTGTCTTACCTGCATTGAATAATATGATTTCCTATTGATGTATGACAATGGATCATCTTCTGGCTTATCTATTTTTATATGACTACCATCAATGACACCGATGACTCCCGGAAACCCGTTCACCCTAAAAGCCATCTCTATAACTGCTTTCTCAGAATTCGTTGGCCATTGTATTATTTCTGGGGATATTTTGATGACTCTGGAGAGAGAACCGATAGTGATATTAAATCTATCAGCCACCATCTCGAAATGACGCAGTTTTATGTCCAGCAAACCAAAGGAATATCAGTAAATGGTTAGTGGCAATGATTCTATCATTGCCGCCTCTGTTCTGGGTTGGAAAATGAGAAGAATTTTGAAATCGTTCCGTGAGATCTGCATGCACATCTCTAGAAACGCGAAAATGCATCATGAACTGCCTGTCCGTGTACTCTACAACAGTATCTTCGCAATAATTTTCATTTTTCTTATTGGCAATGGGCTGAAAGTCTTCCAGCATGAAAAAATCATCATCAGACGAATGTTCCGACGACGATTCAAAAAATAATGGGATACGTTGAAATAAATCCATTGTATTGAAAACCAAAAATACAAAGTACTAAATCTAAAATATTAATATTAACATATCACGATGATCTTACACATGCCAGAGAATGCTGTTTTTAGGCATGTCGATTTTCCTTAATCCTACAAAATATTATATTAAAAGTCAAATGTCGAGAAAATAACAAACGAAATATTTGTAGAAAATATTAGATCGATATCGTTTTCAGGTTATGTATACTTTTTAATGATTTCCCGTTTGACAGATCGTCTTAGTCTATGAATCGTCCGAATTGGTTTGAAGTTTCATGTCAAACCATTTCTGATGATCCGAGAACGGTTTGATTTTCAATGATACACTGAACCAAACGTCAAATCTCAAACCATTTCCGGTCTCATACAATTTGTATGTATATTGTCTATGGTTTAATTGAATTTGTTTCGTACAGGTTGAAAGAAACGAACCTACAAGGTTATATTAGCTATGCCGTTAATTGTTTATTGTTTGACAGCTGAATTGCCTCAGTTCTTGTCAAATTAAGTTCTCGTGGACAGCATGTGTAATGATTTTGTAAAAATTTAATTTATATATCACCCTGCTAAATTCATGAAATGGATTTTATTATAGATGTTCAGGGAGATGAAAATCTCATAGATCAAGATGAGGTAATAGGAGAAGTCCACGAAAATGATTTCGAAGACGGTGAGTTTTGAGGTTATATTTATTTCGTGTTATCAATACTCGTTTACAATTCAACATATTTAAATGCTAACTTAATTTGGTAATTTTGACCGAATCAATACACATAATATCAATCGAGTTATATACTTTTATTTTCTTATTTTTCAGTTGACGACGATACCCTAATTGAAATCCTCAACAAAGTTAAGATATTCCATAATGAAATAATCACGGGAAAAGAGAGACGTGATGCCCAACAGAAAAGGCTGCATGGACATAAAACGGATGAAATGGTTGACAAGTTCTTTATCGAGATGGGGTGGGGGAGTAAGCTGGGCGAAAAATCTATGCCTGAAAAGGAGTTGATTCAAAAACAAATGCATTTTAAGTTTTCGAATATCAATTTGGACACTGGGAAATTTGACATGAAAGCCGCCAATGTGAATATCGATAAAATTTTGGAGAAATCTGTTCTTAAGCCGGGCATAGAGAAAGAACACTCTTTGCCAGAATATGATATGAGTGACAGGAGACAAAAGGCCATTAGGAAGGTGAGCTTGTCATATCTAATGAATTCATTATTTGGTACAAGTCGGTTATGTGGAATACAGCGGCAAACACATTTTGAAAATAGCCGATATACTGGATTATTTGTTAGGTTAACCTAACCAAACCTAAACTAACAAATAATCCAGTATATCGGGTATTTTCAAAATGTGTTTGCCTCTGTATTCCACATAACCGACTTGTATCCAAGTCGGTTATCGGGAAACCAGGTGGGAACCGCGCTAATTGTCATAGGCGATTTTGGCATAATTCATGAATTTCAAGAATGAAAATCTAACCTAACCTAAACTAACCCAACCTAACAAATAATCCAGTATATCAGCTATTTTCAAAATGTGTTTGCCGTTGGCTTCCCCATAACCGTCTTGTACCAATTATTGCTGAAACTCGCTACCCAATACTGGCTAACTGTTCAGTTATCACAATTGCGAGCACTATAGCATAGCGCCTGTACACACATTGATTTACAGGCACCAATAGTGTAGATTTTAAACTATCGCGATAATAACTGTTTACATGTTAAAGTGCTGTCTTTTACATGTAGAAGTGCCAAACTTATTCGTCAAGCATAAACGAGACACTATGTTGTTGTTGTGTGACGCTATTTGACATATTGGTAAATGTCAAAAATGTTCTGCACGGTGTAGTTTATATTATTTCCGGCAGATTCGCCACTATCATTTCGCATACACGCAATCTTGCAACTTGCACAATAATACATGTTTACACAAGCATTTTCTTGTTATGGCCATGATATGCACTGTCGTCAGTAAATCCGTGCACATGTAAACGGGGTATTGTGCTGGTGTTGCCAGTGCATAAGTTTGTGAAGATTATTTAAACTCCTGCAGCCATGTGGCTGGTCCATTGATAGACACACTGATGGTTTTAATTGGTCAGATTTTTTTCAATTGATTACTTTGAAATGCATTCTTTCTAACATGTTTTCAATCCAAAAAAAATGTGCTTGATAATTCAGATTAAATTAAATAAATCAATGACATGTTTCTGTACAAAATTACTACAAAATAGTTTGCCAGAGAATTTTAGCCAAACCCGAGAATCGGGTAGGTTCTACCTACTTTTATATTTTTTTATAACAAACGATAACGCCATACGACTCTGCCAGTTAGTGCGAATGGCATATTTAAAGTTACGTCGTTTTCATGATGACCCACTGGAAAAATGCTGACTTCCCCTTGAGACTATCTAGTTTGCCTCTCAGTTTATAAACGGGGTATAATGAATTAAAATTTTATTTTACCATTCAAAATAATTAGAAGAATAATCTCCTTTTTAACAATATTGCATAATGACATTGAATTATTTAAATACTAAAAACATTCATAACCACATTTTTTTTGCGGTAGGTGATTAAATTTCTAAGCTTCTAAGGTGTGTTATTTTTCTGAAGCCGTGGATCGCGGGTTCGATTTACGCATCTGGCATACCTATTCACACGTTGTTTTTTCAATGTGAGTTTGATCTAGATATGTCAACACAATGGGTGGAGCGAATAGCTAAAAACATTCCTCGTCTAAATAACCCTTATGGTAACCTTCCACATTACGGAGTCCCATACTTTTAACAGTATCTTGGTAATAATTAATATCAGTCTTTTTTTTTCATACTAACCACATTTCAATTCATTTATTACAATATTTTATCTGTATTCTTGCAGCGTGAAAGAGAGAAGACCAAGGGTCCTTCCTGGTATAATCTGCCTGCTCCTGAAGTCACCGAAGAGTTGAAGAATGATCTGCAAGTCTTGAAAATGAGATCTGTTCTTGATCCAAAACATTTTTACAAGAAAAATGACATGGAGGTGTTACCCAAATACTTTCAGGTGTGTATCTAGATATATTTTAAGTGTTATTTTATAAATAAATGTTTGTAAGTGTCATAGTCCTCTCATGTAGAATTTACATGAACTAAAATTTAGACTAATGGATTTAAATTCAAATTCCATGAAGTACCTTCGGTCGATAGTATTCATATTAAAATTTAGACTATCTGCAAAGCATCTAATTTCGTAAGCCGTTACTTGGTGTAAAATAAAATGATAATTTACCTTATTATGTGGTTTAGAAAACTTAAGGCATTTATAACTTAGTAAGCTTGAATCCATTATTTATCACCTATTGAACAATATAATATTGAATTTGATTGAAATCCAATATTTCCCTATCTCACTTTACTCGTTACATAGTATTCATTAAATTATATTTTTATGTTATTAATTAGGTTGGAAAAGTTATGGACTCTTCCCTGGATCACTACAATGAACGTCTTACGAGAAAAGAACGAAAGAGAACCATTGTTGATGAACTTCTGGATGACGCTGCTTTCAATAGATATAACAAAAAGAAGTACACAGAAATCATAGAGAAAAAGAAGAAATCACAGTACAAGACTTACATAAAAGATAAACGAACTAAAAGCAAAGAGCAATATAAAAAGAATAAAAGAGAAAACAAACTGAAGAAACAAACACAGCAATGATTTAATAGTTTTTTTCTACAGTAGTATTGAAATGTGAATAAATAAATTTTGGTTTTTAATATAATGTTTTCATTTTGCCTTTTCCATTTTCTTAAATTTATTTTCTTGACTGTCATGGATAATTAACATAATATACACATACAAATTAAACAATGACTGAAATGTGAAAGTAAAATAAATAAACCTATATATTATATTAAGAAATCGAGGCAGCCAAGATTCACATCAGTTTGTATAATTATTAAGCGCCGGCTAGATGCTCATGCTTTACCACAAGCTTACCTTCGCAAACCGGTTTGTATTGAGAAGCCCATGTGTATGGACAGGAAAACTGTAGCTCGCGCAAACCGAAAAGCACTAAGAGTGTTCTGTATTTTTTGCACAAACTATAACGCGCAGGCAAGTCGCTGCCGTCTAGCCGGCGCATTATGTTCATGGCTCCCACATCCTAAAGCGGGACCCCAGACAGAGATCTTTGGCATACAAATATAAACTTACTAAAATCAAACATCAATTATTATTATCGTCTTTCTTACAATTTGGCTACCAAAATAATATTCTGAAATAAAAAAATAAGGACTATAATGATTATTAACCCTTAGAATGCTACGCAACGATATACCGTTGTTTTTGATAATGGCCAGAAATGCTAACAACGATCGTCGTTTTGCTTTTGATGCCTGAAATGTTAAGTTAATTTTGGAACATACTACTGCACCAGTGGTATGAAACATTGTTTATCTATTTAGTTTTATTGTTGTGTAATATAACCCGATTCATATATGATTTGTGACTGGGTAGGTTTAGAACTTATAACTATTGTATTTTTTTTCATGGCATCACCTTTTTTACAATAAAAACAATTCCAAAAACAAATTTCAGTTTACCATATAATAATTTGTTTACAGTCAAATTCTTGGTGGAAGGACAATGTTTTATTTTATGCATTTGAAATAATGGGAAAGACTTTTACTCAACTCAGTGTTTAAAGTAAGGTGGATTTGTGCTATATAAAAACAGTTTCATTTATAAAAAAATAATGAAATAAAATCATTTGCAATACATATTTTAAATGTTCCAATAAACAAACACCATGAAGACCTTTTTCACAAATCACGCATATTGTAAGAGATCTTTTAACGAGGCCACTATGCAAAATTTTTCTTTTCAGCCGGGTAGTTTCCTAATTCCACTACTTTGTATTATCCCTCGTGTGGCATAACCGATTCTTTCCAATAACTGATAAAAATCAAAACTCTGTGCGCGGATCGTGCATTTCGCTCGCTCTCGCGATCGCCCGTATGATAGAACGAGAAAGAGATATGTCAATTACTTGCCTCGTTATCTATTCAAAACGATAAATTAATTACGAAACGTGTTTTCATAATATTCCGATTTCGCAGAATCAATTAGAGTGGTAAGGTGTCTAAAAATAATACAATACTTTAATTTATCAACAATTATTAGTAGCAATCCTCGACCAGATTTTGCACAACATCGTAGCAGCCAAAGGGTTAAGTAATAAATTAGTTCATGTTGAATAAGCTAACACATTCTAACCGCTGCGATGATACACGAAGCGGACCCGTACTACGATCTCGTGCATGCGCAGTGCAACAAAACGATCTGTCATCCATCAGCGCCATCTCTGTGCTGCTAATCGTACTATCAATGTACATTTATTATTTAATTATCCACACTATTAATTTTATTATAGAAGTAAAAAGGTACAAGTACAGTGAAACCCTGAATCTACAATACGAGATGCGAGGCAAGCCTGAGCAGCCTGTGCAAAGTGCAAAAAAGCAACACGACTGAACGGTCAGGCGAGATTGAGCGCCAACCATCTGTGCAAACAAAGCATAATAAAAAGTATCATAAACAATTCTATGACAGCGAAATGAAAAATATCAACAACAACGGTCAATTGGGATAATATTTGTGTCAGGACTATAATATTTAGACGATAAATCGGGGAACGGTTAATGCGGGATTATTTAACATTGTTCTCAGTGGCGGCTCTAGCATCTTTTAGTCAGATGGTCAGATGGCGTGAAATATCTAATAAGTACCTACCTAATCAATATTAATTAAAGCGTAAAAAACTTATCTTTTGTAGCTATTACTTCATCTTCATATGCCTCCTGCGTTCGAAAGAATCTTATTGCTACAAGAAAACAAAATAGTCTTTTCAAGGATACACTCGCCGTCAACCATGTTTTTTGGTAAACTGTTCGGAGTTAAATGCTTTTTTTGTTTTGATTAGTTCATACACAATAATTAAATCTGTTGGTGACTGGTTGGTGAGGTCCCAATCGTTTTACTTCTAGTTTGTCTTCAAATAATTTAATGTCAATGTACTGGACTTATATTTCAATAAATGAACCACCTCATTCATCATAATACCTAATATTATTTAATATTATTAACTAGTACATTACAATAATTAATATTTAGGTAATACAAATTAATATTGATTTAATTAACTGAAATAGCACATACCTACCCTTTGTTATTATCATTCAAGATAATATTATAAATTATTCTAGTATGTATTAACAAATATATTTTAAAACTTAAGGAGATAGATTACATATTTGATCACTTACTGGCAAACTAACTAATAAACTAAACCGGTGGGTCATGGGATATGAATTTACAGCCGACCGACAAGATAACTTCATAATATATTATTATAATAATACGCCCAGTTTTACCTACTCACACTTATGCAAGCCAGGTATT
Source organism: Rhyacophila brunnea (assembly GCF_057557595.1). Lineage (NCBI taxonomy): Eukaryota > Metazoa > Arthropoda > Insecta > Trichoptera > Rhyacophilidae > Rhyacophila > Rhyacophila brunnea. Next base: position 2,519,746 of record NW_028232859.1, read on the forward strand.
TACTACAGTGTCCCCGGTCCAGCATCGGTACATGTGGATAAAATGTGCATAGCACGTGCAAATCGGCCTACAGACATACGAATTGTTCAGCTTCTTTATGAATTTTGAGATTCATAACTGGCAATCGCATATAGCATCTCATCATATAAACATTGCTTTGATTTTAAAGGGGCCACCGAATTTCGACCCCGGAAGTATCGTTGTATTGTACTATGTAGGTAGAGCCAAAACTCACATAGAGCATTAGGGATGGGCCAAGAAACAAGAATCAAGGATGGGCAAACAGTAAAAATAAAATATATATTTAATTAATTTATACAAAATCAGTGTATTATGGTAGGAACGTATAACATGAATATTCAATTGAATATTGACTATAGAATGATGAGGGGACCGGGGTCTGTCCTCTAGGTACCCTAAGGAAGACCCGCCCCTGATTGTTCTTATGGGTGTTGGCGGGACTTTCAAAAATGAACGATCCATGCGGGAAAACGATTTATGCGAGAACGGTAGATCGGGGTTCCACTGTAGTAGAATAAAAAATAAAATCTAAGTAGTTCAGACAAGGTGAATAATTACCAACCAGTAACCCATTTAAAAAAAAACTTTTTACACAGCAGTTAGCTCTTCAATAATTCCGTACATAATGAACTTGATCGTACTATTTAAAGTAGTTATAATTAATGTACATTATAATTTAAAGCAATTGAATAATTGTGATCTCTACAATTACTAGGCAAGTACCTATTGCCATTTGTCAGTGCAAGTATTGTTAATGATTTATTAAAATTTCAAGTAGAAAATATCTAAATAATAGAAACATCGATATAATTGGGGGGAAATCATGAGTACAAGGGTTGTTGGTTGACCAAAGATTATGTTTCAGTTTAAAACCAAATGTAAATTAAGCACAGTAAGTATTATCGCGGCCATAACAAGAAAATGTATGGCTAAACATGTATTATCCTGCAGTTGCAAACTTGCATGCATGAATCAAAAAAGTTTGGAAACCTCTGATTATTTTCATGCGACAGTAGGAATTTTTTCGATCTGCGCAATAGAACGATAGTGGCGAACCTGCCGGCAAAAAAACGAACTATTCTCATTTTGAGGTAAACTGATTTTCACTACCTGTCAAATAGTACCAAGTACCATACAATGACAACATGGCGTCTCACTTATTCTTGAAGAATGAGATTTGGGAGACAGTCAGCACTTTTACGTGTGAACAGTTATTGTCACGATAGATTAAAAGACTCACTATTGCTGCCAGTAAATCCATGCACGTGTACAGGCGCTATTAGATAAAAAATATATATATACATGGATTATGGACGATTAATTGCGAAACAAGTCACTGTCATGACGACAGCGCGTGTGTGTAGAATAGAACCATAGACTAGTTATTACGATTCGGTATATAATTACAGCGGTTAGTTGCAAATTGCTTTATCTGTGCGCTAGTCTTTTTAACATGTACCAATAAATTTATTACCTTGTGACAAAAATTATACAATACATTCAACGAATAGCATTAAGAATAATAGCACGTTAATAACATTTTTAAATTAATCAACCATCATTTAAATAAAAACTTATTTATTTACAATCAATGTTTCGAGTATTCTATATGTTACTCTATCACATAGTAAGGATAAAAACGTTTTGCCACTAGGTTGGTTAACTTTCAACTGTCAAAGTGACTTCTTTATTTAGCGGGATTTCATGATTCGACTTGAGTTGACATTTACGAAAGATAACAAAACTACCTGTGAAGATTTATTAAAAAAATGTGTCAAATCCAACGCGGCATAAATGTGACTGGCGAGTGTATGTTTTAATAGTATAATTTTAAATACATAAGCTGAAGAAATAGTATCTCTCTATTATACCGATTCGTTTATTCAAAATTGTTTTGTAGAGTTGTCATTTTATTTCATGAAGTAGTGGGCATATTTTTGCTAGCAAAAGCAAATCATGGGCGATCCTCTGTACGATGCACTTCAAATACGTGACTATCATAAAGCAGAAAATATCGTGAAATACATCAAGCAGCATTTTGAAGACGATTTAACACTACCCGAAATTGGTAACAAACTTATTATATTATTGATATGATTTCTGCGTTTGTTTCATTATAATGGACATTTTTTTCATATAAAGCAACTCACTCCGGCATCCTAAATGTGGTTCAAAAGTTATAGAATAAAAATGAACCATTAAAACACAATGGCACTTCTGGAACTCTGTAATTTTTAAGAGATGCCGGTTTCGGTTTGCGGTTTTCAAGATTCGGAATCAAGGGTTCCAGTTGCAAAATAATCAATGGGTTCTCAGAATGCCAGAGCTCGATTATGGTTGCATTTCATTTTCTATAATCAATTTTTATCATTAAATGTCCTGCTAAGCGGAAGAAACCAGTCCTGCCCATCTATCTAAGGTAGGTTTGTATCGAAGTATTAGCACTTATTGTAACAATTACAATAAGTTATCCGTCGAAACAGTCAGAACTGTCTATCTCGCTCTAAAATTTACCATAGCCAAAAGAGGTGCTGTTAAAACATAGCACTTATTGTAACAATTACAACTAACTTATTGTAATTGTTACAATAAGTGCTAATACTTCGACACAAACCTACCCTAGATAGCTGCCGTAGCAACCGAAAGCAGTCTTGTGTGTTAAGCACAGGTTCGCGCCACTCCTCTCGGTCCATCACCGACTCTAGTGCCTCCCGCCATGCCAGACCTGCACTGCGTGTATCACTTTTGTAGCACCGTTGCAGGGTGAGGGAGGGCCTGCGGTGGCGATGGAATCCTTGAGGTTGTGCCACAAGCATACGGAGTGCCCACACTCTGGCGCCATCCAGAACACATGTCCTAGCCACATGAAGCATCTCTTCGCGATTACTTCAATGACCGAGGGCTGCTGTGTCTGCTCACTAACTCGAGTGTTTGTAAAGCGGTCGTACCAATGTACCCCTGAGATTCGGCGGAGACATTGATTCTCATAGCTCAAAAGCAGAGACCAGAGCTCAGTAAGATGCCACTTCTCACAGCCATACAGCAGCATTGGTACGACATACTCGTTGAACAAACGACTCACAATAATACACTGGCAATAATCACATCGCGACACTGGTGTCAAGGTCATACCTTGAGTAACCCGAACTCCCTCTATGAATTAAATGTAGTTAATTTAGAGACCTATATTTCACTTCCAGACGCAGCTATATTGATTTTGTTCGATAATTCTGAAACAAACTCGGAAAAGAGCTTGCCAAACTTTATCAAGAAAGCATTTACAACAGAAAACTTTGGAAGCACTGTCTGTGAAGTTTTTTCTCTAATATCCAACCTAATTGACAGTTACAAGGACAAATTTAATGACTACATAGAAGACATTGTTGCTGTAAGTGTATACATTGATTTAAGACTGATTAAGTATAATTGAACCCATGGTGGTTTAGTTGGTAGAGTACCCATTTCATATGTAGCCATCAATCGTGGGTTCGATCCTGCATCTGGCAAAAATACTGCATGTGTTTGATCCACTGCGAGAACCTAATGAGCTGAGCGAATGGCTCACAACTATTCCTCATAAAAAAGTCTGTTATATGCTCTTTGACAATGAAAATGATAATTTACCTTTTACTTAAAAATACAATACAGGCGGTCCTCGACTTTTGCACATTCTATTTTTGTACAATTCGCTATTTTGTACATTTCCTAAAATTTAGATGTTTGTCGATTTTTTACCAGTTGATTTGTTTTTTTTTTCTGTTTAAATATTTCGCCCTTATAAATTTATAAACATGTGTAAGAAACGGAGAAATTACAGTGTTCATATGGACAAAAGCAAATTAAGGACTTGATACCAATGACATTATTAATTGACAACTCACTCAGTACAGTAGCTTAAGTAAATTCGTGCATAGCGACATTCGCACATGTATAGGTAGACATCACGTGACAAAATTTCACAATTTCCATTATGCGATATCACTCATCGGGAATTTATAGCAATATCACCTTTATTGTAATGGCGTTAGAACAGATTATGCCATTCGGTAGACCTGACAAAAAAGTGTGTCATTTTTTTTTCCAGATGCTTCGTCCATATTAATGTCATTACTTCATACTATCGAAACATAAAAAGTAAATAATTAGGTGTTCTGAAAGCGGCGAATCTTTTGCTTCAATCGTCCGTTCGTACGACTTAAGCTGGTCTATGATAATACGTTCAATTTTGGAAAATAATATTATAATTAAGGAATATGTGTAAATATATCTTCAAAGATTGATTTCAAAAGGCACAGCATAGTGACGGATGAAATGGAGAGATCTTTGTCATCATGGATTGATCCAAGCTAGTTCTTAGTTTGCATAAAGATGGGAAGATTCAGTTGAGGCTGGTTTGACAAATTTAAAGGAATTCTTTACGTAATATTAAATTCACTGGAGAAGTTGGTAGTGAAGATTAAGATGCAGCAAATGAATTTATTTCCTCGTCTAAAATATTTGAAAATACACTTTTCGGTATTTTACCACGTTTTTATTTGCTCGTATTCTTGTTTGTCCGGTACAGATTTTTTCTTGCGTGTCCACGATTTGTATTGGACGATTGAAGATTTTTAAGTAACTTCCCGACTAGCTAGACATTTGAAACTTTTAGAATATATCAGAACACGACGACAATGCATTCTTTTAATACTTTTGGCCATCTTTAAGCAGAATTGAATTCATTTTCAGTTAATTCAGTTTCGTATGTTTCGGAAAAAATTCGTAAAAAGTAAAACACTATTATTGGTTGCTAAGGGGATCCTAGCAACTACATTATTAATATATACGTGCGTTACTATGGAAATCAATATGAAATGTCAAAATGACATTTTCAGTATTCTATATTTATTCAGTATTTCTATCAAGTACAAAAAAAAGTATTTATTAATACATAGAATTGTCAAGTTTATATGATTCAACAGAAAATTTAAAAACGTGGTATTTAAAAAGTTCTTTTTGTCTTGTAATTATTTTTTTACATTGCTCTAGTTTCGTACATTCAACATTCGTACACATTTTCAGGAACCAATTATGTACAAAAGTCGAGGACCGCCTGTAGTGTTTACTTAAAATATCTGGGTTTTCTGATGTTACACCCACATAATTCTGAACTAATGGGCCGAGATTCTTTTTTTTTTTTAATTGGCCGTAAAGCGAAATGCTGTATAACACTTTCCATATGATCTGTTGTCTCAAAGGATTTAGTTGAAATTGCATTATATTTATTTCAAAATGACGTTTCCATTCAAAATTCAAACTTATTTATTTTACATAATGAACATGACAAATTTAAAGCGTTCACAACATGACATACAAAATAATTAGTGTTAACAATAATTAAATACAAATACAGGTTAATATTAATGAGTAAAACGAAATTTTTAAAAAGAACATGTAAGCACACTGAGTGAACTGAGTGGACCCTCTATCTATCCGTGGATCAAATAAAAAAGGTTGGGAATGACTGGTAGAAAAATGAGACAGACAAAACTAAATTCTAGTTCACTGATATATTCAGTAATAATTATAGTCATATGCTGGTGGGTTAAATGGCTTATAATTTAATAATAACTGTTTTAAGGTATGCCTCACGGTCCTGCGCAGTGGTTGCCCTGCAGCAGTGAAAGAAAAATGTCTGCTGCCGCTTTCATCAGCAGTGAAAGGAAACTGGCCGGATGTCATCGTAGACATTGTGGAGATGCTCGTCAACCAAATTACCAGACGGAAAGAGAAGCCGTCTGTTTTGGCGAAGGAATATGAATTAATCGGTATACTCATTATTTCAACTATTCAAAATGTAACATTATTTATTGAACATACATAATTTGAAAACACCTTAGAGAAACACATAACTAGAAAAAATCTTTTTGAAAAAAATATGACACCACGGTTTTTGAACTTGGCCCTCCCGATTGGCATCACTGATGGCAGGTTAGTTCTCCACCTAGGGAAAACAAACATTTGATTTCTTAGATTGTCATCGGGGATGTTTGCTATCCTCTTTTTTCTTTTCAACATTATGGGCTCATTAAAGTGGACCTTCTCAAGAGCACATACCATAATTTCAAAATACCAAAAAATACAATTTATTGGTCATTTGCTACAGGCTTAATATCAAAGCAGTATCCTGAGCACATCTCACAACACTCGCAGACCATATGCAAGTGTTCGCTGATGGTACTAGAAGAGAACATCCACGGAAAAGTGAAGGTGACCATGGCGCTCATTGAAGGCTGCCTGGTCGGTCTTACGGATCTACTGATGGCCTTCTCGGAGCTATTTCATGAAGAAGGTGTCTGTGAATTAGTATACCGTGTCGTGAAAACTTTCTCCGATCCTGGGGAACAGCACCGAAGGTCTTGCGCTAGAGGTATGAGCATTTAAACTGTACAATAAATCAAATATGGTTCACCAACATCGGGCCAGCTTATGAGTTCTCGCGTATAATTCTCCCACGATAACCAAGCAGTAACATGTCAACTTATAATGTCAAGGGTCCCGTGTTCGAATCCTAGGTCTGTCAAATTCAAATGTTTTTCAATATATGTTTGGAGCCAAAGTATGGACCTAATAAGTAGCAAAATAAAAGCATAAAAGCAAGTAGCTAAATAAAATCTGTTAACACAACCTCCACTCTGTGGAGGCCAATATGATCCTCCTAGGATCAAACATGGTGACGTATTTATTCATTGCATAAACAATTGATTAATTTCTTATTGGTCGACATACAATATTAATGCGTCTGCTGTGTTGTAACAATGGAACATTCACCTCTAAATCCGTGGCATGAACCCTTTATCTGGAAAATTCATGTGTTGTTTTTTCAATACATATGTGATTGTGTCCAGAGTATGGACATGATAGGTTGGGTGAATGGGTATCAACCATTTCTCATAAAAAAAACCTATTTCTTTTCAGGGAAACACTTTATAATCTGTTGTAATTTTTTTAAAGCTTCATTAAGTATAGGTTTTTCAATGATAGAACATATTATTTTCATTGAAGGATAATTAATAATGAAATCTTTACTCTTCATTGCAAAATGATATCTTATTTTTATGATGGCCTTTAAATTTTTATGGTTATAAATTATGCTATAAAAGAATGTATTACTTTCACTACTATCAATCGTTCCTTGTAGAAAAAGTATTTACTTATAATAAAATTATTTATTATGCAATACTACAGCGGCTTTGCGAATGCTGGGCCATCACTGCAAACATTTCCCGGTAAATCTCTTGGGTGATGTGATGTACTGGCACGGACTTCTCACGGCGTGGGTCAGTCAAGACAATCGGGATGACAGAATGGCTGGCTGCTTTGCCATGGATTCCTTCTATCACACCATAGGTGCCGCGCTCTTCAGAAATGGACCTTCCGTCTCAACAAACGACTGTCTTACGGTATGCATGAGTATACCACTAAAATGCTCACACCATTACTTTATGCAAATGCACTGCATTCCTTTCAATTTCAAATTATTCACTCTCTGTTAGTTTGCCTTCAGGGACAAGTGTCACTGATACTATATTCTCTCCTGAGTGTGGACATAATATCGTTGCCGTACAGGCAGAAGTCACTTACTCCAAATACACATTAATCTTAAATCGTGACTTCTGCCAGTCAAGCAGCATTACTTTTTCTATATAATGACATTAAAATCTCAATTTCGTCAAAACTAGAGTTAGTGACTTCTGCCTGTATGCCCACAATATTATTATTATTAAATTAATAGGCACCTACAAGCAGAATTTAAATTTAGTTAATTCTGGTAAACAAAAATTATAAAATGCTCTGAAACACAATATTGGGGATCGGGATGGAGAAATATAAAAAAAAAACACTTTTTATGTTTTTTAAAGCATGGGGGGGGGGGGGCAGGTGTCACAAATGTGACGTAATATAGACAGGGTGGTAAAAGGTTATGTGACGATGGGGGAGGGGTAAAAGATAGCCAAAATCGTGTGTTGTATATGTTCAACAAATATTGCACGATTGGTTTTGTTTTAAAGATATGCAGAAATTTGAAAATAATGACATGATATCAGTGACAAATAGTCTCGCAGCTCGAGTGTTGATTGACTGGACCATGGCAGATCTCTTATTGGTCATTGAACCGGTCTTGTGTCATTGCGACTTCGTGTGTAACTGTACTGACATCTATTAACGTGACTGAGTATTTCTGATGTATTAAGTGATCACAATCGTTATATGGAAGATAAATCCCCCTTATCGTAACTGTCATCACCATGATAAGCCGATCACCCTTTGATTTGCGGAATTTGAAATCCCTTAGATATAAACGTGGTTATTAGAAATAATTTGAATGAATCATAAAGAGATCTAGAACATTCTCTCGGAATGTAAAAGAAGTGAGTTTGTATCCCACTCGGCTTTTTTTTTCCAGGATTTTTTCTAATAGTTATGTTTCTGAGGTTTTTCAAAATTTTCAAAACAGCTTATTAAATAAGTAATACAAATCTCTTTGTTATATCATCCGGATACTTCTTTTATTTTTAGCATCTCCTGCATTACTTCATGTCGGTTCTTACACCATCAACTCATCGATCAGAGGAAGACACGGAAACCATAAAACCATACGTGGCGAAAGTGACTTTGAAAGGGTTTGCAATACTTATGCGCGAAGTAAGACCACTTCTGAAATCTGACGAATATCTTCAAATAGCAGACGTCATCGCAAGGCGAGCCATGTCGACCTATCACTCTTCTAATGAGTCAGAGATTGATGGAAGCAACGCGGATGAAACCGCTGAAGAAATAACTGAGAAGATTGAAACGGTGAGATAGTTATGCCATTTTCAATCTTTTTTTTATATTCTTAACCCTAAAGAATATTTTGTGAAAAATATGCTAAGCGTGAATCTTGAAAATAATGATAGGTTTTATTTCGTAGCTTTAATGTTTTTTATTTTATTTAGAAAACATTGATTTTTATAGAAAAAAAAATTGATATCCTTTTTATTTATATCAAATCAAACTTCAATTTTACCCAAGTGGAAAATATCGATATAAGAAGCAATTCAAATGAACACAGTTATTTTCCTTCCAATTGGCACCTGAATATCAGATGAGTTATGCGCCTTGGAAGGCCTTGGAGGGACAAACAACTAATGCTCTCAATTTCTTAGATGGTTATCAGAGACATACGGATTAACACTAGCATTATCGTTTACACTACGTATAAGTAAAAAAAAAATACATAGCCAAATAAAGACCTCTTTTAACTTTTCGTAAACTACAGTTGTAAGCATACCGAAGAAAATGTCAGTTGGATAAAGTTACGGATAGTACACATTATCTATACAGCCTCAAATAAAGAAGTCTCAAAAAATTCTTCTGAACCCTCTCTGCCATAAGGTTGTACTTCACTGATACAGAGCTCAAACAATTGACCCACTCTCAAACCAGCTTCTAATTAATGAACACTGAAAACTTTGAATATTATTATTATGTCATTCTGATCTCTGTTTCTAGCTATGTGATCATGTTGAAGCTCTCGCATCTCTCGGATCTATATCATCGAGTAACGTAGAGTCGTTTCTTCGAATCCTCATTGCAGAGTTCCCCAAGTGCCTCTCTCACCGGCAATATATTGTTGTGAAAGCATTCAGGAAAGCATTGCCAATTGTTGATTTGCAGGTTAGTTTTATTATATCTTTTGTTTGTAATTTTAAGCTTGGATTATTAATACTTTTATTCGTCATCTAAACTTCATGCCGACCAACATTCAAATTTATAAACGGGAATTTTAAACTTGCATATAAACAGTAAACGATGTTCCTTAAATTGATCTCAGAATGCATTTCGATAATCAGTTGAAACACTTTGTAAGTCGTATCTGATATGAATTCAATCAATTTTGTTTCCAGAATGTCATCGCATACTTCATTCGTGAAAGCTGCCGCCATTCCGTGTCCATGTCTCTGTATTACGAAGCAGATGCAAATAACAATTGGACCAACGACCCGCTCACTGTCAATTATGAGACGTTTGTACCATTGTGGAGGGGAATCCTTGAATTGGGCAGCGATTATTCCAACTCGGAAAGTGCGTACGAAGCTTTCATAGTAGCAGTTTTCAAAATGCTACCCAGACTGGACGTTTCAACTACCGAAATAACAGCGACTCAAGTAATATAATATTCCATATTGTCTTTTCGCATTATGCCCAATGTGAACATTTTTTGAATCTCTCTTATGTTAAGGGTCCATGTTTCTCATGCATACATGAACCAGTGAACACTGATAGCACACATTAGTTGGTAGGTTAGTTTTAGAAGTTTTAAAATTATATCTACATATTTCTAATAATATAACATATTTAAATTTTGTATCACAGAATCTCACGCATGATCAGACAGAAATAACAGAAGAATCGCTGGAGCAACCGTCCAATCCTACCGAGTATCGTCTCTTCACAAATGTGTGTGACCTGGCGGGCACTGTGATCCGCTGGTCATGGACCCACTCCTGGTTTCAGCCGCACGCTCTCACTATCCTCAATCAAGTCTCACGCGAAAGCAGAAGGTCCATGGAAGCCGGTGGCATCGGAAGCGGAGGATACATGAGGGTAGCTGAAGCAGCTCTCGAAGCTATCAACGTTTCAGAAATATTTGGAGACAGCTATGGGGAGATCGGACAACTCCGTGACGCTGTGGAAGAATTGCTTATGGTAAGTAATAATATATGTTATCAACTTGGGAAAGTTTCTTGATTTAACTAGTGTTTTCATGTATAGCCACTAATACTTTCAATGCAAGTTTTTTTTGAAAATTATCAGGAAGGTTCAAAGGGGTATGGATCGTTGGCTCAGTGCCAGAGATATTGGTCGTGATCCACTGGGCACTTTTTTTGTATATTATCACAAATGGAAGACTCGTGGAACAAGCTATTTCGGTTGTGATCCATATTACAGGCCTTTTATATAAAATGTTAGTCAATTAAATGAACTAATCAGAATCAATATTGCGTAATCTTCTCAAATCATTTTATTTATGTTTAAGTGATTCATTTTTATAGCTCTATTCCAACATGTCAATAAAAATAATGATAAAAATGCTATAACACATTCCATGAGCTAACTATCTCATTGTATGAACAGCCAAAAGTAATGTTTCTTAACAGTGGGCCCCAGAAGCCACGTTAATTAGATAGATCAAGATAGAAGACAACAATTATAACTTGGGGTGGGGCAATTTGGAAAATTATCAATACTCTATCGCGACACTAGCACCACCGCCGTGCCTCAAGTTATTGTTGTCATATTACACTCGCACAAGCTGTCAAATGTCATTGATAACTTGAAATATTTTCAACAAATTGCAAAGGCGATGTCCAGTTTAATACATACCAAATAAATGTGATACTTATTATGTTATAAATGTGATATTTTGATATTATAAAACGACAAATAATTACGTACATAGCATAATATACATAATTCGAGTGAGTGCAATGGTTGAATATTTTCATTTGACAGGTGTTAACTTGAAATTTAAATTATCAGCTTGTACACAGAATCGTTCTGTAACATTTTGGAGTTATCTTGGATCAAGATAAGTAACGAAAAGATGTTGTAGATTTAACTAACTGATGTATAGTCAAAAATTAATCGTTCATGTTAATGTCCAATTATAACTAATAAAACCATCCGTATTAAATTTACTTTTTCTACTGTCATGTTGACAATTTAAGAATTCCATACCCTGACGAATTCACGCACTCGGCAGATAATTTACCTAATTCATGAATAAGGCAACAGGCTTGACTATTACATGAATTAGGCAAAATTTTGCACACAGAGTGTAATTTAGTGATTCATTATTGCTAAACCTTGCAATAAGCAGATGGGCATCAAATGTTCCAGGGGCTGTCAATCACCAGCAGTAGTGGTCTGCTCCAACTGCGGTCGTCTTTGGTATTGCTGCAGACGCCTTTGCAAATCTTGAATCCGTCCATCATCGAAAATGGTGCTGATGCTTTTCAGGTAACATCACCAATTTAATTTCACTGGATGATAAACACTATTGTGGCATTTTTAATCTATTCTGAATTTTTAGAGAAATACTCAAACTTCGTTATCGTATGTGAATCTTAAATCAACCATGATGCAATGTGTAAAGAAACGGGCCTCATCTATGATGACGATGTATTTAACATATGGGTCCTTGCTCTGCACACACATTGAAAAAACAACATGTCATCGTTGTACCAACAAAACCGACTGTATTTTGCAAAACTATACAGTGCGAATTTTCAGACCTGCATCCTAGATCTAGATCATTTAAGGGTATACTTCAGCTGAGGCATGGTCTAAAAAGATCGTGACAATGCGATGCGCGGATTGTGCAAACGACGCGTGCCGATCAAAACGTAGTTTGTCATAAAAATTCAACATGCGTCATTTAATGTTATATTAGTAATAATAATAATAAATTCATTGAGATGTTTTCTTATTCGAGTACATGCGTGACGTTTTTTAGTCATCTTTACACGATATAAGAATATATTCCTCCGATGCCATCACAAAACAAATTGACGTGCTCACACCTCGACTACCGCTCTCCGATTGGCAACGAGTGCGAAATTTCATCCCACCCATTGTTGAAAATTATTTGCCGTTTCACTTATGTATGCTCTTAAGAAATTTTTAAATTTAAATTTATTATGTATTAAGTATGTAATATTATATATACTAGAATTGTCCTGAGTCTCACAAATTCACATGTTCTTTTTCAATGTGTGTTTGAACTCGTAGCATGGACATAATAGCTTGAGCAAGTGGCTAACACCCATTTCTTCTAAAAAAATTATAATCTGTTAAGAAACCACTTTGGGAGGGGGCCAGGATCCACATCAGAATGTAGAGCCAATGAATAAAAGGTTTTTTTAATACCTAAGAAAGTTCCTCGAACTATGTCTCAGACAATTTTTTTTTGAAGGTCGTACTGAGGGTTGGAAAGACAAATTTGAATCTGGCAACAAAGGCAATAGATGCACTCGAAGAATGGGACAACTATGTGGAAAGGGACGCCTTTCGTCCACTTTGTCAACAGGTATTATGAAATCTATTAAGCTAATTGCAGGTATGTAGTGTTATTGTGAGTAAAGCCCCGTCCAGCATAGGCGCGTTCTACGGAGCGTTGAGTGGCGCGCGCAACTCAAACCTATAACCAAAAAAAGACATTGTCTATTTTTATTTATCTGAACATTTTCACACACGGTTATACGTTTGAGTTGCGCACGCCGCTCAACGCTCCGCCGAACGCGCCTACGCTGGACGAGCACTGAGAACCAACAGGCGATACCTCTTTGCTGTTAGAATAGGCACATGAGAGAGGAAAGACGATGACACAAATTAATGTTGATAAAGAAACACAGATAGGTGATGTAAAATGACTGTGCAGGACACGTTTATTTGGACATTATTAAAAGTTACACAATGACTTAGTTACCATGGCAACAAATTATTTAATTAGTACCACAGTCAGACACAATATTATATCTGGTCCGAAGTAAAGGACTTGCCCAAATGAAATTTTGGTAATACAAATAATTTAGAAACCATAAACACAATAGATCATTGGTATCTGGAGAGACAATGACACATAATATTATGTTCTTATCGTGAAAATCGATAACCTCAGCAGGACTATTCTAACTAGTTAATACAATAACATGTTTCCATTATTTCTCTTGATCTGAAATATCAGGGATATCTTTTGAGTCAATTCTGTATAAAAAGCGGTTATCTAAATTGTATGTTAACAGTTAACAGCCGCTACGCATGTGCAATGTCACTGACATTATTTATAACATATCACTTTGACGTTTTTTTAACCTAAAAAAAGTACTGAATAGATTTTATATGCATTACATTGTACATTCTACATTCGCCTTTGCAATTTTTGAAAAAATTTCAAGTAATCAACGACATTTCACAGTTAGCCGTAACACACCAAATTTGGCTTGGCCGCACTACGTAGTGAAGTGTCACAATGTTAGTATGAATTTTCAAATACCCACTTTTTCTCAAGATGTAATTTCTGTCTATATTTTGCTCTAAGAAGCAGGTACCTGTCAGTTCATATCCCAAGTTAATTAATACATTAGACACTAAAGACGTGCCTAGCGCGTAACGATTAAGGTGGCCATTTGATATAAATAGCATGTTATTTAAATGTGTTAATTAAAAAGTAATTATCTAGTCAGCAGTCAATGTGTTAACTCATTCACCGCGTACCTGTTAATTACTATTTAATTACCACATTTAACATGCCAATAGTATCTAATGGCCAACGAATGGCAGCGAATAAGTTAAACTATACATAAAATGAGATAAATAATAGATAGAAGAATATTTTTTATCGATTATGGTTTGGTTTAAGCAGGGCTAATGAATTTAAAAAAATTAACCAACACCTGTGTATTCTTGATTCAACAAAAACAAATAAGTATTACTGTAAAAGTGTGCATTATTTTTAATTACAAAATTAATAACAATTATGGTTTGCTTAGGCAGGGTTTAATTGAATTTTATAAACTAACCAGCACCATCTGCAATTTGTATTTTTAGTTCAATGAAAAAATAAGTAAGACTGACAAAGTTTAATGTGCACTATTTATGTTGAATCTTAACAGCCTACCTCCACCCCTCACCACTGCTCGACGGAGTCTGATAAAAATTATTGTTAAATAACTTGAGCAAACTAATATGTTCAGAGGTGGCATATTGGTACTCCACATATATGGTGACAGTAGATGGATTAGCAGTTTTTGAACAAAAAATACTTTCATCTTAGGGAATCGTGGAGAGAGGATGCCAAAACGTAAACTAACCATGTATCAAGACTTTGCCACTTTCTCTGGCTGATTATTCATTATTCCTGTGTTGTTCCATAACCCATGCTAACAATTCTTTTTATAATGCCAACTATCATTAGGTTTTGCCACTACTCAACGACTTCCTCTGCTCATCGGGTATATCTGATGGAAAAATTGTGGACACCGGCACAGAAAGCGGATCCATTAAATTGGGATACATCAAAAAAGGACGTAAATTGCTCAGGGAAGGGACCAGCTCGCGTCTAGCAACACTGCAACGTAGGATAATGCTGTTTATTGGTAAATATCAAAGACGGGAGTCCAAATAAATGAAATTGAAACTGAAAAAGGAATTGTTGCACTTCATATTATGGATTCATTTGTAGAAGACTCCTGGAGGCCAATTTTTGAATGAAGCAGTATCACACGGAGTAGCAAACCTAGTTTTGTACATAACTTCAAATGAAGTATAGCGCTTCGAACGATGTCCGATAATGCAACGAAATTGTCAGGTGTACATTTATGATCGCGTAAGAGTTTGCATTATTTTTTTGTCCATGCACACATTTTGACAGCTGGATTTACCGCATGAAAAGTTTTATAGTTGAAAATACATCGGTAAGCGAACATTTATTTCAGTTATATTGTGTTCTTGAATACATTTAATAACAAGGTGTTTTCCACTCATATGTTAAGTTAAACTATCATTACATAGTCTCTTCTATCGAATAGTATGAATAGTATGAGTGCAGACAGAACTTTTCGTCGATTTACCTATCTGCCAATAATTTCGATAACCGGAATCGTTTCACAAATGCATCGTCGGTCATTTTGAAAGCATCCGTCCGGTTACTAAATCTTGGCAGCGAAATTGCCGCGTCAACCACTTCCATTTTGGGGACGTAATATAACCTAAAATATGGTAATGACTTCATATTTAATCAGTACTTATCCATTAACGTTGCATTACTAAACGATTCATTGTCAATTCAAGTACGTAGCTAATTAATCCAAAGAAGCTAGTTACATCTCCAATACAATATTCAATACAAAAATGTGAACGGAACTTACGATGTAGGTATTTTACAATCGTAATATTAATAAAACATGTATGTTTCTGTATTACAAAATCACAATAAATACTTGAAATGAGAATTTAAACACAAAATAACACTTTCAACGGTAATATGTAAAAGACAAAAAACAATAAATAAAGAGCTTTTTGACGTTACGCTTTAATCTGTTTAACATCTGACATCTGTTTTCTTTTATTTTGTTAACTGTCAATTCATGGTGGAACTGCATTGTATTGTTGTTTTTATTTTTATTCTGTAAAAAAATTGCGTTTTATTAAATAAAAACAACAAATAATCTGACATCTGTCAAAATTCAACCTCAGTTAGCGCCTCTACCGTCGAAGCGTGTGAAGCTTAAAGCATACCGCAGTTTTAGTCGCGGTTGTCAAAATCTAGTTAGAAATAAAAATTCTCATAAATTCCAATCACTTTCTTATGCTATTCTCATTGAATAACTTCACACTACACCAATATATCGGGCATGGTGTTAATCCATATTGTAATTCTTTATTTTTTAGGCAAAATGGATTCCGTAACAATTGAGCCCTTGCTGACAAAATCAGACCCAATGGCAATAGAAGCTGTTAATCATGGGGAGGAAAAGAGACTGGTAGACTTGACAGAGAGACTCAAATTGTCATTGCCTTGTCCTCAACAGCATAAATTGGATGTGAGTATCAGAATAACTTGAAACCTTTTACTATGTATTTCTCAGTCAGAATAATTCATTTCTTTCCACCAATTCACACATACACACTTCAACAGCTAAATACAAATTACATTGATAGATTCTCAGGCCAACCGTCTGGCCCGACCGTCTGCCACGATCGCCTCCGATCATGAAAAGCTATTTTTGTACCGTTCCCTGGAATCATTAGCAACCGTGAGTAGTTGTGAGCGAATTGGAACAATTCCTATTTTTTTGGGTACGATTCACCTACAATCCTATTGAAGATTACCAAGAACGTATGAAAATATCAGAAGTTACCGGCCCCTTTGCGAGTCGTGTCGCCGTAGTTAGTCGTGCCATTCAGTATTCATCAATTCAACCATCAACATCTCTCTGCTCAGCACTATCCTAACTATCCTGAGATGGCAAAAAATCAAAGAGCCGTGTAGTGTGCAACATTGAAAATCCGTCATATTCGAAAAACAATTTAAAATATAGGATCTTGGAGGAAATTGACATACAATGAGCTCTGACAGCTGAGTTCTGATGTAAAAAATACGAGGGAAAACTGTTCAGTGTAGCCACCAATCTAACAAAGAAATTGGTTTTTTGTAAACCTATATTTTGAATAATAACAACGTTTATTGTAAACCAAAACTCCCTTGATGGCCGCGCGGATTAAATTCAAATTCAAATTTATTTATTTTATATATAATGAACATAACAAATTATAAATTTAAAGCATTCACGACATGACATAAAATAAATGTTAACAATTTTTAAAATAAAAATACAGAGAAATGTGAGTTAATAATGCAATAAGTAATAAAATAAGAAATAAAATAAAATAACAATAATAAAAGTAGATGGAAGCATACAGAGTGAACTTTGATAGACCCTATCTTAAAAACTTATAAAACAACGTCCACCTAAATTCACCCTCACATTAGTGGAATATATCAATATCCGAAGCGATTTCATTAAACATGGTTATTGCCCTCCCAATTGGTATCACTAATGGCAGGTTAGTTCTGCACCTTGGGAGAACAAACAACGGATGCCCTCGATTCCTAAGGTAATTATCAGAGACACACAAGCCAACACCGCCAAGAATGACGGAGTTCACATTTACGCCGCGTATAAGTCTAAAAAAATATGTAGCTAAATAAAGATCCCTTCTAAATTTTAAGCTACAGTATGTAAGCATACCAAACAGAAAGTCAGTCGGATAGAGCCATGGATAATATCCATACTGCCGAAAGTAAAGGAGTCTCAAAAATTTCTTTTGGACTCCACCATATGGCCGTACTTCAACTGATGCGGGGCCCAAACGATAGACCCACTCTCAAGGAGTTATAGAGAATTTTTAGTACCGTAACATCCGAAAAGACCCGAGAAGTACACAAGACAAAGCCCAACATCTTTAGCGCCTTTTTACAAATGCTATCTATATGACCACTAAACGTCAGTTTACTGTCAAACGTTATGCCAAGATCTCTTACAGATGATATTCGCGAGAGAACTCTGCCATGCATCGAATACTGGAAAAACAATACTCGTGAGGTTTTAGTCGGCCTATAGCGTCGTGGGTCCCAGGTTCGAATCCTGGGTCTGGCAAGTACACATTGTTTTTCAATTTGTGTATGAGTCAGAGTATGGACCTAATAGGTTGAGCAAGTGCCAGACATACATTTCTCGTAAAAACAAAAATCTGTCAGTACAAACCTCCACTCTGTGGAGGCCCATATGATCCTATTAGGATCGGACATGGTCGAATGAAGATAAGAAGAATCATAAGCAAGGCTCAATACAATCAACTCGTTGCGTGTAACTGCTTATAGTGTAATGCCAATTCCTCACAACGGTCGGCGTGGATCATTGGATCTGGTTGGATCTGCTCATCTGCTGGTGTAATTAAGCCTTAATTCATTTTGATTTATTAACATAATGACATGACCCGGCTCACGGCTAGCTCAATAATGCTACCGGGCCGTCACTGAGGAGACTAGTGATGAATTAGGAGAGGTGGATCTCCTTTGTAGTATCACAACTTTTGAATTCCCGAATAAAACTCTCAGCTGGTGTGGTGCCGAATTTATTCAGGTACTAGAGTTCACGGTCACACAATAAGATTAACTGTCATTGTTCCCGTAATTAAATCTCATTAAAGTATCAGCAAACTATTTATTTGTTCACTATAGGATCTCTGTGAAATCTTTCACAAATTCCCGAAAAGTCACACCTAATTCAGAGAATGTATACGCAGATATTCTTTGGATATTTTTAATTCATGAAATATTTTCCCATAAGAAAGAAAATATAAATTATTCTTTGGTCACACAGTATTAGGTTTATAAAAGAATAGAATTATTTTATTGTTGTTTATAAAGTTTATTTATGTTCACAGTGTATTTACAAATATTTATTTGTGTTTACAGACTTGTTTACAAAAGGTTTGCTTAATGTTTACAAATTTATTTACTAAAATTTGTTTACTAAAATTTATTTTATAATTATGTTTACTTAATAAAGTTTCAAAAATTTATTTTATAATTATGTTTACTTAATAAAGTTTCAAAAATTTATTTTATAATCCCGAAAAGATTTGTAAAATTTATTATTATAGACTGAGTTTATTAATTAAACATAATTATAAAATAAATTTTTGAAACTTTATTAAGTAAACATAATTATAAAATAAATTTTAGTAAACAAATTTTAGTAAATAAATTTGTAAACATTAAGCAAACCTTTTGTAAACAAGTCTGTAAACACAAATAAATATTTGTAAATACACTGTGAACATAAATAAACTTTATAAACAACAATAAAATAATTCTATTCTTTTATAAACCTAATACTGTGTGACCAAAGAATAATTTATATTTTCTTTCTTATGGGAAAATATTTCATGAATTAAAAATATCCAAAGAATATCTGCGTATACATTCTCTGAATTAGGTGTGACTTTTCGGGAATTTGTGAAAGATTTCACAGAGATCCTATAGTGAACAAATAAATAGTTTGCTGATACTTTAATGAGATTTAATTACGGGAACAATGACAGTTAATCTTATTGTGTGACCGTGAACTCTAGTACCTGAATAAATTCGGCACCACACCAGCTGAGAGTTTTATTCGGGAATTCAAAAGTTGTGATACTACAAAGGAGATCCACCTCTCCTAATTCATCACTAGTCTCCTCAGTGACGGCCCGGTAGCATTATTGAGCTAGCCGTGAGCCGGGTCATGTCATTATGGCGCCCCACGTTGGGCGCCATAATGACATGACCCGGCTCACGGCTAGCTCAATAATGCTACCGGGCCGTCACTGAGGAGACTAGTGATGAATTAGGAGAGGTGGATCTCCTTTGTAGTATCACAACTTTTGAATCCCCGAATAAAACTCTCAGCTGGTGTGGTGCCGAATTTATTCAGGTACTAGAGTTCACGGTCACACAATAAGATTAACTGTCATTGTTCCCGTAATTAAATCTCATTAAAGTATCAGCAAACTATTTATTTGTTCACTATAGGATCTCTGTGAAATCTTTCACAAATTCCCGAAAAGTCACACCTAATTCAGAGAACGTATACGCAGATATTCTTTGGATATTTTTAATTCATGAAATATTTTCCCATAAGAAAGAAAATATAAATTATTCTTTGGTCACACAGTATTAGGTTTATAAAAGAATAGAATTATTTTATTGTTGTTTATAAAGTTTATTTATGTTCACAGTGTATTTACAAATATTTATTTGTGTTCACAGACTTGTTTACAAAAGGTTTGCTTAATGTTTACAAATTTATTTACTAAAATTTGTTTACTAAAATTTATTTTATAATTATGTTTACTTAATAAAGTTTCAAAAATTTATTTTATAATTATGTTTACTTAATAAAGTTTCAAAAATTTATTTTATAATCCCGAAAAGATTTGTAAAATTTATTATTATAGACTGAGTTTATTAATTTGTTTTTATAAAACAAATTCGATCGCGTAATTTATCTCGATTACGTCACCTCGTATGATGAGTAATGAAAAATAAAATTAATCCGCGGCGCGTCACTACCGACAGATACGTAGTATTCGTGCTACGTTTTGGCGGCCGACGTCACTACCGACAGATACGAGTTATTCGCGCTACGTTTTGCCCGTCGAAGGGGACTTACTGGTACGTATGAATCGCGAATGTACTGAGAACCGTGTCCCACAAGCTCGCAGAGAGGTCTGCTGCTTACTGAAGATCGCCGGTGAGAAGTGTAGAAACTAATGATTTTACGGAAAAAGGATGTCACCTTTTATACCCTCGGGATGGAGGTTTAACAGGAAACAGTCCGTAAGGGATAGCAGATGTATATCTTTCTCTCACGGGATAAATTTACGTATATCTCCCGTTCCTGGTAACTTTCTAATAGAGATATCTTCTAATTAAATCGGGTTAAATTTACTCTACTTTATTTCCGCAAAATTAAGACTTAATAGGGGTGTTTTAAGCACCCTCTAGAACATGTCCCTTAAATACGCCGTAGCGGTGACGTAAGCAAAATAGTTGATTTTATATGATTTTTCGTGTTCGAACGAAGGGGAAAGTTTCTAGCTTTCCATCGAGGTATCGGAATAAGTATTCGGGTACTAAATAAGGGAATGGCAGTCTTTAAACTTAAAATGTCAAAACGAAAGGTCGACACCCACGTACTAGTCCTTTCCACCACTCTTGGCCTTTTTAGGCCAATAGAATTTTACTAAGTTTTAATAAAACTATTTGGAGCCGCAGAAAACGTTTCATTCGATATTTACCTTTCGGACGAACATTATTACGTGAAAACACTATAATATTATACTTAACATTTCAACTTAAATATATAAATGCTTAATCCTAACAAGATGTTATTTACAAGCGACTACAAATTTATTTCGTCCTTAATAGTGGCTTTTCCATAGTAATCTAAACGTAACCTTGAATCTATTTTTATCCGGCAACTCAACACAGCCGGGCCGTAAATTCTAGTCGAACAGAATTCAGTTAAGGTTCAAGGTCATGCGCCAGTTTGTGTTTTTAGTCGCAGTATTTGATTCTTTTATTACTTAGGAGGCAATTAAGATTTATTATTGTTTATGGGTAGAAACCCATCTATACCAGAATCTCAAGTTTTTCCAATTGTTACTTTTACAATATTCATTATAGTCAGCAAGTTATAGCATTAACAAAATCTATAATTATAATTACGCGTCTATAGATATAGATACGCGTTTACAATATTTTTATAACGGTAGTTAACTCCTATCTTGTATTGATAAAATTAGTATTAAAATTCTTTATTTACAATTATACAGTATATAAATTTATAAATATTCAATTTTCTTTTCCAATTTTCATACACTTCCATTATAGCTATAAAAGTTATTGAAGCATGTACCTGCTTAATTTTACGTAAACAATCTCTCCCATAACTTATTTTCTAAGTTTAATGGAGATTTCCCGGAAATTATTTCCGAAATAGATCGATTTGAAATTTCATGGCGTGTCATTTCGAGGTCTGCGGTCACAGCGTTCCAATTACACTTGAACAGTCTCGATTCTCCGAGGCGAAATTTTTTACGTAAAATTTTATTACATTTTACAAAGAAAAGGTTAACAACATATATTTTACTTCCTAATACTAAACGATTACGCTACTGGTTACCTGTTCATGGTCTTTTTCGACCATTTCTTCTCTGCTTCTTCCATAGTTTAGGACCATGGGACTTATATATTCTGTTTGTACCTCGTCGTGAGGTTGTCGCACGGCTATTTGAGAAGTAGAATTGACTACAAGGCTAGATTTGTATAGTTATGTCGTTAAACCATACTCTGCCATAAACACTAACTGAAGGTCGGCGTTTTTGTTCGTGTCAATAACCTGAAAATTTTAGAAAAGTGGACGATAATCACTTTCTGCATTTTCTTCATTCCAGATATATTTAGACACTTTGGTTCCTCGGATCAAAGAGTTGTCTCTCACAAGTACCAACAGGGATACGAGACTGATGGCATGCCAAGCACTTCATTCTGTTATTTTGATGATATACGGCACAAGTAAGTTTATTCCACTTCTCCCTAATCATCTCAACAATCAACAGTCTACAACTCTGCAAGTTGTCGATTCCAAAAAGTACACTTGAATCTGACACTGAAGGGAAAATTAGATAATAATACGAATAATACGTCCATATACAGATAACAATAATTATTAACAAATGTATCTACTATAATTTTGTTTAACAAAAGATGGCAACACTGTGTCAGAGAATAATTAAATAAAAATGTATAAAGTAGCTCAGAAGACGTTACAAAAAAACACATAATAATATGTAATATGTACTTAATTCCACATAATTTAAAAAAAAAAAGACTTTCAGTTGAGAATGTTCCATTGAAGCGGACGAAACCAGTCCAAATTGTTATTAAATTATATCATATAAGTATTACATATTTTGTTTTATTAATTATATTTACACATTGTTCAAGAAACCCAAAAATTAATCTCAAATTCTCGAATAGGTATGAAATATTCCTTTATTATCGATATCTCTAAACTGGATAATCCAAAAAAACGAGAAGTCTCTAAATAGCATATTGTGATTCTCTCATTCTTGTGCAACGCCACACTTTGTTTACCTCAGGCCATAGATCTTTGGTAAGAATTCTCTCTTGAAAACCGTCAACGTATTCCGGCTTGCCTTTATTAGTGTGTCCAGTACTCTGAATCATATGAAAGTACTAGCCGAATGGGTGATCAATTTTCAATTTCATCCACTTTTTAGATGTGAGTCTGCCAGTTGTGAATCGTGGAACCCTAGCCGCAATGCTCTCTGGCCTGACGACCGCTATGATATCTCTTTGTTCCGACCCTGATGAAACTGTGGTGGCCATGTTTGAACCTTTACTGGGCCAGTCCTGTCATTGGCTGGCTGTGCCGGCCAATCAGCAATCACCTGAAGCAGCTAACTTTATACAGGCTCTTATGGTATGCAAATTTCATTACAATTTATAGGTTTCATATTTTTATAATTTCATTTATTATATAGGTCAGATGTTTCACATAAGGCGATCTGGTATATCCAATGGTCAGCCTATTCACACTCGTGCAGTCAATGAGGTTTTATAACCACTGTAGGATTCGAACCTGTTTCAAAAAAATTATTATTATATTTACATACCCTATTCATCTTTAACAAAATATGTTTAAATATATAGAATTAATGAAGTTATGTTGTGTCCTTAATAGAATGAATTGAATTGGACTGGTTAAAGTTTTGATAATACATAAGCATTAAACACCATTTGAGCCAACTGTGATATGAACTTATTGAAATCAATACTTAATCTAAAATCTACATACATGTTATCATTTCTCACATTTGGTTTTTATAGAAGGGGGCGTCTCATCCTTCGGAGAGTGGAGTGCGAGACACATGTTGTGCAGCAATTCGCGAAATTGTCAGGCGAGCCGTGGCCACCTCAAAAGTTGGCCTACCCACCATCGTGTCCGCCATATTAAGGGCCGTCTGTCAGATGACCATGAGGCACGACGGTAATGAATTTTATATTCATGTGACATATGATTCATTTAGATCAGGCTTTCTTTAAATTTTTTTAAGCCAGATTTCGTGACCTAAGATAAGATTATAAACATTCTATATAGCGTGAAGTTCGATAGTTTTAAGAAAGAATAATATCCTCAGATTTCCGACAAAGCTATCGCAGTTCAGCTTTAATTTTCTACGTCATATCTAGGTGAGAAAAGTTTTTCAACTCAAGTTATAATTAAAAATGATAAGCAATCGTGCTCGAAGGGTTTTGACCAAGAACTTCAGGTTGCTTTTTCAAATATCAAGCCACATTAATTAGTTATTATTATATTGATAATACAAATACATGGAAATATATACATTTAGTTCTTCCTCGTGTGTTATATATATTTAATTATACATAAAATAAAAAACATAAATTAATGTAATTTTGGTGCATGGCCCCCACAAGGGGGGGCTGACAAGGCTCTAGCCTGGTGGCCCAGGCTTAGGGGGGGGGGGGACAGCGTGGCAAGTCAACTAGATAAGTGAGATAAACAGAAATTACAAATTTGCTCTTTGCGCTATTTTACTATGCTGATATTAATATTTTTAAATATGCGATTGTGGGATGCAATTTTTCATTATAGTGTCAATACTCGACAACAAATAATTAACCCAACAGCTAGGCATAATCCAAGTGAATACCATTCATTTTACCTCGAACACCATTTGGAAAACGCTACTTTAGAGTACTAGCTTAGTGATAGGAAGGGGGCCCACCAAAGATCCTGGCCTGGGAGCCTACTTTTGGTGTATAAATTGTTTTACGTGTGATGTGCCGCGGAATTCTGGGTAGACTTTTGGTGTGCCGTGGGTAAGAAAAGGTTGCGGAGCACTGTGTTATAGTGTTATAAAGAATATATATAGAATATATTATAAAAAGAATATCTGTTTATAATTCTTTCAGTCTACGAACGACGAGCAGCATTCCTCATAATTAACAGTGCGAAGGTTGAACTCTTCAGTCTGGATGATGCCCTCCACAAGTATCTATTGGAGTTACTCCACAATACGGTGAAAAGCATCGAAGATCCCAACAAGCAGAACATTAAAGACAATTTTGTCTACAGACAACACGCTTTGAAGTCTCTAGGCGCCATTTTGAAATGCTTACAAAAAAAGACGGGATTATTCAAAGTGAAGTATCCCGCCAGAAGAATACCACCGAAATTTGGGGATGGCATGTTGGATGACATAAGTGTTTGGATTCTAGAACAATCGAAAAACTGTCAAAGCAGAGAGGTCGCCAGACTGCTGTTTAATTGTTTTATTCTATATGCGAAAGACATCGAAGGTTGTAAGAATGCGCGAAATTTCATAGAAAAAAATATCAGGAAACACGGTCTCAGTGTTGTTATCAAGCAGTTTTTTGAAGGATATGAAAACTTTGATATAAGGCTGTTGAAAAAAGACATAACCTACACTGATCTTCTTATGTTTTTGAATAATATTCATACAAGTCTAGATATGTACATATTAGCGATCGAAAATCGTGTGATTAAACCTGTATTGTTTTTTACCAAGATTGAAGAATTTAATATTTTTCTTGGAATCAAATATTTTTTTGAATCCATCGGGACAGATGGCAAACATATATTTGAAAGTTTAAAGTACCATAACTGCTTTGAAAGTGTCACAAAAGATGTTAAAAACAGAGAAAAAGTCTTAAACGTTATTCACAATATAAATTGGAAAATTTTTCATTTTGTTCTACAGCTTTTGGCAAATGGTTTCATTAATACTACAACAATACTTGAAAACTGTCTGGACACACATTATTTTGATTCTTTGGCTTATTGGAGTATGAATAGAAGTTTTGTAAAAACAACCGATAACAGGGATATGGGGAGCTTGATAAAAATATTGAAAACCAATTTGAACAAGAAACAATGGAGTTTGTTTGAGAATATATTCATTGAGCTTTTAAAAAAACAAGAATTGATTTCTACATTACTGACTGATTTCAATATAAGTGTCTTACAGTTGGGTACAAAATCAATTGTGAATGATCTGAGATACTTGACCGAAGCAGTCAATGAAATAGATTCTAATGAAGTCTTTGCTGTTTTCGAGTCGTGGAAAATTCCCGAATTATTCGATGCTATTTTTATGAGCTTGTTTGACAGTTCATTGTCGCCATTGAATATTCAAAAGATCGATGTCTACAGTGTGAAATCTTTAGGAGAGATTTTAAACTTCATCTTCAAATCGAAACATTTAGAAACGTCGCATCTTTTATTGGTTTTGACGGATGCTACAGAAGTATTTTCGGGAATTTTGTACGCCAAGACCACAGTATCTCGCGGGTTTCATTTTAGAAATATGTTCCAAAATCAAGTGTCGACACATATAATATCTTCATATCAAAATGTGTTCGAGTGCATTATTGGAAATATAAATAATGAAAATAAATATTTATATATGGAATTGTTAGAAGAGACAATGCAGTTTGCTTCGATTAATAACTGTTATGAAGAAAACTTCCCCGAGAAAGTTTTTTTACTTTTGACCGAGGTAAATATAATTCAATTTTATGTTTCAGTATAAAAAGAAACAAATAAGTTTTATAACAATAGTCATAGGTCATTGGTTACTTATTTCACAAAGAGTTGTAAGTCAAACATCAAATTTTCTACGAAAGAAACAATATTTCAAACTAAATTTTTTAGACTACACTATAAACAATAGTGTTGCCAATCGTACTATAATTATAGTACAATACTATAATTTTGAATCTGCGAAAAATGTAAAATACTATAATTTTACGCAAATATGCCAAAAATACTAAAATTTTGAAGGATTCGAGACGAAAAATATTCCTGTACAGTGAAACCTCGTTAGTAAGAACACTGTAATTCGGAATTCGCCGTAATTCGAAATTTTCCCGAAACAAAAGTCCCTTGAACATTATTTTCATATAAAACCATACCTTTAATTCGAATTTCGTAATTCAAAATGATTTCAAAGTCCTGGCATATAAAATATTATAGTCTATTATATAGTCTTTTCTTAAAACATTACTCAAATCTTTAATCAAAAATTATTTATTTTATGAAAATAATAAAAATCATCCTGACATTTTATGACCAATTCGGTAGGCACATCTATGATCGGAAACGAAATTAATTAAAATCAAAAAAAAAAAATTCAAAATTTTAATATTCTCCCCCATACATTTCGTAATTCGAATTTTTTTCGATTTTCGGTCCCATGGAATTCGTATTAACGAGGTTTTACTGTACTATAGTTTTTTCAGAAATACTATAATTATCCACGTTAACAGTGAGTCCTAGTCTGCTGACATTTCCCTCAAGGTTCACAAATACTTTGACAGTATTTTCATTCCGGCCTATCTTGATATCGTCCGCTAATATTTGAGATTTGATTACAACTATTTGTCAGGAAACTAAATACTTTGAGATTAAAAGTAAATCAAGGTACAGCATTTTGACACATAAAGGGGCTTCGCTCTTCTAAAGACGCTCGATTTTTAAATGTTCATAAATGACATGTTGTTAAAGTGACATCTATCAAATTTGTTGTGAATTGTTTAGTAGTGTATGGCAAATCACTATGGAAGGTTATAGCGTTGAACAACGTATGAAAATCATTAAATTTTATTATCAAAATCAGTGCTCCGTTCGAGAAACGTTCCGCGCAAAACGTGATTTTTATCCTCGCCACCACCGTCCTGCCGAGTCAACTAGTTGACGTTGTCAAAAATCAGAATTGTCGGATTTGGGGCGATACCAATCCACACGAGATACACCAGCACCAAATGCATCCCGATAAAGTCACTGTTTGTTGCGAATTTTGGTCTGGCGGAATCATTGGTCCGTACTTCTTCCAAAACAAAACTGGCATTGCCATAACCGTCAACGGCGAGCGCTACAGATCGATGATAAGCAACTTCTTGTGGCCTAAACTGGATAATATGGATACCGATAATATGTGGTTCCAACATGACGGCGCTACGTGCTATACAGCGCATGCCATGATAGACATTCTGCACGAGCGATTTGAGGGCATGGTTATCTCGCGCGGCGGCAACGTGAACTGGCCACCGAGATCGTGCGATTTAACGCCAGTAGACTTATTCCTTTGTGGTTATCTTAAATCGCATGTCTATGCGATTAACCACTTACCAGTTAGATTTTGGTGAGAAAGAGTGTCTAAAAATTGACAGATATTTTTTTAAACATTTTTTAAACAGTTTATTAAAAATTTCATTTTTACGTTTGTTTTACTTTTTTTCAGATTAAATTAACACTTTTTTACAATGTTTAAAATTTCATGATAAATTTTCTTTTAATGTTTTATTATAATTTTTTTTACATGTTTTTTTTACATTTTATCACAACAGATATGTAGGTTTGCAATGTTTTAAATTTTATGGAAATAGTTTAATAAGTTTTTTTGGTATGGTAAATTTTGAAACATTCAATACACAACCCTACATTACAATCCGGACAGTAGTATCTCGTCTCCTTCCGTATTCGTTTGCCGTTTTCATTCCTATGTGAGCAGCATACTTTGCACTGTCTAGTATGTCTTTCTTTATTCGCCGTAGGTGGTATTGGTTGGTAACTAAAATGAAGCTAAATAATTATGAATAATATATACCTATTTTTTACGAACTTACGTCTAAAATGTGCTCAAAAATGACAAAAGTAACTAAATTCAAATTACAACAACATGCGACATACCTAACACAAAAATAACTGAATGAACAATGAAGTCATTGACAAATCGTAATATACTCAGGCCCGCTCTGCCCGGCAGTAAATAAAGCTTTTATTATGTCATATATCACTCACATACCAGTTAAAACAAATAACAAACTGTGTGACAAGTTGAAATACGATCTTCCCGAATGTACGAGGGTGGGTCAATAATTCCTTAGAAAAAAGCATTAAAACAGTTTTTATTTTTGTATTTTTTTTTTATTTCTCAACATAATCTCCTTGGAGCTCAATACACTTGGTTAGACGTTTCTCAATTTTTTTTAAACCGTCAGAAAAATAAGTTTTCGGAAGGTCCTCAAAATAAGCATTTGTCCGATCGATGACTTCTTCATTTGAAAAAAAACGTTGTCCACTTAGCCATTTTTTTAAGTTTGGGAAAAGGAAAAAGTCACTGGGGGCTAAATCTGGCGAATACGGTGGGTGGTCTACCAATTCGAACTTCAATTCTTCAATTTTAGCCATTGATCGTAAACATGTGTGAACACGGGCATTGTCCTGATGAAAGAGGATTTTTTTTCTGTTTAAATGAGGCCGTTTTTCTTCAATTTTGTTTTTTAGCTGGTCCAATAAAGATGCATAATAATCCCCTGTTATTGTTTTTTCTTTTTCCAAATAGTCAACGAAAATAATTTCACGTGCATCCCAAAATACAGTAGCCATAACCTTACCAGCTGATTTTACGGTTTTCGCCTTCTTTGGACATGGTTTGCCTTCGCAATCCACTGCTTTGACTGTTCTTTCGTCTCGGGAGTATAGTGGTGTATCCATGTTTCATCTACAGTCACAAAGCGACGAAAAAATTCATTCGGATTGCGTTGCATGAGCGACAACAGGGCTTTAGAGGCCACCACCCTATTGCGTTTATTGTCGACTGTGAGCAAACGCGGCACCCATCTTGCAGAAATATTTTTCATGCCCAATTTGTCATGTAAAATAGAAATGACGCTACCTTTTGAGATCCCTGTAACCTCAATTATCTCACTCAACTTTAATCTTCGGTCACTTAACACCATATCGTGGATTTTATTGATCATTTCTGGTGTAGTCACCTCTACAGGACGTCCTGAGCGTGGTTCATCCTTTGTTGATGTACGACCACGTTTAAATTCATTTAACCAGTTATAAATAGTTGCAAGTGAAGGAGCAGATATGCCGTGAACTAAATCCAACTCATTTTTTATTTCCTTTGCTGTTAACCCTTTTATATTAAAATGTTTAATAACAGCTCTAAACTCAATTTTCTCCATTTTTGTAAACAAGCAATTTTTTTTTTTAAATGTACGAGAAACACACAACAACCCGACCAATCTGATTGAAACTTCGCAGCATACTGAATCGGTAGTGCCGCTGCATGAAAACAAACCGCTTACAGTACTAGTCGCGCCACCTGTCGGCTTTTCTAAGGACTTATTGACCCACCCTCGTAGCTCGTGATAAACATTCCTGGCAAGTTGAGAAAAAAAACGCCCGAGTGAGACTCAGGCTCGTCAACGTGCGGAGTAAATCCGCGCCCGAGTCGCGCTCTGGAAAAACAGTCAAGTGGTTAAACCGCAAACAATTGATGCCCTCAAAGTCGACATAACGAACGCCATACAGCAAGTTCAGCCAGATTTATGCGACAAAGTCATGGAAAATTGGACCTCCCGAATATGTGCCACCAAACAAAGCCGCGGCGGACATTTGAACGACGTTATATAGCATACTTAATGCCATAAAATATTCTTTCAAATAAAAATTGAGTAGATATCTCACACACAATTTGTTTTATTAACATTTAAAAATCGAGCGTCCTTATTGAAAGACCCTTTTACAAGTGTTACATTAGTGATATTTCTCCATTTTGTAACTTCAATCAGAATTCACAGCTACGTAGCTAGTGAGATGACCAATGAAGCATGAAGTATTTGAATGGTGTATAAATTATTTTCTTTCTAGTTGTGGCCACGGCTCTCTGATGACTGGTTTGTCCCGCAGTCATCTCTTCTACGATTGTTCTCCCTTATAGCAATACTCCTTCCGTCACCTCTTCATGTCATAGGAAAGGAACCGAACCCGATGAGCTCTTGGCTCTTAGCCCAGCTATGTATAAAGGAATTGAATATTAAAGAGAAAGCTAAGCTCGTCGTGCTTTTGCCAACGGTTGCTGAGCCAGGAGTGACAGAAGGATGTAACGATGAAAAATTGAGGTTATTGTCTATGCATTATTACCCACGACATAGCTTGTCACTTCGCGAATATGAATATCATTGTCGCTTTCTCTCCACGGATTGTTTGACATAACATTTATGGAAGTAAAAAAAAAAGGGATATTATATTTTGAAATCACATGTAGTTTTTATTATTATCATAGATGCTCTTATCGTAAGCAAGAGATAGAACATTCGTTTCGGCAAGTGACATGATATAAAAATTTGACTATAACAACATTATTATTATGGGGTGTCGACTGGCACATTTCAAATATTTTCCCACAATGTGTAAATTATCCCAACAGACTCGGTTGCTAACTTTTATCTCATCCTCTTATTCATAAAATGTGTCAAGTCATTTAATGTTTATGATTTGTTGGAAAGTAAATTAATTGAAATATAAACACATAATTTAATAACAATTACATAGGACTAATTTCGCAAATTTGAGAATGTAGCATTTTTTTACCGAACATACGTAATTTGGAACAACTCAGAAACATAAAATCATCAAAATTCTATTTTATCAAGTGTTGGCTGGTTTCCTAGCTGGAATTAACAATTTTATAGTTCAGCCATTCAAACTAATAAAGGCAAAAAACAGGTAAATGGTCATTCCTGAACATATGATATGGGCCTTCACAGAATGGAGGTTTTCTTATGAAGTTTTTTCACAATGAATAGTTCTTAACCATTCGCCATCCCATTGAGTTCTTGCTTAGGATCGGCCACATATTGGAACAACATGTGAATTTTGCCACTACTAGCAGTTAAAATACATGGTATAAATAAATATTATCGTAATACAATGTTTAGTTCATATTATTTGCAGAGAAGCATTAAGCTGCCTTCGGTCTGGTTTCCCGCAAAGCAGCCAAGAATTCACAGAATACTCTTCAGAGAGATCGGCCTTCCTGTCAGCATTTCGAGCGCTTCTGGAGGCGACGGCTAACTCTGGCAGTTGGCTCATGCTCGACTGCATCCTCCGTTCTTCAATAGGTTAGAAAATCCACTTCCGATATTGTATTCACTGCTATGCGCCGGTCATGGAATACTATGGCTTTAACCCATTATCAGAAAGTCACCTAACAATGAGCCTGTAAATAATATTTTGATTTGTTCAGTCGATCCAGACCACATATGCAAAGACCAAATCGCCCACAAGCTGCGGTCGTTTATGAGGCGTCTGAGCAACGAAGATGAAGTGGCTGTCCTTTCAAAGATTCTGCAGTCCTTCAATGACAGATCTTCGGAACCCATCCTGCGAGTTAATATCATGAAAACCTTCCTCGGACCTATGATAAGAGAGGCTTCACCATTGGCAGTGGAGGTAACACTCAATAATTTTGTTGTTTTTTCTTCCACCACTGTTGAATTTCTCTTAATTGTAATCCATTGTAGTTAATATGATTCATTCATGAATTGATTAATAGTTGGTATAATATGATTCAAAATATTATTAGATTTTATTTAAATAGTGTTATAATTATAAATGTCTAAAATTATTTATAAGGTGTGTAACAAACATTTTACCTTGTCCCGTATTTCGAGAAATTATGACTAAATGGGGGCAGTTTGATTTACCTGGGCAAGTTGCTTGATTTTAATTCTCGAAAATTAACATCGTTAATTGACAGAATAATATGGTCTTGATCTGTAAAATATAAATCATTCTCTGCCTTCAAGTTCTTGTTTATTGGATTCGTCCCACCCGACAACAATAACATTATATTTTTCTAATTAACTATTTCTTTTATTCAACGAATAATTCACAAGATTTAAGAATGTACCATTCTAATTATTCAACATACATAATTTTGTAAAACACTTTCTGAGAAAATATATTATAACCAATAGAAAAAATCTTTTTTTGAAAAAAGTAAGCCACCCCCGCAGGGAATCGAACCCTGCATCTCCCGGGTTTACGCCTCATCCGCGCATTACGTCTATGCTATGCGGTGACATACTAATTGCGACAAATTTTAACTATTGGCCAATTTTAATACCCACTCATCAGCGCTCTTCCAAATCAAGCTACTTTGGCAATGGGTTTTTTTTTATGTCTTCTTTTGATTTTTTATGTTTGGAGAAATCCACGACGTCGGTTAGTAATTGAAGTAATAGGTATCTACTTTGATTTAATAAAACAAAAACCGATTGCCAAAGTAGTTTGATTTAGAAGAACGCTGATGAGTAGGTATTAAAAAGGCCAATAGTTAAAATTTGTCGCAATTAGTACATCGCCTTGTAGCATAGAGGTAAATGCAACGGACAGGGCGTAAACCCAGGAAATGCAGGGTTCGATTCCCTGCCAGGGTGGGGTTACTTTTTTCAAAAAGATTTTTTCTATTGGTTATAATATATTTTCTCAGAAAGTGTTTTTCAAAATTATGTATGTTTATATTTTTCTGTTGTTTCAGATATTTTTCTCTCAATCCCTCGGTGAGATTGCAAACGTGTTGGATAAACAAGTGTCAACTGTAAAAAACAAAGAATTTCCTCTGAGTCAACTATTCGTCGATTGGAGTGCGTGCTTTGAAATGGTCGAAATTATGTTTTCAAAGGTAAAATTCTTCAAATTAAATTCATTTATAATTATTTGACTGTTGTATGTATTAGCTGGTAGGGTTAATACAACCACATGTAAAGGGAAATTAGGTAGGATGTAGTAATGGATTGGCACCATTGGCCTTGAAGCTATCATGCTCCATGGACCGATTTGGATCCCCATATGTGCACTAGAACTCATTATTAAATCACGCACAGCAGTCTAAACGCAATTTAACGCAAAGCAATTTGCTTCATTGACGTTTTGTTTGACATTGAATTAAAGTTCACTGCATTGACACCAGCGTGCATTGAGTTATTGTTACACAGGAGCTGGGGGTATAGGAGGGTAGTAAGGATGGAATTGTCTAAAACAATTTAGCGAATACCAACAGCGTAAATATGACAATTATATATCGCTAGTGTATATGAACAATTTCATGGTGAAATAACAAAGACACAAACCAATAATGTGAATGTCAGATTTCAGAACTTCATATTTTATATTGGTGTGTGTAGTATTTATTTGTATTGAGGTTTGAAACATTTATCTCAGGTTCCCTTCGACAATTTAGACAGTCCAGATTCGAAGATAGGAAATGTGTTCTACAAGAAAAAACCTCTACGAAATCAACTGATGAAGGATTTCTTTGTAAAAGCATCGAACGCGAGAGACATTGAAATGCCTGATGGGACATATCCAAGGGTTGTACACGAATATTTGAGGTAATTAATTATACTTACACTATATTTTCAATTATAATTAAAATTTATTCAGAGACCCAAAAACATTCATACAAGGTTCCACTTGTTCTGGCTTAGGTCTCAAATTCATTATTTTTTACCTTTATACAACACTTTTACAAAAGGCTGAAACTTTCAATGTAATTAAGATTGGTTTAAAAATATCACTTGGTCTATAAACGCATAACATTGATCACTTACATTCAGCATAACATATAATTTTTTCAGACATTCACGGTGTGCAGCGTATAAATGCCTGTATGCAATAACAGTTGCTAGGCCAAAGGAGGAGATGAAATTTTACATGTTTTTGATTAAACACAAACAAAAAACTTCCGCCAGACTTTGGGAGGGCATGATCGACTCCAGCAAACAGTACAGCTTCCCCATGAAACGAGATCAGGTCAATACATATTACTAAAAAACAATTGAGGTTATTAGTTTCAATATCGGCAACCTCCATTTTTACTATTTTTGAGATTTTCCTTGATTCTGATTCGGTAATTAGTTTTCTATCGAATTCAGCTTCGTTTCTTTGTTATCATTAATTCATACTATAAACCTTAGCGAGTGTTGGCCCAGCACCGACACTCTCCAGTTGCTTTGACCAAGCATTCTTAAATCTCCTGTGGTGCAGTCCAGCCATATCTTACCCTTGGCCTTGCTGGTATCTCCTCCGGCATTCTATGCATGTGGCTGGTCCAGCGCAGTCTCTGCAGTTTCATATACCACAATATGATGATTACATAATGAACTTCGTTTCTTAGTTAAATATAATTAAACCGGAGGATGATTGCAAATTCGATTATATTCATCAGCCGCCATTTTATATATTTTATGACCAACTTAAAACATGATTTCTTATTAATTTAAATGATGTCGGGGCATTTTATTTCGCTATTTGCCATTTCATTTATTTTTATACTAATTTATTTTTAAAAAGAAAATATTCTATTTCCTGTACTTGATTGTTTTTTTACGATTATCTCAAAATGGCAGAATATCTAGGTTACTAAATACTGACTAACAGTCTCAATTATTACTTACACTTTCACAGTAGGTATTTATATGGAAACCAAACCATTAGGAACTTACTACTTGAAATATTTCATGACACAATAATTATTTTTAACAGAGTTTGAAGACGAAATACCACCAAGTTCCCGTGAAGATGAACTTAAATATCACATCTACTGCACTTCTTGCTACCAACATGGGTTCAAGTGGGACATCAGGTGCTCTCGGCTTTGTCCCTAATAAGCGGAATGATGTCTTCAAACAAACTTTGACAGAGGACATCTTTAAATATGATTTGAACGGAGCCACTATTCGGGATGCTGTTTTGGATAACGCTAAGGCAGTATGTCCACATATAATAATAATATTATCTCTATGAAATATTTTTCTTGGAAACCAAAAATCTAAATTTTCCCGTATTAAGTTCAGATCACCATTTTTTTCCATTTTTAGAATGTCTTAATTAAATTTGGATAACTCCAGACGTCCTGTATAAACCATGTCAATGATATCATTACCTTGATTTAAATTACAAAGGTAGCCTTTCCTTGGCAGAATTTGTAACCTAGATAGCATTTTTTTTTTCCATGTCCGATCTAATAAGATCATATTATAGGCCTCCACAGAGAGAGGTTTGTATTAACAGATTTTTGTTTTTACGAGAAATAGATGTTAGCCACTTGCTAAACTCATTTAGTGCTAACAAAGCGACTGGCGCGTTTGGAGTCGTTGGCCATTAGATATAATTAACGTGTTATTTAAATGTGGTAATTAAAAGGTTAGCAGTGATTGTATTAATCTATTATGTCCATGCTCTGACTCAAACACAAATTGAAAAACAATATGTGTATTTGCCAGACCCAGGATTCGAACCTGGGACCCACGCCATTATAAACCAACGCTTAAGCCGCTCAGTGCCAGCATAGTTATTAGCAATACCTTCAATCATTTAATGCTAACGCCACTGGTACGCTTGGAGTACTTGGCCATTCGATATAATTAATGTGTTATTATATCTAATGGCCAATGACTCCAAACGCGCCAGTCGCTTTGTTAGAGATAGATAGAAGCACTCACCGAACTCCAACTCACATCATTCTCTTTATTTTTTTTATTATTTAACGAATATTTCTTGAATAAATAAATAGTTCGTTAAATTATTAGCAAGTGCAAGTACGTTGTAACAAAAATTTGGAATGATCCTGACACCGGTTAATAATTAAGGTAATTCAATTCTTTGATTTAAAATACAAAAAGCCAATTGCCAATAAGTAAGCGCTTCAGAGAATATTGTCAAAACATTAGTTAACTCCATCAGATTAGATAAGACACATATAGCTTAGTGGTCAGATCACATGGACATGAATCCCGGAGGGCGCAGGTTCGAATCCTGCTGGGTGTCGTATTTTTTTTTCCAAAAAGATTTTTTCTAGTGGTATTTCTCAGAAATATGTATTTTGAAATTATGTATTTTTTCTAGTAGTTCTCGAGGTCAAAATGAGGCATTTTCAATAAAAACAATTTTAGATTCTCAAATCTTGTGTATATCCAGTATTGAGTAAAAAAATTATTTTATTTATTAATTATTTATTTTATTTAAGAAAACAAAACATTGTAGACATAACAAATCTAAATTCAAGACGTTCACAACATGAGATTTACATTATAACAAATATTACCCACACAAGAGAGAAGAAGACAATATTTATATAATAATAAAAGTACAATTTTATACAGAAAAATAAAATTTCAAATTCCAAAATATATAGCATGTCACCGAAATGTCTATGTCTTAAAACGCATTGACTAGTCTTGCACCCCTCGCTAATGGTGCCTGACACGAGTAAACGATTCCGATCCAGAATAAATCATGGCTGAATGAATGAATCATGATAAAAAAATATTTCAGGAACACATGGCTTCGAGATTCCCTTTGGAAGAGAGTGACTTGAATTCTCACGAATGTATGGCGACTCTCTGCGCTCTGGTACGCTCCATGGACAATCTTGAGTCTCGCTCTAACAATCTCGACGGGGCAGTTGTAGAGAGAGACGCAACACCCGAGTGGGTCAAGTGTATAGCGGAAGTTTTGGCTGATAAACAGAGAGAGAAGAATGTCAGATTGTTCCTCGTTCAGGTATTTGTAAAATAATTAAGTTAAGGCTATACCTCAGTTGAGGCATGGTCTAAAAAGATCGTGGCCAGGCGATGCGTGGATTGCGGGTCGCGGGTGCAAATGACGCATGCCGAACGAAAAAAGTATCGCCTTAACGGCCCACGTGCTCGTCGTTGGTCAAAATTGAGTTTTTATTGTATTTTCAAACCATGATCCTGGACACTCCTTAAACGTTGTATATAATCTATTTATATAATTTTGAAGCCTTATTATCCTTTAAAGTTATTTTAAACATTATTTGATGACTGCATAAAGTATTTTTGTTACATAAAATAGTATTCTTTTAAACCTCTCGCTCTAATGTTTTAAAATATAGTCATATTTCGGTACATAACTGTGCTGTGGTGTTAAGATTTTTTACATTTATTAATTTTTAAACGCATTTAAAAAACCATTAATATAATTTATTACGAGATAATTTTTGTAAAATATTCACGATAAAAAATTATATTGATAATCTCTGTGATTCCAAATTTGACAAGAATTAGGCATTTTATTATTCAAAAAATCGGCAAGATTAACACATTTGAAGATGATTCTAAAGATACTTATTATAAGCTAATACTTTGACCATTCAAGTGTGATAAACATCTTATGAATAATGATTGCTTTATAATAATTATTGACCTAAGAATAAGGTAGTGTTTTTTTGAAATACGCCATTTCTTTTGTCATTCCCCAGTGGTTAAGCTACAACATACGGCCGTAGCCATAAATTGACAAACTATAATTGAAGTAGGGAGTAAAATGATATTGACGCGCGTGTTTGAACATTGAATGAATATGAATATATTACAAATATAGCTATGAAAATCTCTTCCAAACATTATTTTTTTAGCAAAAACCTACCTATCTACATTATTATTATGTTGACATTTAAAAATATGTATTGATCATAATATTGTAGAACTGCTGATTTTTACAAAGTTTTAATATACAGTGGAACCCCGATTCTGCAGTTTTCAAGGGACCCAAAAAAAAAACGATAAATGTGGGATTTATAAAAAAAAACTCATTTTTCTCCTGGATTTTTTTCGACGTCTTGAATTATTTTCAGTTTCTCAGCTAGAGTTCTAGTTTTCTTCATGAGGGGCATTTTAGTTGCGACATAAAAATTCGAGATAAGAGATGCATGGCAAGCTTGAGCGCCGACCGACCAAACAAAGCGACGCGACTGAAAGGTCTGTATGTCATAAACAATTCTACAAAAGCGAAATGAAAAATATTCAACAAAAACGGTCAATCGGAATAATATTTGTGACGGGACCATAATATTTAGACAATAGATCGAGGAGAACGATAAATCGGGGAACGGTTAATGTGAGATTATTTAACATTGTTCTTACGTGTGTTTGGCGGGACTTTCAAAAATGAACGATCCGTGCGGGAAAACGATTTATGCGAGAAAGGTAGATCGGGGTTCCACTGCATTGATAATTTTAACTAAAGTTCTCAAAAAGGCTAGTTCAGTAAGTACAATTAAATGCGGTTGCAGGAAAAGCCTCTTCAATTCAACGCTTGTACAGTCATCAATAATTTTATTATAGAATACGTAATTGAACATTTGTCACGGATGTTTTCTATTTCGAAATAATGTTTAGTTAATTTCTTATATTTTGTTAACTGTCAATTCATGGTGGAACTGCATTGTATTGTTGTTTTAATTTAATAAAACGCAATTTTTTTTGTAGTACTTATTCCACTTTTAATCAATACATTAGAACCGGTATCGTCCACCTCAGTAACGCCCGTGTTTGAACATGTACCGTTTTTAAAAAAAAAAAAATTCGCTACTTCATTTATCGTTTGTCAATTTATGGCTACGGCTGTATGTTGTGGGAAATGCCAATAGAAATGGCGTAATTCAAAAAAATACTACCTTATTCTTAGGTCAATAATTAATATAAAGCAAACATTATTCGTAGAGTGTTTATCACATTTGAATGGTCAAAGACATAGCTTATAATCAGTATCTTTAAAATTATCTTTAAATGTGTAAATCTTGCCCATTTTTTGAATAATAAAATGCCTAATTCTTGTCAAATTTGGGATCACAAAGATTATCAATATAATTTGTTATTGTAAATATTTCACTATAATAATGTCGACATAAATTTTACTAATGGTTTTATAAATGTGTCGCTGAGTTTCAAAACCCGCTATAACACTTTTTTGAAATAATTAAGATATATATATCGTTGGATTCGTTATTAAAATCTATACATGAAAATTTTATCGCCTCTTTCAAAAGCCGCTACGATTAACTGTCATTTATGAAACAAAATCAATGTGTCTATCAAATCCCGCTATAACACTACTAAAACATTCAAAAACCTTTTTAGTTCAAAACGTTTTTATTTATTTTCTCAACATAATGAAAAAGTGTTATAGCGGGGTTTGAAACTCAGTGACACAAATGCTTTTAAAAATTAATAAATATAAAAATCTTAACACCACTTCACATGGACGTACTGAAATATGACTATATTCTAAAACATTAGAGCGAGAGGTTTAAAAGAATACTATTTTATATAATAAAAATACTTTATGCAGTCATCAAATAATGTTTAAAATAAATATAAAGGATAATAAGGCTTCAAAATTATGTAAATAGATTATCTACAACGTTTAAGGAATGTCCAGGATCATGCTTTGAAGATAGCATAAAAGCTCCATTTTGACGTACGCTGAGCATGTGGGCCGTTAATACGAATTCCACGGGATCGAAAATCGAAAAAAATTCGAATTATGAAATATATGGGGGAAAAATATTAAAATTAAAAAAATATAATTTTTTTTATTTTCATCAATATTGTTTACGATCATAGATGTGCCTACTAAATTTCCGGTTCCGTGTGTGTGTTAATGGGTCATAAAATGTCAGGATTATTTTTATTACCTTCTTAATATAAGTAATTTATGATGTTTTACGAAATACGAAATTCGAATTAAAGGTACGGTTTTATATGAAAATAATATTGAAGGGATTTTTTTTCGCGAAAATTTCGAATTACGGCGAATTTCGAATTATCCGTGTTCTTATTAACGAGGTTCGACTGTATATTATTATAATAATTTATTGCAGATGGTGGAAAATGTGCGGGATGTATTCAAGAAATACTGCAAGAGTTTGTTTGAGCCAGTACTGTCGGTGATCGCGGATCGCTGCACCTCTTTTGAATTGGGTGTCAACTATTTAGACACATACCTCGTAAGTAATAACAGAAGTATGAAAATTATTATTGTTTTATGCGCGGCCGCGGTTAGAAGGTATATAGAACATCATCATCAGCCTGAATCTATCCACTGCTGGATGAAGGCCTCTTCAAGCTGCTTCCACTTCTCTCGGTCCTGTGCATTGCGTTGCCACGTACTTCCGCAGAACTTTATCATTTCATCAATCCAGCGGCCTCTAGGTCTACGTTGCGGAAGTTTTGTACTTCTTGGATACGACTGGGTGACTAGATTTGTCCAACGATTGTCTCTTCTTCGAACTATGTGTCCAGCCCATCTCCATTTAAGGCTTTTAATAAACTCTATTACATCGCAAACCTTTGTCTGCTTCCTTATCCACTCATTCCTCTTTTTGTCCTTTCGCGTTATGCCCAGCATGCACCTGTCCATACCACGTTGTGCTACTCTAAGTTTCTGGATCTCTCTTTTACTTAGGGTCCATGTTTCACACGCATATAGATATATATATATATAGAACATAATGTATATTATATAATATAAAAGTAAAAGTAAAAATTTCTAGTAGGTATGATGGACTTTGTAATAAATACCACAGCTAAAATACGAGGGTGGGTCAATAATTCCTTAGAAAAAAGCATTAAAACAGTTTTTATTTTTGTATTTTTTTTTTATTTCTCAACATAATCTCCTTGGAGCTCAATACACTTGGTTAGATGTTTCTCAATTTTTTTAAACCGTCAGAAAAATAAGTTTTCGGAAGGTCCTCAAAATAAGCATTTGTCCGATCGATGACTTCTTCATTTGAAAAAAAACGTTGTCCACTTAGCCATTTTTTTAAGTTTGGGAAAAGGAAAAAGTCACTGGGGGGGCTAAATCTGGCGAATACGGTGGGTGGTCGACCAATTCGAACTTCAATTCTTCAATTTTAGCCATTGATCGTAAACATGTGTGAACACGGGCATTGTCCTGATGAAAGAGGATTTTTTTCCTGTTTAAATGAGGCCATTTTTCTTCAATTTCGTTTTTTAGCTGGTCCAATAAAGATGCATAATAATCCCCTGTTATTGTTTTTCCTTTTTCCAAATAGTCAACGAAAATAATTTCACGTGCATCCCAAAATACAGTAGCCATAACCTTACCAGCTGATTTTACGGTTTTTGCCTTCTTTGGACATGGTTTGTCTTCGCAATCCACTGCTTTGACTGTTCTTTCGTCTCGGGAGTATAGTGGTGTATCCATGTTTCATCTACAGTCACAAAGCGATGAAAAAATTCATCCGGATTGCGTTGCATGAGCGGCAACAGGGCTTTAGAGGCCACCACCCTATTGCGTTTATTGTCGACTGTGAGCAAACGCGGCACCCATCTTGCAGAAATATTTTTCATGCCCAATTTGTCATGTAAAATAGAAATGACGCTACCTTTTGAGATCCCTGTAACCTCAATTATCTCACTCAACTTTAATCTTCGGTCACTTAACACCATATCGTGGATTTTATTGATCATTTCTGGTGTAGTCACCTCTACAGGACGTCCTGAGCGTGGTTCATCCTTTGTTGATGTACGACCACGTTTAAATTCATTTAACCAGTTATAAATAGTTGCAAGTGAAGGAGCAGATATGCCGTGAACTAAATCCAACTCATTTTTTATTTCCTTTGCTGTTAACCCTTTTATATTAAAATGTTTAATCATCATCAGCCTGAATCTATCCACTGCTGGATGAAGGCCTCTTCAAGTTGCTTCCACTTCTCTCGGTCCTGTGCAT
Organism: Rhyacophila brunnea; assembly: GCF_057557595.1. Classification (NCBI taxonomy): domain Eukaryota; kingdom Metazoa; phylum Arthropoda; class Insecta; order Trichoptera; family Rhyacophilidae; genus Rhyacophila; species Rhyacophila brunnea. The sequence goes on from NW_028232859.1 coordinate 2,562,396, forward strand.
TGCGTTGCCACGTACTTCCGCAGAACTTTATCATTTCATCGATCCAGCGGCCTCTAGGTCTACCTTGTGGACGTTTTGTACTTCTTGGATACCACTGGATGACTAGATTTGTCCAACGATTGTCTCTTCTTCGAGCTATGTGTCCAGCCCATCTCCATTTAAGGCTTTTAATAAACTCTATTACATCGCAAACCCTTGTCTGCTTCCTTATCCACTCATTCCTCTTTTTGTCCTTTCGCGTTATGCCCAGCATGCACCTCTCCATACCACGTTGTGCTACTCTAAGTTTCTGGATCTCTCTTTTACTTAGGGTCCATGTTTCACACGCATATGTCATCACGGGAAGCACACACTGGTTGAACACTTTGCGCTTTAGGCACAGTGGAAGGTCACTTTTGAAGACATTATTCAGGCGGCCAAAAGCACTCCAGCCTAGCTTTACTCTGCGAACAATTTCATCAAATATACATCCATCTATAGATACTTGTTGTCCCAGATAGATGTAGCTTTTCACCTGTTCGAGCTGAGTGCCATTGATGAGGATCTCTTTTTGGCCTGCAAAGCAGTTGAACATGACTTTCGTCTTTGTTACATTTATTTTCAAACCTACTTTGTTGCTTACTTCAGCGAGTTCCTGCATTCTGCTTTGGAGGTCTTCTGAGTCTTGCGAGAAAATTACTATGTCATCGGCAAAGCGCAGATGACTCAGGTATTCTCCATTTATGGGGATCCCTTTGTCATTCCAGTCAAGTTGCCTGAATAAGTCTTCAAGGGTAGCTGTAAATAGTTTAGGTGAGATTGTATCACCTTGTCGGACTCCTTTGCTGATAGGAAATCTGCGCGATGGTTTATGGAGATTTACAGATGCTGTTGCGCTACTGTATATATTATTGAAAATATTTATATAGCGTCCAGGGATTCCTTGTTTTCTGAGTGCGTCGAGTATTGAACATTTCTTTATCGAATCAAACGCCTTCTCATAGTCTATAAAACCCATGCATAGTGGCAGTTTGTATTCCTGGTACCGCTCTATGATTTCTCTGACGACTTGGATATGGTCCATAGTGCTGTATCCTCCTCTAAATCCGGCTTGTTCTCTCGGTTGGTTCTCGTCTAGTACATTTTGCAGACGGTTTGAGAGAATTTTTGTGAACGTCTTGTAGAGAATAGGGAGTAGACTTATTGGACGATAATTTGCTAGGTCTTCTCTGTCACCTTTTTTGTGAAGAATGACAATGCTGGCATTTTTCCATACCTCTGGGACATCCTCTTTGCATATGCAGGCTGTGAACAATTGTGCAAGTACTTCATTTGCATCCTTTCCTGCTTTTTTGAGGATATCTATCGTTAAACCGTCTTCCCCGGGGGCTTTCCCACTTTTCATGTAATTTAAAGCATGGGTTACTTCCCAGGATGTAATTTCGGGAGTATGGTCTTCCGAATTTCCATTTCTCTGAAGATCTAAGTCTATAGTCGTATTGTCAGTGTCATCACTGTAGAGATCGCTGTAGAACTCTTCAACTCGGCTTAACAAGTGTTCCCAATTTCTGACGATAGAACCATCTTTTGCTTTTAGTGCTGTGATTTGACGTTTTCCTATCGACAAGCATTGCTTGTTTTTGTTTAAACTTCTGCCTGCTTTCACAATTGCTTGTATGAGGTTTACATTGAATTTACGAAGGTCTTCTCTAATCTTCCTTCGGAGGGTTTTGCAAAGTGATGAAAACTCCATATCGTTTTGCGCCTGTCTATCGCTCTTGGTTTTCCTTCTCTGCTCCATAAGATTCAATGTTGCCTTCGAAAGCTTGGTGGAAGGTGTAACTTCTGAGCTTTTTACGCCTGTTTTTTCTGCACATTGTAGAATAATATTCGTTATATCCTCCGCGTTGGATAGGGAAACGGTTTCGTTCTCATCTAAGAAAGCCGATAGTGCATTTTTGAGTTCATTTTGGAATTCAGTATTGTTCTGCAGGTATACGCGAGCATTTGACTTCTTCTGCAGTTTGGATCTTTCTGATTTGACGTTCAATCTTATCTTACATCTCACCATCCGGTGATCACTGCCGGTGTTAAACTGATTGATCACCTTACAGTTTAAAAATGTATATTTTCTGTCAGTGAGGATGTAATCGATTTCGCTGGTCCTTCCTGTCGGGCTTCTCCACGTCCATTTACGTGTAGGTTTATGTTGAAAAAAGGAATTCATGATGTGAAGATTGTTGGTTTCAGCAAACTCCACAAGCATGTCCCCTCTACCATCCCTTGAGCCATGTCCGAAATGTCCGACCGCTACGTCATCTCTTTGGTATGATCCAATACGTGCATTGAAATCTCCCATTATGATGTTGAAGTGGCATTTACTTTTATTTTTCAAGGATGTTATTTCCTCGTAAAACTCTTCCACTTTTTCATCAGGATAGCTCTGTGTCGGAGCATATACTTGCAAAATCTGAATGCGGTACCTAGCATTGATTTTAAGTATCACGCTTGCGACCCTGTCAGAAATGCAGTTGAACTCGACTATGCGGTCCCTCCAGGCTTTGTTGACAACAAATCCAACACCGCTCGTGCGTCCTTCATCGGTTCCTTTGGAGTACAGCACATGTCCGCTTTGTAAAGTAATAATACTCTCACCTTTACGCCTTACTTCGCTGAGTCCGACAACATCCCAGTGGATATTCCGGAGCTCTTCTTGAAACTCTACAAGTTTGGCATCGCTGGACAATGTTCTTGCGTTATATGTAGCAATGGTCATCTGTTGGCAGCCTTTTCCGGGTCTCCGGGGATTTTTAGCACCCTCTGCCTTCCTTCGCTGATCGCTGCCGTGATCAGTATCAGGTTGGCCTCCGGAGAATGAGGGCCGGGTTCTAGAAGTTTTTGTTTTCATATGAAGGTTTTGGACATAACACACCACGCTGTCCAGACGGGTTGGTGTGTGGTTTTTCTGTCTGGGTGATCCTTCCCGTAGCCAAAGGTCTCTCGTTTTAAGGCGCCAGAGTTTCGCCTTGCACCCTTCTCTATTAGCTACAGATATTATGTTGCGTTATACAGCACATTATCTGCATTGCCCGGGGGACGCCACGCGGAGGCTAGAGATAGGATTTGCTGACTTTCTTGGACAGTGGCGTCTCAACATTTTTTAGAGGTATACCTATTGGCATCGGTATACATCATTGAGGCCATAGTCAGCCTTTGCCCACCTAAAATGTTTAATAACAGCTCTAAACTCAATTTTCTCCATTTTCCATTTTTCCATTTTCCACAAGCAAATTTTTTTTTTAAATGTACGAAAAACACACAACAACCCGACCAATCTGATTGAAACATCGCAGCATACTGAATCGGTAGTGCCGCTGCATGAAAACAAACCGCTTACAGTACTAGTCGCGCCACTTTCTAAGGACTTATTGACCCACCCTCGTAAAATAAAACAAAATATAAGTAATTTTATAATCTAGGCCACCTACTGAAGAGGTTTCTTCATAAATTTTTATGAGAAAAGTATGTCAGCCTTTCTACGTCCAAACTGAAAAAACAACATGAGAATTTGTCAGATAAGGGATTTGAATCCGGAAACCACATCATCAGAAGTGGACAAAGTCTGCCAAACAAAATATTTATTCCACATAATTTAATAACAATAAGGACTTTTATCTGCTTAGGACATGTTTTTACAAACAATTTAATGGTAATCAAGGCATAAAAACTGATATAATATAATATTCTAACACCTGTGTGTATAGTACTTAATTAAATAAGTCAGCTTATGCACTAGTTAGCCGATTTTTGGATAAATATGAAATGGTGCATAATGCTAAATGAATTATGCCCTTAACGGCGAAATTGAAATCAATGTGACACTTGTCATATAATGAATATTATTCTAAACATTAATCAAATAAATATAGTTAATGTCATTTACTTGTTTCCGACAAAGCAAAATTGTTTTGAGTACCAATTATCTATGCAAACACGAAACACTAGCAGTATTAAACATGTCTTGTTATATTAATCTAACTAACGAATCCGGATTTACATCTATTGGACACATGCGTCAAGCGTAATAAATTTTCATTTGAATAAAAAAAATCCGCTGTGCTTGTATTTTATTCTATGAACTACTGATAAAACAGTTGTTTAAACTTTACTACCATAGATGTATTAAAAGTATAGATAGGCAACGATTTGGCGTCCTCATACAACTAAATAAAGCATGCCGACAACAGCCGATAATTCACGAGTAATGGCGACGCGATAAAAAAAATGAAGGGCATCACGAAGGATTTACTTTGGTCATTATAACGTACCCATATAATATAATGTTAACGTGGAAATTTTGCCGCAAATTGATTGCCAACCTGTTTCACCATACTTGCCGGCTTCACCATACTTTCATATACCATGCTGCCCCTAGTTTACTACATATTCATTTATATTCACCAGTTTTTATTCATAAATAAGTTTTGAATCAAAAAATACTTTAATAATCTATGGAAAATCATAATTCTACATTTGATTGCGAAAAGCAACGTTGCCATAATAGTTTTTTTGCTATCTGTTTTATCATCTATGCATAACTTTCATAGTCACATAGTTAATTTTACATAACATCAAAGGGTCTATGCATAAAAATTATATTGCTACCTATATTTTCAGAATCCATTAAGTAAATTTGAATATTATGAATTATATACCTATTATATTTTATTTTAATTAATATAATATAATGTCTTTCCACCGATAATTGACAGTTAACTCCGATAAATTGATCATAGAAGTTTATCATTGGTAATATTGTGTTGCAGATAACGATGCTTTTGTCCTGGAGCGATGACATTGTTCCGACATCGCCTCAAGAAATAACTTCGGCGACCGCCATCCTCAAACTGATCGTCGACCACATTGATCCCAACTCCCAAATACCACAGATCTTCACGTACAGCCTGGAACTCTTCAAAACCATCTTGGAGAAGTGGCCGTCCAAAATCGAAATACCCAATGAAGCTATTCTTAAGAAACTAGGCAACGGCGGCAAATTGAAACGCGCCGGCATACATCTGTCGGCCGCGTGCCTCATAACTGATAACTGTCCGTGGCCGAACACCGCTTTTGTAGAATATAATAAATGTATTGTGAGCGGTATTGCCAGCGACGAGAGGGATGTATACAAACCGAGTGCTGAGGTATTAGGAATGACCCTCAGGTATCTCTCGTCTAATAAATCCACTTATATAGAATTTGACGAGGATATTGATGATGCCGTGTTTATATTTGACAGACTGAAGAAGGACACATCCGATATGACAAGCCAAATGTTTAAAACTAAGCCTGACAAATTCGTGACGTGCGTCTATTGCATACAGAAATACTGCCCGGAAGTATTCTGCGATCGCATCGCTTCCGAAGTATGCTACATAATACCCAAATTTCCATCCAAACTTAAAAACACTTGTCTGTTGGTGTTTCTAATGTGTTTGGACAGTTTAGATGATGGATGCCTCGCGAGAGAAGTGTCGAATCTTGGCTTGCGGAATTTTTTAAAGGACCGAGAGCACCGCGTGGCGGCTTTGCACATCGTAAACAAAACGGTCGGAAGGTTAGGTTTGAGTTGGGTGCGGCCGTTTTTGGAAGAGCTCTGCGGTGTCGTTGTCGCAAAAGATAAAGAGAGCCGAGGGATTGTCTATGAAATATTGATGCAGTGGTATGATTGTGAGTGCACTTTTGTACTTTTACAATACTTTTTATTTGCTTTACTCTTTCATTACATGCTTGATAATATGAGCCACAAGTTTTGACTTATTGTGTGACTTAAAATTAAATTAAATACCTCGTACTAACTAGAGTCTGTATTCTATAAACTGGCGTACACGTCACACGGAAAGTATTGTGCCATCGCGTTCAACTGTTGCAAGTTTTCAATGGGAGGGAACGAGACGGGGGGGGGGGAAACTGGCACGCCAGCTTATAGAAGACAGACTCTACCTACCATGCCTGTGCAAACTAGTCTGCCCAAGTCTGTTAACAGTATGTAAATGGTCGAAAAATTAAATATGCCTATATTGTAAAGAACTAGGGACCGAAACGAATGGAGGAAGCTAGGAGAGGCCTTTTTCCATTGAGTCAATTTGTATAGTACATCATTACAATATATTAAACAAATAAGTATGACTGACAAGGTTTAGTGTGCACTATTTATGTTGATTCTTTATAGCCTATCTCCACCCCTCGCCACTGGTAAAAATACAAATTGTTGTTGAACTGTTAAAACCTCTAATGTGACAAATTCAATCTTTGTATTTGCATGTAGTTTCGATAGTCTTATTCATTTTAATACATTTATTTCCTGGTCTTATATTTTTACTTCCCGCAATTTACGTCTGAAATATTCAAAATTCAATTTAAAATTTAAAATCTAATTTATTCCCCCAATCGTACATTTCATTTAATTCAATGCATGTTATTATGTATTACTTATTCAAAATAATAAATATTACTAATTCAGTTATAACAATAAATAGAGACTTATTCAATTTCAATTCAATTAATTTTTTTAACATATTGTGGACATTACAAATTATAAGTTTAAGACGTTCACAACATGACATGAATCATTATTATAAAGAGGAGGACATTATATAAACATACAAAAGCAGTGAAAATACAATTATACATCTATAGAAGTGCCATTATGACTATGGTCATACATGCAGTATGTATAAACTTACTTTTTGTCTTTAAAGTAAGATTTTATTTCAGCATCCACTAGTGTTGTCCCGGCAAAGAATATATCAAATATCCAAAATTCATCCATAAACGACATAAGTGGAATATACGACTCCGCCCGACCGTCGACATCTGCCGACACAAACAGAAAACGAAAATTTGAGAGCACAAGAATCCACGAAGACAGTTGTTCTATGGATGTAGACGTGACAGAGAGTGACATTTCGGAGGCAAATATACGATCGGCTGTCGGCAAGGCTCTGCTGAATGGGATCGATGACGAAGACCAAGAGATTCGGACGAGGGTATTCGAGTTCTGGTGTGACAAGTATTCAAAGGACCTACAAGACAGGTAACTATGATGATAAAAGAAAATACTTACAGGTACACATATTAGAGCTTCAACTGCCACATGGTCGCTTAGAGGGACATGGGTTCTGAAGGTATTTCAAGTCCCGACCCATTTTATAATGATCATATATACCATATGATCTTCAGCCACATTTGCATAATACACAAAAACAATCATTACTTTTCTTCAATTTGTCTATGTTTTACATGTGGATTTAGAAACATTACATTTTTATTCACTTTATTAGTCTCTATTTGTTTACTGTCAAACGTTACTCTTTTTCTAGTCTCTTGAAGACTAATTTTGGTCTCTTCCACTAGTAACTGATTGTTTTTGATTGTGGATACTTCAAATGTTCATTGCCCTTGAAACTGCTTAGTCCCACTTTCGACCGATTTCTCTAATTTTCGATCGAAGGGGTTAATCGAGAGTCACAAGACAATATATATATAAAAAACTCTATTCAAAGAAGGTCTATATTTGACAGTGTAACATCAAGACATCGATTGTAAATGAATTTTACCTCATTTCTCGTTGAATGACCTTAATTGAGGCAATTTCTGTTAAGGTAAAGTCGCCAAATACCGCCCCCGTTTGTTTTGGCCATTTCACAAGCTTATTTGCATATAGTGATATTTTAATTGATTTTATTTATATTCTTTATATTGTCGGTTATGATTATGACTATATTTAAGAGAAAATAGCATAGAAACTAAAACAAAAATAATTTTATCGATATAATAAAAAATGGTACTGGTACGGGGGCGATATTTGGACCCAAAAAAATTTATATCATTTTTCGACAAAAACTTGGAATCCTAAATGGAAGTTGGATTGTTAAATAAATTATTTAATAATGTTCATTTAAATTATGCATTATGTATTACAATTAAATAAGTGTGGGCGATTTTGAATGACTTGTGAATATGAGTTCTAAATACCCCCCCCCCCCCCCCCGGAACGTTATATAGACATCATAGGGGGGCGGTATTTGGCATCACCACTTGTCGCAATTTGGAAGCTGGTATCTTTTACATGGCTTAAATAATACAGAGTAAAACTTAATGCTCTGAATTCATGTAGTATCGATCAATTATTGCATTAAAATATTTGTAAAACGTTGCATAGAAACCAAACTACATACATTTATGTGTATGTACGAGGGTGGGTCAATAAGTCCTTAGAAAAGCCGACAGGTGGCGCGACTAGTACTGTAAGCGGTTTGTTTTCATGCAGCGGACCGATTCAGTATGCTGCGAAGTTTCAATCAGATTGGTCGGGTTGTTGTTTTTTATTTTCGTACATTTAAAAAAAAATTTGCTTGTTTACAAAAATGGAGAAAATTGAGTTTAGAGCTGTTATTAAACATTTTAATATAAAAGGGTTAACAGCAAAGGAAATAAAAAATGAGTTGGATTTAGTTCACGGCATATCTGCTCCTTTACTTGCAACTATTTATAACTGGTTAAATGAATTTAAACGTGGTCGTACATCAACAAAGGATGAACCACGCTCAGGACGTCCTGTAGAGGTGACTACACCAGAAATGATCAATAAAATCCACGATATGGTGTTAAGTGACCGAAGATTAAAGTTGAGTGAGATAATTGAGGTTACAGGGATCTCAAAAGGTAGCGTCATTTCTATTTTACATGACAAATTGGGCATGAAAAAAGTTTCTGCAAGATGGGTGCCGCGTTTGCTCACAGTCGACAATAAACGCAATAGGGTGGTGGCCTCTAAAGCCCTGTTGTCGCTCATGCAACGCAATGCGGATGAATTTTTTCGTCGCTTTGTGACTGTAGATGAAACATGGATACACCACTATACTCCCGAGACGAAAGAACAGTCAAAGCAGTGGATTGCGAAAGGCGAACCATGTCCAAAGAAGGCGAAAACCGTAAAATCAGCTGGTAAGGTTATGGCTACTGTATTTTGGGATGCACGTGGAATTATTTTCGTTGACTATTTGGAAAAAGGAAAAACAATAACAGGGGATTATTATGCATCTTTATTGGACCAGCTAAAAAACGAAATTGAAGAAAAACGGCCTCATTTAAACAGGAAAAAAATCCTCTTTCATCAGGACAATGCCCGTGTTCACACATGTTTACGATCAATGGCTAAAATTGAAGAATTGAAGTTCGAATTGGTCGACCACCCACCGTATTCACCAGATTTAGCCCCCAGTGACTTTTTCCTTTTCCCAAACTTAAAAAAATGGCTAAGTGGACAACGTTTTTTTTCAAATGAAGAAGTCATCGATCGGACAAATGCTTATTTTGAGGACCTTCCGAAAACTTATTTTTCTGACGGTTTAAAAAAAATTGAGAAACGTCTAACCAAGTGTATTGAGCTCCAAGGAGATTATGTTGAGAAATAAAAAAAAAATACAAAAATAAAAACTGTTTTAATGCTTTTTTCTAAGGAATTATTGACCCACCCTCGTAAGATAAAAACTCATTGCCAAATTGTTTAATATTTTAATTGTCGACTAGTGCGCTCGCTGTTGCTCGATATGTTGTTCGCAAGGGAGTAAATCCACGTGTTATCATAAGTTAAAATGTTCACCGCAGGTTGACGACTCATACTTTCTGAGATAGATGGGGGGGCGGTATTAGGATAGGGGACGGTAATTGGTGACATCATTACCTTATCCTAAATATTTTTTTGATGCCCTCTTATAATTATGAAAAAATTCTTAAAACAAAAATAATTGTATGTTTGCAGATGGCTCTCTGCTTCGTTGGAGGTGCTCTCTCACACAGATGGAATATCACTGTCGAGGGTTCTCAGGATTGTTTTGACAGCTTGTCACCTTTCTCCTGACTTCTCCAGAACTAAGCTCTTCGACAACCCCCTGGACGAGTGTAGTTTCACAGAATACAAGTGAGATTTAAAAAAATACTTTTATTGTCTGATTGGCTGATTGACGGTTTGTTGAGATTTAGTGCCCAGCTTGGCCACACTATAGATGCTATGCATTTAACTATCTCAGAAAGTAGATCGACATGCCACCAATATTTCATTTGAATTGTAGCCAGAAAATAATTCATATTTTGTAAGTTAGCAAATTGAAGTTGCAATATTATGGTGGCTTGTTTAAGGTCTTTGTTTTGTTATTTTGCTGCAAATGACATATGCGTTTGAAATATTTGTGATTGTTCATCTAAATCAGGCCTGGACAATTTTTTTGGATGAAGGACCACATTAGGAATATAAAATTACTTTACATTATTTAATATTATGAAAAAGGAATTTAAACATAAAAAAATAAATGATTCTTTAATAACCAACAATTTAATGAGAAGAATGAACCCTTTTTACGTTTTTCAACATTTATTTAATTTCAGGTGTTAATTTTGTAGTTGTGATTTTTAAAACTGCTTGTAATGTTCATCGGTGATGCTTGGTCGTAAAGAGTTTTTATTGATATTCATAATTGAAAATGTTTGTTCACATTTATGTAGGTTGATCCAAAAATAGCCAACATTTTTCGAACAGAATCTTTATGATGTTATGAGTGTTGTAAAATTTTCACATATCTTCTTGATGGTGCAATTCATGTATATTAAAATTTTATTTTTAAAAAGACATTAAAATGTAGAAAAAGGTAAACTTTTTTCAGAAATACGATTAAAGCTTGCGGCCCATAGTTTGCCCAGATATCTTGAAAATATCAGCACATGTGCGGAATTCAGGAACATACTCAATACATCAATTCCAAATTCAGAAGCTATTTGTAGATTCATCTCTTACCCAATCATAACATCTCTAACGAAAACCTTCTATAGAGATGGAGATTTGATATATGAAAGTGAACCAAAAAAAACTATCCCAGGTTTACTGATTTTCATACAAACTGTGAAAAGTTAAATGGGTTTGTTTGGAGTTGATTTTCCATAGAAAAATGGTACTTATGACACTAGAACTTGCTTCATTAATTTTGATACGGAACCCACAGAAGGCTTCATCTGGCAGAAAAGTTTCTTCAACATATCTGTTATTGATAGAATTTACTGTGGTGACATCCACACATTCATATAAAATCATAGCAGGTGGCTTTTAAAGGCAATTTCCGCCATACCAAATCAACACAGCCCAGTTATTTAGTTTTATTTATGTTTCCATGCTGAAAATGCTTGACGTATTCGAGATGTGATGAAGAACTAATGCTTCGATGCTGCACAAGCTATCCGTTAGCGAGAGACTGATCACTGTGTTCCTGATATTGTGCAATTATTTGGATACACTTCGCCATGGCCCATTAATTATTTTGCGCAATGCGCCTGGTAAAAGGAAGGAGTGAAGGAATTCATTAGAAAACCGACAGCATCCACCACAAGACCTAATGATTGAGAAAGTTGGAGAAAGCTGATCCAGAACTCCTCAGTACTTATTCAAAAATGACCACGATCCGCAGTCATGAGGGTGACAACGAGGAAGAGGTGTTTACATACGTCAGTTTAATTGTTTTCATTCGCTGTTTTTCCTCTCTGCATAATATGGTCCATTAGGGAGTGAATACGGCTACTTGTTTGTAAATAGTCTCGAATGATTGCTTATTTTTAGGTTAAAGGCGAGTAGAAGCTTCCGCAATTCGTCCCTGGCGCCATTCTTTGCAGAGACACTGAACACACAGCTGACCTTTTCGACCATCGCCCGTCAAGTGGAATCAGGGGCTGCACCTTCGCCGCACACTCTGCGCGCCGCCAGGACCCTCCTGGCCAAGTCCGCCACCTCCAGCCTCCGTGCCACTTTGCCCAACTCGCAAGCACTCACCACAACTTTGGATAGCATCTGCGGATCGATGGAGCACACTTTCATTTTCAAGTAACAACTAAAATATTCACTTGGATGTAATTGTGTTTATTTTCCATTTATATGCTCACAACTCACTGCCAACGGACAAAGCATGACCTTAATGTAATAATATGTATATCTTTTGCTTCTCGTTTACATATTTTATTATGCTAACAAGGTATATATAAAGGTTCCTACATGGAGCATATGAGTCCACAGAGTGGGCGTTGTCTTCAGTTTCAGTGTTTTTTTATGAGAAATAGTTGTTAGCAATTTGCCCAACCCTCTGTTCAAGTCCTTGCTCTGGACCATCAACAAAATTACAAAATATGTAATGTAATTATTTTTACCTTATTGGTATAAAATTACTAGATGATAATTGCGTGGTAATCATTGATTTGTCCCTCACCTCCAGGCGTCCCCACGATGTGTCGATAGCTCCTCAAGCGAGCTCGCGCTTCCAGTCGGGACCGGTGCCAGGGGCTGAGGGCTTTAGCCTGACCTCTGACAGCTCTTTACTCTTCACCATGGAGCCGCAGCTCATTCACAGGAGAACCTACAAACCCCTGCCGAGGTAAAACCCCTGTTTTTAATATACAGTTGTGTGAAAAGTGAACTGGAAACGATGTCCATAGAACATTCTTATTACACTTATATTTACAAATTTATTTAAATATCAGGTAGAGAAAGTTGGAAGTTCCCTGTAATTATTTCGTAACTTTGTTATTCTTGATTATTCCCACCTCGACGGAGATCGCCATCCAACATATTATTGCTTTCATTCTCTGAGGCGGCAGGTCTTAACAGACTATTCCATAAATTTGCTGGTCACAGGTTGTTGAGGAGGAAGATGTGTCTTCTTCCAGCACTGCGGCTTATTAGTATCTTTTGTGGTAATCAAAATATAATGATCTTGTACATAATTATATCCTTACATCACATTGCTCCAGCTTCCTGAGTTTAGTTGAATGATTTTCTGAAATAGAAATACAGTCGGCGGAGTGGATGCTGTGGCATTGGAGAGGAGGCTTCGGAAGACATTCATCGGCAACAAAAATCAGAGCGCCATCAAATTCTCAGGAATCGGTAATACTTTTCTTTTAATAAACTTTTATGGATTGTTATTATTATGCTTCTGTTGTGTCAGTGCGAGAGATGCTCCTAAATTTTTCACAACGATGCCTTGGCCACGGCAATGGCTGCATCATTTGCTTTAAATATTGTTATCATGATGTTTATAGTTTTTGTTTATACTTAATCATAGGTAAAGGGTAATAATATTTTTTTTAAATAATTACAAGATAAAAAGAACTTTTTATATACAACTTTTTAAATTTTCTGTTGAATCATATAAACTTGACTTGGCTAGCTTAAATGATCAAAAAAAATGTATTTGATAGAAATAATACTGAAATGTCATTTTGACACTCATATTGATTTACATAGTAACGCACGTATATATTAATAATTTAGTTGTTAGGACCCTAGCAACCAATAATAGTGGATTGGATTACGGATTTCTTCCGAAATAACTTTTCATACAAAACAATTAACTGAAAATGAATTTAATTGTACTTAAAAATGGCGAAAGTATTAAAAAATGCATTGGCACCGTGTTCTGATATATTCTAAAAGTTTCAAATGTCTAGCTAGTCAGGAAGTTAGTTAAAAATCGATTGCAAGATTTGTACCGGACAAATAAGAATACGACCTAATAAAAACGTTGTAATAAGTAGGTATTTAAAAATCATGTTAGTCAGTTTTTGTTTTTTTTTTATTCAAGATTAAGTATACATTTTTCTTAAGGGGTCCATATAATCATATAATATGATATCATGGCATAAATAGGATGGGGGGAGGGGGGTAATGTAGTGATTGGTAATGAATAATGTGGTGATTTGTGAGTTGGATAGGGGGAGGAGGGGAATTCTTGTTTTTAGAAAATATGTCATAAAACCATAAAAACATAAACTCATTTTTTTTAGAGAATAAAATATTTTGTGAGAATATACTAGGTACTGTAATCGATCATTTTCAGTGAATTTTCTTTAACGAATGGGGAGGATAGACTTATAAAAAAAAATGATTTATGAACTAAATACAGAATAAATCATATTTATTAATGAAATTATAAAACACTCGGTTGTCATACCCTTTTTTTATATTAATTTTATTAAAAGTTTTAATCCAAAGGCAATTTTCCTTGTTATTCTGCTTATATATAAAGGTATATCACGGTCCAATTATCTTGGTTTGCAGCGGTTAGCAAACGGAAATTTGAAGGTAGGGCGCGTCTTGCTGAAAAGGAACCGGAAATTCTGAAGAGATTCCGTGATGGGGAGTACCCTGATATTCAGATCGCCCTGAATGATGTACTCAACCCTCTGCTTGGTCTCGCCACGGTAAGTATGCCTTTAACAAGCTGCTGTGATTAGATTAAATTAGTTTGGTAAAATATTATACCTTGCCCGAGATCCTGGATTCAATTCTCTGATGCATCCGAAAATTTCATATGATTTTGTGTGCAATTATTATGAAAGGAGCAAGTCGACTTTGATGATAACTAGCCTGCGATGGCCGAGTGATAACGTGTCAGCTTATAAAGTTGTGGGTTTCAAGTCTGAATCCTGGGTCTGGCGAAAATCACAATATTTTTAGGGCTTATATCGTAAAACAGCTGTCAACATAAATAACTCAAATGTTGGAGAATTAATAAAAACTTTGTTTCTAATACCTTTATAATTTGAATGCTTTAGATCCTGTATAAGTCAAACGTGTTCATGTTAAACTGTATGTTTAATAATTTATGGAATCGACTGATTGAGTGAGTTAAAAATAGTTTTAAAAGTTTTGCGGTATTCGATAGTTGAGTGCCATAAAGGTGTGAAGTTTGCTACAATATAATTAGACTTGCTGAATGACTAGTAGCTTTTTAAGCATTTTTAAGCATAGTAATCCATATTTTTAGCGTAATTTTCTAGAGATTTTCTTCAACATCCTTGAATTGTTTCAGCGTGATTTGCCATTCTCGAAAGAACTATTCGTAACGATTTTCAAGTCACTGATGTCTCACGTCTCACAAACTGGCATATCTGAAGATGATAAGGAACCGTCACCTTCAAAAAGATCACAAACAACTGGCAACATTAAGAACTCGAATAACGATGCGAGTATGTTTGCGGCGATGGCGGCCGGTAATGCGATGCAGGGTGCTCTACGTGGTGGTCATACTGCCCAAACACTGTTGGAAGTCAGGAGACTGTGCGGGGGTGGAGTGGAAGACCATGCTGTTGATATTGAGGCAGCCGCCAGAGCCTGTGGGTGTGAATGGTTGGGGAGGCTCATTTTGGAGGAGCAGGAAATGTTTAGCAATGACATCAATGTTGATGAAACACCGCCCAAGAAAAGGTAATTTGATTCTTAAATCGAACGGTTATAATATATTCAATTATGATATTTGAATGAAATTTAAACTGACACAATGCTAAAGTACTATGTTGGATACATCATTTGATTCTGAGGTAACTAGAGGTGAGTTGGAAATACCGTCACCAGTTTGTGTACTCAAGTATCGGATTAAACTACCCATACTCAGTACGTGTGGCCCAATAAACTTGTTCAAAAATACTTGTGATGATATCATCGCGAGTCGCTGGATAGTTGGTAGACTTTCAATACTATTGACATTAAATGCACGGGAGCGAGATAGCACTCGAATACAATTATTATATTTTAATTTATTAGTCTATGCATGCGAATGACATCATCTTATGTATGACCAAAAGGTCATAAATTTTCTGTAGCAGCATATTATTCCCTTGGAAATGTGGTGAGTGACTGAGGTGACACAGTTTACAATAAAAAAAATCTGTGTTATTCATGTTATATTAACAAGAATATTATAACATAACGTAAAAACAACTCATAAATTTAAAATGTGTTTCAAATTTTATAATAAATGAGACATTTCGAAAAGAACAGCTCAGTGTATTTTTAGCGATTCTATTGAAGCCGATATTTCAAATACTAATATGGAGTTAAGTTTTAGTTCCAGTTTAGTATGAGACTTATGTTGCATACGCACGCCAAACGCTCTATATAGTATTCCAAATACTTGTTAAGTATTTTGGAACAAGTTTTGATACTAAGTATTTTTTTCTACTGGTTGTAAGCATACTTAGTCTTCAAAATCGATCAGTTTTCCCACCTCTAGAGGTAACTGCAACATTCGACAGTGGCAGGCGTCAGATATAATAAGGCTCTCCTCAGCAAAACCAAAGTCATCACGAAAGACCTGGGGTTCCGTTTTACTTGGGTGAGAAACGGGAAAATATTCGTGAGGAAGCTGGAAACGTCTCCAGCTATCCTCATAAATTCGGAGGGGAACCTAGAAAAACTGGCCAAGGATAATGGCGATATTATGGACGTGGATTTTTTTTTCACTTATAATATTCATTTATGTTTTTTGTTTTCTTCATATTACGTTTGACATAACACACATATTAACACAACAATGTTATTACCCATTTAGTAAATATACCATTATAGATATTATCGTAAGCAACTTAGTGTCACTAATTATTATCTTTACATCGAACACTTATAATCCAATTAGTCACCTACGTTATGTACTATGCTTTTTGATAATCTACTTTGAGCACTGTAATACTTATAGCATACACAATTATCATCGGAATCTAAATCATTTATTTACTGGCACTAATTTGTTAATAAATAAAAATAATAAACTATTTATGGCATACCCTTATACTTTTGGCCTAAACACATTCAATAAGACTTTCGTAAAATATGCCTAATCTTACTATATATTATCAAAACACACGTGGACTTCGCTCGAAAACTAACGAATTTTCCAGTAGCGTTATGAGTAACGCCTATGACATCATAGGTGTCACTGAAAGTTGGCTGCAACCAAATATCTTTGATGCCGAAATCACTGACAATAGGTACGATGTGTTCCGCTGCGACCGTAGCTTCACTAACTCTGAAAAATCCAAGGGCGGTGGTGTTTTTCTGTGCACCATGCGTACCTTCAACGCTGTTCGTCAATGTTCCTGGCAATCCGAGAACATTGAATGCATTTGGGTAACTATTACCTCCAAATCACTCGGAACTCCTTACAACCTTCATGTCGCATGCGTATACATCCCAGGGGGGACCTCTTACCACTCACAAAAATTATCTATCTTTTTTTCAATCGGTCTGCAGACTGACTGTAGAATATCCTGCTGATCGCTTCCTCATCATCGGTGACTTTAATATACCCTCTTTATCTTGGACGAAACATATTCACTCACAATATTTCTCGCCATCTCAACAAATAACTTTACAGAATCTCTGGTTGTCGACAGTATTTCGCTAGCTGGACTCAACCAATATAACGGTCAAACTAATATCCAAAATCGAACCTTAGACCTAATTTTGTCAAACACTGACGTAATAGTGCGTCACTCAAATGACCCATTAGTCTCAGAGGATACATATCATCCAGCTCTCGAGATCGATCTTCCTTATACTGTGCTAACTCCCGGAATTAAGTTAAATCAAAAACAAACACTCGCATTTAGACGGGGCGACTATGCATCCATTAATAACTATTTATCTTCTGTCAACTGGTCTCAATGTCTTAGCACACCTCACATTGATGACGCCGTAGAACGTTTTTATAACATTCTCAACAAAAGTATCGAGCTACTTCTTCTTATTGTGCCATCCCCTAGCGGAGGTCAGCCACCATCAAGGCGATCTTATATTTGTCGTCTGCTACCCGGAACAGTTCGGTGGAGCTGCACTCGTACCAATCACGGAGGTTCTTAAGCCACGAAATGCGGCGCCGTCCTCTGCTACGCTTCCCATTGATCTTTCCTTGAATGACAAGTTGGGGAATGTTGTATTTTTGTCCTCTCATAATGTGGCCGAGGTATTGTAGTTTCCTGGTTTTGATACTACGTAGAACTTCTCGGTCCTTCCCCATTCGATTGAGAACTTCAACATTTGTCACCCGGTCAGTCCAAGGAATTTTAGAGGATGCGTCTATACAGCCACATCTCGAAAGCTTCAAGTCTCCGTGACATCTCTTGATTTAGCGTCCATACTTCCATCGAGCTACATATTCCTAAAAAAGCTACAAAAAATTCAGCATTTCCTCGATGGTATTCGACACCTCTTATCAAAATAATTAAAGAAAAGGACAAGTACCATAAAAAATGGAAAACTCATGGCGACTATCTAGATTATGAATCTTTTAGTATATTACGGAAAAGGCAAAAGAAATTGCAGACAGAGTGCCATAAAAATTTCATCACAATATCCGAAAGCTCCATTAAGTCCCACCCTAAATATTTTTGGACCTTCGTCAAAAACAAGCGAAAATTTCATACAATCCCCAAAAACATCCATTACAATGGCGTCACTGCTTCAGATGACATTGAAGTCACCGAATTATTTTCTACATATTTCTTGACAACTTTCAATTCTGATCCCAATCTAGATCCATGCCTATCCAGCATCAACTCAAAAAACAACATTGCCGCGACGTCAAATATAATCATCACCGAAAACATCGTCCTGAAATACCTTAAAACCATTGATGTAAGCAAAGGCACAGGAAGCGATAATATCCCCCCAGTTTACCTTAATCAACTGCGCAGATGAGCTTGCATACCCCTTATCCATAATCTTCAAAAAATCTCTCCGAGACGGCACATTTCCGCGCAAGTGGAAAGAAGCGTTTGTGATCCCAATTTTCAAAAACGGCTCCACTTCGAGAGCAGAAAACTACAGACCAATCTCGATACTATCAGTACTCAGTAAACTTTTCGAACGTATAGTATATGATCAACTTTACCCTGCTATATGTAAAAACATTAGCGAAAAACAACACGGTTTCATGCAACGCAGGTCGGTAGTAACAAATCTTGCAATATTCTCTAGTTATCTTCTTAATTCCATGGATAAAAAATCGCAAGTAGATACCATTTACTAAGATTTTTCTAAGGCCTTTGATAGAGTTAATCATACTATCCTGATCCAGAAACTAGAACTACTTGGTATTCACAGATCTACTCCGCTGGCTTACTTCATACATTCACAACCGATGCCAAGCAGTAGTTATTGGTGGACACCGCTCAAACTTTATCTCTATTCCCTCAGTCGTTCCCCAGGGTTCTCATCTGGGGCCACTTTTATTCAACTCATATATCAATGACATCGGCAAGTGTTTTCAACACGCAAACTATATTTTATATGCAGACGATCTAAAGCTATACACGGAGGTGAATAGCCTTGCTGACTGCCATAGACTGCAAGAAGACATAGAACGCCTAACATCATACTGTGACCAGAATCTCCTTACTCTAAATGCTTCCAAGTGTCAATCTATTTATTTTACAAGAAACCGTACACCAATAAAATTTCAGTATGAAATTAACTCCGCGCCAATCCCATTCACTCCGGTAGTCAGAGACCTGGGCGTCCTATTGGATATAAAATTAAACTTTAATTCTCATATTGGTCACATTGCACAAAAATCTTCAAAAGCATTAGGTTTTGTTTTGCGTACAGGTAAGCCATTCACCAACACACACGTCATAAAACTACTTTATTTCTCCTACGTACGCAGCATCTTAGAGTTCGCTTCTACTATTTGGTCACCCACCTATAAATAACAAAAAATCAGACTTGAAAAAGTACAAAAACGATTCATCAAGTACCTAAGATATCACAAATCATCACCTCCAACCCAAGTAACACAACATAATTCCACCAGCACACATAACTACAACATCAACTCCCTGGAATCACGACGCACTGTCCACGACATTAAATTCCTACACCAAATCATACATAACGCCATTGACTCGATCGAAATAGTGCAGTCCAGCATATGTTTAAATGTACCCCAGAAACGCATGCGCTCTCAAAAATTATTCCATATACCTAAACACAACACTAACTACGCTAGTAATGCTGTATTCGTCAGAATGATGACTACGTACAATAATCTTTTCAGCGATACAGACATTTTACACCTAACATTTGACACATTCACAAAAACAATTTGCGATAAAACATACAAAACTAACTTCACACTACCGCAATAAATTCCAAAGCCTACTCCCACGCACTCTCACCCACATATACACACGCACGTAAACACCTACCTTATATTATATACTTATTTTAAAGTTGTTTCTTCTCTCTCACTTTGTTTTAGTTTAATATAAATGTAATAATAAATGTGGAAACCCATTATTGGTCCTTGTATATTATGTAAAATGTTGTAATATGCACTTGCAATGTCGACTGTGAGGTTTCCCAAATAAAATGAAAATAAAAAATAAAATAATATCGCACTTGAATGTGTGTTCCGAATATACTCCAGAGCAGTAGTGTCACTTGTCACGGTTGCGGCGTTCGAACGACTAGCTTTACACGTACATACATGTCACGATAGTCTAAATCATCGCGCTGTGCTTCACGAGTAGTTATCACTTTAGTTATTCGTCGCAACTCTATACTGCGGTAATCTATCGCTGGAAGATCCATGGTTTGTATTTATTATGAAAATTTAGCAACATAAAATTTTATACTATTAATTAAAAAAATGAAATAATGTAAGTCTGATCGACAATTCAAGGCATTGCTGTACAACAAACAACCAATACATAGGTATTGTTCTTTGTGTTTCAATATGTTATGTTGATAACCGAGCAGTTTTATTCTTTTGTAGGGTGAAATTTGGTGATTCACTCCAAGAAGACATGGAATTGTTCGATGGGCTCGGTGGAGACATTCGTAAACTGCGTTCGCAAGGCTGCTGGAATCTACTGCAGGAGATATATGCAGATGCCGCCGTCGATGAGAGGCTATCTGACGATGAGAAAAAGCATTGTAGCAAAGGTATATATTTGAGCCAGTTATGTTCTATCTACCCTCTTAATCCTGACCCCATGTACAACAATATCGCAACGAACGCTTGAGTTAATAATGCAGTCAGAGTTAAACACAAACTATTGGTTAAAAAATAATGACATGGTGTCTATGGTAGTTCTAGAGTTGGCAACACTAGTCTAAAGGATGTGTGACAAATATATCGACTGTGTTTAGGAAAAAGGGCGTAACCCTCAATTTTTCGAAAAGTGCCTTTGTTAGATATTAACAATGTATACAACTAAATACACGTTCTGTAAAAAGGAAAGTAAGCCGCAAATGCCGATTTATTATCTAAATTCATGTTTTCATTGAGCTTTAATTAAGTTTTAATTCAAGGAAAAAAGCATTTACCCTCAATTGTAATGATTTTTCTGTAATAACTTCTTTAATTATTAGTATATCGAAAAGATATTACACCAAATCATCAATCATCATGCACCCAATGTCTATGCCTATTTTTTTATAAAATCATTCAAAAAACGTTTTTTGCCTCTCCTGTAAAATTTGTTCTGTGTGGGTTACGCCCTTTTTCTTAAACACGGTCGATATTATATATAACAAACTATTGTAATCTTTACATCCTAATAAAGGCATAAACTTCAGTCCAAGCTTTAACGAAGCAACGTCTATTAATAAAATATTCAAGTGAACGTCCCAAATTCACCGATTCATTTAAGGTCAATGTCTATCCCTATCAGTCAATCCACAATTACCCACATCCTTTTCTCCTATCGTTAACAGTCCATTATGTGTCTTCAAAACAGTTTATTTATATAATTTACGTTTTTAGAATATTTTGAATGCATGGCCCGAATGTCAAACTGGGATGACATGCTCTCACAGCTATGCCACCAGCTGGATCCTAATGCTGTCGACAACCTCGATACCACTCTCGAAATGACCTCTTCACAGTCTTCCCTGATGGCCACCTTCAACTGGGAGCTTGTATGGAAGACTGATTGGACTCGAGATTCTTTCCTGGGGAGAGTGTTCGACGCTTGGGTGTGCCGCGTGGCCGCCGCTAAATCCATCGAGGGTCTGCCAAAATTATTGGAAGTCAAGAATGCAGAGATGAGAGCGGCCGTGTCCATTTTTGACATGTCATTAACAAAATGGATCGGTAAGCTTTGTAATAATTAAATAAATTACTGAGATATTTCGATCCAATCGAAATTACAACACCATATTACGGTGAGCTACTTTTACATGACCTTTCTTTTGATATCCATTCTTTAAATGGAGCATCTCGACAATTGTAAGGCAAAACCACACAAGTAACTTTACAGTAAAACATAAAAAATTAATTACCAATGCAATATGAATTTGAAATCATGTGATTTGTACCTTGAAGCTTTTATCAGCAGATCTATTCCAACTATGTAATTCATAACACCCAATAACACTGTTTTGTTATATTTTTAAGATCCAAGATAGCTCCATGAGGATGTATTCTATGTACAAAACAGTTATCGGAAGGCAAATCTTTGATTTCTTCTCCGCGTTTCACAATGGCGAAGGGTGGAGGTAGGCTGTTAAGATCCAACATAGATAGTGCATACTAAACTATCTCAGTCAGACGTATTTGTTTTCATTATACTACAATGTGCAGACAGTGTTAGCTAGTAAAGCTTTAAAATTCCATTAAGCCTTGCGTAACCAAGCCATAATAGATAATAGTAAAAACTATTCATATATCTATAAAATATCTAAAATTATGCCATTAAATCATACATAATTTTCGATATTTTTCTCTATTCTGGTTTGGTTTATCCAAGGCTTAATGAATTTAAAAAAATTAACCAACACCATCTGTAATATTATGTATTTTTAATTCAACGAAAACAAATAAGTATGACTGAAAAAGTGTGCACTATTTTTGTCGGATCGCCCATAGCATACTAAAACTATTATGGTTTAGATTAGGTAAGGTTTAACTGATTTTTAAAAACTAACGAACACTCTGCACATTATGGTCTTAGTTCAATGAAAACAAATAAGTATGATTTAAAAAATTTAGTGTACACTATTTATGGTGGATCTTAACAGCCTACCTCCACCCTTCGTCACTGGCGTTTCACCCTCAGTTCGAGCTCGTGCGTGCGTTGCGTCTGTTTTGGGCTAGGTCTTGCAATGTTGTGTCACCGGCGGGACCACCATTAAACATGTTATTGTTGACGTTTCATACTAAACGTAAGCCGGCTCGCACATCACAACTCGCCTTGTGTGCCTGACGGCCATAAATCAAAACTTCTGAGACTGCCGGCGAATGTTGCATGCTACAACCTCGCACATCTGCCTGGCGGCAAACGTCAAACACGAAAAAGAAGTCTCTCGTCTGCCATTTTTATGGTGTTGATTGTATGAACAAACATCAAACGCTGTGACCAGCGATGAGCGAGCAATGACAGTGTAGACAGAGACAGAAATGGCCGATGGCCGCAGGCTGTGCGCATGCGCGGAATCGACATTTTTCGAGATCGACATGCAGGCTTTGGCCAATGCAACTCGAGGCATCGTCACATCGACGAATTCGTCGTAAGACGCATGCGGCGAGTTCTGATGTGCGAGCCCACTATAGAATACCTACAGCATTTCTATCACAATCTGGCATGATTTCAGAGTGAAGTGTTATGTCGGTAGCTTCTTTCATCTTATAAAATCCTGATGTACAAGCCAAATGAGTGAATGAACGAATGTTTATTGAGGAACTTTATGTTTATAAAAATATTTTTACATTTTGTTCTCTTTAAATATTCAGGCGAAAAGTCAAAATGCGAACACCTTTCGACGTGGATGTCTCCGCGAGTGGCTCGCTGGAGAAGCATAGTGGGGCCCGGCAACGAGGCCGTACTCTTAGCTGACACCGCTATGGACCACACGAGGAGTGTCTGGGCTAAAGAAAATGGCGGAAGTAAATCGCAAACTGTCTTCGATGAAATGCAAATGGTTTGTTTGCTGCAATGTGTTTTGTCAATATGCTTAATCTGGAGCAAATGTGATGAAAATAATTATTCGATTGCAGGTATCGGAGACGAGACGGTTCCTCGACTGTCCTGTCAATTTGATGAGTGACGAGTCAAAGAATTTTCTGTGGAAGACCAACGCCGCTTGGAGAAACTGTATTCCGGCCAACAATGATAATACTTTGTACTGGGATGTCAGAGTAGCGGCCAGGTATTTTGAATACTTTTCTATATTAAATTTATCCATCATTATCTCCATACAATATTTTATTAATGATAATACATATCCCTTTCTTCTCTTTTATATCATCACTGACAACCAGTGGCGAAGGGTGGAGGTAGGCTGTTAAGATTCAACATAAATAATGCACACTAAACTTTCTCAGTCATACGTATTTGTGTTCATTAGGAAGGCTAGTTTTGAAAATTCAATTAAACCCTGCGTAACCGAGCCATAATAGATAATAGTCAAAAATTATTCATCTATCTATAAAATATGCCATTGAATCATACATAATTTTTGATATTTTATAGATAGAAGAATATTTTTTATTTATTATGGTTCGGTACATCCGGGGCATTAATGAATTTCAAAAACTAACTAACACCATTTGTATTATGTATTTATAATTCAACGAAAACCAATAAATATGCACCATTTTTCGAGGATTGGCAATAACATAACAAAACTATTATGGTTTGGTTAGGCAGGGTTTAATGGATTTTTAAAAACTAACCAACAGTGTATGCACATTGTGGTCTTAGTTCAATGAAAACAAATACGTATGACTGAGAATGTTTAGTGTGCACTATTTCTGTTGGATCTTCACAGCCTACCTCCACCCTTCGCCACTGCCGACAACTTGTTATCATTTTGCCATTACATACTTTTCAAAATTTATTTTGTTTCTTTTGAAATAACGAGTTTCGACAGTTTATTCTGAGTAGGGATTGCAATACCGAATGAAAATACCAATACGTGTATTTCGGTATTTCCAATTGAATACCGGTATTCTTGAAAAATATAAAAAAACAGAAACCAATAAATATAGATATAAAAATCTCTTTAAAATAATAATATTTTATAGCAAAAATGTCTAAATAAGTACTTACATATATGTAGGTATGTAATAATATAAAAATAGGTAAAGATAGGTAAAGGCAAGATATGGTGGAGATACTGATGTTTACAAATACCTTGAACTATTGGCACTTTCTTCTTCGAATGATCTTTCAACAAATTTATTTTACGAAGTTTTCTTGGATATAACCTACTGGTAATTCCACCTAATGTTTTGTTACAATTTTTACACTTAACTATGTACTTCTTTACTTTTATCCCATAAGAAGTAAAACCAAATACAATATTGCTCACTCTTTTGTTAAAAAAAAATATATTTCTCTATTATTCTATAAGCTACTATTGAGTAGATAAACATAAAACTATTAGGCACAGGCAAGTCCATTATAGTAGACTTACTATTTATTATAATATAAATATTCG
Organism: Rhyacophila brunnea; assembly: GCF_057557595.1. Classification (NCBI taxonomy): domain Eukaryota; kingdom Metazoa; phylum Arthropoda; class Insecta; order Trichoptera; family Rhyacophilidae; genus Rhyacophila; species Rhyacophila brunnea. Next base: position 2,587,696 of record NW_028232859.1, read on the forward strand.
CCACTAGGGCCGAGGTTTCTAATGATTATACAAACAAGGAGTGGGCAGGTATTTAAGCGCAATTTCAGATAATCTGAAAATAGACCTAACAACTTATAATATATGCGGGCGACTGGTGAAAATATTTGAATAAAATTTAAATCAGGGAAATATGTACCTACCTATATATACCTATAAATCTCTGCATGTGTTCTTACTGATCACCAAGGTCGAAGGCCAACGGAAATAAACTAGACAAACAAAAAAAAATAGAGTCCTGCTAAATCTTTTATATTAATTAATACATTTTATATCCACTTTCAATACTGAATGTATCGGTATTTTCTGATTTTTGAAACCGGTATCGAAAAATACTGAGATACGTCACCAAGGTCGAAGGTCAACGGAAATAAACTAGACAGACAAAAAAAAATAGAGTCCTGCTAAATCATTTATATTAATTAATACATTTTATATCCACTTTCAATACTGAATATATCGGTATTTTCTGATTTTTGAAACCGGTATTTCGGTATCGAAAAATACTGAGATACGTCACCAAGGTCGAAGGTCAACGGAAATAAACTAGACAGACAAAAAAAAATACAGTCCTGCTAAAAGTTTTACATTAATTAATACATTTTATATCCAATTGTCTGATTTTTTAAACCGGTATTCCGGTATCGAAAAATACTGAGATACCAGTATTGCATTCCCTAATTCTGAGATATCGATAATAAAATATTCAAAATTAATTATTTCGAAAAGTAAATCGACGACACCTGCATTTCTATCTAGAATCTGTCAGTGAAAGTTTCAGATTGATAGCATCATGAACAGAAAGTTAGTATTTTTGGAAGAAGGTTGTTTGGAGACGTTGAGAGGGTTGGTGCACTAGAAGACAATAAAAACCGAATTACTACCGAAAATGTAGTCTGTAAGCTGTGCAAGTTCCTTCAATATTGATCGAGTTGTTTATAAGTTATAATTTAACAAATGGAAATGGACAGACATGCAAACACTCAAATTTTATTAAGTAGTGTAAATACGTTCACTGTCTTTTAATAAACTCTCTTCATTATCAATACTATCCAGGTCAGCATTCACATCATGCATTCAAAAGGCGATAAAAGGAGAAATGAGCGGAGAATCTGAAGAACAAATAAATGAGATGCTCTCAATCGTGAAGGCTTTGACGGAGACTCAAAAGAGCTCTGAGCTGGGATTGATACGGGCTGCCGTGAACCAAGGAAATGAATCCCTTGCCACCAAGTATATAAAACGGCACATCAAGTGAGTCACATTCTTCTCTCTGCACTCTTGAACCATTTTATTCCTAAAACAATACGATCTCTAGTGTATAATGTTAGTATCTTCATAGTAATTTATCTAATTTGAATTTTTTTGCCTGACTTGTAGAATGGTGTTAAAGCAGGCGACTCAGTTACTGTTGGTATCGTTACTTTCAAATGACACTGACACCGTTGCAAAGTGATTTCCACATTGTCGCAATACCACAACAATCCTTCATTCCTCTACACTAAAAACACTATTAAAAATTAAGAAACATCAATATTTTTTGTTAGGTTAGCAATAGTGGGTCATGTTGGAACAAGGCCTCATTTACAAAATGTTGAAAACAGTTATGTAGAATTTACTATCGCTTATTTCATTTTGAAATCAATTTACTCAACTTACCTATGCACTTGTACCATTTTAACCCTCAGCTCCTGAATTATTGGAAGAAGTTTAGCTGTTGTTTGAGTAAATGTTATTTTCTCTTCATTTTAGCATGGGAAATCAGAGAACTCTCATCTATTCTCTTACAAATGAGTAGACCTATCATTTTGGTTGAGCCAATTACAGTCGAACTTGGTTATTACGAGGAAGATGGAACCGATTGAATTTGCTCATTATAAGCATAACTCGTTATATCGTTATATAACATTTTTCGCGCCATGTTCTATTTAAGCATAAAACATAAAAAATCTGAAAACCATCGTAAAAATCCCCTAAACAAGCATGGCATTCATAAACTACAAATGAAGTTGTTTATCGTAATGAACGCTGGTAGGTACCTACTGACTTGACAATGCTTGGATTTTTTACTTACAATTTCAACCATAATATGCGTGGATACTTTTTCAATGTTGTAGGCGAAAACGCCAATTAGGTACTTAGACACTAATTAACTATTGTCATAAACGTAATCCGATCCCGGCGGCATCGTGCCCAGTCGGATTTTATTGCATAGGGTCAAAAAAAATTTAAACGATTGACACATAAACAGTTTTAAGAAAAATTTTGACCGTGTTTTTGCTCGGTAATCCGATAAGTAGCTCGTTATAAAAGTGAATAAATGTATGGAGAAAATCATAAACTAAAATGTCAACGAATGTTTCCTCATTACATCCGAGATCTCACTATTTCTGTGATCGTAATAACTGAGTTCGACTGTATAATCCATTCTATCTTCTTCACCCCGCTCCCCTATACAACAATACATAGTTACTTCAGTGCAATTCAATCAGTATTTAACTTAATGTTAATCAACAGATTTATTTATATGATGTTATAATAGAAATTTAACATGTGTTATATTTACAGATATTTACCTGAAAATGAAGGTTTATCCTGGTATCTAGAATGGGTGAACACGCAGTTTGTTACTGCCATTAATGAGACTGATCCCACAATCAAGTTTCAGCTTCTTTTAGAGGCATGGAAACATGCAAGTGAGTTAAATCCATAATAATAAATTTCATCTTACTTACATTTAAAATGAAAACAAATTACAAATTATGAATTACAGTACTCTCTCAGTAATCCGCCACCCCAAAAACCAGACAAGTGTCCAATTAGTGAAAGCGGCGGATTATAGTGCATACATACAAAATATGGTAAAAATTAAAACAAGTACATACCTTCCTATTTCGTAAAAATAGTTTTTTTGAGAAATTTTTACTAGCAAATTACGATTTTATTTTTAATCAAAATCAAGTTTACTAAATTATACATATTTATAAACGATGTTTATTAACTAAATATTGAACAGTGAATGGCTTAGGATTCCTGGCTTTCCCTATGACCAAAAGCTTCATTTTGTGTGTCCCGGTTGCATTGGAGCACGGCATAATTGTGATGTGATCCTTTGGTACTTTCCTCCCTGGTACATTACTTTCTTCGCGATGAACGTACGTTTTACGAAGGAGAAGTTTCCAAAATAAACCCGTCTCATCTGCGTTGTATACTTTTAACTCGGCGGACTACTGAATTTGACAATCGAATAGCGGCGAATTATAGAGCTTGATTTTGTGCTTTCAACCAGTAAAAATAACGGCGGATTATAGTAGTTGTCGGATAATCGAGCGGCGGATTACTGAGAGTGTACTTTACCCGATATTATTGTGTCTGAAATCGGTTAAGTCAATGGTGCACATATATGTGGTGGTGAATATATTATACTAGACGGGACATACATTTTATTATTTTAAATTTAATAGTTATATATCAGCTACTCCAAACATTCTCCACTCTGCATTACGTACATATATATTTGTAGGATTGAACTTAGAATATAGGAAATTAGAATTTTGCTGTATTCAATGAAAAATTTGGTGATTTACTTGGTACTTGTTATTTTGGGCCGCAGGTTGTGCATCACTGGTTTAAGTGATGAAATTAACTATGTCAATGTATTTCATTGAATTGTTTGGATATTGTCTTGATGATTATGGTGTCTGTCTACAGAAAAATTCCGAGACGATTTCACAGAATCTGAAGAAGTTCATTCGTATGCTGGTATTCTAATTAAAATATCGCTGATGGCTGATGAGGTGTGCTCTATACTCAGGAATTCATCCTATGTCAGAAACGAAGAACAAATTAAACGTCTCATTCAATTGATTGGATACGATGGAAATTGTAAGTAAAGAATTTAGATATACCTAAAGAGAAAAAAGCATTGTATACAAAGAGTTTGGACTATAACTATATGAAATTGTATGAAAATTTTGTATTACAACACTTCACGACAATTCCACAATGTTTATCCACACTATGGTTGAATTTGTTGAAACACACCCACAGTGGCCGTGTTGCCGTTAAGCGTTGGACTATCACGCTGTGGGTCTCAGGTTCGAATCCTGGGTCTGGCAAGTACACATATTGTTTTTCAATTTGTGTGTGAGTCAGGGTATGGACCTAATAGGTTGAGCAAGTGGCTGACATCCATTTCTCGTAAAAAAACAAAATCTGTAAATACAAACCTCTACTCTGTGGAGGCCCATATGATCGTATTAGGATCGGACATTGTCAAAGAAAAAAAAAATGGTTGAATTGGTATTCATAGAAAAATTAATATTCTGTATGTTGGGGTATTCAAAATGTTTTGTAACTTTTGTTATAATAATAATATCATCGATATAAATGCAATACCCCAGAGGAGAGAAATTTCTGCATTTAAAAACTTACGTCTTTTTGCTGCATTTTGTTAAATGTGATGTTACTTTGCTTAAAGCGTTGGTTGATGTATTTAAAATTGATCAAGTGAATACTTTCTCACATAATATGCTTTGAATATAACGTAAATATATATCTCTTTTCACAAACATGTTTAATCCTTGATTCATATTGATTTTTTTGCTGCGAATACTGTCTATTGATATTGTTCCATTCTCTATGCTTCTAGCAATTGACATTGATAAAATCCAACAAACAACAATAACACATGGAGCCAAATGTTTGAAAGATGCAATAAGCATCATTGAAGAAACTCAAGGAAAGAGTGTTGCCACGCCTATAGAATTAAATCAAATCCCAGCCTACAAGAGAAATTTCCCACTCCATGGCAATGTTGGTCACAGTGAAGGGAAAGAGTTTGTATCAGATGCTTACTTGACCATGGCGAAGTATTGCAGAAAGGCAAAATCAGAATATACACACCGTAAGTTTGCATTTATATTTTAAAATAACAAAATTTACTTATAGCTTATATATTATTATAGGATATAAATAAAAAGGATTCCAAGCTATACACATTTATATTTTTTATAAAAATCAATGTTTTTTAAAATAGATATAAAAAATATTAACACTATGAATTAGTCAAAAATCTAAACGGTAAAAAATTGAAAACTTAATAATCTAAATTTTAATAATAAATATAACCATAAAAATAACGTAACCTATGTACCAAATATGTGACAAATTAATATTTTTTTTGCAATTATAAGTTTATCTTTGACTTAAAAAAAAATCTTTTTAATGTTTTCAGATACATATTTATTAATTAATACAGTTGAAATTGTAAATTATCAAAAAGAATTTTTAATTGCAAGCTTCGTATTTTTCCGCTAGGTTCTATGTTGGCATATAGGATCCCCCGTAAATCTCGTTTTTTAACTACAGTATGATTACTCATGATATCTGATTTAAAAAATGTTCAAAAAAATCAAGTTCTGTGCAGTGATCTGTCAAAGAAGATTGATTACCTGATGAATTGCCATCAAACTCGTGTATGATCGGAATAAAGGGTCTGGATGTCCAATAAGCTAGAAAGTCAGATGTATTGGTTGAAATATTTGGAATTTCAGTCAAAATGTTTCTGTCACAAATCACTAAGAAAAAATACGTAACACTAACGTAATCGTAATAATTAATTAAAAGGTAAATAAAAATAATATCGATGCACACTTTTCGATGCATGAGCAATGTTTTTTTTTTGATAACCCTGGTGACGCATCGAGTACACCCGTCTTTGCAATAGCGCGCGATTGAAATGACTGAATAACGAGTGTTCTTTTCAAAAATATATTTCCTTGTGTTTTACTTAACATATTTATGATCTGTTGACTGATATGTTTACCTAAACGTTTGAACTAATTTTTAAAGCATATTATCCACAAGTTTCTCTTTCTAGTTTCGTCGAAAATACGAGATAAAGTCTATGGCATGTTTACATGCCATACGCGTTGAAAAGGTTATTAATTAAAGCTTGTTCATAAATTAATCAAAAACAGTGAATTTGATTAATATTAAAATGCGTGATAAAATATTCATTGACCGAATGGTCACCAATAATTTGTGGTTTTGGTCATTTTCTCACCAATAATGCCCATCCTATTATTTCCAGTGAGCGATGATTTAGGTTTGGCACATTTGACAGTGAGGAGTGTATTACGGGCCCTCCGCTACGGTAACCGAGAAGCTGCCAAACTCTTCCCTGTACTGCTGCTCCAGCTGGAACAATCGCCCAATGACCACGCCACCTCGCTCTTGTTCAACACTGAGGTATGCGCGAATTTACAGCTATGGCAAAGACTCTTTAGTCGCTATTATTTAGCGCTTACAGTAAAAACTCGTTAATAAGAACACGGATAATTCGAAATTCGCCGTAATTCGAAATTTTCGCAAAAAAAGTCCCTTGAACATTATTTTCATATAAAACCATACCTTTAATTCTAATTTCGTAATTCGAAATTCTGGCATACAAAAATATTCAATAAATCGTAATAAAGTACACTGTTTCATAAGCCAGTCATTGAAAATTGTGACAGATTTTTTTAAAACATAAATTACTTATTTTAAGGTAATATAAATAATCCTGATATTTTATGACCCATTAACACACACGGAATCGGAAATTTCGTAGGCACATCTATGATCGTAAACGAAATAAATGAAAATCAAAAAAAAAAGTTCTTTCAAAATCTTAATTTTTTTTCCCACATACATTCGTAATTCGAATTCAATTTTCGGTCCCATGCAATTCGTATTAATTAACGAGGTTTTACTGTACCTTACCAATAACGAAAACATGATAGCATAAGATTATTTAACCTTAACTTAGAGGAATCTGTTAAATAGTGCTAGAAATATTGTAAGTCAACATATATAATATGTCAGTATGTTTCAATTATGCATAGTGCCATCTATCTAAATTAATGAAATGTGAATTATTACAAGCATAATAAAATTTATGAGTCAATAATAAGATGACTATGACCATGGGCCTCAAGAGGGAGGTGCTGAGCCCTTGAATGGCGGCCCGGAGTTACCGGTCGACCAGCTAAGTGAGATAAGCACTATCACAAAAAATGTGCTCTAATAATAAAAAAGTAGCCTGCAGTGCTATTTTACTAAAATAATATTATAGCATAAATAGTAAGTAATATTATTTAAAGAATACCGACATTTTAAAATATGTGGTTGTACGATGCAATTTGATGTGATATACTAAAATAATAATTTTCCTGGCTAATAAAAATATCTATTTATCCAATATGGCGAGGGGTCACCTGTTACTTCTTCGCTATCGCAAAAGGGGATCAGTGCTCCATATGATGTCGAGTGGCGACAACTCGATAATTCAAGTGGATTTATTTACAAATATAATAAATCAATAAAAATACACGGAATATCTACACTTCATTTTACTTCGCGGAACCGTTGGGTTTCTCAGATTACCATTTGGGAAATGTTGTAGAGCAACCCACTGCCCTTATCATTAGTGATAGGGAGGGGGGCCCGCCAAAGATCCTGGCTTGGGGCCTCGCTTCAGGATGTGGGGGCCATGACTGACATAAAAAATATATGCATCAAGTGTGACTTTGAATTTCAGGTGGCATCGATTCCCACTCATCTGCTGTTGCCGTGGTCCCCTCAACTGTTGGCACACCTTCCGTCTCTGAAGGAAGCTCTTCTACCCCTTCTGATCCGCCTGTCCACTCTCCACCCTCACTGCATTTTACCGCATTACAGGCTCTCAAGGAAAACATGGCAGAGAATGCCAGAAATGGCGAACATTCTGGAGAGGTATAATTTCATGATAGCTCGTAACAATAATCCAATACCTTTTTTTATCTCAGTGTAGTCTTAAAAAATAAATATCCCAGAGTCGTAGTGTAAATCTTACTGTGAATAAATCTGCAATGCGAACCCACTTACAAAAGCTTTCAGAAAAAGTTTTAAAATATTTAGATGATCGATCACACACAACCACAAAAACCATAGATATGACGTAAAGAATACAAAATCTTCAACTGTAGATTTAATTGCCAATGTATTCTGATAAAAGTGTAAAACATGAACTATCATTATTTAGGATATTTAGATGAACAATCACAAACAACAGTATGGCATATGTGGGCATTTTCGCCAAAGTTTGTACATGTTTGAAATTTGGGTAATATTATTTTTTCACTCAAATTAACCATTTTTATATAGCTAGCAGATTCCTTGTTCTATTACTGAATTGGTGATAGCAATTTTTCAGCAAAATATTGATTAATACAATATTTATATCATTTTTATTATGAAATTGGGCATAATAAGTTTCCGTTCCGTGACTACGAAACTTAGCTTTTAAAACATGAATGAAACACTTTTTATCACTTAAAAGAGCTCTATTAGATTAAAAAAACCATACACTTCAAAATAAAACTACAAATAGTCAAAAAATATTATTGAATTTTAATTCTTGGGCACATTTCGTTCCCCTCCGTTACCCTATGTCTATAATGGCAGAGCATTTTTCCTTTAGTATTTGAAAAAACCAATCAATGTTCGTTCTGCTATTTTTTTAAAGACAATAATCACTTTTACTAAATTTTATTGGAAAAATAAATAAGTTTCGTTATTTAATAATCAAATGAAAAATAGTTAACGTTCAACTTTTTTGGGGACATTTTCGGAATGGAACGAAATGGTAACGGAGTGTAATTTGTAAAGCTTAAGTTACATGTTACCATAAAAACAAATTTTTGTTTTATGAAATTTATTTGAATTTTTTGATAGACAGATAAATATTCAACGTGCGTCAAAATAACAAAACAAATCAAACTTAATCACTAAAATAGATATATTTTATAATAAATTTCACAATACTTGTAAAATAAGGTAGGTAATAATTTTGACACACTATACATTACCATAACTTTATTTGGCATTTATATTATTTGTAACTCAGATAAAAAATATTTTTAAGCAAATTAACAATATATGAAAAAAAAATCAGCAAGGGATTCAGACGCGAGTTCCTAGCGCGGCACGGAGTATATAACTTTTACGAAAATAATTATAGTCAAACTCGGTTATTACGATCTCGGACATAGCGAGATCTCGGATGTAATAACGAAACATTTGTTGACAATTGGTTTATGATTTTCGCCATACATTTAATTTTTTCACTGTTATAACGAGCAACTTATCGGATATACCGAGCTAAAATACTGTTAATGTGTCGACCGTTTTAAAACATTTCGACCCTAAGCAATAAAATCCGATTGGACAGGATGCCGCCGGGGTCGGATTACGTTTATGACACTAGTAAAGTGTCTAAGTACCTACCTTATTGGTGTTTCACCGACAATAATAAAAAAGTATCCACGCATATGGTTGAAAAATCCAAGGTTTGTGAAGTCCGTAGGTACCTACCAGCGTTAATTACAATAAACAACTTCTTTTGTAGTTTCCCACGCGTTTGTAGACGCCCACGGTGGCCGCGCGGCATAAGCGTTGGACTATCATGCCGTGGGTCCCAGGTTCGAATCCTGGGTCTGGCAAGTACACATATTGTTTTTCAATATGTGTGTGAGTCAGGGTATGGACCTAATAGGTTGAGCAAGTGGCTGACATCCATTTCTCGTAAAAAAAAATCTGTTATTACAAAACCTCTACTCTGTGGAGGCCCATATGATCCTATTAGGATCGGACATGGTTAAAAAAAAAAAAAAAAAAAATGCTCGTTTCGGGGATTTTTACGATGGTTTCCAAATTTTTTATTTTCGACTTTTTGTGTAATGTGACATGCTCATTTAAAAATACCTATTCTCTGATATAACGAGTAACGCTTATAACAAGCAAATTCAGTCGGTCCCATCTTCCTCGTAATAACCAAGTTCGACTGTATGTTGTCTTGAAATTTAATTGTATTCATCAACATAAAATGTAGCTATACAGGTTGATTGTAATCAAGACGTACTTTTCTGACATTTCGTGAATACCTACAGTTCTAGGTATTAAATCTAATCGAGTACACATTTCTGTTAAACGTGACAAAAAAATACTTTTTCATACATTTTTATAAATTTCTATGCCTAAAATGTATGGAGAAGTTTTAAAATTTTGGTGGCGTATAACAGAAAGAGTATGACAGAGCCAGTGCCTGTCTCGCAATTATTTCAGTCTGGTGTTTTTTCTTTTCCTTCTGTTGTTTTTTTTTATCTCCATACTTTTATGTGCGCTATTTTTGCGTATTCAGATATATCACATACTTTTTTAATCTTTATTATATTATTATATTATAGTCAGGTTATTTTCTATATTTTTTAATGAAAATATTTTTGTTTTTCATACGAACAGACAAAATAAAATTTTTATAATCTATGAAGAACTAAACACACACTGTAAACCCAACTTTATGCATGCCATTTCGTTACTTTTACATTCCACATATACGTTACCACCAATATAGTTTCGGAATGGAAGTAACGGATTCTGTTTCAGAAGTGTTTGAAGCCAAAATTTAGCTTAGTTTTATTGTTAAACCTGCGATATGTTTTATTATATCTGTAGTATGAAAGATAAGCTCAATATGTGTAGTATGTGAAATAGAAATATGTGTTTTCTTACCTTATAAATCGTGGTAACAGTAGTGGAACTTCTTAAATGACCAACCCAGAAAGCAACCTGTTCCGATAGCGATACCGACACACACCAACAATTTAAAGTGTACATGGCGATCAGTGTTATACAAAAATGTTGCTACATTAAAAAAAAACATATTTATAGTGAAAATTTTTCGCCTTCATGCTAAAATCGTGGTAACGGAATGTGGAGTTCCACTTTTTCAAATATCCTGGGACACACTTTAAACGTGATTTTTTTTCAATATTGGTACAAATTTACGAAAAAACTATATATTTTCCAAAAATATATAATGTAAGCTGTTGAAAACACTACGAATTTAATTTTACACACTCAAAATTAATGACGAAATTAGACTTTGTTTATTTGAATTTATGGGTGGGACATGGTAAAAACGCACTACCTTTCGATCTAAATAATCAATTAAAAATATATACAGGTCAGATAGTTGTATTTAACTGATTGAATAGAGTAAATTAATAAATTTGCATGTTAAAAGTACATAACTTTCCAACATTTTATAATATAATAACTATGAAAAAATCAATCAAAGTCATGGGACATGCCAAAAACGCAATGTACAAACTTTGGCGAAAATGCCCATGTACATTATAATAAACTGCCATTTTTTAATAGGCCAATGTACAGAATATCAATTTTTCTGTGGCTACAAATATGTAGTTCATAATTGACTATTTCTTTTATTCAACGAATAATTCACAAAATTTAAGAATGTACCATTAGATATGAATAGAATGGTACATTCTCAAATCTTGTGAACTATTCGTTGAATAAAATAAATGGTTAATTAAAAATTATTAGTAAGTTCAAATAAGTTGCAACAGAAAAATAATGGAGAGATCCGTGACGTCGGTTAGTAATTAGAGTAATAAGTACTTTAATTTAGAATACAAAAATCGATTGCTAACCGTAACTCAATTTAGAGAGCGCTTATGAGCAGGTATTAATAAGGCCAATAGTTAAAATTTGTCACAATTAAGCATGGCAGTCGTAGCATAGTGGTAATGCACAAAGCGCGAAACCCAAGAGACGCAGGATAGATTGCTGCCGGGTGTCTTACTTTTTCGAAAAAGATTTTTCTATTGGCTATACTTTCTCATGAGTGTTTTCAGAATTATGTATGTTCACAAATAGTTCATATGACTCTCAAGTTATAGTTAAAACTGTTTGGTTGTATAATTTGATTGTTATGTTCCAGAATGGACTCACTCTTACTCCAAGATGTGCACACGGCGAATATATTGCAGGCTATCGGCTATATTTGCGATCCTTCCTTGCTTCTCAAAACGCACCTCGGCAATCTGAATGAAGCTTTTCAGAATAATGGTATTATACAATATTTTTGTGTATGGATTACTATTTCCCAATAGCTGATGAAATGAAGAATTTGGGGTATAGTAACGATTTATGCCTGAACAATCAGTAAACTTGATAGGAAAGATATTTATGTCATTATGATGATCTATCTTTTCTCATTATGTGAGTCAGTATTTAATAATCAGGTACAATATTTTTAGTTCATAAAATGGTATTATTTTTAATGTTTTCTCATTCTAAAATTTAGAATAATACCATGTTTTGTTTCATAAGGTATCTTCTATGAATTTATTCTTTTGTCAGTACGTACATTATATGTAATTAGTTGATGTAACATTATACCCCATTTACACAGGCATGGATTTACTGCTGACAGTGAGTTATTCAGAAGCCTCTGAACTTTTTTGATTCATGCATGCAATCTTGCCAACTGCAGGATAATACAGTGAAACCTCGATTCTACGGTTTTCATGGGACCCTAAGAAAAAAACGATAAAAAAATAAAAAACGGTAGAACGGTCCCATTGTACATGTATTCAGATATGTGTTGATGGATATCAAACGCCGTAAAGTCCACATATTGAAAAAAATGGCTTTTGATATACGTTTAATAGAGTATGCAAATCTGCACATTATGGTATACTGCAAACCCCCAAAAGTCTACTGTTTACGTATGAAATCACGTTTCGAAAGATCAATATTTTTTCAAACCACCTTAAGTCCACAAGCTAAAGGTGAACGATGGCACCTATCATTTTCCTTAATTTCTAAACAATTATCGTAGTATATTCTTGGGTTTTCACCGTGTCTCCTTCTTCCTTCTTTACTCGACGTTTCGGGCTCGTTGCAGAGGCCATTATCAAGAGATATGTTTTATGATGAAATGTAGTGTATCTCTTGATAATGGCTTCTGCAACGAGCCCGAAACGTCAAGTAAAGAAGGAAGAAGGAGACACGGTGAAAACCCAAGAATATACTACGATAAAAAACAACCGTGAAAGCCTCAAACATTATATTCTAAACAATTATAACATAAAATGGATGTAGAAGTGGATTTTGTGGATCCAGACAAAGCCAGAAAGAGGTCGAGCACCGAAGCTAAGAAGAAAAATCCTTGTAGCCATCGTGGGTATTAGATTCAATTATCTTACAATATCTCACATGTTACAACCATTTGTATTACAAGATATGATAAAACTGCATTTTTCTCAGTTTGACATTCAGTGGACTTTACGACGTTTGATATGTGTCAACACATATATGCACTATTGCTGGCAGTAAATCCATGCACGTGTACGGGCGCTTATAAAGTTTATACATATTATACATGAACACAATTGTTAATTTTGGTGGGAATCAGAAAAAAAATGCCTGCTATGACATTTTAAAAATCGATGGTACTAATTTGATAAGCTTTTATAAGATAGAAATTAAACAATTTTGTTGACTTGCCAACATTCCACGGAAATGGAAACAGCTGTAATAATAACAATAATATAATAAATAACAATATTTATTGTATTAATTATCCTCTGATTTTAATCTCTCTGCGATTAGAAACACTAATTTCAAAGCAGATTATAAAATTGTATACCCTCTTTCATAATATAAAATATATCTCTCTTATATACCAATATATGTATTGATCAAAAATACAGATGCAGCCGAATGGGATTTGGCAATGAAAGAATTGATGTTGGAAGTGTACCCTGACGTTGATCAGGTGGACGGATTCAAGATGAAGGGTACCAATTTCAAAGTGCTTGACCAGTTGAAGGACACCTTCTTGAGCATCCAGAAATATAGTAAGTATTAACCGGTCGATTAACTTTACTTTGAGCGGCCGTCTGTAAAGTTGTCGAATTCGATCCCGTGGCTGGGCATTAAAAAATACATCTCATTTTTGTTACCCTGAACTTCTTAGTTTGGTATTTCAGTTAAATGGTGTGATCCCATGGCTACAGTAACATGTTATTTTCAATATGTGTTTGGTCAAGTGCAAGATCTCAATAGATTAGGTTAATCCACCAATCCATTATTTGTAAAAATCTGTTGATATAACCCACACTGTGTAATTACATAATTATATTATGATCCCCTTAAGATCGAACATGGTAATTTACTTTAACTTTGCTAACCTAACTGACATAAGTAGCATCCCACTAAACAGAGGCAAATTTGAGAAATGCATGTTGCATCTAACAAAGTGTCATACACAGAATTCAAGCAAATATAGTATTGTATTTTGTTGAATTATTTGCAAAATAAAATGAACCTCAATTTTGATTGAAATTCAAACAACACTGGTTCGTCAATTCGTTTGAATTCATTGTATGATGTACTTAAAATTTTCCACTATTTAACGGTGTCGCTAGTAACTAAACAACCAATTTCGGCCGCCTAATTTTAAGCAGCAGTTAAGTGTGATTAAACATCTGGTCCCGAGGCTTTTTAACGCCTCAGTTAGGTGAAATATTTTGAATAGTGTTTATCAATTATTGTGCATGTTACTTACGAAATGATTCATAAATTTCAGAAGCCGGTAGTAAATTCACAGCGACCCATCTTGTCACGATGACATCTCGGAAGTTCCTGCAATCAAGTGGCGTCAAAAGTTTGGTGGACTTTTCTCCATTTCTGGCAAATTACGGACAGTTTCCCGGTCGCGCGGCCGTCATGTTCGGCCAAGACGGCAGTTGGATAGACGGCGGGACGTCAGCCATCGCTCTTCTCCGAAAGCCTGTCACCATTGTCAGCTTCGATAGAGAAGTGATGTGTTTTTTGATATATGATCACTTTATTAACTCTGGCTAGACCGAGGCCAGAATAATGCCTGAATGTAATTGCGACAGAATTTTTTTATAAGCGCTTAGTGACAAATATATCAGTTATACAGCATGTCATGACAACCTCTAGACCAGGGGTGCCCAACCCAAATCGTTTGGTGAGCCAAAAAAAATATTTTATTACCTTATAATAATGTGACACTTGTTTTTGTGTATTGTTTGATATCTTTTTCATATAGACTGGTAATTTAGCTGACGCGCATCGCAGTTGATTGGCCGTGTTTTCATCAAGCAACCTACTGTGACACTTCGTTTTTACCACATTTAATTTTGAAAAAAATGATTCGCAGCGGTATGTAGTCCCAAATGCTGCTGTACACATTGCCAGTCGTTTTAATTTTAGAAATTTATCTTCGAGAATATATTTCTTATTCCCTTTGAACATGCACTTTAATTCTATGCTTGATTGCAGTTCTATTAGCTCCATTTGCAAATTTGGAGGCGCTGATTCCACCTCCACGTTAAATGGAGTTAGGAATATTTTGAACATTTCCTCATACTTTTGCATTAATGCGAATCTGGTATCGAATTCTTTAATTCATTTTGTGACTTCATTAGAATATTTTAAAAAATCTTTACGGTCACTATTAAGTACGGAGTATGTGGAGCCGGCATAAGCATATAAACAGGTACTAGCACGCATCATAACAAGAAAGATCTAATTTCACAAAATATAATATAAATGCGGTAAATTTACGAGAATTTTTTTTTATTGTATGAAAATACCAAAATGCAAAATATAGAAAGATGAAAACTTCAATTGAGCCTTGGGCCGCAAAACGTCTTCATTTGGGCCGCGGGTTGGGCATGCCTGCTCTAGACGTTACCACAGTTTTAGATGGAATAAACTGGAACATCAGTATAGAATTCACCGCCATGGAGCCACTTTATCGGTGTTTAAGGCCATTGGACCCGTTTTTTCCTGTCTTCTCGGAATCGCGGAAATGATAAGCATGTTTAAAACGAATTGATACACAATAAACTCTTTATTTATTTAAAATCTAATAAATAGTATTCAACTAAAACGTTCTGTGTCATTAAAATTTTTCGAATCGCTTTACTTTTTAAAATAAATGACAATTAGTCAGTCCTGTTTTCGAAATTGGTCAAAACGACTGTCACGCCACAATGAATGTTGAGCTTAATAATAGTTTTGCAGGTATATATTGTATCAAAGAAATGGGTAAAACAATACATTTCATTGATTAACTCACGTACTTTTTTTAATTTCGGAAAAATAAAGATTTTAAAGCCATTTTAGTTTGAGTATACATCAGCCAATTTTGAATGATTTTTTCTCACAAAATAATATATACTGCACAATAAAAAAATTTTTTTTATTATAATATAACATTCACGTAATACTATAAATAATAATTAACAATGAAAAAATAAATAAAACCCCATTTGGTATAATTAGTGACGCTGTATTACTAAAACACGTCGTACATTTTCATGTATTTGTCCTGTTTTCAGACGTTTTAGAAATATAATTATTTTGCAAAATTATTAAAAAAAGGCAATTTGATTGATTGATCCATACAGTTTTTTCATTCTTTCGATATTAATATAGTTAGTCGGCGACCAACTGGGACGCAGTGAGGACGTGTTTTTTTTCTTCCAGAATTTAGTTCATCGCGGAATATTATTTTGACAGACGTAATATTTACATAACAACAGTGTTAAACAAAACTTAAGCCAGTAACAGGGTTGCCACATATTTTATAAGGTAGCTTGCGTGAATTTCTTGAAATCAAAAATATGTTTATTAGATTTTTGTGCAAGCTTATTCAAAAGATAATTTACTAAACATTCTTTGAAGGTGGCTTCGTATTATACATGGGAAAATCATGAGCGGTACATTAGCCAAACCATGCGCTGGTCGCCGTCGAAGTGGAAAAACATCTCAAATGATTGCCCAACGGTACAATATTATTTTGTATCTTCAGATAATCATGCCTTTCCGTTAGCAATTTATTTTATGATAATTATTATTTTTATAATTATTTTTATAACACACCCATGATAGCCACGCGGCGTAAGCGTTGGCTTATTGCGTCGTGGGTCCCAGGTTCGAATCCTGGGTCTAACAAGTACACATATTGTTTTTCAATTTGTGTATGAGTCACAAGTATGGATCTAATAGGTTGAGCAAGTGGCTGACATACATTTATCGTAAAAACAAAAATCTGTCAATACAAACCTCCACTCTGTGGAGGCCCATATGATCCTATTAGGATCGAATACGGTCGAAAAGAATATTATTTTTTACTATCCTACAGTGGAGTAGTTGGCATAGCGCAGTGGGTGTGGGTTCGAATCCCACGTCTGGCAAAATTACATGTTTTTGCAATGTGTGTTTTATCCAGATTAACTACCATTCCTCATAAAAAGTCTGATAGTATAAGCCTCCATATGCTCCGCTGAGGAGATAATGGTATTTAATGAGTGCCAATGAGTTAGTTATCTAGCCGCAAACGCATTATTATTTTATATTAATTAAATGTTAGAAATCAAACATTTAAAAAAAAATCAGTGGACAACCCTCGTCCAATGTTGACATAATGAATTCTATTATTATCGGCCCATATTCATTATTATAGGCCGGCCAGGTGTTATCAATAATTATAATCATACACATTAAATAGTTTCTTAATTTGGATACCTATAAACAATTTTTGGATTGATTTAATTTTTAATACGTGTATTGTTTCAATGATATAAATAACACATATTTCACTTCCCGTTTTTATTTATTATCTATACTTACTATAATTTCGAAAATATATTTGGATGTTTGTATGTTTGTACCGTTGTGTCGGTTTTTGTTTATAAAAATCCACAGGCGCAGTCGGATTTCGACAACATTTGGAGGGTAGACGGCGGCTGACGAGCCGGAGTGCGTGGTGGAGGTCTCGAATTTCAGATTGAACCCGCCTCTTCTTCTTCGTTACATACATATTAATACTATTTATAACGTTTGTATATTGTGGATTCGATTTTAATTTAGTGTTTTTTGTTTGACCTTTACTCCTATTAGAATTATTTTCATATTGGCATATTGTATTGCAGATATTTTAGATAAATGTATCCACGAAGCGACCCTGTGCGAAGCCGGGTACTTCAGCTAGTGTTATATATTTTTTTATTAATTTTATACTTTCATTTATTTCCGAAATGTGCGTCTATTGGGAAACCGCTTCAAGATTTGGATGGACGCCGCATTGTAAATTTTAATTTATTTTTTAATCGCCTCATTGAAATATCAAGTCATTCAATTTTTTTTTCATGACTGGCAAATTTATTTATATTTTTCGAAGTTAGAAGAGGATCTGTATCTGAATTTGTTATTAAGTGTAATATGTGTGACTTATCTTTTACTCTCAGTACGGATGAACCTAAAGCGAAGCAAAAAGGGTTAAACGTATAATTTGTAATGAGCTTATGAAAATTATTAAAATTATATTTGTTCACACTTTCGTTTTTTTTTGTATTCATACACACCGAATTTGCCGTGGGAAAATTATATAATACATAAGTATATATATTTCAAATACCTCAGAAACCTACATAAGTATTAGATTTTTTTTTGAAACTTTTTTTTTGCACTGAATTTGATCGTACAATATGATAGGTTCAAGAAAATGTATCACTTCACAAATTCAGCATATCAATAATATGACGTTCTTATTTGGAGGTCTACTATTTTTATTCTTATAATTTATTCTACCTACTACCTACAAAAATCTATATAATTTGTTAGGAAAAAAATATTATTTATTAAATAATACTTTCGAAACCCCTGATTTCGCTCAAACTTCGCTTAGGCGGCAGACAGCAGACAGCAGCATATTGCACGTGTACATTAAAATGTTATAATATAATACTTCTATATACCTATACAATAACATGTTTATTTTGTTCCAATGCTTGTCGCTTACGTCAAATTTGATTCTTGCAAATGAACCCATAAGCCTTAACTTATTAGCCAAACAGCGTTTGGCTTTAACAATATTTTTTTTATGTAATATAATCATTTAGCTGTATTGCATCGAATTTTAGTAATCAAACTGAGAAGATAAGACTGTACATATAATGCTTTAATACTGTAGATCATGGAAAATACAGTCATCTATTATCCAGATTATCGATTATCCAATTTGCACTATGGTTCATAATTTATAGTAAGAACAATGCATGATTAAAAACTTCCATCTTACATTCTTACATTTCAAAACAATGAAAGAAGGTTATTCCGGAAGTAAAATGGCTTATTATTATAATTTTCGACTGTCTAAATTAATGATTGTGTCCCAATTAGTCCGGATAATGAAGTTTTTTCTATGTGTTGTGTTTGTAATAATTTTATCATATTAATACACATAGAACAGGGTTGGCGAACCCTTTTACGTACGCGTGCCAAAATTTCTCAATTCTCGATTGTCCGACGTGCCGAGCACGGGGAAAAAATTGTTTTTAAGAATTCTATTTAAAAAATGATGATGTTATAGATACCACTCATAGAAGATATCACACATATTGCTTTATTACTTTTTTCAATTACTCCATAAATTTCGGTCCACCAATTTTGAAACTGTCTGCCAGAATTACTACTACTAGCTCCACCAAGATTTTGTTTCTTATTTCGTGCAGCCATTTTTTGTGGGTAGAAATGAAATTGTTGGTTAATGTATTAATTAGCTTGGTTCTTAACGCACAATTTGACACCAGGATTGCTCCGATCAGATTAAGCATTCTTTCGGTACAGTGGTCTCAAGCATTGTAAATCGATCAAAATTAAGGTTCGCGGCACGGCATCCCTCGCCGCCTGATTAAGTTATTGCAATAATATTATTTATGACCCTCAAGCCTACGGACAGACCTATACAATTATATATTTAAATTAAACCTAATGCTTATTCTTGAGTATTTGCCTGTTATTTTTTATACAATGCTATGTGTCATTTATTATTATTATGGGTATTTTTTTCTCTACAAACGCGTGCCATGCCAAATCATCTTGCGTGCCACTGGTAGCACGCGTGCCATAGGTTCGCCATCCCTGACATAGAACATGGCGGCATATAGCCGAATAATATCCTCTCTCTATTTTTGTTCTTGCTTTGAAGACTAGAAGACTAGTTTTCATTATTTTATTTATTCTGGTATATATATCAGGTGACAGAGATGTCGTCTCTCTGTAGACCTATAAGAATCGGAGTGTGGGGGTCGGACGGGGTGAAACGACACTTTTTGGTGAAGAGAAGCGAAGATTTGCGGCAGGATGACCGGATTCAGCGGCTGTTCGCTCTCATCAACAACACGTCCAAGAAATCTGATATGGCCATCGCTACGTACAAGGTATTATACAGGTTACCATTTTTGATGTAAGATCGTCTCTGTTCAGGCAAAACACACTAACTGGAGAATACTAGTTTTGAGTAATTTGACTTTGAAGTTGTTAAAATGTTTGAAATAATGGTCTATCATCTGAGTTTATTAAGTAATCGTAAAAAGGATGACTTTAAAATAAAGACTGTTTATTTATTAAGAAGGTTTCCAGACGGTAAAATTTGAAATAAGGAACATTTTGGTACTAACTCAATATGTCATTTTTTCGAATTAGTGTTTTCTGCCAGAACAGTGACGAGATATTATCAGAAAGTCAAAATAAAGTGATGTGTGATCGCTTTAATCAAATTTTATAGTGCTTCAAATACGTTGAAGACGACCTTCTCCACTAGATAGATTTGTAATTCATTTTGCATTGTTAATTTTATTCATTTGTGGCAAACTTCACAATTATCACTTGTTTCTGTCAAAAACACCAAATTTAAACACTTTTTTAGGTTCACTGTAACATTAATTCCACAAACAATAGATTATTATTGTTAAACCCAAAGGCGAATCTGTTTAGTTTTAACTTTAAATGGAGAGACGGGCTATGCTAAAATGATTGGGTACAAAATGAATCATATAACAATACTAGCATGATCGCCAGTTGTTCCACTAGTTTAATTTATCTATCGGAATAAAGTATTTACACATTATCGCAAAATAGCATAGAGAAAATTATTATTCAATATTTATATTCCATTTATATAAAAATATTTTCACCAGGTGATTCCGCTATCGTTTGATTTTGGGCTAATCCAATGGGTAACAGGATGCTCCACACTCTTCGAACTGACCGTACATTCTAAACCTAATGTCAAAGGTGAGCCGTAAAGTATTAAATAACATTTGAACCTCACTACATATTGTTTTTAGAAATACCGAGGGGGTCTTTGCATAGCGCTTCAATATTTCTAGCTACACCTCTGCCATGCGCCACTTGGCTGCCTATCAATGTACAATCTTTGATGCGGTTGTTGTGTCACAAGTTGTGGCGAAGGGCAGAGGTAGGCTGAGGAGATCCGACATAAATGGCGCATGCTAAAATTTGTCAGACATACTTATTTGTTTTCATTTAACTAAGAAATAAATTGCAGATAGTGTTTGTTAGTTTTTTAAACTCAATTAAACCCCCCTGCCTTACCAAACCATAATAGACAAACGATATTCTTCTATCTATAAAATATCTAAAAGTATGCCATTAAATTATTTTATAGATAGAAGAATATTTTTTATCTGTTATGGTTTGGCTTAGGCAGAATTTCATTGAATTTTAAAAACTAACCGATACAATTAGCAATTTGTTAATTTGATAATTTTACTTTAAACCATATCCGATCCTAAGAAGATCATGTGGGCCTCCGCGGAGTGGAGGTTGTATTAATTCTTTTATTATTATATTTATTCTAAAGGTTATATTCATTATTCGATGAAAACAGATTAGTATGACTGACAAAGTTTAGAGTGTACTATTTATGTCGGATCTCCGCAGCCTACCTCCACCCTTCGCCAATGTCGTGGTAAATATCCCCGATAGATCAATTAAAAATAATAATATTCTAATAAATCTTTTTTTTTTTCAAATTTCATGTAGGTACATAATGTGAATAAATATTTTTTTTATAGAGGTATTGGAAATCGTACGAAGAAAAAGAGATGAATTTGTGAAAAACTTTGGCCGTAGTTATGAGGACAGCTATGGAAATATGGCAGCTGATATCACACAATCTAAAAATGCCTACGAACGAGCCCTTCAAACTATACCGAAATATATTCTCAGGTAAATTTTACTGAATTCTACACTAATAAATAATATAGACCAGGATCTCAAAGATGGAAGACAATTCTTATTATCCAGTGATACCCGGAAGATATTGGGAGACCGAGAGCCCAGTCCACTGGATCGACGAGATAACCAAATTTAGCGGAAGAATGCCGAAACTTAAAGACTATGGACCGAGATGAATGTAAACAGCAAGAAGGGGCGGGGCGCTTTCTGATGATAAATGAAATAATATTCCGATATAATGTGGGTTCGAATCATCCATCAAGACAGATTCATATTATGCTATTTATCAATCCATCTTTGATGTAAGACTGTTTCATCCCAATCAATTAAAAATACAGTCGAACTTGGTTATTATGAGGAAGATGGGACCGACGTAATTTGCTCGTTATAAGCATTACTCGTTATATCGTTATATAAAATTTTTTCGCGCCACGTTCTATTTAAGCATAGAACATAAAAAATCTGAAAACCATCCTAAAAATCCCCGAAACAAGCATGGCATTCATAAACTACAAAAGAAGTTGTTTATTGTAATGAATTGTTGAGCCGCCGGCGCTGGTAGGTACCTACTGACTTGACAAAGCTTGGATTTTATACATGCAATTTCAACCATATGCGTGGATACTTTTTCAATGTTGTCGGCGAAAACACCAATTAGGTACCTACTTAGACACGTAAATAGTGTCATAAACGTAATCCGATCCCGGCGGCATCGGTTACCGGTCGGATTGCATTGCTTAGGGTCGAAAATGTTGTTTTTAACACGTTGATCGCCATGGGGGTCACCGGTGACCGGCAAAGAAGACCTACCTTAGAGTTGTTCTACAGCGCCGGCGGGCACGCGCGCAGTGAATTTTTCAATATGCGGTGACCGGCATGGCCCTTCTGTATATTACTGCCACTTTGCCTGAAAATATGTCTTCCCAGTCACAAAATATAGGCTCACTAATGTAAAGAATGTACATAATGAAAAAAAAAGTTTTCCTTTTAAATTGTAGATGTGTTTTTATTGATATAAAAATTAAATAGATTATAAAAATGTAAGTTATAAAAATTATGTAAATAATAAACAAATAGAATTACAAAAATGATTATAATGTATGTATACGTATATTTCCAGTTTATGTGTATCCAGGTATTATACTACCCAATTTGAAAACTTTTATTCCGTATTCGTGCCTTTTCTGTTTATTATACTATCTAAATCTAAATATAATTCGACCTCAAAAAGGCACCATGCTCTCGTCAACACATATGGACAGGTGACCGGCGAAATGGCCGGCCCGGCGCAATATAATAAATTAACTTGTTGGCGCCGCGACAGACACATGTGGCCGGCACATCATAAAAACCAATATTTACGTAAAAAAATCATCAAAATGAAAAAAAAACATTATATTCTTTCATAACCTATCAAATAATACCTTGGAAACAAATAATCATTTTTTAACTATTTTATGTAAAACTAGTTGGCGATCAATGTGTTAAAAGATCGACACATAAACAGTTTTGCTCGGTATATCCGAGAAGTAGCTCGTTATAAAAGTATGGAGAAAATCATAAACTAAAATGTCAACGAATGTTTCCTCATTACATCCGAGATCTCGCTATTTCCATGATCGTAATAACCAAGTTCGACTCTATCTGTTAGGATGAAACTGGTCTTGGGTATAATGAGTATTAATAAAATTATAACTAAACATTTTGAAGTGTTTGTAATTTCTAATTTAATAATTCATCTTATAATGTATGCATAACACCAATTTAAAAATCTGTTTCCTACGAATTAATTGGCTATCTCAAAAGTGTTATTTGTCTGTGCAGAGAGGCATTTGTCAAGTTGGCTGTGTCTCCTGAGAGGTTTGTCACCATGCGTCAAAACTACGTCAAGTCGTTGGCCCCCATGAATATTGCTCACTGGATATTAGGTGGGTGCTTACCATTTTTATATCTCTAAAATGTTGTTAGAGGTTCATAGAAGGACATTTCCAAAATGGCCGCCATGTAAAAAATATAATGATATGAGTGCTTTTTTTATTATTTTTCGGCTGACATATTTTACGACAATCATGCAATATTTTTTAAGTATGGGATGGCTCCTAGCTAGAGGGTATAGTAAATAACATGGTAACCATTTTCATAGAAATACATTTTTTTTAAATGACTATGAAGTAGATGTGAAATAGTAATTGCAAACATACTTCATGTCAGCCCATTTGGGTAAAATACAATGAAAGAAGAAAGAACTTTGTTTAAGGCCATGCATTAGTTGAGGCACGGTCTAAAAAGATCGTTGCTAGGCGATGCGCGGACTGCGGGTCGCGGGTGCAAATGACACCTGTCAAACTAAATATTATTTTTCATATAAATCCAACATACGTTCATTTTATGTTCTGTTTATTGTTCTATTAGTAACAATAATAATATATTCATTGACATGTTTTCTTTTTAAAGTAAATGGGTAACGTTTTTAGTCATCTTTACACGATTTTAGAATTAATTGACCCGTCGCCATCAGGCAGCAAAGTGACGTGCTTCTGGCTCGAGATTCTCTCAGTGAATGGCAGCGAGTCCAAAATTTCGTCGCGCCTACAGTTGGAAATTATTTGGCGTTTCACTGATGCGTCACCTTAAGGTGATACATCAGTGAAACGGCAAATAATTTTCAACTATAGGCGCGACGAAATTTTGGACTCGCTCGCATTCTGAGAGAGAACGTCGAGCTGGAAACACGTCACTTTGTTTTGTGATGGCGACGGGCGTATTAATTCTTAAATCGTGTAAAGATGACTAAAAACGTTATCCATTTTCTTTAAAAAGAAAACATGTCAATGAATATATTATTATTGTTACTAATAAAACAATAAACAGAACATAAAATGGACGTATGTTGGATTTACATGACAAATTATATTTCGTTTGGCATGAGTCATTTGCACCCGCGACCTGCAATCCGCGCATCGCCTAGCCACGATCTTTTTAGACCGTGCCTCAACTGAGATACAGCCTTAAGTACAGTGAAATCAAAATATAATATGACTTCAATTCTAATCTGTTTGTTTCAGGAATCGGTGACAGGCATTTGTCAAATTGTCTGATATCACTACAGACTGGAAGCGTGGTAGGTGTGGATTTTGGTTACTCTTTCGGAATAGCTACGCAACTGTTGGATGTTCCTGAAATGGTGCCTTTTCGATTGACTCCTCAAATTTTAGGAGTGCTGGCACCCCATGGAAAAAAAGGTAGGAATGTTATTCTTTAATTAGTGTAAATGACCTTCTCTCTCATTTTGTCTGTCCTGGCTAGCATTCTGATACAGCTTTTTAAGATTTTAAATACTATATTGGATGCATATTATGTATATGGACTTTTCCAAATAACCAGTGGTCTATGAGAGCTCTTTCAGTAAATTTATTGTCTCCCGGGATGTATGGCATGCGGCGTCTTGCTGGAACCACATGCTTGTCAGATCCTTCTTCTTCTTCTTCCACGGCGCTACATCCCGGGGTGGGATTTGGCCTCCTCCACAACCGCTCTCCACTCACTCCGGTCTCTCGCCACACTTCTCCAGTTACCGAGTCTTCCTATATGAAGCCAGTCCACTTCTACAGCGTCAGCCCATCTCCTTCTTGGACGGCCTCTGGGTCTCTTCCGTTGGGGTAGCCACTTCGTCATGATCCTTGGCGCTCTAACTTCAGGCATTCTCTCCACATGTCCCGCCCATCATAGTCTTTGGGACTTACAGTATCTTATGATTGTTTGTTGTTCAATCAGCTCTTCCAACTCGTGGTTCATTTTTATTCTGTAGTTCCCATGTTCCAACGTGGGTCCAAAGATTTTTCGGAGTATTTTGCGCTCGAAGACAGCTAATTTGTTTTCCTCGTTTTGAGTTAAGCACCAAGTCTCACAGCCATAAGTGACCACTGGCCTTATAATTGTTTTATATATTAGAAGTTTACTTCTTCGGCCTAGAATTTTCGACCCCACCCCAAAGGCATGCCAGCATTTATTCCCGGAGATAAGGCGGATTTTTATCTCCTCTGCTGTCTTATTTTGAGTATTTAGGCTGGATCCGAGATACGTGAACTTGTCCACCCCTTCATATGCATGCTGTCCTATGTCTATATTCTGCAGCGGTACCTGATCGCGTGTGCTGACCACATACTTAGTTTTTGACTGGTTTATTTGCAGCCCAGCGTTTTCTGCTTTTATTTTCATAGTGCCACCATGGTTGATCATCCTCTGTCTGGATCTGCTTGTAATTACTATGTCGTCAGCATAAGTGCACATCTGCGTTGTACTGTTATCTACCCATCCTCTTATGTTGGTTTCACGAGCTATGATTCCACCACAAGGTTAAATACCATAGTGGATAGCGCATCCCCTTGTCTCACACCTGATTCGATTTTGAAGCTTTCAGTTTGCTCATTTTGCACACTGACAACTATTTGAGTATCCGTCAGTGTGGTCTTTATTAGCCTTACTAGGTTTAAGGGAATTCCCAGGATTTTTAGGCTTTGCGACATCTTATCACTATTCACGCTGTCAAAAGCTTGTTTAAAATCAATAAACAGGTGGTGGAGTGTCAGGTTGTATTCGTGCGCTTTCTCCATAGTTTGCCTCATAAGATGGATGTGATCTATGGTGGATCTATTTGGTCGGAAGCCGCATTGGTATTCTCCCAGGATTTCCTCACCATAGATCATTAACCTGCTATACAGTACAGATGAGAAAACTTTATAAGCTGCGTTTAGAATTGTGATCCCTCTGTAGTTATCGCACATTGTTTAGTCTCTCTTTTTCAGAATAGGCACGATTGCACGAGGCTTGTCAGATCCATACCTTCCAATTGAGGCCAAAATAAATTCTGGATCACCGAACGGTATCGGTCGCCATTGACGATTAGCCCTTGCACCGGTCTAATCCTGGAAGAAATATGGGCCAATAATACCAAGACCAAAATCTGCACCAGACAGTCACTTTTTCTGATTACAATTCTCTTATGGCACTCTTAGATCTCTTGAGGATTTTCACTCACCCAGATTTGACAATGTTACTTGTTGACGAAGCACTTTAGTCAAACATTAACCTCGTTGCTAAACACAATTTTCTTGGCAGTCAAGATGGCAAAATTTAATTATTTCAGTATGTTGTTGAACTATAATATACCATACGATACTAACAAATGGAAAATACAGACTGTCAGAAAGTAACAGCAAAATTTTATAATACAGAAACTCAGGGAACTCAGAAATAATGGGAACTGAAATACATAACGGGTAAGGCGAAGCAGGTAACCGACTCGAGTAAGGAAGAATCCGGGTTAAACTTACACACGTGTTAAGAATACGTTTTACGTCGAATACTAAAAACTGCTCTCGGTTTATGCATTTACGCTCATTTAATGTTGGTGTATTACACACACTATTGCATGTGCATAATGCGTGCTTCATTTTCGTAGGACACTCACACATTCAAAACCCTGCATCAAGATGCGGCGTATTGAATATAGCCTATCGGTATTCTATTTATTATCTGTTCTGTGCATAAACTTAATCGACTGTCAGAGTTCCTTTATTGAAATACTCCATATTATATTACATATTATGATTTTGTGAAAAGAACTGTATTATTTTTTTTTTGTTTTGTTAAAGTAACTTAATATAAATTGGATTGGTGTTTACTCAATTATATTGGTTTTAAGAACGAAAGTTTTTTTATTAATTCTATATTTGAGTTATTTATATTGACAGCTGTTTCGGACTAATCTTATATAAAGTTATTTCATATCGACTGTGGAAAGGAAAAGGGGCGTAAGCCTCAGTTTTTGCAAAGTGGGTTTTATTTGTTATTAGCAATGTATTCAACTCAATACATGGTATGCCCAAAGGATTTAAGCTGCAAATGACGAATTATTATGAAAATTTAGCTTTTAGTTTTTAGAAATGAAGGGCGTGTGAATTTTACGTCCAGGAAAAGGGGCTCAAACCACGTCAATGACATTATAAGTCGTTTAAGCAATCTTTTGTGGTAAGGAAAAGGGCGGTAAGCAACTTAATCCGTAAATGTATGAGGATAATGGCAGTTTTACTAAACGCTGACGGCCGGGTGGCTCAGGTATGAACCATAATGAAGATTAAGCCACCTAATAGTTTCGCTCGCTCGTTTGACAGTCCAACACGTTTTTCGACACTCTCTCCATTAAAATTCATTTAAAGTATACTAATCCAGTGAAAATGGCAATAGAAAGAAGTTAAAATATTCTTAAAATGTGTGGTGTTAACATGGATGGAGTAAACAACACAAAGAAAAATGGTAAGACCTTAAAATTACGCCTTGAAATTGTTATGCCGCACAAGTGAAGCGTCATCGTTAATTCTCTGTAAATTGTTATAAAACATTATGTTACAACTTATATTGTGTCTTAATCATTGGTTAATGATCTCTTGTTCATATTAGATGATAAAATTAATAAAATATTTTCTATATTTACTTCAAACACCGCCGTGCGGTTTATAGGTTATGTGACATGTCAAACACAATTCTAAACTGAACTTGGTCCCATGTACGCTTATATTTACGATTAAAATCATTGTAATGGACAAAAATTATAATTATGCACCGTATTATTTATAGTAATAACATAAATCTCGAGCAAAATGCGTTTTGTTTTAATTTGTTGTCAGGAGCCACTGATCAAAGTGACAAGTGATTGTCAAGAACCAAATACATCCGCAAATATTGGTTATTTGTTATAATTATTGTAAATAACTAAGATTAGCTTGAATCAATATACTATGTCTATCTATATATAATAAAATATTTGCTATATTTACTATTATCATTATTAATATTATGTAATGATTATGTGTCATTTATGGTTTAATAAAATACTTTTTTTCTGAAAATAATAAATTATGATTGTTCTAATTTTAAACTTAATATAATTAAACCATAGGAAATGAAAAAATATTAAATAAACACCTAGTGAAACACTATAAAGAAATACATTCCCAAGAATTTAATTTAAAATAAGTGTGAAAAAAGGCTATTTGCTGCGTAAGTCCACTGTATTTTATGAATACGACATTTGAAATTGGTAAGGAAAAAGGATGTTACCATCATTTTTATCGGTTTTTCTCTAATAACTTACGTAATTAATGTCAGATTGGGAAAATAATACACCAAATTATTAATCATTATGCACTTTAAGTCTGTGTATATTTTTTATTTTGATTTTGACAGAAAATCATTGAAAAAACGTTTTTTGCTCCTCCTGTAAAATTTGCTTTGTGTGGATTACGCCCTTTTTCCTTTTTACAGTCGATATAATGACAGGCACCCACTGTGGTGAATTGGCAAAATGCTCTCTGTCCTATGCAAGCATCCAATCCTCGAAACCTCATATGCTCCATCGTAATAGATTCTTGGGTTTCCACCGCGTGTAGTTCTTCCTTCTTTCCTCACACATCACATATCTCTTGATAATGGCCTCTGCAACTAGCCCGAAACGTCGAGGAAAGAAGAAGTATATGCGGTGGAAACCCAAAAACCTATTATGACAAAAAACAACCGTGAAAGTCTCAAACATTATATAACTCATATGCTCCGCTTCGAAGAGAAAATTGCACCTTTTACATGAAATTATTATTGTCATTTTCATAGGGAGTCTGCGACATCTGATGATCGAGTGGCTGGAGCAGCTGTGCAGTGACTCTTCGGCCCTCCTGGCCGCTATGGAAGTATTTGTGAGAGAACCCTCCATGAACTGGCTCCAGCACGCCAATAAAATGCAGAAAGAACAATTTCCTGATAATAATGAACACACTACTGTTCAAGATACAGTTTCTTGGTCCGCAAACATTAAGGTAATAATAATTGTATCAACTGTACTAATTGGTAATATGTACCAGCGTTCGAATCATTCATAAATTATGTCATTTGATTTTGGTTATTTTTTGTCATACGTTGTCACAAAATTTTTTACCCACCTCGCGAGTGGAGAACTACAAGGCGAAACAAAAGTAAAAATCAGGCAGCTTAGAATACTACTTAATTGTTGGGTTCGTTTAGTCAAGGATGAACCTTGTAGTATTAGGCTTGCAACCTGTCTAAATTATAACACATTTATTAATTTTGATCAACTTCAGTATAATGGAATATCTTATTCTGAGAATAAAATAAGTTTATATTATGATTGGTTTCATGTCATGTTTCTATATCACATGACCCCTCTCCATCTTAGAATGTGAATGTATAACATATTATATTATGAACGGCACTAACGGTAATGGTTAAAAAGTGGGCAGTCTTAATACTACAAGTTTCGCTGTTGAAGATGACCATCCCTGCAGAAAACTAAGAACTCCAGTAATTCCAGAAAACGTCAACGAAGTCATGAGCTTGGTTTAGTATAATCACCGAATTACTGGATATAGTAAAGGTCTTGAAGACCTTACGTAAATGATTGGAATTCTTCTTACCATTCTCTGCTCGGTGTGCGAAGGCTTTTGACGAAATATCATATCTTAGACCTACTAAATTTCATGCAAATCCATTCCCAGTTCGAAAACACCTCAGAGAAATATGCGTGTATACTTTTTCAATGTTGGCGGCGAAAACACCAATTAGGTACTTAGACACTTAACTAGTGCCATAAACGTAATCCGATCCCGGCGACATCGGTCTAGTTCAGCGGCTTCCAAACTTTATGTTACTACGCCTCCCTCTAAAAAAAATCTAATCTTGGCGCCTCGCCCCCCTTACTGGTGCCTACCAAATTTCCGATAGGTATAATTCTTTCAAATTAAAATCTGTGCAAACACCATGCGTCATTCATCCATTAATTGAAGTGACCATGTAATGTAGGTAGGTATTTACCACCATGTGTTTAGCTAGAAAATATGAAATATTTTTTTATTTTTCCAATTTGTCAAAACAATTTTTTTGGCATGGTTCTCTAGTAAAACTATGTGAAAATTCAATAAACAATCATATACCTACAGCTATTCAAATATGTGAGTTATGTTTTTCCTTTGAATGGAGTGCAGTTGTGCCACTGATGTGTTAATGGGTCATAAAATGTCAGGATTATTTTTATCACCTTCATAAAATAAGCAATTTATGATGTTTTAAAAAAGGTCAAAAGGCTCATGAAATAGTGTACTTTATTACAATTTATTGAATATTTTTATATGCCAGGACTCTAAAATCATTTTGTATTACAAATTTCGAATAAAGGTATGGTTTTATAATGAAAATAATGTTCAGGGGATTTTTTTTTTCGCGAAAATTTCAATTTACGGCGAATTTACTGTAACATACTTGCACTTACTTGCTAACAATTAAAAAAATAATGCTTTCCCTATTAATAGTTTACGGATGTTTACAGATTGACCAATGCAAGAGAAAGCTATCGGGAGTAAATCCGTCACTGATAATCAAAGAAGATCTCAAATCCAGAAGTCGTTCGCTTCAGTACAATCACCATTACATCCGAGTACTTCAAACGGCCGGTGCTAAACAAAAAGATGATCAAATTTCTGATGTTTCCATGACAATTGAACAACAGGTGAGAATCCAACCATAGAGAAAATAATTCTATTTACTATTATTTTAAAATGCAGTAGCTATAAAATACATTCGTTTCTAGGAAATGTCACATTCATTTCACAAAGGAATACGATAACTAGAAATTTATTATTAATTAAACTAGCCAGAAAATTACAAATCACTTATGGATTATGAGCTGGGTGTAGTTACTTTAGGTTATTTGCTACAAAAGAAGTTACGATATAACTTTAGACAAAGTCTTTTTCTAACTCTTTCCACTTTCACAAAAAAAAAAAAAAACTTGCTGAAACTATATTTGAAAATACATTTTCTTTCAGGTGGACCAATTGATAAAGCTGTCGACAGACAAAGGCATATTGTCCGTCACATTCAGCGGTTGGGTACCCTGGTTTTAATTATAAAAACTTGTCAAAAGCAAAGACCAGTCCAAAGTAACTATGTACATACTACTTATTTTCCTCTTTTTTTTTAAATATCATGTGATAAATGCTTATTTATAATCATGATTTCGCTAATAAAAATACAAAGCAATATGATTAGTGCTTTACTCTGTGCCTAGGAAAATCTTTTAAAGTTGACATTGAGCCATTTATGAATATGTATCATGTTATGTACTTCCAAATGTTACTTTAAACATAAACATATATCTGTATATGACGTGAGTTCAGCACTTGTGTTTAAATCAGGTTTATATTATGGAACATGTTTATTACTTCACTATAATATGTCGTAAAACTATATACATTAAAGCAAAGAAATAGCTGGCAGACGTTGACGAGTGAGTTTTCAACAAACATCACTACCGTAAACAGATATATTACACATTTGGATATTAATTTCACGTGGCTTCGGAGGAATGATTTATATTATGTTAATAAAAGAAATAAAAGTGGTTTTTAAAACGTATGGTTTATTTTTCAACAAAAATGTACACTGCGGATTTTTTGACACGTTAACTAATCAATCGATAGTTACAAACATTGCTGTACAATCCTTTTTCTGTTTTTGTACAATACAATGCTCTCCTTTACACCTTACAAATTAAAATATCGATACACCTACGGCTATAATAAATTTATTTTCATAATGGTAAATATGACAATAATGAGTCGATAATGACATTCTTTTCCACTTCCATCCAACATAATATCTTAATTTCACACGGTGAAAGATCTTCTATAACCACCCAAACGTTCAAAGCCCGCAATTAATACTACATTTTTATATTTACCCAGGATCTGTAAATAATACCATTCAAACTTGTATCACGGGCCATCGTTACCTTTCACTATCACACCAGTCTAATCTACTCAATCGTTTCATACTCATTGAATGTTTAAAATTAGATTTTTTGCCATTTAAGTTTAGGTCCCATAACTGAATGGGTAGGGTTCACAGAATATCCTGAAAGTTTAAAGTTACGCTTACACATACTGAAAAGTGAAATGATTTGATTTATAGATTTTTATTGTGAAAAAAATCAAATTCACAATGTTAAGACTATGTATAAAAACAAACTCACACAATCAAACAGTCATCGTTTCCATACATTCAAAAATAATTATTGGCGGTTAACATTGGATTAGCTATTGAATTAAATCTTGCACTTATTTCAAAAGCAATAACTTGCATAATTTAATACAATAAATGCAGTTAAATTACAGACAATAGTAAAAAATGTTTTACCGTCAAAATATGAGGTATCATAAAACATTAAAAAATCATTTGCAACGAAACGCAGAACATTTACAGTACAGTAGAGATGACTGATTACAATAAAACTCCATTAATTCAAAATTAAAAAATACTAAATAATTATTACAAAGTGTAGTAGGTATACGCAACATAAAATATAAAATGTTTTTGAAAAATACAAAAAAGCTGTAAATAAAAAACAAAAATTTGACACAATGCTGATGCTGTTGGATTTTATTATGTCAATTTATTACATGAATATTTAAACTGGGTAAAAATTTAGTATGACGATTATTTTTGAGGTTAAAAATTCAACCTGCAAAGCTTTTATTTGTGTATTACAAAATAATCAAGTAGATAACGGAATTTTCAAGAATAAATATTTTTTTAGTATTCGGTCCAAATATACATAATTCGTAAGAGAAAACTCGTAACATCCGCCAAATTGTCATCCAAATATCTTAAATGATATTAAACTGCCACAGAAATTGTCAATATTACGTATAATGTAAAAAAAAAATATTTACCATCTTGGTGGAAATAATGTTTTGGTATAAAATGTATTACACAATTCAAGATATTGTATATTAGGTGTTGCCAGTCATCACATTCACTATTGCCGAAGGAGACACAAACGCCTGGAGGGAAATTCAAATGATAACAAATGATCATTGACAACACGAAGCAAACAAATATTTTCCGTAGTCTCGGTCTCCCGATCTTGGCGATCGTAAATAAATCAATAAAATTATTGGGCTCCAAAGATCATGTTCAGAACCTGAGATGCGGCTTGTTTTTCAGCATATGCCTGAAACAAAAAGAGTCAGCAGCTTATTAAGATCTTCAGTTTCTTCTCCTATTTGAGGATTGAGGATGATAAAATTGGAGCCATGTAGCCAAGAAGCTCTTCAAAATATCTAATTGGTGCAATAGTACTTAAATCAAAACTATCTGGATTATTATTTTCGGCTGTTAATTTAAAGATTACTAACACTCGTCATTCATTCATGCACAATGGTGTAGTGGATGAAATGGTCACCATTAAAGCTTTGGGTTTAAATTCCCATTTTTTTTACAATGTGTTTATCCATAGCAAAGACCCCTTCAGAGCGAAAATGGAAATTACTCATTGGTCATTTCTGTTTGGATATGTTGCTATAAATGTTCGATCAATTGGGTTTTAGAAGTGAAATATTTGAAAAACAGATTTGTTACTACAACCAAGGCTCGGTCCATGCAGGCACTGCAAGTTGCCACTTTGGCACTATCTTTATCTCAGCGTGACAATATGTGACGTGATGGTAATGTGTTCGGGCCATTAGATTCGGCTCATGAGGGTTCTAATTTTTATCTAAATGAATATGAAGTTATTCGCATATTATATTTATGTAAGTTTCCAACGGTCCATCAAATTGGGCTGCCTTAGATGACTGGGCTATGTACACAAGATGGACGAGTCAACCGTGACAAAGAAGCTGACATTTGGACAGCCTGAGGGCAAACGAAAACCCGGTTGACCTCGTAAAAGATGGAGGGATATGGTCGAGTTGGAAGACCTTAGGCATCCTAAAATGCGAGGGAAGCGGGACCCACATGGGATTGTAGCACTAGGAAGAAGAAGTTGCCAACGGTAGTAAAGCCTCTGTGTCATAAATTTGTATCTTCTTTTCAAATGTAACATTGATTACTAAATTAGAAAGATATTGTCTTGAAACAGAGGTGTCTTACTTATCCAATGATTCCCAGAATTCCATGAGAACGGCTCTGTCCAGATGGCGCTTGGTCAAGCTGAGTTGCAGTACGGTGACCGCCCACCGAGACACGTTCAAGTCTAACTTCATCTCGTCGAACTTCAAGTGGAACGCGCACACTGTTAATAAAACATTCAATGTACAAATCATATTATATTTTCTCGGTCGTTTCCTAATGGCTGAGGACCGTGTCCACCCTGAAATTCAGTTATCTTCTGAGCAACCAAGACCCTCCACCCCTTTCAGTGCTGTTTCCTGTTAGGGCAGAAAGAAGACTGCGCCCAGTAAGCTCCTTCACTTGGTCTCTCAAGTGCGTCAATGCTCTTCCTCTACTTTGCCTTCCCTTGAAGGCTACCCAAAACCACCATCTCCTTAGGATATCCGGTGCATTCGCTTACTAACTAATATCATATAGGTAATATGTATGTATCTATCTGTATGTATAAACCTGGGTCCAAAAATATTTATTTTTTTGACCATGTCCGATCCTAATAAGATCACTTGGGCCTCCACGGAGTGGAGGATCGTATTAACAGATTTTGTTTTGGCTTCTAATTATTCGGTAAGTATAAATATTCAAAAATAGGAAGAATCTTAATAAAAGTATTTTATTAATCTTTGGGAAAAATTTAAAATCAACAGCAAGTAAAAAATGCTTAATGGTAAGTATTCAAATAATATATGATAAAGTATTTAAATAAGCTCAGGGAATTATTAAAATGTTTAATGTCAAGTATAAATATTTGTGTGTCAGAATAGATTAATATTTGGGCAGAAATAATTTAATTGGCCGCTTTTTTAAATTTAATAGGATAGTATTCTTCTCTGTCATTCCAACCAGGGTTATACCATAGACTAATATTCGAGTTAGTTGTATCATAAACTAATACCATAATCGTCTATGGTTATGTTTTACCTTGACAGATGACAGTTGACTTCCTCAGCACTAGAAATCTAGAATAGTATTTTTTTCTTTCTATTATTATGAATGTATCTAAAAAAATGACTCCACAATTCAATGTGGATCTTTTGAGCAGGTTTCTTAAGAAATTCGTTCTAGCCATCAGCTGTAACTGTTGGTTCTGTGCTCTGGGTACAGCAGAATTAGTTTGTAACCCATTATTAATGTTTATTAGAAACTGTTTTCAGTAGGCTACACTGGGCTAATGACCATTGAAAATACACGCTCCATTATAGAATTATGTTGTATGCCTAGTGTGTATTATAATATATTTTTAACATTAAAAAAAATAAGAAGACAGGTAGGTAGGTAGGTACACCAGGTGTGTCTATTATAGGCTTATTTTTTTACATAAAAATAAAGAATAAGGCAGACTTCAGTTGTTTACAAAAAAAATACATGACAACTTGAAGGGTCGCTTGGCTTGTCATGTCAACGGTGAACGGTATGACCAGGTTGTTGTAAATTTTATAAAAATATTTTCAATATTTTCCCCACAGCAAAAAATGCCTAGCCATTGTCGATCAATGAACATTCCTTGTATTTTGTAAATAAAATTATTTAGTATAATTTATCGATATCCGTAATTTTGATATATGGAATAGGTATGTCTCAATTGTCTCGATATTAATAGGTTCGTTATCTAAAAGATTTATACAAATATAATTGTTTTATAATCGACATGCAAACCAGAAAGTAGCTATTTTATTTGAATTAATACTAATATCACATAAACTCATTCGATTATCGATTTATTAGTTCGATCAATCGTATTAGGTATTTTAATCTCATTCAAAATGTATGAAAAATTTGGTTGAATGAATAATATTTCACAATATAACATTTTTAATCAAATTTAACCTTAAAATGAGGTAGGTACCTATTTTTTTATTATTCTTTAAAAATATTTAAGTAAGTATATTAGATATAGGTTGAAATAGTCCATTAACTATCACTTAACTTTAAGCTACTTAGTTATTTTGCACATAATTTCAATTGAAGACAAATTATTCATAATTGTTTCAGTAGAATTAATTTATGAACAGGTTATTTCACTTAGATAATAATAGTTTAACACTATACGGTCCGCGAATTTTCGCGAAGAACCTACGCCAATATCCGGTATTTTTTAATGAAAATCAACAAATTTCGATCGCGAAGTTAAAAATGATATAACTTTTGAACCTATTGATATATTTCATTAAAATTTTCAGAAAATACTTAAAATATATCAATGCATCAAATTGTGTCATTTATTCAACACTTGTCAACCTCTGGCCCGCGTTCCATAAAGGTAAAGTATATAATTTGTAAATTTTCGTATATTATTTATTATATGTTATTAGATTAGTTCAATTTGTTAAATATAATGTAAAGGAAACAGCCTATTGATATAAAGCATCACAATATATTATTTTTTAATTAAAAAATATAATAAAAAATTCAAATACAAAATGTTTTACACCGCTATAGAATACGTATCAATTCATTTTTAGCGCTAGCTACTCATATCTCTGATTATCAAATATAATAAAATAACAAAGACTTCACACAAACTGTGAAGTGTTTAAAAATAAATGCACATTCATTCCCGAACTAACACTTACTACTTAGTGATTTATTGGTTTTATGATTTTTATGGCCTAGCCGATAAAGGCAGTGCAGTGCAGTGGCGTGCATATTTTCGAGTAAATTCAAATAAATAAAATGCACGCATATACATTCCCACCACTTATTACAATTTGGTATTATTGTAGGAATCGAGACAATCCAATAACAGTGCAGAGGCGTGCGTAAAAAATTCATATAACAAAATCTATGAGCAATAGGATTGTAAAACAAACATCTACATTCCACAAAAATATTTGAATCAACACTCAATCTTATGGATAATACCTTTAGATAACTGGCTAGGCACGAAATAATTATTATCACACTAAAGCTGAAATTATTTGAAATAGTTTATAAAACTATGAATAATGAACTAACAACTAATACACTTTTTTTTAAATTGTACGAAGAAAACCAATTACCAATATGTAGATGTAGAGGTACTTTACACTCTTTGGACATGTACATAGTTTCTTTTCGAAGTTTATGTGAGGAACACACTTTACACTTTCTTCTTAAATTTATTAGTTGCGGAAATCCCCGGAAATATTTGATTGTGATTGAAAATTACACTAAAATCTCCGATATCTTCAGTCACTGGGAATATCTGACATACAATCCGCATAGTTTTCCTCTGTTTAAAAACGAATGGTCCTCCATTTTAAAAAGTTTTTTTGGAGATAAAACTAATAAAAAATATATATCCTAGCTAAAATATACTTAGATTAATTATTTTTTCAATGAAATTAGTGCAATATAAATAATAATAGCTATTATTTATGCAGTTACACAAGCAATAATCTCCCGAAAAAAGCGAACGAAAATGACAACGCGATACAAGTTCACATTTATAACTGTTATCATTTTCAAGTTAAGATTTCTATCATGGATGATGAAGCATGGTGGATGTTTCATGGGTAGTAAACCATTAAAGACAAATTATCAAATAGGATGCAATTTCATAGCTAAAAATCGCGTTCATTTAAAAAAAAAAGAATGCAGGTTCATAAATGGTTGACTACCACTGAAAAGGGTCGACAATTAAATTTCGAAGTTGAAGTGACGACACTGGAATATAACATTGAGTGTTTATTACCTTTTTGTTTACGTCTCGTGATTCACCCGTCTAGAAATGGGCTTGTAACTAATAAAAAAAATGGTATAGGTACAAAAAAATACTGAATGGTATTACGTCCGCCATCTCTGTAAAAACCCCGAAATATTTTTTTTCCATCATGCTTTTACTTCTTGCACATGTCATTCAACGATTTGTCGATAGATCTTGCAACCAAATATTAAATTTCATATTTATTTTTCACAGTAAAGATATGCCTATGTGAGGACGCCACGTAGGCGTCACCGGATCGTAACGTTCGGCTTGCAAAGGACGCCAATGTGGCGTGACCGGACCGTAAAGTGTTAATAGGTATATTTTTAATTTCCATAATATTTATAAACTGTCAAATATCACTAAATTATTATATTTTGGGTTTAAAGTTATCGGAATTGAGGTTATCTTCTGTCCTCTGTGTGTGATGTGCTCATATAATTATAGCTCTTTTTGCTGCACTTTCGATTACTTCTTAGTTGGTGTTCTTTTAATAATCACAATAATGGTTATTTGTACTTACCGAATATTCATGAATTTGGCGTGCGAGCATAGCCAAATATCCTTTACGTGCGAGGATGGTAACCCTAAATTGCTATGCGTCCCATATAAAATTGTTTACTTGTCAAATTATCATATTAATAATGGATATATGTTTTATCTACTGACAGGCGTAATTTAAATAATGATTATTTAGTTTTACAACAGATTTTTTAATATTATTACTTGCTCAAACATTATTGTAACCTCCACATTAAAACTGGCGTCCTTATTCTGACACTTCGAAATAAATACTTACCAATGATTAAAAATTCTGACACTTGGAATTTAAAAACTTTTCAAAATTGTCTATTAATACTTACTTCAAAAATACACGCCTTTTGTTTTTACGAGAAATGGATGTCAGCCACTTGCTCAAACTATAAGGTCCATACTCAATAAAACAATATGTTTGCTTGCCGAACCCAGGATTCAAAACCGGCACAGACGACGCTTAAGCCAGCACGGCAGTGGCGATTTTGCATGCAGCAGACGATGAGGTCACTTCGTTAAAAAGTACCGACATCACGCGGCCACTTTAGGCGTAAAATATAATTAATGTTCTAATGGATTCAAGCTCTGTACTATTCCATTTACCATTAGAATTTAAATTCAAATTCCATCAAGTACCTTCGGTCGAAAGTATTAATATATAATTAATGGATTAATACAAATCGTAATCAATTTGAAATGCAATTTTATTTGGATGTCTTAATCTTACTAATCTTGTTAATCTTACTCAAACTAAACTTCTGGGTCTAGGAAAAATATAGTATGCAAGTAAGCACTTACCGTTGGCGAAAATGTTAACAGGATTTCCGTCCCACGGCCATCCTTTGAATTGCCAGGCGGGGCCAGATACAAACACGGCGACAACTCGCTCCCACTCCGCTGGAGACAATCGCATGGGGTTGTCCACCACACGGTAAGGCACCTATTTCGAAAACGAATAACAAATTACATGAGCAGATTCAAAACCTCACGGCTGATCGTTAACGTATTTCATTTCCTTCGGGGGCTCCGGGTTCGATTACCAATGAGGTCACAATATATGTATGTGATTTTCTCAAAACGTGGGTGTTTGTGATTGTTTCATATCTATTACTAATTATGTACACTATTGTTTCAATACACTACTGTCATTGGACCTAATGGCCTGTTGTAGCGTTAAAAAGAAAAAGACAAAAACCTTTAATAGCAATTATAAACAACAATGCAGGTACTAATTTAATCATCTCGATACGTGTTTTGATTGATGCATAACATACAATATGTTGCTAGTGTTAAAAATTATATGTCAATCAAAAAACTTCTTCTGCCGGTACTAAACATTCTACCTTCGAATTTTCGTACCTCCAAATGTCACCAAAAACTATCGGAGAATGATTTCCTTCATATTTTTACAAGATGCAAACTAATATTTTAAGTTTCACCCAAAACAATAAGATATATCTCACAGTGATAGGTATGGCGGCACTGGCAGCCGTTGCTTCAATATTCCCTTTTCTTCTCTGCAAAAGGACTTCATTTTCTCGAACACAGCCCTCCGCCTTCTTCTGCTCAACTGGCACAAATCTACATAAATAAAAAAAAATCATAAATTATTGAGGTTTCATTCTTAAATCCTCGCATCAATGGCGATATGACAAACCACATTCACTCCTAAGCGGAGCAAAAGAATGGTCATTTCAAAAGTTTCCCGATCCATTGGAACCTTGCGACATGCATTCTTTTCCCCCGCCGCAGCTACAAGAATGGCCACTCTACCAAGTCAGACACTGTAAATAATGAAATAAATTTCATAAATAATATTTATAAGAAAATAACAAATATTTCTTAAAAATGGTTTGGTATGTTTAAGATTATATGATCAAATAAAGCGTAACGTATTCTTTAAATGACCAATAAAATCAATTTCCCAAAAGAATAATAAAATCAATTTCCCATGACGGTGACGAAATGCCATTGTAACTAATTGTGACGATGCTCTAAAAATAAAATAGCAATGATTCATAAAAAGGCGTCTCACTTGAGTTCCTGTAGAATATCCTTAGCATTGTACATGGAGATAAGTGACTGCGTGGCGGCGGGGATGACGATGATGGGCGTCTTCGAAGGTCTCTTCCCGCCCGACACGAGGCGAGCTTGTGCAGTCGGAATTAATTCTCGCACTCCGCTCATCGGGTTCGGTCTACCTGCTGTCACAATACATATATTTATTACCACCGACACTACTAAAATATTTCCTCTCATTGCCTGAGCAGTCTTTCACCGGATAATCTGGTCCAAAGTAACATTACATACTTTCCTTTTAAGAATCATTCTCAGTAATAAGAACCTAAGACCGTGATGCAGAAACATACTTAGGCGCGTGTAATAAGAAGTCGGTGTCCTCTAACCTGTGTTGAGTGGGGCAGGCTGTCCCTGAGTGGGTTGGCGTCCTCGAGGAGCAACGCTTGGCCCCTCCGTTACACTCTTCAGGGTCATCCCATGGTACGAACCCATTGTGTCGATCTTGAAGCCCTCCGTTTCTGTAAAACACAAATGACAGTTTTCATTATACATGACACAAATATTTCACAGCCATATAAAATTGCTATTCTGACAACCTGCTTTTATTGCACAAGACCTACTTCCTAATACATACAGTAAAACCTCATTAATACAAATTCCACTGCACGAAAATTCTAACGAAATGTACAGAGAAAAAAACTAAAATTTTGAAAGATTGATTTTCTTTCATTTCGTTTCCGACCAATAAACAATTATTAAATAAAGACTTGAAAACGTGAGTTATTTTTTTTCCTTTGAATAGAGTGCAGTTGTGCCACTGTTGACATACCGCTGTGTGTGTTAATGGGTTTTATTATATTAGTAAAATAAGTAATTTATAACGTTTTAAAAGAAGTCCTTCACAATGTTCAATGACAGGTTCAGGAAATAGTGTACTTTATTTCGATTTATTGAATATTTTCATGTCAGGACTCTGAAATCATTTCATATTACAAAATTCGAGCTAAAGGTATGGGATTTATATGAAAATAATCTTAGCGAGACTTTTTTCGTGAAATTTTTGATTTACGGCTAATTTAAAATTATCAGTGTTCTTATTAACGAGGTTTTACTGTAAATATAAGTCCATTTATTTCTGCTATTATGCTATAAACATACCACGTCAGATTCGATAGTTTGGAGAAAAAAATAAACAGGGGCGCCGAGCGATAGAATGCAACACAATATTGTTGATGTAAATACAGTCCACGATTACACAGTAAAAATAATCACATTAGTCCTGGATAATTGCCATTTGGGCATTTCATATAACAATAATATTAGTATTTATTATAATACATTTGTATTAATTTAAAAAAGTCACGCCTCCCTTCATTATCGTATATATGAGATATATTTTTGAACATTTATATTTAACATAATTATAACATCCATCTATATCTGGGTGAGAAGCCTCTATCAGTCATCATTTTCGTGATGTGTATAACCTAAACTATAAGGAACTAACTGTGTGGAATTGTAAAAACAGAATGAATGTTGCATTTCCACTGTATCCCGCACAAAATAGCTCCAAGATAGAGCGTCTATGATTCAAATTCAGTGAGTCTTATTGCATGCTGCAGTGATAGCAGAAACATAAATTTTGCTTTTGTGCGGAGTGCGGCTATTCCGCAACACGTCATGTTAGTATGCAACAACTTTAATTTAAAGGGTGGTAGTGGCGTATGTTTATATAAGTACTGAAATATTGCCAGGATTGGAAATTTTTTCCTCCACATTGCTTATGTTGGTAGCTAACTTGCATGTCTTTTGGTTTTATTTTCGTATCGAGTTAATGAGATATTTCTTCCGTCAATCATTAAAAAATCAGTAGTTTTCTTCAACATCTTTGTTTGCGACTACAGGCGGACCTCGACTTACGAACGTTCGACTTTCGCACAATTCGCTATTTCGCACATTATAAAAAATCGTTTTTTTAAAACGTCGCGCTGTGGGCCGTGGGGTTAAGATATCCCTTTCTCGCTTACTCACAAGCAAGTGCATTTCATGCGTCACTTGCATCCTGCTCGCACCCATCACTTTGCTTGTGAGCTAGCTAGGATAGGTTTAAGGTTTAGTCTTACGCAGGCTTTAAGAAAAACACATAAATATTGTGTCCTCACCGGGATCGAACCCAGAACTTTCGGGTGGAAAGCCAGCGCCTTACGCATTGCACCACGAGAACTGCCCAATATACATATTATATAAATTACATATTAACATTTCCTTGCGATTGTCTATGGTCTTACGCAGGAGCACGTGCAGGCTTGTTGTGTTGTGCGTTTTGCTAATTTGATTCATTTGAAATATTTCACCCTAAAGATTTATAAACAAGAGTGAGAAACAGAAAAACTGCAGTGTTGATACGAACAAAGAGAAATCAAGGACTTATAAACTTCACACGACGTTCTGATTGCGGTGAATCTTTTGCTTCAATCGGACGTTCGTATGATACAAACAGGTTTACTACGATATGTTCAATTTTGAAAAATAAAATTAAGGAATACGTTCAAAATTGTGAAAATATATCTTTAAAGGTTGTTTCCAAAAGACACGGCATAGTTATGGATGAAATGGAAAAATATTTGTCATCATGGAACGACGACCAACATCAAAAAGATGTCCCTCTGAATATTTCAATTATTCAAGCGAAGGCTCTTAGTTTGCACAAAGATTGGAAAGCTAGATTAAAAGAGGATTCTAACACGATTGTTCAAGCAAGTAACGGTTGGTTTATACTAAATTCACTGGAGAATCGGCTGATGCGGATAAAGATGCTGCAAAGAATTTATTTCCTCATTATCCAAAATTATTGAAGATTGAGAATATTCCTCTAGCCAAATATTTAATGTAGATGACACAGGTTTATTTTGGAAAAAATGCCTAGTCGTAGATTCTTATCTAAGGAAGAATCAGTTGCCCCTGGGCATAAACCTTCTAAAAACCGATTGACATTGCTTCTTGGTGGAAACTTGGCTGGTGATTTAAAATTGATGCCAATGTTAATTTATCAACCAGAAAATCCCAGAGCATTGAAAGAGAAAGATAAAGAATTGCTTCCAGATAT
Organism: Rhyacophila brunnea; assembly: GCF_057557595.1. Lineage (NCBI taxonomy): Eukaryota > Metazoa > Arthropoda > Insecta > Trichoptera > Rhyacophilidae > Rhyacophila > Rhyacophila brunnea. The sequence goes on from NW_028232859.1 coordinate 2,632,047, forward strand.
CAAATAAAAAAGCCTGGGTTTACTGCGTTAATATTAAAAGATTGGTTCACTTTACATTTCGTGCCAGCAGTTAAGCAATATTGTAAAGTTAATAATTTACCATTTAAAATAAGAAAAAGAAGAGTGGCAAACAGTTAACCCTTGATAACTTTTTAAGGGAAACATCCGCAAACCCCACTTAAACATGTATCTTAACCTTTTTATCGCGACATAATTTCGCTCATGTACTTGTTCGGGCGCGCTGCGATTTTTACGATTCATAAATCATACCGAAACGTCATTAAAAATGTACCTAAAAATCCACTGAGTGGCTCTAGCTATAATAAAACATTCCTTTTAATTTTACAGCATGTGAAAATAAACAAAAAGATCGTAAATTAAGCAACAGAGCTTTAAGAAATTCTATCATACATAATAAAGCACGCTTGGAGTACATACCGCAGAGTGAAGTGGCCTCTATGATACCGGATAAGTGGTAGACACTTGGGTCGATGATTAATGTTCACACGTTTTTTAACACCAACACAGAACGCACACAATCGTTATTGTTATATTATTTCCTTACAACTTGGTCTCATATTTCAGTCACACCTAATTAATGTTTATGGCTTAACTATATTTCAAAAATTGATTTTGTCATGGTAGTCATAAAAACAGGGCACAGAGCATAAAGCGACATCACATGCTTCACACATAATGTTCGTCATTTTTCTTTTTTTATCTTTAGTAGTTGAAGCAATACACACACGACATCTTCGATATGGTTTTGTTTTATTTACTGTTGGAGGAATTTTACGGGGTAAATGTCTTAGGAGTTCTGTTTTTAAAATTCTTTTTGGGTTATTAACTACACGAGTAGTTTGTGATGTCATATGTTTCGATTAATTGCCGGATTACGTTTAATTGAAATTCAGCTAAACTAATTTTTTTACCGGTGATAACTTTGTAAAGTATGCTACTATTTAATAAAAATAAATCTATGATGTGGAATCCAACCTTTTTATACCACTTAAGACTCTTTCGCATACACGAGAGGCTGCTCAACATCATGTCAGCTTTGTCTACCGTGCCCATATTTTTATTATAATCCACAACGCATTGTGGTTTTATAATGGGTTGTCCTGTGGCCCTATTAATTTTATCTGTCGGTACCATGGAGTCATCGTGCATGGTACTGATCATATGCACTTCCCGCCTATCATGCCATTTTAACACGAGCAATGGGCCACGGTTAAGAGATTTTACTTGTCCTTTCTTCAGTTTATCAAATTTTGGCATTGACTTTCGTGTTTTACGTACCGTGCCGCAAGCATTTGTCTTTTTTTTATGTAGAAACTGAAATAATTCTGGGCTGCTGTACCAATTATCACAAAATAGTTTATGCCCTTTACCAAAATAATCCTTCATCAAAGTGGTGACAACAGCCCCAGATATTCCCAAAAGTTCACTATCACTTATTTCGGTTTCTACACCACAATAAATAATAAAGTCTAAAATATAACCGGTTTCCACATCACAAATCACAAATAATTTGATTCCAAACCTATGTCTTTTTGACGGTATAAATTGTTTGAATATTAATCTCCCTTTAAAAACAATGATACTTTCGTCGATGCAGAGATTTTCGTTTGGTAGCATTGTTTCTTTGAATATTTTTCTGCAGTGGTCAAGAAGTGAGCGCACTTTATAAAGACGATCTCCAGTAGGGATTTGGGTATCAGAGTAATGTAGCATTTGTAGAATCAACTCATACCGATCTCTTATCATAGTTTGGCCAAATATTTTAGAATTTAATAATGGATCAGCACTCCAATGTTCTTCAATTGTGAGATGGCGATTTCTTGTCATCAACATTGATACAGCATAAAAAACATACATCTCTTCTGGGCATGTATCATACCAGGCATGGATCCTTGCATTCGGAGTGTGGGCTTGTGTGTTGAGCATATGGTTGTGGTAATTATTTGTATGGTTAACTATGGTATTCATTATTGTTTTGTTAAGAAAATGACGAAAAAATTCCATTTCTGTGGAATTTTCATTGAGCTGTACACTAGGGTTAACGCCTGAGTTGAAACTATCAAAATCGTATGTGATCGGCACGAAGGGACCCGCAGTCCACGATTGGAGTAAACTGTCTGGTGCTGCACTGGTAGACGGTTCAGCCACTCCTTCATCACTGCCTATATTGGAAGGCTCGTCAACATCGTCGGGATGTTCTACTAGCGCAGCTTCTTCATTATCACTTTCCATCTCATAGTCCGAATCCAAACATTCAACATCAGGGATAGACATTTTTATTTAAACACTAAATATGCTATTATAACTTAACAGTTTTGAGGAAATTTAAAGTTTTAATTCACTACACAATAATATTAAATTTTAATCTTAGTTCTTTATTCGACTAAAATGAGAAGAATTTTAATCATCACTTTCCTTGAAATAAAAATGAGTGGCCGTGAATTTTGAAAATCTATTCTACATTTTTTAATTTAAATTTAAATATTTTACAGATTATTATTTACTTATTCTCAATTTTTCGTATGTATTTCCATACAGTACAAAAGATTTATTATAGGAATTTTAAATTATTTATGTGTTAATAATTTCGTTTTCACTTTACAACCACTGATTTAATTCATAAAATCACTTTTCATTTAAAGAATTAACGCACATAATTAATTATTAACAGAATGGCGCATCAATAATAATTTTATAGAAAACCGTAAAAAACTTTGAAATGTATCAATCACAACACGAAAGCAATCGACTGTTGAAAATTATCACCGCACTAGCCGATTTCATGTATGAGATCATTAACATCAATTCGCGCCGGCGCAAATTGCGCAAAGCAACTAGCGGTAAATTTTGAAACCAATCATTGGAAATCTGTTTTACTCCAATATCGACAGGGTATGTGTCTTTGCTTAATTTCGAATTATCTAAAAAGTCTTATTGAAAAAAAGTCACAGATGTCAGTAAAGGAATAACCCAGCTAGTTTTTCAAACAAATTTCGACTGTATTACTCGCCGAATTACGAAAATACGGAGGTAGAAACTTATGGGCACTTCTGGATGCCCTTAGCGGTGAACGGTTTAACTATCATGGGCATTTCTAGATGCCGTTAGCGGGAGGAGGGTTAAACATCTTATATTTACTTGATAAATAAATATTTCAAAATACACACAATTTAATTTTTTTTTTACTTCCCTCTACTTTCGAACATTCAACATTCGCACACCTTTTCAGGAACCAATTATGTGCGAAAGTCGAGGTCCTCCTGTATATTCCGTCCCATACAGCTGAGTAGTTACGAACTATAAAATGATGACTGATATCATCATTAATCTAAGTATGCACGGGTGAACTAAGTTCTTGATATCATACCTTCCTTTTGCCTAATAAATCTTTCTTGATCGTAACGATTGTACATAGTGGCCTGGGGCAATTGCTGAGCATTGTGCTGTCCCTGTGCGGCATTGGAGTAGGGTGGCGCATTGCCGTGGATGCCAGGCCGCGCCGGAGGAGGCATCATGGATGTAGCACCGGAATTGGGTGCGGCACCACCTCTCGGACCCAACGTCCCACTTCTGCCTTCCTCGCGGGCTCTTATTGACCCCAGAAGAGCTAGAATATTCTTGCAGAACATCTAAGAAATTCGAAAAATAAAAGATTAATATTTTTGGCTTAAGTTTTGTTATTTTGAGTCAAAACTAAAATCATAAATAAATAATCGAAATATAGGCAAGAGAACCCCATTGTCCCATTGAATTGGATGAAACCGATCCTGATTAAACTATGTGGAATAAGTATTACATAATATTACGTAATTTTGAATTTTTTATTTAAATTTACAGTTATTTAAATATTGGCTTATTAACACTATTGGAAGGTAGTTTCACAAGGCATTTCATCATATAATTAACAAGCCGACGAGTCTCACCTTTCCTGTGCTTTGCAGTACAGTTGTCCGTGTGCGCCACTGCCTCTCTCGACTGATAATATTTTTGGTGAGGTCCACATCGTAATCTAAAATAACTCTAAGGTCTGATCCCACCGCTCCCAATGTGTCGGAGTAATCGTTACTCTTTATGGTGGTTCGCTTTTTTGCGAGACGTTTTGCCTTGATTGCTGCTATCTTTTCTACGGACATGGCTTCTGACAAGGACCTTAAATTTTCAATAAAATCAATAGGTTAATTTTTTTTCATGTCATGTAAAGGTTAAAAATTAAGAATCTGGGGGGTATCATTGACAGTTAAGTCTGAACAATCTGTCAGCTTTATAGTAATACCTTTAGACCGTTGTCTTTATGTATTTGTTTCATTCTAGAAATTAGCATTTCATGATCATATAAATCATATAAAATATATTAATACCATACCATAAAGGGTATTATATATTTTAAATGTTATTAAATATGGCCTTACTGTCATTGCAATTTTTTTTCCTGGAATTTCGAAGGTTTATAATGAAACATGGTGAAATGCTTTCATACATTAATTATCATTTCAAAAGTTTTTTATGCCATAACAAATACTATTGATGCTGTCTCGTAGAGACATATAGCCTTACAGTACGCTGCGCATGTCTAGATGAATGTGTGTCAATTTTTGAGCTGTAAAAATAAACAGTATTTTTCGTTTCCTTTCCAATTCAAGCACTACTCTGTGCAAACCGTGAATAATTATTAAAAAACGAATATAATATGATACGAGATAAAAAAGATGTACTTTATTGTCCTACAGAGATATCATCAGTTTATGTCCCCCGACCTTCCTTTTCTTTTCCTGTATATTAAAAATAACCCTTTTCAAATGAATAGCAGTCCGGTGTGCAGCCTCCTGAGACCTGAGCCTACCCAACCCAACCCGTCCTTGGATAATGTGGGACAATAATGACATCATGTGGGATCTTCACATATGGCTACTATGACACTTCTCAATGTATTTTATTAAATTTGTAATTTATGTAAAAAGACAGAGAGCTAATGCAAGTTATTGAAAAAATGCTAGATTCTATAGACACCTTACCGAATACTTGTCTTCCGGCTGTGAAAATAGTGAGTTAATTTGAAAAAATTACTTTATGTTGTCGACTGTGACGGAAGCCTCTTTGGGTCCGTCCAACCTGGCGGCCAGCTGTTCTCGAACTTTCTGCACATGGAGCTCTTCGAAACGAGCCTTCTTCGCCAGGGTATCTGATCCATCGTGATCCAAAGATCGTTTCACCTACACCACAAATTTCAATAATAGTTACATGCTGTGAATTGAGTTTAACCCAATGAATACCAACTTTATTTTTCGTGCCTCGGACGAAAATAACTACCTCGCTGTTATCTTTTACCATTATACCACAGTATCACTGTACATCCGATCCTCTTTTTGCATGGCTTTTTTTTGCACGGTTTCCAAATAACACGGTTTAAAAAAGGACCGATTATTCTTTTTTTACACTGATTTTTTTTGCTTTAACACGGTTTAAAAAAACTAAAAAGAATAAAAATACGTATGTTTGTACATATTTATCAAATAATTGTATTGCAATGGACCGCACGCCATTGGTGCATACATATGTTGTCACCGGATGCCGCCCAAGCATACATACGTACATACATGGCACCACTATTCAGTCACTTCGGGTTTATACGAGCGTCAGTGTCATTAAATATTTCCAGCGATGAGAGTGCTTTTTCGCCAGCGAAAAACAGCAGTAAACGGGCACTTTATTGTTAAGCAGCGACACTGAATGAATATGTTTCTCTATGCTAAATTTAATTTAAATTGAAAACTATGTATTTTTATGTATAAATAATAAATAAATTCGATTTATTTTTGAGTTCAAGAATTTCATATTTTGAGTTGTAATGGAACCTATCTACCATTTTTGTATGGGCACCTTATCTATTTTTACACGGTTTTGTTTGCACGGTAGTCTATGGTACGTATCCCCCGTGCAAGAAGAGGACCGGGTGTACTTCTGTCAAGTGTGAAAATAAACATAAACACGCAGCCGCTCTCTTCAGTTCTTCACTCATTTTCTTATATAACTCTTTCATCCCATAAATATTACATAGCAATTAAAATCTCATTTTTGAGCTAAATAGGATTTAATAGTTTTAGAAAATAAACCTATGATATTAAAAAATATCCTAGAAAAAAAATGTACCAAATGGAATTTTTATTCCAGATTTTTTTCTAATATATAATGTATGTACAATAAAGAATGTTGAACTCAGATATTAACTTCATTAACAGTTGATTATCTTTGTTGCAGCAAATTGTTACCTGAATTGGAATTTCTAAGGGGGCACTCTTGTCTATAGCGGAGCATGTTGAAGTCTCTCCGTTCAAATAGGCTAAAAGTTCTTTTCTGTCAGGTCTCCTCACAGCTGGAATGTTGGCTGCCTAAAAAATAATAAGTATTCTTTATAAAACAAACAACCCAATACGATATCTGGAATCGTTTTTTTTATTGGGTTAGCTGTCAATTCATTGTGGAAATGAATTGTACATATTATTAGTCTAAATAAAATGCATTTTGGTACAAGTCCATAGACTATAGATGCCACCCGTTGCATTGCTAAATGAAGCTACGTGCCGTGAGTTTGGTTTGTGGGCGAGCGAACGCATTCGCCTATAAATGTTCGAGACCATAGACCATTTCGCTAGTGCTCGCCCAAAGTGCTCGCACTAGACGCTCAGAATTAAAATATAATTTTCTGTTTTTTTACGTTATATAGTATTTTTAAGCGGTCAAAATGCAACCAATTAGGTAAATATATCAATAATTTAAGTTATTTTAAAGAAACACTAGGTCACTGATATTAAAATAAATAATAATATACAAATAAATTGTCACGAACATGTATCAACTTACCTATGAAACGTAATACCATCTTCTTGCTTATCAGTACGGCTACCATATTTTAATACAACATGCAGAACCACCTTTCCTACTTAATTAACTAAAAATATTTACCACTGACTTATGTTTAACACAAAAAATAGCAAATTTAGCGACACGAACAACACGCTACGTGAAGCGATTCAGCACGATTTACCGGCGATATTTTTGGAAACCAACTTAAAAATATGTAGACCTTTTATCTTACTCTAGCGCGTGTCGCAGAGATTATAAGGGTGCCGAATACTTTCTCACTCGCACTCATGCATCGTTTTTGTTCAGGCCTTGTACAAGTCGGTTATGGGGAAGCCAGTGGCAAACACATTTTAAAAATAGCCGATATACTGGATTATTTGTTAAGTTGGGTTAGTTTAGGTTAGGTTAGGTTTTTAATCTTGGAATTCATGAATTTTGCCAAAATCGGCTATGACAATTAGCGCGGTTCCCGCCTGGCTTCCCCATAACCGACTTGTACCCGCAATTTTATAGTGCTAGTTCCACTTTTATTAAATATTAAGCTGGACCCGTTCCGTTCGCCTCATAGGGACATTTTCAACTTAACTAAATTGGAATTGTATCAATTAAACCTTAATACCGAAAGTTCAGTGCAATTATTCATGTTCAGTGCCACGGACGAATTAACTCGCCGGTTCTAGTAAACGTCATAATTTCTGAATAAACTATTTGTGTATATTTTCTACACAAAATTTATCATTTTAGTGTGAAATCATTCACGATAAACTCGAGAAACATGTTGATTTGGTAAGTTTTCACAAATATTTATCATTCTGTTCCTATTTCACATTTTTAAGGGTTTTATTTTATTCCAAAAATAGCTGTCCATGTAGTCCAAGTAGTAAAAATTGGCTGGCAGTTTAATGCATGTTCACGAATGGCTAAACATAGGTTGCATTAGCAATGATGATCTAAAGATTCTAAGGTGACATGTTAGGTTAGAATTAAGTAATACCCTGTTTACACGTGCATGGATGTACTGTGCACAGTAAGAAAATGTATGGGGAAACATGTATTATCCTGCAGTTGGTAAGAATGCGTGAAGTTTGGAAGCTTCCGAATTGTGCTGATTTATTACGCGCAAGTAAGCCTGCGCAGTAGAAAGATAATGACGAACCTGCCGGTAAAATAACCAACTACTCATTTGAGGATAACCGATTTTCAATACATCCTGTCAAATAGTAGTATAAAATGACAACATCGCGTCTCGCTTACTCTTGAAGAATGAGATTGGAGAGACAGTCAGCACTTTTACGTGTAAACAGTTTTTGTCGTGATAGTTTAAAATAAGCACTATTGCCAATAGTAATTCCATGAACGTGTGCAGGCGCTATAATTAACAATTTTTATTAAAATAAAACAAAATGCAAAAATATTAAAAATCGAATGGCAGGACTAACAAAAGAGGTAAGTACGTATGTCTCCATTTTTGTGTGTATCTATTTAGATACAACAAATTGTACCTAGCTATAATGTTCCGTCTCTGTATGTGCTTAATCTAATTAATTTGGTGATTGATTTTTCCAGCAAGATAAATAAGCAAGAGTATTATACTAAATAACTAGTAAACATATCAAGATTTGTATGCACCAATAAAGAGACCAACCTATATAAATAACAAATGATATAGTATATTGGTAAGTCTCTAAAAAAAATCATTATGTATTCACTTACTGCAGCTTGACGGACGTAAACTGGATGAGTGAGGGTAATATTCTTGAGAATAAACAAGAGACACTCCAATGTGTAATACTCCTTGACACTGCCATCCTTCCCCGACCTGAAACATTTATGCTTTTAACAAAAATATGTACACGACACATCACAATTCTTCAATCAAAACAAAACGTCAATCTGGGCAGACCAGTTTTTCTGAGGGCGTTTACCGGACACTTACCCCCACATGAGATAGTTGGTTTTGACATTTTTTGGCCAGGAGAATTCTCCAAATATAATTTGACTATCCCTTTCAATAATCTCCTTTTTATTTACATTATATTGACGAAGTAAACTTAGCGGATCTGCCATGGTGGTTTTCACGAGCACCGAAGCCAAAGACAAACTACACACGCAGAAAACCAATAGACAACAGATTTTTTTTACTGAACATGTACTTTTTTAATAAGGGCAACATTAATAACAATACCGTGTAAAATGGTGGTGCCAACTGTACTATAAATATAGTATGGTAGAGCTTTTTAGTGGACTGTATTATTTGGAAGGGAATATGAGGAAGTCAGATCTAGGGGCGGGGGCGATGAAACAGAATGCCAGACACTGACCTTTGTAACGATGTTTGATGGCGTCGCGGTCTGGATCCAACTTTCGCTCAAGCGGTATAGTTGTTTTTGGTCACCCGGTTCGAACACTCCCGCACTTATGACACAGTAAAGTTTATGGATGATATGTGAGGGTGTATGAATGATGGTGATGGTTTATGCATGAGTCTGTATCTATTGAGTTGATCACTTATGCGACGGAAAGCTCTTAGAGGCTCGCACGCGTCCGCTTGTCAAGATGCAACTAAATGTCTCTGCAATTACCGGTATTCTTTTGACCCGTAATTGCTTTTGATTGTCTGATGACAATAACAATAGGGATTAGAAGGTGGGGAAATAAAAGGGCTGTAATGGGAGCATAAATGGCCCAACTATAGTATTTTGTACTATAGTTTTCGTCCGCGTACGATTTAAAAATATCTATTAAAATAGTTTACCAAAAATTCTATAATTTTGAAATTAAGACAAAAAAAACTGTCAAATGCGACTCTGAAAGCAATTTTATGATAGGAAGCTCAGAAACGCTAAAAAATGTCACACTATTGGTGCCAATAAATCATAATACTTATGATTATTTATTAATGAAACTTTTAAAGTATTAATAATTAGAAACTGATATTAAATCAATTTTGTGGAGAGGAAAGTATTAAAAGGTATTTTTTATTCATTGCATTTATTAAATTCCTACAAATATCTAAAATATCTGACAAGATTAGCTGCTACTGTTTACCAACGACGAAAAAGAACTACCAAAATAACACCACAAGCTTAACAACTGGGACGTAGTATAGATATCTTAAGCACCCAGTTATTGAGGATACTCAGGTATCGAGCAAAGCTGATTGAAATAAATTGAACTGCACACATTTGCCGGTTTGCAATAGGTACCTACATCAAAGAACACAGATCTATCTGCATGCATTTGATGGTATTATTCAAACTCATAAAAATAACTTGTGTGCCATGAGTATTTAAAAATGTATTTTCTATGTCGATTTATGATAATTCTTCATTCGGTTTTTTTGAGCATACCTAGATCTAAAAATTGGCCAGGTTCCTTTATTCTTTAAATGAGGTAAAATCTTAAAATTTCGAGACTAAGTGCGTCTTTAGCGTCCAATAAGCGAGTAATAAATATATATGTATCTATTAGTATACCAGACCCAGGAACCTGGGACCCACGACATTATAAGGGAAAATACACATTTTGATTATCAATTTGTGTCTGGGGTCAGAGTTTGGACCTGATAGGTTGAGCAAATGGTTAACATACATTTCTCGTAAAAACAAAAATCTGTTAATGCAAACCGCCACTCTGTGGAGGCCCATATATTATGATCTTATTATTATCGGACATGGTCAAAAAAAACATTATACTGATTTTCAGTTTTCTAGTTAGTTTATAAAATGATAAATGATAAATAAGGTGGACATATAGAAATTTGACTTCAATAACACGTAATGACATGTTGTCTAACGGCAGAAAACTGTAAATTTATTGTAAAGTTATGGTACGAGGGTGGGTCAATAATTCCTTAGAAAAAAGCATTAAAACAGTTTTTATTTTTGTATTTTTTTTTATTTCTCAACATAATCTCCTTGGAGCTCAATACATTTGGTTAGACGTTTCTCAATTTTTTTTAAACCGTCAGAAAAATAAGTTTTCGGAAGGTCCTCAAAATAAGCATTTGTCCGATCGATGACTTCTTCATTTGAAAAAAAAACGTTGTCCACTTAGCCATTTTTTTAAGTTTGGGAAAAGGAAAAAGTCACTGGGGGCTAAATCTGGCGAATACGGTGGGTGGTCGACCAATTCGAACTTCAATTCTTCAATTTTAGCCATTGATCGTAAACATGTGTGAACACGGGCATTGTCCTGATGAAAGAGGATTTTTTTCCTGTTTAAATGAGGCCGTTTTTCTTCAATTTTGTTTTTTAGCTGGTCCAATAAAGATGCATAATAATCCCCTGTTATTGTTTTTCCTTTTTCCAAATAGTCAACGAAAATAATTCCACGTGCATCCCAAAATACAGTAGCCATAACCTTACCAGCTGATTTTACGGTTTTCGCCTTCTTTGGACATGGTTCGCCTTTCGCAATCCACTGCTTTGACTGTTCTTTCGTCTCGGGAGTATAGTGGTGTATCCATGTTTCATCTACAGTCACAAAGCGACGAAAAAATTCATCCGGATTGCGTTGCATGAGCGACAACAGGGCTTTAGAGGCCACCACCCTATTGCGTTTATTGTCGACTGTGAGCAAACGCGGCACCCATCTTGCAGAAATTTTTTTCATGCCCAATTTGTCATGTAAAATAGAAATGACGCTACCTTTTGAGATCCCTGTAACCTCAATTATCTCACTCAACTTTAATCTTCGGTCACTTAACACCATATCGTGGATTTTATTGATCATTTCTGGTGTAGTCACCTCCAGTAGCGCACCCAGGGGGGGGGCCAGGGGGCCTTGGCCCCCCCCAAAATATGAAAATCATCAGAATGATTTTACATATTGAAATCGAAAGCCAATAAACTATACCTTGGGCTTAGACAAACAACACGGCAAAAAATGATTTGTAATTCTCCAGCACCCTTTTTAGTAATATTTCTTAGATTTTAATTTCTAATACAAAAATTTCGAAACACTCATGTCAGGTTTTTTTAGAAACCCGTTCCCTAATGAAATTCTCGGTGTCCACCCGAATTCCGGAGTGGTATAGGTCATGGCTGGGGAGGGTTGACAGGTCTAGCCTGGGGGCCCGGGCTATGGGGGGCCCGGCGTGTCGGGTTGACCAGATAAGTGAGATAAACACATATCATAAATTAGCTTTAATAGTAAAAAAAGTCGCCTGCGGCGCTATTATACTTCATGACTATGAACATTTAATTTATATAAATGTCCAATATATTTTCTGATTATTATGTGTCGACAGCTCCATTATTAAAGTATATGACGTACTGAAAATCGCCAATAATTCACTGTATAAGTACCCTCAATTTGAACTAAAACACAATTTGAAAAACGTTAATGTAGTGTTTCACACTGCCTTTAATCTAAGCGGTGGATAGGGGGCCCGTCAAATACCCTAGCCCAGTGGTCGGTAAACTCATTAGTCAACAGAGCCAAATATCAACAGTACAACGATTGAGATTTCTTTTGAGAGCCAAATTTCTTAAACTTAAATTATATACGTAGGTAGTTTAGTTAAAGTCCTAATTAAATTATAGGTAGGTACACTGAATAAAACTGAATATCATACGTAATAATGATCTTATTTATTAATAAAAATTAAAATGTAAGTAAGGTATCCATACAATTGAATCATGACAATGACTGATTGTAAAGTTTGGGTAAGTCAGGTTCGTATGTTGTTGATTTAATTTTAAGCACGATTCCAGGTTCTCATCAATAAATCGATTTCTCAATTTACTCTTGATTTCCTCTCTTGGAAATCCTTTTACTAACCACAAAACTTGCAATATTAACATTGTTGAAAGATTTTATTCAGTACCTAATTAAATACAGAACTTTATTTTTCTTGACTCTTCTCCTCAGCTGCTTTCTTCCTTGCATCATCGACAGAATATTAAGCGCAAAATTACTAGTTTTTAGTTATAGTATCTCTCTAAATTTGAATGCGTCAATTTTTCCCGACACATAAATACAGGTCGGGAAGCCATTTAAGTTTTGAATAAACGCGAAGTCTCGGTCTACTCAACATTACATTTACGGTTATCCTCTTCCATTTTCTTTGCTTCTTCTTTGTAGTCATGTCAAATATGACAGAGAGCATCTGTGGCAGAGCCGCACTCAAAGGGCCAAAGAGCCGCAGTTTGCCGACCACTGCCCTAGCCTGAGGGCCCGTTTCAGGATGTGGGGGCCATGGTGTAGGTACACCGAGTGCAATAGACAAAAGACCGATAAACGAGATATAAGGCTGTGTTGTATTGAGTAGGTTGTGTATAATTTAAAGGCAATAATACTTTTTTTGTCCATTTTCAATTAATATGTTGGAACCTAAATATTAAAATACCAAAAATCTGCAACATTCTGCGAAAAGAACGACTACACCCACTACGGTGGTGGTGTAAATCAAAAGAACATTTTTTTCGGTGGAATTCGGAATAATTGTATTGTTGTTTTAATTTAATAAAACGTAATTTTTTTTTTAGTACTTATTCCACTTTTATTAAATAGATCAGGACCGGTTTCGTCCGCCTCAGAGGGACATTTTCAACTAGTTGAAAATGTCCCTATGTATATCGCCATGTATTGTGAAAATATGTAAAAATATTTATATGAAGAAGAAAAAGAGCCTATGGGACTAATTTACATTCTCCTTCTTGGGCCCCCCCCAATAATAATTCCTGGGTGCGCCACTGGTCACCTCTACAGGACGTCCTGAGCGTGGTTCATCCTTTGTTGATGTACGACCACGTTTAAATTCATTTAACCAGTTATAAATAGTTGCAAGTGAAGGAGCAGATATGCCGTGAACTAAATCCAACTCATTTTTTATTTCCTTTGCTGTTAACCCTTTTATATTAAAATGTTTAATAACAGCTCTAAACTCAATTTTCTCCATTTTTGTAAACAAGCAATTTTTTTTTAAATGTACGAGAAACACACAACAACCCGACCAATCTGATTGAAACTTCGCAGCATAGACTAACTTCGCAGCATACTGAATCGGTAGTGCCGCTGCATGAAAACAAACCGCTTACAGTACTAGTCGCGCCACCTGTCGGCTTTTCTAAGGACTTATTGACCCACCCTCGTATATAATACAATATATGGTATGTATGTTAACACAAACCTCCACTCTGTGGAGGCCCATATTATCCTATTAGGATCGGACATGGAATAATAATAATAATTTATTATTCTGTTGTGAAATTGTCGATACTGTCGATAAACATTTTGAATTCAAATCGAGATATTTTTAACGTCGAATTATGTCTTCGAACAATTGTGTTGCTCCGTTCCCAAGGTCACCGGTCTCCGCTTTCAATGTAAAATGGTTATACCACTCATACCTATCTTGTGAAAAAAAACTACATAACAAGCTGAAAATACGTTCATTGATCCTAATTTTCTCATGGAATCTTCAGTGTTATGGAGATTGGCGTTTAGAGCCATTCAGCTTTTGAATTCCGGACAAACTTTTTGTTGTACCTAGTAGGTAGGTAAGTTACTTACTAAAATCCTATCTGCCCTTAAAAATATGATGATCTGCAATTTTAATTAAGTACTAGATGCCTTTTCAGATAGACGATAGAGTATGGTGTGGTAAGATTTTGGTACCTAAGAATAGTTGAAATTTAAAATTTTTGTTTAGTCTGTTATGTACTGTACATAACAGACTAAACAAAAATTTTAAATTTCAACTATTCTTAGGTACCAAAATCTTACCACACCATACTCTATCGTCTATCTGAAAAGGCATCTAGTACTTAATTAAAATTGCAGATCACCATATTTTTAAGGGCAGATAGGATTTTTAATAATGTTATTTGAAAACACATAATATGTATGTAGGTACCTATTAATAATAATTCAAATATAGTGTTGTATAACTTTATATTTTGTGTCGCCACTTAAAATTATGCGATAGTCAATACTATAATTGTGCTCAAAAAAAAAAAACATTGCAATCGTCCAACCTAATTGCATTGCATTGATTGCAACCTTTTTTAATTTTTGACTTAAAATATTGTACTATAATACTCATATACTACACAGTCATAAATAAATGGCAACATTGACACAATAGCACCATAGATATTTTGGAAGTCTTTGATTTGGCATCTTATCAGTGTTGCCAAGTCAAAATTTTAAATTTCAGTAGATTTTGACAAAAAATTCAGTAGATTTCATAAAATATCAGTAGATTTTGGAAAATCTAGGGAAAAAGATAAAAATAACTAATAATATTAATTTATTGTAAACAATGATGATATTAATGGGTAAAATGGCGCTCTTGGGTAAAGTTACAAAGCTTTCTTCGTCAATTTAGAAGTGTAACACATTAAAAAAGATCGTGCGTAAATCATTTCAAGTTTATTATTAAAATAATCATCAGTAAACTTACAATTATGGAGAAACACAAATATCAGTAGATTTCTTGAATTTCGAAAAAAAATCAAAAATTTAGTGTATTGGCAAAAAATATCAGTAGATCTACTGAAATTTCAGTAGACATGGCAACACTGCATCATATCTATGTTTGGCATTCGCCTGCAAGCAATCTCACCGGCGGGAAGTTGGAGAGTTAAAACTTTGCAGGATAATACAATTACATAGTTTAATATAAGTTTGAAGTGTGACTGTGTTACGAGTGCCATAGCGTGCACTCATTGTCGTAGTGAAATACTATTTTGCGTAATAGATACTCTATAATAACAAAATTACTGTCGTAAACTACCTTCAATTGAAAGCAGTGTCACATGTAAGTACTTACCTACCCCCTAAAAATCTCTGACGCTACTTCGCGTGTCTACATACTTGGTGTGTTTTCGTACTTATCCATTATAATCGTTTATCACATAAGTACAAATACACATCGATACCCACTTGCTGGACATAATATTTGAGGCTGTGTTGTGTGTGGTACATTGTAGTTTCTTTCGAAGGCGCAACATGTCGGCGAAGGTTTTGTTTTGGTCGTGGATCGTGATAATCGGGTTTCCCTTACCTCCATCCAAGTCATTTTACACTAATGTGCAGGGTTGCCAACTTTCCAGTTATAAATATTCGGGATTTCAGATTAAAAATAATTAGTCAAGTACCTATTTCATATAGTCAAAAACCTGAAAAACAGCCCATAATCACCATTTTATAGTGTATAAATCAAAATAGAGTCTGCTACGCCGATAATGATTAAAGACAACCGAAGTGAACCGTTGGACAAATCCCGTCATATAGTGGTTACCCAAGGAGCACTAAACGCCCACAGGGACGTCATAAAACCCGTTGGATAGACTTGCGCCTAAAGTTCGGCGGATGTACGTGGCAGCAAATAACTAGGGACCGACAAGAGTGGTGAGAGCTAGGGGAGGCCTTCATCCAGCAGTGGATCGAACCCGGCTGTTTTTTTTACCATCTCCGATCCTAATAAGATATGGTTCTCCACTCCGTGGAGGTTTGTATTAACAGAATTTTGTTTTTACGAGAAATGGATTTTAGCCACTTGCTCAACTGTTATGGAATCGGGATCGGGATGCCACATAAGTGGGCTCGCACATCAGAACTCGCCGCATGCGTCTTACGACGAATTCGTCGATGTGACGTCATCGTAAACCAAGAAACAAACGTTATCAAATGGAGCTTCGCAGATTGGCCGATGCAACTGCGACGCTCCTGCATGCGACGAATTGCGTTTGCTAGAGCCTGCATGTCGATATCGAAAAATGTCGACTCCGCGGATGCGCACAGCCGCAGAATCGGCCATTTATGTCTCTGTCTACACCGTCATTGCTCGCCCATCGCTAGTCACTGCGTTTGACGTTTGTTCATACAATCAACACAATAAAAATGGCAGACGTTTGCCGCTAGGCAGATGTGCGAGGTTGTAGCATGCAACATTCGCCGGCGGTGTCGGAAGTTTTGATTTATGGCCGTCAGGCACACAAGGCGAGTTGAGATGTGCGAGCCGGCTAAAGCACTCGCATCCATTGATATACTATATACTACTGGATGTATCATATGCTTCTTAAAATGACGCCCGATTTTCAGTGACTCGGCCTTTGTTAAAACTTACTGAGTAAGCCCAACTAGCTTGCATCTTACTCTAACTAATAGTCAGCACATGACGACTTGCTCTGTCTGCTTTGCGTTGCAGCCACCCTTATGCATAAAGCCCACCAAAAAAGCGCTCGACGCGCTCACTACTGAGTAGGCCCCCTCCCACCTGCGCATTACCCTTCACCTATGTAA
This sequence comes from Rhyacophila brunnea, assembly GCF_057557595.1. NCBI lineage: Eukaryota > Metazoa > Arthropoda > Insecta > Trichoptera > Rhyacophilidae > Rhyacophila > Rhyacophila brunnea. The sequence continues at coordinate 2,649,183 of NW_028232859.1, forward strand.
TACGGGGCTCAAGCAGCACAAAATAATTATTATTATCAGCGTCTCTCATAACAGTCATAACAAAGCAATAAAAATATTATTAAATTTCTCGGGGCTTGTAATTAAAATCGGACACGCAATAACTAAACAAAGAGTTCGCTGTTCTTAAATAATGGCTTCTCGCCCGTCGCATCGACGACGCTTCAAGGAGCGTGATTTTGCTCGCCGTTTTCAATGAATGGATACGTTGTATGTTCGTTCATTCGTATCGCCGAGAAGCCAAAAAACGATGACTCATGGGGCGGGCGCGCATAATGCGTCGTCAAATCCAGTGGGCGCTGGCGTATTTGATTACGTTGTATTTTCGTTGATTTACGCGCCACTTGTGAAATTTTGCGCGAGAGCCACACTTGCTGCGTTAAGTGGGTTTTACGCCCTATTCCAAGAACGCAAATTTAGTTTTACAGCCAGGGCAATACGGGTGAAATTCGGGAATCCATGTTATCGGTCTTAACGCATTATACCTATATATATCTCCTATATAAGGAAATATTATAAGACGATATTCGTAATATCTTTTGTGGTACATTTTTAAAATGACACTTGTATGGGAACTGCTCATCTAGTAGTATATCAATGCTCGCATCACTACATAAACTATTTATTTATAATATCATACAATAGTTACACTTTAAAGTAAATTTCACAAATTATTATTAACGTTAAAGTAATTGAGTTACTTACAAGTAGGTATTAACAATTTATAAACATATAATATTTAATACAATAATAATTACACTGGAGGAGTTGACGGTGTGATGAATAAATTGGAACTGCTATTAGAACTGATTGAGATGAGAAGTATGGCGTTAAATAGGAGCTTAGAAAGTACATATTAGGGCAGGGGGGGCAAACTGCGGCCTGCGGGCCGCATGTGGCCCGCCTGGTATTTTTTTGCGGCCCGCCATCATTAATTGTACTTCTGATTACGAATAACTTTTTTATATATTTTTTAAAAAATATTGACAATAGATTAAAATTTGAAGAATTTCTTGTTTCGTAAATGTATTATCTCAGTACGTCTTCCTTGGGTCTCGTCTCACACTATGTAACCACTATTTTCTACGTTGAACATCGATTTCAATAGATATTGATAGTGTGCCGACAGAGCTACAACTTGAGATTATTGATCTGCAGTGTGACACTGATTTAAGAGAATTGCATCGTCGTGAAGAAATCTCCAAATTTTACAATGCCCTTAATTCAGACAATTTCGACCAACTTAAAGATTATGAAAGAAAAATGTTCGTTATTTTTGGATCAACCTATATATGTGAACAAACATTTTCGATCATGAACCTCAATAAAAATTCTTTACGATCAAATATCTCCGATGCCCATTTAGGAGCAGCTTTTAGAATATCAACTACAAAATTAACACCTGAATTTAAAAAAATATTAAAAAATGTACATTAGTTTCATTCTTCTCATTAATTTTTTGTAATGTTTATTTTTCGTGATAATAAATAGTGTATATCTAAAAATGGTATTTTACTTGCGGCCCGCCGCTCATTTTTAATTCTTGAATTTGGCCCTCCATCCAAAAAGTTTGCCCCCCCCTGTATTAGGGTAACCTTTGTACTTGTTTTGATATCAGAGAAATGGAAAGTTTATAATATTTGATATAATGTTATTGAAGTTAAACATGGATAGTTTGTCTTTCGATTGATAATAGGATATAATGGACAACATTGGCTAGACGAGCAAATAGAAAAGATAATTATGTTAGGCGTGTAAACATCAATTGATTCATCAGGGCTTCTCAATGTGTAAGATGTAAAATATTAAGTATGAGAGTAGGTACATAACACAACCAAATAGGTCCATAGTCTGACTCTGACAAATTAATTGTAGGTATGTGTATTTGCCAGACTCAGGATTCGAACCTATAGTTACATAGTATAAGCATTAGCTTACGCTTAAGCCGCTCAGCCATCATGGGCGTGATAACAATTAAAGTCAGCCACGACGGTCAGAATGTATCGCGATCGTAATAGAAATTGCCATTTTTATTTGCACTATTTGCAGTGCGATCATCGCATAATTAGTGAAATCACATCTTTACGCCTGATGAATATGTTATTTCCTATTGAATGAACTGGGGTTTCTCCATTACAATGGTTTTGAAACAAAGGTATTTTTAATTATCTACTAATTTCTTTTATTCAACGAATAATTCACAAGATTTAAGAATGTACTATTCTAATTATTGAAGATACATAATTTTGAAAAACACTTCTGTGAAAATATATTATAACCAATAGAAAAAATCTTTTTGAATTTACGCTTGGGTTTGGGTTTACGTCCAGTCCGCGCATTATCCACTATGCCACGAGGTGACATACTAATTACGACAAATTTTAACTATTGGCCTTTTATCGTTGAATAAAAGAAATACTTAGTTGATTAAAAATTATTAGCAAGTTCGAGTAAGTTACATCATAAAATATTGGAGAAAACCGTGACGTCGGTTAGTAATTGAAGTAATAGGTATCTATTTTGATTTAATAAACAAAAACCGATTGCCAATCGTAGCTTGATTTGGAAGAGCGCTGATGAGTAGGTATTGTTTGAGTTTGTACTCCACCACCACCATCCAGTATTAGAACTGGCAGTACCTGGTAGGTTCTACCACACTCTACCATCGTCATTCTTCAACTTGAACGACACCAATAATTGACAATCAACAAACAATCACACTTGTATTTTATCTTCATAAAAAAACTCAATTTCGCTTTCGTCGTGAAGTTTTGGTCGTCTTTTGGACACTCGTTGGAGTCATCGTCGAACCATTTACTGTACAAAGAGCCTACTGCGAAATGGTAACTGTAAAGCACATGAATCCACATCCCGAGGATTCCTTATGATTAATTCGTAAACGAATTCTCCGTGAAATCATGATAGGTATATTTTTCAACACAATTTAGGTACCTACCTACACGATTTTTACATTTTCACGACTCAATTCTTATAGGCTTATGTGGGTCTATTCTATACTTATCGACCGCGGTACTGTTCGGTTATACCGGAGGCAGCGGAAAACGCATTTTGAAAATAGTCGATAAACTGGATTATTTGTTAGTTTGGGTTAGTTTAGGTTCGGTTAGGTTGGGTTAGGTTAGGTTAGGTTAGGTTTGGTTAGGTTAACCTAACAAATAATCCAGTTTATCGGCTATTTTCAAAATGCGTTTTCCGCTGCCTCCGGTATAACCGAACAGTACCTCGACCGCTAAAGTGATAAAGTGATAAATATTATCAAACTTAGGGTAGGTTTGTATCAAAATATTAGCACTTATTGCCACAATAAAAACCAACTTCGTGTAATTGTTACAATAAGTGCTAATATTTTGATACAAACCCACCCTAAGTTTGATACTATTTATCACTTTAGTGTTCGATAAGTATAGAATAGACCCATTGGTATGGTACGATCGACAATAATTGCTAGACCTTGGTCCACACTCCACAGACTATTCGTAATGAATAATGATAATATGATTTAAATTTAAAACAATGAAAACTTTCTGTGTAATTGCTGGCTGAATAGACATCACGGACGACACCAATCTTTCTGTAGTATTCAGTATGTGTGATTACTTTGTAGTATCTACCTCATGGCCCCCATAAAGGGGGGCTGACAGGGCTCTAGCCTGGGGACCCGGGCTTAGGAAGGGCCCGACGTGTCTAATCGACCAGATACACGCATCAAAAATTCTCTCTAATAGTAAAAAAAAGTCGCCTGCGGTGCTATTTTCCTTCATTAGTGTTATTATTTAAAATTATGTGGTTGTACAATACAATTTTTAATTGTGTATCGATACTCTACAAATACAAATATATGTAGGTATTAAAATATACAAAAAAACAATAAATATACACAATAATTTTACCGCGTACACTATTTGGAAAACGCTACTGCAGAACGTCACACTGCCATTATCTTTAGCGATAGGTAGGGGGGACGCTTTGGTTATAATATAACTAAGTTTAGGTAGCTATTTCTATATAATACCAAATGATTCTCCTCGATTTGCCGCCTTTCGAGTATATGCCGCCCCCAAGCGACGCTCAATCTGCCTACCCCCACGGGACGTCAATGACTTCAAGTACCTACAGGACGACCAAGGTTAAACCGGGACGGTTGGCATCCCCTGATCATGTACCTACCCACATTACTAAAAAATTGTCATCAATGGGGTAGACATTTTTTATGATACCTACCTCAAGCTTATACATGAATCAATCTCAATTTTTTCCCACCCAATCATATAATATTTTTGTTTCAAGAAACGAGGCGAGAAAAGTACCTACCTACTTAATATTATTATGATGGTTAAGTTTTCATTTTCTCTTCGGCATATTCAAATATTGCGCAAAATTTGTGGTAAAATTCCTAGGTACATACCTAATCTAGTTTCAAAACAAAAGATATCATAAATTATTGTTTTTTTAAATTTTTGTAAAAAGCTTTGCTGCATAGCGGACGATCATGAGTAATCAGGATAGTTCTAACGTCAACGATAATACTTCGTATGGGGTCCAAAATCCCACTGATGGTATGTTAACATAATATAAAATTACATATTATATAAATATTAATTTGATCCGACTTCTAACCTGCCTTTTGCACAGAAAAGAAAGTAAACAATTCGCGTTGCATTTATTCGAATGTCATGCTGTTATATTGTATTGGTTGACAATCATAACAATATGTCGATAAGATTCACTGAATACTGGTGTGGCATAATCGCAATTAAATATATTTGATTTATTTACATACTTCCACATTCTTTTACAGTATTTTACACTATTTTACAGTATAAATAAGTTCCATAAACAACACAAACAGTATATATTCTACCTATACTAGGTAGGTATAATATGTTTTTCATTTGACATTCCATTTACAGGATCAGATTTACCATTGTACCTGACCTAGATAGTTGTATCAAAATTGTTTCCGAACAGTATTTTATAGTACTTATATAATAATATATGGACATTATTTAATAATATGTTCTGATCAGCGATGTAGTTCTAATAAATAGAAATACTTACCCCTCTCCCAGATTTTTCATTATGTCGATATCGATAGGTAGCTAACTGAAAATGTCGTAAAAGCAAATTCATCGGATTGTCGATAAGTTAAAAAAATCGGAGCGCTCGACTGCTAAAGTTCGAAGTAAAATAGTACATATATTTTGCCATAATCACGTTATCGGTTTAAGAGTAAGATTTATCGGTTTATAATGTCGTCGGTTCCAGGTTCAAATCGTGGGTCTGGTAAATTGTTTTTAAATGTGTGTTTGGAGTCAGAGTATGGACCTAATAGGCTGAGCAGTTTGCTAACATCCATTTCTCCCAAAAACAAAAAATCTGTTGATACACTCTGTGGAGGAGGCCTATATGATTAGACAGTAAAAAAAAGATTTATTGACGTAATTCAAAAGTCATAATATTGATGAGAACTAGAGGTGAATTGGAAATACTGTCGCCGGTTTGTGTACTCAAGTTTCCGATGAAACTACCCATGGTTTGTGGTCCAATAAACTTGTGATGATACGAGGGTGGGTCAATAATTCCTTAGAAAAAAGCATTAAAACAGGTTTTATTTTTGTATTTTTTTTTTATTTCTCAACATAATTTCCTTGGAGCTCAATACACTTGGTTAGACGTTTCTCAATTTTTTTTAAACCGTCAGAAAAATAAGTTTTCGGAAGGTCCTCAAAATAAGCATTTGTCCGATCGATGACTTCTTCATTTGAAAAAAAACGTTGTCCACTTAGCCATTTTTTTAAGTTTGGGAAAAGGAAAAAGTCACTGGGGGCTAAATCTGGCAAATACGGTGGGTGGTCGACCAATTCGAACTTCAATTCTTCAATTTTAGCCATTGATCGTAAACATGTGTGAACACGGGCATTGTCCTGATGAAAGAGGATTTTTTTCCTGTTTAAATGAGGCCGTTTTTCTTCAATTTTGTTTTTTAGCTGGTCCAATAAAGATGCATAATAATCCCTTGTTATTAATTTCCTTTTTCCAAAAAGTCAACGAAAATAATTTCACGTGCATCCCAAAATACAGTAGCCATAACCTTACCAGCTGATTTTACGGTTTTCGCCTTCTTTGGACATGGTTTGCCTTCGCAATCCACTGCTTTGACTGTTCTTTCGTCTCGGGAGTATAGTGGTGTATCCATGTTTCATCTACAGTCACAAAGCGACGAAAAAATTCATCCGGATTGCGTTGCATGAGCGACAACAGGGCTTTAGAGGCCACCACCCTACTGCGTTTATTGTCGACTGTGAGCAAACGCGGCACCCATCTTGCAGAAATATTTTTCATGCCCAATTTGTCATGTAAAATAGAAATGACGCTACCTTTTGAGATCCCTGTAACCTCAATTATCTCACTCAACTTTAATCTTCGGTCACTTAACACCATATCGTGGATTTTATTGATCATTTCTGGTGTAGTCACCTCTACAGGACGTCCTGAGCGTGGTTCATCCTTTGTTGATGTACGACCACGTTTAAATTCATTTAACCAGTTATAAATAGTTGCAAGTGAAGGAGCAGATATGCCGTGAACTAAATCCAACTCATTTTTTATTTCCTTTGCTGTTAACCCTTTTATATTAAAATGTTTAATAACAACTCTAAACTCAATTTTCTCTATTTTCCATTTTTCCATTTTCCACAAGCAATTTTTTTTTTAAATGTACGAGAAACACACAACAACCCGACCAATCTGATTGAAACTTCGCAGCATACTGAATCGGTAGTGTCGCTGCATGAAAACAAACCGCTTGCAGTACTAGTCGCGCCACCTGTCGGCTTTTCTAAGGACTTATTGACCCACCCTCGTATCATCGCGAGTCGCTGTTCTGTCGAGTGGTAGACTTTCAACACTATTGACATTAAATCTATATAGTATTCCAAATACTAGTATTTTGGAACAAGTTTATATACTAAGTATTTTTTATACTGGTAGTAAGTATACTTAGTCTTCAAAATCGACCAGTTTTCTCATTCCCACTGCGTAGTGGTTTGACGGGCGCGGCGCGGCGGCGTCTTGCGAAACTCAAACGTATAACCGTGTGTGAAATGTTTGTAGACAGTGTCTTTTTTGGGGCATAATACACACGGTTATACGTTTGAGTTTCGCAAGACGCCGCCGAGCCGTGCCCGCCAAACCACTGCGGCCGAGCACGGTAGAGCAAGGTAGAGCCGCCTCTGTTTCCCATACAAAAAAGTCCAAAAATCAATCTTCTTTTGGTTCTCCTATATTTCAGTGACGTTAGGTTTGACGCCTTCCTTTGACGCCTACCTTTCGCACGCAGAATATTGTAGCAACTTTTTACACCCTTCGGCGCATAACGAGAGTAGGTATATAATATTATATCTGGTTTCCTTTTTAGCATCCTGCAAACTGGAGATCGAAATGCCGTACAAGAAATTGGAAGCTGAAGATGACCCTCCCAAGTACTATGCAACGTCATCAAATTTGGCGCAAGCGATACCGAGTGCTCCCAACAATCTTCAGCTTGTTGAAAGCAATGCTGCTCCAACAATCATCTATCAACAACGTGAGTACTGACGATTACTACACTAAGAGACTAATACATCACCACAAATGATTATGAAGAACCTATTTACGAATTGAAAAAGATGTAAGACACAATAAATTTATTGTTCGTTGTCAGGAAACAATATGTAGTTGGCGTTTGCTTCTGATGTCATTATGGACAGACAGAGATGTGTAAATGACTTCTAAATATTATATTTTATATAGGTGAATTCTATTTAATTTGTGTTTTCCAAATATCAATATGTATAAGAAATTAACTCATTACATAATAAGCTTAGGTACGTATAATATCGTTAGTGACGTCCCTAGGCAACGCCACAATGTCGCCAGTATTTTTTATCATCCTTTTATGACTCCTATATCTAAGGAATGTGTTGTATAGATACATTACTAACAAAGTACGGAAGTAAACTAGACATCGCGAACCCAACAAAAAATTACAGCACCGTTGAACATTTTATATTAATTAATACATTTTGTTTCCAACCAGTGAGCTGATTTTTTTAATGGAAAGCTATTTTCGTTATTACTAGGTTTATGTAGCTATTTCTATATAGGTATACTTACCAAATGATTCTCCTCGATTTGCCGCCCTTCGAGTAGCTGCCGCCCCCAAGCGACGCTTAATCTTCCTACCCTGTTGGGACTTCACTGAATATCGTCCCCATTCAAGTAAAAGTTACTCGAAAATCCGCCGATCGCCATCCGCACTGTCTGCACCGATTACCCCCGATTTTGAAATGTCACTTCGGAGCGTTTCGATTTATCGCGTACTACTTGGTACTCAGTCGACAATCGGTGGTAGTTTAGTCGACGAATACCATATTATATTCTCGGTATGGTGATCGGAGCAGGGACGATGGGTGTGAGAGTCTTTTGAGTTTACCCCGTGTACACGTGCATCGATTTACTGATGACAGTACGTATTATCGCGGCTATAACAAGAAAATGCACATGTAAAAATTTATTATCCTGCAAGTTGCAAGAGTACATGCATGAATCAAAATAAAAATGAAGCTTCTGAATTTTCATGCGACAGTACCGTTTAAAAAGATGTTTTCCGGTTAGGTACATGTTCAAACACGCGCGTTAACATGATCTTATTCCCTACTTCATTTATCGTTGGTCAACTGATGGCTACGGCCGTATGTTGTAGCTTAACCACTGGGAAATGGCGTATTTCAAAAAAATACTACCTTATTCTTAGGTCAATAATTATTATAAAACAATCATTGTTCGTAGGATGTTTATCACATTTGAATAGTCAAAAACACAGCTTATAATCAGTATCTTTAGAATTATCTTCAAATGTGTTAATCGTGCCCATTTTTTGAATAATAAAATGCCCAATTCTTGTCAAATTTGGAATCACAGAGATTATAAAATATTTTTTTATCGTAAACATTTCACTAAGTATATAATGTTAACATTAATTTTACTAATGGTTTTATAAATGCGTTTAAAAATTAATAAATCTAAAAAATCTACTGAAATATGACCATATTCTAAAACATTAGATCGCTAGGTTTAAAAGAATACTTACTTACTTACTATTTTATGCACCTAACAAAAATACTTGTCATCAAATGTTTAAAATAAATATAAAAGGATAATAAGACTTTAAGTGGGCCCTTAAGTACCTACGTGGGTAATCAATATCACTAATCAATTAGTAAGATTTGAGACTAAAAATAGTTAAGGGGCGGGTTGAGGAATTTGGAGGCCCGAAGCATTAACTGTTTTTGAGATCCTCCCACGATAAAATGACCGTAATTTCTTCTTTGTCCAATTGAAGACCCGAAAATGAAAACTGGACAAAGACCAAATTTTTTAACTATTTCACTATTTAATAGTGAATTTTACAGGAGAGCCTATAAACTGATTTTAAATAATTACAAGATAAGAGAACTTTTTATATATTTACCACGTTTTTAAATTTTCTGTTGAATCATATAAACTTAACAATTCTATGTATTAATAAATCCCTTTTTTATCCGTGATAGAATTACTGATTAAATATAGAATACTGAAATGTCATTTTGACATTACATATTGATTTCCACAGTAACGCATGTAAGTATGTATTAATAATTTAGTTGCTAGGACCCCCTTAGCCACCAATAATAGTGTTTTACTTTTTACGAATTTTTTCCGAAATAACTTTCCATACAAAACAGAATTAACTGAAAATGAATTCAATTCTGCTTAAAGATGGCTAAAGGTATTAAAAGAGTGCATTTTTATCGTGTTCTGATTGGGTTTCAAATGTCTAGCTAGTCGGAATGTTAGTTAAAATTCGATTGCAAGATTTGTATTGGACAAACAAGAAAAAAATTGTACTGGACAAGAAAAGATTTATACTGGAAAAACAAGAATACGAGCTAATAAATACGTGGTAAAATGAGTGTGATTCTATCATTCAAAAAGTGAATGTAACATGATAGTTAAAATGGTTTTGAACAGTGGTTTTTTTTTTAATATGAAATTACCGAAAAACCGATTTTAGACTTTTTGGTTTTTATCCAGTTTTCATTCTCAGGTCTTCAATTATTATTGAGGATGACAACAATGACAGTTATATTCAATCTATGAATGACACATAATAATATTAGTATTTTTTGTGCGTGTGTACCTATCTGTTTGAGTCGGCAGATGCGTTCGGTAATACTATTTTATAATAAGTACTATGTAGTAATACCTTATGTCCCTACTCAATTTGTGTGAAATACCTAGGACTTACCCGCGCATATTTTTAAGATTCAAATTTTGGTATAAGTAATTATATATTAATTGTATGGCTGTTTTGAATTGTTTCGAAGCCCCTATATTTTTTTACGAATAGAATATGACTTTTTCGTCAAAGAAGATCGCCGTTGGGTTTACACACATCTATTTTGCAATTTACTCTTTTGATGTACATATGACATGTCGGTCGAGTGGAAATTTAAAAAAATGAAACCGAGGTTGGGAATAATTATTAGTGAGAGATGTCATAAGAAGTAGGGCCAGGATTTATATGCTAGTCAGCAGGGGGGGGCAAACTTTTTGGATGGAGGGCCAAATTCAAGAATTCAAAATGAGCGGGCGGGCCGCAAGTAAAATATCATGTTTAGATATACACTATTTATTACCACGAAAAATAAACATTACAACAAAATTTATGAGAAGAATGAAACTGTTTTAAACATTTTTTTAAATTCGGGTGTTAATTTTGTAGTTGATATTCTCAAAACTGCTTGTAAATGGGTAACGGAGATATTTGATTGTAAAGAATTTTTATTGAGGTTCAAGATCGAAAATGTTTGTTCACATATATAGGTTGATCCAAAAATAACGCACATTTTTCTTGCATAATCTTTAAGTTGGTCGAATTTGTCTGAATTAAGGGCATTGTAAAATTTGGAGATTTCTTCACGACGGCGCAATTCTCTTACATCAGTGTTACACTGCACATTAATAATCTCAAGTTGTAGGTCTGTCGGTACGCTATCAATATCTATTGAAATCGATGTTCAACGTAGAAAATAGTGGTTACATAGTGTGAGACGAGACGCAAGGAAGACGTACTGAGATATTACATTTACGAAACAAAAAATTGTTCAAATTTTAATTTATTGTCAATGTTTTTTTTTTAAATATAAAAAAGTTATTCGTAATCAGAAGTACAATTGATGATGGCGGGCCGCAAAATAATACCCGGCGGGCCACATGCGGCCCGCACTTTGCCCTCCCCTGTGCTAGTGCATGTTTTGTTACGGTGTATGCACAGCTATGAGAGTTGCACAGAAATCTGTTTTAAAAGACACAGAATCCAAAAATAAAATTTTATTGTGCATATAAATGCATATTTGAGACATAAGTGCATATTTCATAAATCAATGCATATTTTAGAGCTTTTGAATGTATAATTTTAGTTTTTTTTTTAAATTATTTTATCGAAATATAACTAAGTTAGGAAGGAAGATAGTTTAGCTGCACTTGCATTTTTAATGCCATCTCCGAGCTGTGGATTTATCAGTGGAAAAAGTGAAGTCAACTCGGGTACTATTATTTAAAGTTTGCCCAAGTGGACGTTGAGAGGTAGTTTTCCGCATATAAACAAAATACTGACAGATACATATGCAGAAAAATTTAATGCCATAGCATAATATTGAAAAAATAATGTATTTTTTTTTCGGGCAAAAAACAGAAAATAGTATTTAGGAATAGTAGTGTGTCGTTTTTGTTTTTTAAGTTGTGTTTGGTTTACATTGTATTTATTATTCAATTATTTGTAGGTACTTGTGAAAAAACTATTTTGAAAATTGTAATTGATTAACTTTATATTCTTTGTTTTTGTTTTTTGTTCTGATGTCGTATTATGTTGAAAAATTATTAACTAGTTATTCGATTTTTTGTCGGTAATATTGGGTGAAGTGGGTATTTATAATTATTTCCCACAAAAAATGTCAATTTTTAACTGAATATTTTTTCGGTTTTAGTGCATATTTTATTGATTTTAAGTGCATACGTGCATGCATATAACCATGTTTTTTGTTGCATACAAATTCGGCCCCTAGTCATAAGATAAGGTAAACGATTCCACCATACTCCACACAATAATAATAATATTATGTGGAGTCGTATTAAATATCTTGTACTTAATGATATCTTGAACCATACCTATTATTTTGTGTGACACATGATTATATGACACTTTTTTGCTTATGTATAGAGAAGTTATAGCTATATAATTTATATTATATGGTTTTTGTTACTATTTATAAAAAAATGTCGCGATATTTGAGGCTAAATTCTCGTATTATTGTTTTAAAAAACATTCATGAACAATGGAGGGTCTCATTGTTTCACGGATTGGCGTCTTGGCGATTGGTTGTTATGTTATTTGACGCTATACTTCCCCAGTCTAAATTTACTGCTTACAGCTGCTGCAATAATATTGTTTATGTTTTGTTTTGCACAGGCACGAATCAGTGGTTCGTAATAATATCTTTTGTGATTAACATTTTTTAGCCGTAATAATTTTCAATTCAGGGAACAATGGAAATTTCAGTTAATAAGTGATGGTTTCGGAAGTAATTTACTCGTAGGTAGCTTGTACTGGTTATCTCATCTTTTTGCTACTTATATAATATGTACATACTTATCTGAAAATGAAACTTTTTTTGTAATATTTTTATAAGTACTTAAACTAATACTATACAATATACATACTCAATCGTTTGGACCCTTTTCATGACTACCTATGCATTATTCTAAACTAGAAGCTGCGCAGGCTCACAGGCCTTTGATGTCTTTTAATCTAATGTATTTTTAATTATACATATTTTTCTGACCATTGGAACATTTTTTTATAATATTTAAAAAACATTTAACAATTAATAATGTTCAAATTCTTTTTTTGAGTTGTGGAATCGTGGATAAAAAAACGAAAATATTCAGCAGTTATGGATTTGTTTTTTAATAAATTGGCTCCACAAGCCGAAGTGTAGTCCGCCTCACGAAAAGGTTACGAGAATTGGATATTATATTAGCCAGGCGCGCACACAGTAAAATGGTTTGGGGTGGGGAAAAAATATCTATAATATTTTTATGGTTTCTAAGGCAGGGCGTGGTTAAGAAAATCTGGCAGGTGCCACCTATTACTCATAGCTTCTCTTCAACCACGAAATAACGCACTTTTCCAGGTACATTACCCATACCCAGAACTCTCCGCATTTTAAGTCTAGCGATAAACACCTGGCCTGCAGGTATAACTGAGGATGTTCACCTACGAGTTATTGTTAGCTGTCACATTCAAAAGTAGTTATGGAATGTGCGTGGGTTTGGCGATCATAATTATCAGGATCGTTAGTGTCCGTTTGTGTCGTCGTCTTGTCTTTTAGATATGCCGTATCGGAATATTAAAGCAAACATTGAATGCCCAGATAGTTGGACCAATTTATGAGTGCCTCGGATCTTCCAGTGGCCACAGGTCTTGCTTGTTGTTGAATGCTGAGAGGAGTGGAGCCAACCCGTTTATAGAGTGTTCGACAGCCAAATCATCCAGGTCACGATCCTCAGTCGCGAAGTCTTGAAGAACAAGTAATTTTCCACGACATAGTTGACATTGAAATCTATGAGATTTTTGTTATCGGATGCTTAGTTATAAATTTAATAATGTGGTCTTAGATTAAGAATAAAATGTGGTATAAGTAGATATTTCTTTTATTTTACCCAATTTAAAATAAAATCGATTTATTTGACTTTATATTCTGGTCAACATATCCACATTTGCTACATTGACGCTACATACAAGGGAGGGGTCTTGCTTGTCATGCAGACATCAATGTATAGCGGTCACTTTTCTGAATGGAATAAATTATTTTCATTTCAATTGCCTATTTCGACACTGTATAGGCGTACGAAATGATTCATATTTTCAAGTCAAGAAAATATGGGTCTTGTTTTATTTCCTGTAACACGATGACTAATTTGTAGAATGCGTGCATAATATGGTTTTAGTTTTTTCAACAATTTTTAAGATTTTTTTTAGTCTTCTAGAAATTGAGTTTAACCAGAGAAAAATTATTTCTGAGTTCCCCGAGTTTAACCAAATATAACATTGTTGTATTAATTTAAGTACCTATAGGCGGCTCTCGTGGTGCAGTGCGTAAGTCGCTTGCTTTCCACCCGAGACTTCCTGGGTTCGATTTCCGGCCAGGACACACAATATTTATGTGTTTTTCTCAAAGCCTGGGTGTTTGTGATTGTTCAAAATTACTAACAACCACCTTGTACAAAAAAGCATGGACATGGTTATTAATAATTCTAAAAAATAGGTACATACCTATATTAGTATCTAACTACCTAGGTACATTTATTTCCATTTGTTAATTCATTGATTTCAAAAATATGCCTGCATCAGTTGCAGTTAGGGTTGTGTCACACACTGAATTTTCTGCCCCTGTGGGGGGCGCTCCCATAAGGAGTAGTGCCTCCCAGCCGCTCGGTCTGACCCTGGTAGTCAATGTGCCACCGGTGGAATGATTACGACCCTCGACAAAGCTGAACAAAATTAACAATATTTCATATATGTAGAAGTCCCGCAGTTTGCTCTGGCAGGTCCCACCACTTCTCAGGGTGAACTGTGGAGGAATAAGTCGGTCGCAGACCATGTAAATATAAGGTAAAAGGTAATAGGATTAAATTTAGATTAAATACATATTTGGATAAAGGGTTAATTAAGTTAGATTAAATGTAAGATAAGATTTGATTTGTAATTGTAATGTGTAATGTAAATTGTAATATAATAGGTAAATTAATATAAACATGCAATGGGTTAGCGAAATAATAAATGGGGACATATGGATGGGCGATAGTAGTATATAGTAGTTAAGGTAATTAAGCTATAATTAATGTTAATAACAGGTAAATCGATGTCGCTACATATCGCACATACACGGCGTGATGATTGTAAACATATGCTCATAGCCTGTTGCGAAAGCTTCCATTCGCACATTTACGCGATCACAAAGCATAGCAACATATAGGGCAACCATCGAACCGATTTTAATCGCGATTCAGCGGAATTAATTTCATTCGAAATCAATCATAAATAGCCGCGGCTGTTCCGCGCGCGGCGTTTTCGAATCGGTATTCCGGCAGCTTTCCTGCTCTAACATACGACGGCGTCTCTGTCGTGTGTGTTGTTGTTGTTGTGGTATGTTTGGCGTGTAGGGCACCGGGGCAAGCCCCATATCCCTTTCATCTGTATGATGGCGTGTGATGGAAGTCTCCTCCCTTGCGGGTTTTTCTGTATTGTCTGCATCTTGGCTTGTTGGTTAGGATTAAAATTGTGTTTCTTTTTCTTCTTTCTTCACTCTTGTCGGCGCTCGTTCGTTTCTATCTATACTTTGGTGTGGATCTAGGTCCTTTTGCTGGTTAGTCTTTTCATGAGTTCGTTGGCGATATCGATGGCGTTCTTGAGCGCCATCAGCGCTTCATTTATTTGGTCTGGCTCCGTGGTTCTGTTGGCTGTGTTCATCCAAGCTGGTTTGAATGTGTTTTGCGGTTCTTCGCGTTGTCTGGGCTGTTGTTGAAATTGCTTGTCGGCGTTTGTAAACGCATATCTGGCGTGTTTGGGGTGCCTTGGGCAACCTCTGTAGTTGGCCGGGTGAGGGCCACCACAGTTGGCGCATTTGGCGGGATCGGTCGTATTCTTCTTCTTGCAATCCGAGGTGAGGTGTTCGCCAGCACATCGGACGCACATCGGAGTAGCGTGGCAGCAGGAGGCGGAGTGGGCAAAGCCCTGGCAGCGATGACACTGTCCATCCGCCGTTCTTCTGCGTAGCGGCTCCACTTGGATGGATAATCCAAAGATGGAGGTGAGCTTGTAGATATTCTTGGCCTCGCCGCTCTTCTCGACGTCGAGGAGAATCAGCGGGATCTGTGTCTTCTGGCTCCCTTGGGTCATCCTGAAGGCGTTCCTGATCGGGTATCCCAGTGAAATGAGTTCACTGCGAATTTCTTCAGCAGTCGTCTCTTCAGGGATACCTCTGATCACTATCTTTAATGGTTTTTCCTCTTGGAGGTTATATGAATGGTATTCAGTCTTGTCTGTGTCCATAATCCGAACTGCCAGCCTGTAAGAGTCTGGGTCTGGCAGGGTGAGTAATATTCCTGTTTTGATATTTTTCGCGTCAGAAATAGTGACACCAGCGTCTTTCAGCTTGGCCATTGTATTCCTGAATGCTTTTTTATCATGCAGAATAATCGGTGGGGTTTTGGGCGGTCTGTCTGCTTTTTTGTCCTTCGTTGGTACTGTCGTTTTGGGGGTTGGCATGTCTGGCTTTTTCGGTGTCTGTGTAGCTGGTTTTTTGGCAATTTTGAGATCGGGGCTTTTTGTGGCTGGGCGTTTGCTTGCTCTTTTGATCTTTTTTCTTTCTATTTCTTCGTCTTCTTCGAGGTTGAGGCGATCGTTAACGGCTCTTATTTTTTTGAGGAATTCATCATCACTCATTGTGGTCATGGCTGAGGCTGCATTTGATTTGGCTGCGGCTGCGTACGTTTTTGATTTGTCTGATTTTATGCTGGGAGATGGTGGCACCGCTGGAGTGGTGTCCATCATTTCGGGGCTGGTCTTGGTTTGGGCGGTGGATGTTGAGGGGCCGCCTGGGGCCTGGGCTTTGGCAGTGGCCAAAGTGGGGGCCTGAGCGGGTTTATCAGCTTCCATGGTTTGTGAGTCGTCGTCAAAGTAGTCAGAATCATCGATGTCCAGGTCCTCGTAGTCAGCGTCGTCCTCCTCCGTGTCGGCTTGATTAGGGGTCACCAGCTTGATGGCATCGATTTCTTCTGGGACTCTCTGCATGTTGGATTTTGTTTTCTTTTTGCTCTCAGGCTTGTCTCTCTGTTTTTGGAGATCTGGCAGTGTCTCGTGTGGCGGAATCCCATAAGCGATGCAGAGAAAGCCGTAGATGTAGGCAAAATCTGCCGCTCTCAGCTTCCTCTTCAGCTCATGGATCTGCGTCAGGTCGGTTTGGATGTTATCGTCGATCTGCGCATGTGAGTCCGGATTCAGCAAACCGGTAAGCGAAGGAATCTTGCTCATCTTGGCTCGCTTAGTCGAACTGTAACGCAGTATCGGTAACAATATCTGAATGTGTCTGTTCTGTTAGCCGCTATGAAGGCTTCAGAGAAGTTCCAATTCACTCGGCCGTCGATAATTATCTCAAGAAAGACAATCAGAGGCGGCAGAAATTCATTAGATGTCCTCCAGATGGGCGATGATAACGGCGCTGCAGCATCCAAAGGTGGCGGACTGGATCGGCGATAGTGGCGGAATTATTTCAACGAAGGTGGCAGCTTCGTATTGAAATCAATCGGCGAAGGTGGCGGAGCAAGGTGGCGGAGTTATTCCAATCGAGAAAGGTGGCGGAGGTGGCGGAATTCGTATCGAATTTTCTTTGTGTCGAAATTCGGATCGGAATTATTGTAATCGAAATGTCTTGAAAGCGTTAATAAAATCGAATCTGTATCGGTATTATTACTCGTGTCGTAGCTTGAGGTATGACTGTTCGCGGTGAGTGCCAGTCTGCGTCTGTCGTGTGTGTTGGAACCGATTTAGCGATCATGAATTACCCCCTCTGTAGAGACAGAGTCCCTCTCGCTCGCGTGTATGACAGCGTCACGCTCACGCGCGGCGGGAAATCGGATCGATGATTTCGGTCGATCAAAGAGACCACGTACCAGAATAAAGTGCGGGAAATCCTTGATTGGCGGAGTATGAGTATGTACTAAACAATTATTAATGCCTATATGTTTGGTTGACGGAATAACATCCGTCAACTAGACGTAAGTATGTGCCTATGGCGACACCGATCGAAAATAATTAGGCACGTAGAAAAGTTTACACGACGGGCACAAATATAAATTCAGATAAATCAACGTTCCCAGTTATTAATCATAAATATTATGTTTTTATTCAGTAGAGAGGTTTATAACCTACATGTTGTATATTCTGAGACCAACGTCCGGGAAATATTCTGGCCGTCAGGGGTCCTCAAAGTTGGGCCTCCGACGGGGGTTAGCCGAAGGATTGGTATGCGCTATCGTAGGCCTGGTGCCGCAAATATACCAATTTGACCACTGGGATATGGAGCCATACCCTCCAGGCTAACTCGTGAGCATTCTTGTTTTTGGGTAAGAGGTACTGTCGCGCCTCTAGGGCCTGCAGTACGGCCGACCTTGTAAACGGCTCTCCCTCAGCCATGAGGAACGTCACCATACGGGGGGTATACTGTATCGACGGGAAATTAAAATACGAATCCGTTGATACCAAATACTTCTTCGTACGTGCATTTTGGTGGCTGAGTCAAAAACAAGATATAGCCGCTTCCTAGCGTACTCACTCTCTGTACTAGCAAGTGCACGCAATACGCAAGGCAAGTAAATTTTGGCCCGAGAAAATCGAGGCGGTACCCGGCGCCTAACGCCGAGTACCAATGTTTTGTACGTGGTTTTATTGTGAGAATAGTTACAGACCGTTTTCTGGCAATTATCATAATGAAACCGTTATGCAAATTTTACGACCATCAAACGTTGGACAAGGAACTACGAACAGCCCTAATTAGATAAAAAGGGCGGATTTTTAATCTCGATATCCAGTCTTCTAGCGTCTTCAGAGTCTGTCCCTGCGATACTCTGAGACGCGATTTTCTTGTTAAATCTCATACAAAGTTTCGAGTCGCGCGTCGTGGATTCTGCTAGGCAGAATCACCACCCCCTTTGAGCCACCCGCTTGGTCTCAAATACCTCTTGGACACGTCCATTTGGAAGGGGCGCGATACCTACCGTCGCGGAATACCTAACTGTCACTCTGACAGTTGAGGTCGCGTGTTTGTAAACAAACGCCTCGAGTAACTAAAGTTTTTTTTTGGACCCGGTTCCCAACCTTTTGTTTATGTGCCCCGGGACTCGTGTGAACTCGTCTACGTAATAATAATAAAAATTAATTTAATTATAAATAATAAGTGTACTGATTTTAATAATTATTACTATATAATAATTTAACTTTTTATAATCTTTTTTTGTGGTTTTCGAACTTTTTATAACATTTTTTGTGGTTGTGGAGATTAATAAACTGACTTTAATCCAGTGAACATTTTTTTATTTGGACTATAATATTGTGACTGCCTGCTCTTCCATATTGAATGTACCTCCACTCCTGGCATCGAGCTAGCTGAGGATTCGGAGGCCTACAGTTGCCAACTTTTTAACTTTATATTTTTGAGTTATTCCAATAATATTTTTTCTCACTTTTTGCTGCAATCCCCAATTCTTTTTCAATTTATTTTTTCATCAGCTCGACCGATTTTTCATGCCTTTTGAAATACTCTGCCCATCGTTTGTCACCGTTTTGCTCTTTTTTCAGAGCAGGAAAAACCAATCGGAAGTTCTGTATATTCATTATTATAACTTATTAAGTATAATAATTTTATTATACTACAGCTGGCTACACTGCCAGACATGTCTGAGACATCCAGACCGACAGGGATATCAGATATCACTCACTATAAGTTAGAAATTATTTATCAATAATCATAAACTCATAAACACCACTTACAGTAATCACTTTTTGTCACTTGTTGCATTTTTTATTGTTTTTGCAATTTGAGCTTTAGTAATTAAATCAATCCAATTGATGTACCTACCAACTTATTAATGATTGTATTGTATTTCTGCCAATGTTGCCATCTTTTGAAAGTGTAATTATAGTACAGAGCCTCTTAAATTATAGTATTTTGGGAAAAAAATATTGTATAGGCTTTTTGTTTCTCAGAAAAAAATAACGGATAATTTGAGAAACTCCGAGACCCTTTTTATTTCGGTACTCTTGCCACCAAAAATGCTTACCGAATTCAAGAATTTTCATTTTAAACCAAAGTCAATGAATTTTTTTACGTTTTTCGAGCAATTTTTTTTCTAAGTTTTCCAAATCTTCTTATATTACGAAATTATAGTACTTTGCACTAATTTATCGAATAGATATATCTAAATTTTAGTACTTTTTACATATTTTTTCCAATATTCAAAATTATAGTATTTTGGGCTTACTATACCTGTTTTATATCGTACATAGTACGCGGACCAAAATTATAGTACAAATACTATAATTATAGTATGGTTGGCAACACTGATTTCTGCAAAAAAAGACAAGAGTGCCTATAGACTTTGATAAAGATTGTAAATCCCAAAAGCCGAAATATGTCAGTGTCACGCACTGATTTTTCCGCCCCTGTGGGGGGCGCTCCCATAAGGAGTAGTGCTCCCCAGCCGCTCGGTCTGACCCTGGTAGTCAATGTGCCACCGATGGAATGATGACGACCCTTGGCAAGGCCGCACAAAATATTTCATATGTATAAGTCCCGCGGTTTGCTCTGACAGGTCCCACGACTTCTCAGAGTGAACTGTGGATGGTTAAGTCGGTCACAGACCATGTAAATATAGGTAACAGGTAATATGGTATAGGGTTAAAAATTTTGATCAAATATAATATGCTTAGGTAAAGAGTAATTAAATTAAATTAGATATAAAATATGATTTGGATGTAAGATAATATGTAATGCAAGGGTTAACGAGGTAATAAAGGGGGACTTATGGATGGGCGTTAGTAGTTTATAGTAGTTAAAATAATTAAGATAATTAAGGAATTAATGTAATTTAAGTAATATTAATATTAATCATATTATGTACATCGATATCGCTATATGTTTGGTTGATAGTCTGACATCCGTCAACCTTATATAAATGTGTAGCATATGGCGGTATCGGTGATCAGTGTGGATTTGTAAGAAATACAACCACCCCTAACGGATAAAAAGGCAAGATTATTAAATCCAAAGTCAGTCTGTTTTGTGGGTTCCGGGCGACGCCTTGTTGCCTCGGGACCCTTACGATCTCGTCTGCATAACTAATTAGAAATAATTAAGTTAATGTTAAATAATTAGTTAATAATAATCAAGTTAATTTTAAAATAATTAAACAATAATATTCGAATTAATTTTTAACTAATCAGTAATAAATGTGGTTATTTTTGTGACTTCGGATATTAGTTGACTCTTGTTTATTGAGACTTCGAACTGTGAACTTCGAATATTAATTGATTTGACTTTTTTCTTTTTTTTACTAATTGTGGTGTATGGATAATAACAATAAATCGAGTTTCTTTTAATTATTATAACCTTTGGGACTTTCGATACCAATGTGAATGATACCTTTGGACTATAATCCTTGATGAAGGAATGCCATAAGGCCAAACATATTCTAATAACAATAAAATACGAGTTCTGAAGATTTCATCTGGTGTTTAATTGACTTTGTGTCCCGTGACTTTTTTGGTTACTCCACGTCTATGAGATTCCTGCCTGTTCCTCCACATTAATGAACCTCCACTTCCAAGTGCCTGAGCTAGTCAGGAAGTCGGAGGCCTTCATCAGGATGATGAAAGGAATAATTTAATTGTGTTGTGCCAATAGAATAATTAATTTTAGTTGCATGACAAAATACAGGTCAATATTTTGTAAAGTCTCTTTGTTTTCTGTCCATCTCATTTAGCTAGTTGCCACACCGGGCCCCGGGCCCCCCTAAGCCTGGGCCCCCAGGCTAGAGCCCTATCATCCCCCCCCCCCCTTCTGGGGGCCATGCTTGGGACCCACGACGCTATAGGCCGACGCTTAGCCGCATATTTTATTTTATTTTATTTCTTTTATCATGGGTAGGTAGGTATGTAAAAATATCACTTTCTAATAAAAAAAATTTGAACCTGTTTTTTGTTGGCTATGAGTAGAATAATTACACATATAAATATCTTCGAGTTGGCTACCTGGCCCGCCGAGTCTAAAATTTATACAATCTGGCCCTTTTCAAAAAAAGTTTGCCGACAGTTTAGTTAAGTTGTCAATCTCATTTAACAGTTCAGTTGCAAAATGAAATCTATATTTATGTTTTTTTTATCCACTAAAAATGAATAATATTCTTATAACAATTTTCTAAACACATTGGTTGGTATAATGTTGTAGGTAAGAAATAATAATATTTCAATTGAGATTAGAAAAGTAGTTTGAAAAATATGGCAACATAGAAACTTGCACGTCAATTTAACTGGCAACTCGAAAAGATGGATACGATAACTGATGGAAAACCCTTCCTGTCTCGTTTCGGTTTCAGTCTGCCACTTCAGTATTGTATTTATACGTTAGTTTAATTGACAGCCCGGCTGAAACGGAGATTGATCGGACAGCAAAACTGATCGTTTAAAATCACCTTATACGTCGTACTGAACATAAGAGAGAAGGGTTTGATCATAAAATTAAGGTTAACAAAACACACAAATTAAGAGAAATTATACTGATCAATGTTTATTTCCGGAAAACCCAACCTCAACTCCCCAGTAGGAGCATAATATTATATGTATCCCATAAATATGTAATAATAATTATTAATACTATGTATATTGTCATTCTAGACTTGGTCGTAGGACCGAAGGAGCAGACGATGTTGTGTCCTGGCTGCAAGCAAACAATTAAAACCACAGTTCGCCACAGGACCACTACCAGGACTCATCTAATGGCTTGCTTGTGTTGTCTGCTGTAAGTAGCTTTCTTAAATAAATAGTAAGTATCAAAAATGGGTTTTGTTAAAAGTGCCGGAAGCCATGACCTTTTAAACCGTAACCTATCATGCCTATTAATATTTTCAGCGAAATTCAATATTCGATCTGGTATGTCTGATTGTCACAACTGACAGCACACTATTTTACTCTGAGCACCGTTTGCTCTCTTGAACACATCTCTGTGAGCAACCTATATCGTCTATGGTCACTGTCAAGAATCCCAAAATGAATGATTCATTTGATAATACACCTCGAATTAACCGGACGAATTGGGGATGAATGTAGTACAAATGATTAATCCGCATAATCATAAAAATAATCTTTTTTGTAAGTAGGTACGGTACTCTTTCAGTAATCCGCCACCCCAACAACCAGACAATGCGAAGAATCCAGAGTATGCAGAATATAGTGCATACATACAAAATATGGTAAAAATTAAAACAGGTATTTCATAAAAATAGTTTTTTTGAGAAATTTGTACTAACAAATTACGGTTTTATTTATAATCAAAATCAAGTATTTATTAAATTATACATATTTAAGTTTATTAACTAAATATTAAACAGTAAATCACTCAACCCAACCAGTTGTTCAGTGAGGCAGATATTTTGAATGACTTAAGCAGGGCACGCATAGCGTGATTTATATCGGAGGCAATGCGCGTGCACTGAAGAAATGCGTCTGCACCGAAGAATTGCATGGGCATCGAAGAATTGTGGACGCGATAAGAAACGTCAAAATGGATTCTGTAGAGGTTGCATGCATATTTGCCCTTATATAAAAAAATGAAAACGGAGATCCGGATGCATCCAATATTAAGTGGTAGACAAATGAAGGGTCAATTCTACCAATCCTACGAAGAATTACGGGCATACCCTCAGAAGTTTTTAATTACACAAGAATGTCTGTCGATAGCTTTGATAGGTTACATGTAATAATGTCACCACATACAACATATCAAAACGTCATTCGTGAGTGTATCCTTAGTAAAAAAAGGCTTTTAGTAATGTTACGTAGTATCATTAGTAAATTGTCAAACTCTTTTAAAACGTGGATGTATATATTTATAAAGAAAGAAACTGAGAAAATGCGACTGGTAAGCGCACGCAAAGCCGATACGGATCGATGAACTGTCAAACGTGTATCTCGTAGCGGTTCGATGCTGTATGTGTGCACTCCATACGAAACGCATCACTTGTGTGCTTGTGTGAGTGCACTCTCGGCCGGCTAGACATCACCATGCGTCTGCTCTCATTTAAAAGTGTTGTCAATAGAGGTACGGCGGGTTTGGATTGGTGCAAAATTTTGTGTCTGAACACAGAATTTCAACACAGCCGTTCACTTGATTGTCCATGCGCAAGCTTGCATCAGAATACTATGGTTACAACTTCCAAATTCTTGACCGTACGATAATTAACCGTTCATGCGCGCTAGGCCTTAGGATTCTTGGCTTTGCCTATAATCAAAAGCTTCATTTTGTGTGTGTGTGCACGGCACAATTGTGATGCGGTCCTTGGGCACTTTCCCCCCTGGTAGATTACCTTCTTCGCGATGAACGTACGTTTTACAAAGGAGAAATTTCCAAAATAAACTTTTACGCAGCGGACTACTGAATTTGACAATCGAATACCGGCGAATTATAGAGCTTGATTATGTGCTTTCAACTAGTAATTACAAGATAAAAAGAACTTTTTATATACCACATTTTTAAATTTTCTGTTGGAATCATATAAACTTGACAATTCTATGTACGAGGGTGGGTCAATAATTCCTTAGAAAAAAGCATTAAAACAGTTTTTATTTTTGTATTTTTTTTTTATTTCTCAACATAATCTCCTTGGAGCTCAATACACTTGGTTCCTCAAAATAAGCATTTGTCCGATCGACGACTTCTTCATTTGAAAAAAAACGTTGTCCACTTAGCCATTTTTTTAAGTTTGGGAAAAGGAAAAAGTCACTGGCGGCTAAATCTGGCGAATACGGTGGGTGGTCGACCAATTCGAACTTCAATTCTTCAATTTTAGCCATTGATTGTAAACATGTGTGAACACGGGCATTGTCCTGATGAAAGAGGATTTTTTTCCTGTTTAAATGAGGCCGTTTTTCTTCAATTTTGTTTTTTAGCTGGTCCAATAAAGATGCATAATAATCCCCTGTTATTGTTTTTCCTTTTTCCAAATAGTCAACGAAAATTTTTCCACGTGCATCCCAAAATACAGTAGCCATAACCTTACCAGCTGATTTTACGGTTTTCGCCTTCTTTGGACATGGTTCGCCTTTCGCAATCCACTGCTTTGACTGTTCTTTCGTCTCGGGAGTATAGTGGTGTATCCATGTTTCATCTACAGTCACAAAGCGACGGAAAAATTCATCCGGATTGCGTTGCATGAGCGACAACAGGGCTTTAGAGGCCACCACCCTATTGCGTTTATTGTCGACTGTGAGCAAACGCGGCACCCATCTTGCAGAAATTTTTTTCATGCCCAATTTGTCATGTAAAATAGAAATGACGCTACCTTTTGAGATCCCTGTAACCTCAATTATTTCACTCAACTTTAATCTTCGGTCACTTGACACCATATCGTGGATTTTATTGATCATTTCTGGTGTAGTCACCTCTACAGGACGTCCTGAGCGTGGTTCATCCTTTGTTGATGTACGACCACGTTTAAATTCATTTAACCAGTTATAAATAGTTGCAAGTGAAGGAGCAGATATGCCGTGAACTAAATCCAACTCATTTTTTATTTCCTTTGCTGTTAACCCTTTTATATTAAAATGTTTAATAACAGCTCTAAACTCAATTTTCTCCATTTTCCATTTTTCCATTTTCCACAAGCAAATTTTTTTTTTAAATGTACGAGAAACACACAACAACCCGACCAATCTGATTGAAACTTCGCAGCATACTGAATCGGTAGTGCCGCTGCATGAAAACAAACCGCTTACAGTACTAGTCGCGCCACCTGTCGGCTTTTCTAAGGACTTATTGACCCACCCTCGTATTAATAAAAAAAAATTCCCTTTCAATACAGTGAAAAGTTTTTAGAGATTCATCATATCATACCAGTTCATTATTTATAATAATTTAGTACAAATAAGACAATTCGTGAGCCTAATACTACAAGGTCCTAAGTGTTCGTCCTTGAAAAAACAAACCCAACAAAGAAGTAGTATTATAAGCTACCTCATTGTTACTTTTGTTTCTCCAAGGACAAACACTTAGAACCTTGTAGTTCTCCACTCGCGAATTGTCAACAAATCATTTTTTTGCTATTTTGCAACAACCAAACAAATTTAAAATACTGAAATGTCATTTTGATTTCCATAGTAACACACGTATATATTAATAATTTAGTTGTTAGGACCACCCCCTTAGCAACCAATAACAGTATTTTACTTTTTACGGATTTCTTCCGAAATAACTTTTCATACAAAACAGAATTAACTGAAAATGAATTCAATTCTACTTAAGATTGCTAAAAGTATTAAAAGAATGCATTGGCATTGTGTTCTGATATATTTTAAAGTTTCAAATGTCTAGCTAGTCGGGAAGTTAGTTAAAAATCGATTGCAAGATTTGTACTGGATAAATAACCACTGGACAAACAAGAATACGAGCTAAGAAAAACGTGGTAAAAATAACGGCGGATTATAGTAGTTGTCGGATAATCGAGCGGCGTATTACTGAGAGTGTACTGTACTCCATATTCTCAAAAAACGTTTTTAATTTATAATATGTCTAAATGTATGTAGTAACTAAAATGAACATTTACATAATATGATAAAATGCAATGTAATACAAAAATTGTATTTCCATCACCCACACATCTACCAATAATATAACATGGTTCAACCTATTGACGGTAGAAGCAAAAAATGCAACAATGGCGGCTGTCATTGGTGATGCCAACTTGATAAAATAAACCAAAATCTAATTATTTCTAGATTGTAGGTTGTGTTAGGTTTTGGTTTGTTTTTAGGTCTAAGTACTAAGTACCACAAAAATGGTATGGTATTTATTAAAATCCTGCCATCGGCTTGCATCTGTCATGGACTGGTGGATCCTCCTTATTATACATGAAATACAACTGCATATTAATAATTTGGGATTTTGTATATTGCTTAAATTGGTCTGGCATCCTTCCGCTCATTTTTATTCCTCCATTTAAAAATATAAATTTCAGGTTGTTTTTAAATGAATGGGAAAGTATTTTTTTTAAAATCTACGATCATAGTGAAATCCGGATAAGATATTTGGCCATAAGTATATTAATAACTACTGTTCAGTTTTAAAATAACTTTTCTTAATAAGTAGGTAAATGATAAATTTGTTTTTCTGTCATCAGGTGCCTTCCATTCATGTGCGTGCCTTACTGCATGGATACATGCCGAGACAGCAATCACTATTGCCCCAATTGCGACACTTTCATTGGAACATACAAAGGTTGACAACAATATCAAAGATGATAAATTATATATTAAAACGTGCCTTCAGATTTTGTACCTTCATTATGAGAATCTCATTTATACATTCATTTTATTTTTTGTACTTACGTAAAAATATTTTTATTATTTTATTTTATTAAAAATGTTTAATAATGCATGCTACTTACAATTTTTTTAGTTACTGACAGGTTCAATATTTTTAAGTTTAGTCATTAGTTTTTTTAATTTTAATTTTGCATACATAATGACTATTTTTTATACATTTGAGGCGTCTAATTCCAAAAAGCGATAAGTCCACATCTGGTCAAAATCGAGAAAAAAATACGCACGTATTCTTTGTATAATTTTACACAATATGTATTGATCTATAAATTCCAAAACGCAACACAGCCCGATGAAAAAAAAATATTTTGAGTCTCGATTTATTACAAAAAGCTTTATTCAAATGTTTCATTTTATTTAAAGCTTGGTTGATTTCGCGCGTGTGTCAACCAATAAAGGGACGTTCAATATTGAAAAGGGTGTCTCCCATGCTGTAGCATCTGGTAAACTAATGACAGTGCCACGGAAATATGTGCCTTATGTGGAATAAATTAAAAAGTGAGGTACAAGTAGCGCCCTACGTCCAATTTTATTTTGCCTATATTTATTACATTTAAAGAGTATCGGCTGAAACAAATTGCCATTTGTTTCTAATTTCGACATAGAATACAACAGAAAAAATAATCTCACGTTAAGACAAATAATTGAAGCTTGTAACATAAAAGTGTTGTTTCCCAAAAATATTGAATTGTGGACTTGTCGCTTTTTGTAATTAGACGCCTCATTTTATGTGTTGTGGTTTATTAGTTTATTCATGCTGTATTTTGGATATTATATGTTATATCAAAAATTCTACCCATTATGTCAAACCACTGCTTTTATTTGACAACTCATTTACAAAGTAATTTAAAAGCAATTTAAAAATTAAAAATAATATGGTCACCATAATTATTGTCTTTCTATACTGTTATACTTGTAAATCCCATTTTGGTCAAAAATAAAATTTGATTGTATACACTAGGAGTATTTAGTATTATCGAATCAATGTCTTGCACCCATAAAATGTCTCAATCATTTTAAAAATCAATTCAAGAAAACGTCTTAATTCACTTTCATACAATGGAGAAATTTGCAATTCTCATTAAAGTATCAGGAAATATTAATTTCTATAGAGTAATTTTTCTTTTTCATTTTTTAAATTAAGAAATTCTGTTTAACCGTATGCACCCATTAATGCTATCTGTGGTTGCGTTTTTATGTATGTGTTCCGTCTAAACTCCGCACAGGCATACCATGCCAACTGTCTCCTACATTTAGTATAGTGGAAACAAGTCGCAACGGCCAGACGGTAGTGGCGCACGCTATAAACCGAAAATTAGACAGTTTTACTGTATCCTGAAAACAAGTTATTTTGGATTTACGAGGTTTACAAGATAGCTGATAGACTGATGATATACTGTTATGAATACCACTGCATGTTAGTATTAATCATTTATTAAATTTATAATGAATATTTTTTCTGTAAGAATTTTCGTAAAAAATATACTTTCATAATTTTTATTGTTATGTTTATTCAACCTTTTAATATTAAGACACGGATAGTTGGATATCATAAAGAAGACAGGTAATAATTAAGTAAGTGTGAATAATATCTGGGGGTAAGTCCACTTTTTTCGAAAATGATGTTTTGGTGCCAATTTTTAAATGAGACTAATATCTACGAGAAGGAGATTGCAACAAGTCCAAAAATTTTGTACTTTTAAAGATAAATCATAAATCTGTGCAGTTAGTCCTCTACCCTGTAGAAGCAGAATGCAGCAGAGTGACTTATCGCATTACGCTTCTAAATTGTGACAATTATATCGACTACAATATATGAATGTTGGACTTACTTCATTGTGCTATTAAAATTTTTCATTTGGCTGGAAACATTTTCAGTAGCAGAGTGAAGTAAGTCCACTTCTTATTTCGCATTTAATGCCATTTTATATTAAAAGATACACTGATTTTGATATGTAACATTTAAAAAAAATTAAGAACATTATGTTTTTTATACTGAAATAAAAAAAATCATTTGTTATATTTTACCATTCAAAGTAGTTTTAAATTTTAAAACTGCTCCCCTGAACAATTTCACTTTTGTGACTTACTGCTTTCTGCTTCTCAGACCCAGATATATGATTTAAGAGTAAATTTACCAAATCTGAATATTCCTGATCAAGATTCCTTTATCAAAATCGCAATATTATTTATAAATAATGGATGGTACCATAGGTAATGTATAAAATATGTTAGGTTTGGGTCTCTGGTTAACCATCACATATCGCTTACTGTTTTACACAAACTTCGGATGACTTAGTTGTCACATTAGTGCACATAACATAATATCATCATTATCGGGTCTTATAATCCTTATAAGTATGGCTTTTCAAAACAGTTTTTAATATAGAATTACGTCTTTTTATTAAGCAATGCAGTGTTTGGACCCTCAAGATTGGTGGGGCACTATATGCGCATAACTCTGTGAGATCTCAATCAATCTGCTTGTTTACACTGTACTTTGTAAACTGTTCATTCGTTAAGGGGCCACTTGTGCAGAAGATTATTGCTGTTTTCATTTGGAGGTTCTCGTGGTGCAGTGCGTAAGTTCGCTGGCCTTCCATCCCGGAGTTCTGGGTTCGATTCCCGGTGAGGTCAAAATATATTTACCTAATCTAATATATAAATTCCTCAAGCCTGGGAGTTTTACCACTATTATTGGGCTTCACAGCCAGTTGTGGTGTTTAATAAAGAAACAAATAATTTAATACTACATACCAATATGTTTTTTAAAAGTGAAAGTGATAATTATTTTGTATCTCTTATTACGCATGCTAATATGATTTAAAAGTTATTCTTACGGGGCACGTCTTACGTGAGCAACGTCGGCGAAGCGATGAGCGGCGCGCGCAACTCAAACGTATTAACGTACAACCAAAAAAGGACTGTTTACGAGCATTTTCACACACGGTTATACGTTTGAGTTGCGCGTGCCTCTCAACGCTTCGCGCGACTTCGCCCACATAAAACGCCCGATAACTTTTATTGTGACATTCGAATTTGATAACCAAGGCTTTAAACATTCAACAATTCAAGACATTTTTTTTTCTTTAATTTCACGCAGAACCGCACTCGCTGATATAACAAATGTAGTTCTACGTCCATAAACTCTCCAGCTCACTTTGCTAGTGAACCACTGATATTTTTTTTAATGATTGGTTGCTTGCCATTTGCTGAACCTATTAGGTACTTGCACGGCCCAGCAATGGCCGAGTGTTACCCGGGTCTGGAAAATTCACATGTTTTTCAAAGTGTGTTTGGACCCAGAGTATGGGAATGTTAGATATAATGGAACAACTTTACCTTGAAATTGCGAAGATTGCAATTTCTTCTATTGAGCATGAATTACATAGGGCAAATTAATTAATTAATTATTGTTACCATTATTACTTTAGATTTCTCTTACATGTAGCCTATTGCATCGTTTGCTCTCGCTCTAACTATGTCTCTAACTTCACGCTTATGTGGTATGTTTATAATAGGCTGAGCAAAAGGAACTAACATCCATTTCTTATTAAAAAAAATCTGTTGATACAACCTATACTCTGTGGAGGCCCATAGTATGATCTTGGGATCGATCATGGTAAATGTTTTTTATCTGGATAAGGGGTTGGTAAACTATGGCCGCCTGCCTTTTTGGAATAGGTTTTTCTCAATTTCTTCATGAAGATGAAATAGTAACAAATTCGGTTATGCTAAAAATAACAACTCAAGTAGTTTTACGAGAACCTCATTGTCAAGGAAGGAAAGCTGTATACTTACGGTGAATTTGTTAAATCATATCCGATTGTAGCCACCGAAGAAATGTGTCCAGGAAAAATGGGGTGTGTAAATGTATCAGCCGTTCGGCGAGATATTTCCATATTTCAGAAGCCATATAGAGGTTGGACGGTCTCTTCGATATATACAAAAAAAGCGGCTTTATTCTCATTGGTACAGCTGTATTTCAATTGTGATAATTAATATTATTCCGTTAGGTACGTTTTGTTCAATATATTGGAGAAAATTTGTGTTCTTGATATTTGTAGGCCACATAAATAATAATATCCTCAGGAGGCCTCTTCACTCGCTCGCAGTCTAAAATATTTACTGTTTGGTCCATTTTGGTTGATAGCTAGAGACCAGCAACTGGTATGAATTCTAATTGATTTAAGTTTTCTACTGTTCTCTTTGTGACGTTTTTTGCGACCCTGGTTTCGCCTTTAAACATTTTCAGGCACTATACGCACACACCTATGGTAATTGGACACTGACAATGAATACAGTTAATTCTCATTTATGTAACAAATTAACACCTACCTATACTAAATGAATGTGAAAACTACTATGTAAAGTAGCAAGTCTAAAAACAACACGTGTCTAACATCATATCAATGAAATACCTATCTACTCAATTTCAAATTAAAATAATGGAAAGTTTTAGTATCCTCTCGAGGGCTTAGTGTCAAACAACACTATCTACAAAAGTGCAACTTTACAGGAGAGCCAAAAATCGTTATTTTAGATTCTTGTAACTCAACAAGGGAAATGTTTATTTAAAACCTAATGTTAATATTTTATAATTTATTGTGTATTGTACATTTACCTTGCTTATGATGATGTTAAAATTTATAAGGATAGTTTTAAAAAAATATGAAAACAAGGGTAACTTCTGTAGTTAGCGTTAAACTTTACTGACGATTTAATAAGAAATTAGAAAAGATTGACATAACGTTGTTTGACTATCATGTAGCCGTAAATGTAAAATAACATTATTTCAAAAAAAAAAAAAAAAACACTTTTTTGTAGATAACGTTGTCTGACTTTAAGCACTCGTATTATAACTACTATTCTTCTGTATACCTAACGATAAGAGAAAATTACGTAGGTACACATCACTTTAAGCGCAGTAATTGCAATCAATATGCTGGACATACCTGTCGTAAAGGAAAGTATACTATAATTTGTTATTAACATTGTCATTTTGAAAATGATAGGATTATCATTGGATTTAAATTGGATAATGTATCCAAATGAGAAAATCGGTCACTCAGGTAGAAATAGACATACGTCGTTCTCGAACGTACGAATCTTTTTAAACTAATCTATAGCCAGCGAACAAATCGGTCCCGTGTCACCTGGCGCTTATGCAGTTCGTCTACTTCGCGCAGTATAGGAAGAAATGTGGGTGCGAAGAACACGCTGCCAGATGAACTGAATATGTCGTTCGGTGCGAACTAGATTGGCGAGAGTGCGCGCGCAGTATAGGAAGAAACGTGGGTGCGAAGGATACGCTGCCAGGCGAACTGAATATATCGTTCCGTTGAACTAGATTGGCGAGAGTGCGCGCGCAGTATAGGAAGAAACATGGGTGCGAAGGATACGCTGCCAGGCGAACTGAATATATCGTTCCGTTGAACTAGATTGGCGAGAGTGCGCGCGCAGTATAGGAAGGAAAGGGGGTGCAAAGGACACGCTGCCAGACGAACTGAATATGTCGTTCGGCGCGAACTAGATTTGTGAGAGTGCGAGCGCAGTATAGGAAGAAACGGGGGTGCGAAGCAACAAAAGACAATTGACCTAATCTGTCCGAACAAATCACTATCCGTACCTAATTGACCTATTCGGTTGGAGTCCTTATTAAGTGACTCATTTCCCATATCTAGGTAGGAAACCTATCTATTTCAATATGCTTTGATAGGTGTTAGAAAGCTTATGGCTCTGAGGAAAAAACGAATAATAGCATTTTATTATTTGGAATGTCAATAACGGCCATACTGATTTTCAAATTTGCATAGTTGCAGTTTTATGTATAATATTGTCTATGGTATTCAGTGATGCCATATTTCGAAAGTGGAATTATAGTACAGTGCCTTCAAAATTATAGTATTTCGGCAAAAAATATGGTACATGTTGAGTGACCAATAATTTTCTGCATTTTCAAAAAATTAAACGTAGGGTAATTAACGTCTTGTTTTTTTAGACAAAATATCCATGAAGGGTAATTATTAACGTCTCGTTTTTTTAGACAAAATTCAAATGTTAAGTCAGTGGTTTCCAAACTTTAATCTGATCAAATGATGAAAATCTGATCTACCCTTATTTCATTTAATAATACAGACACCTTTTTAAATAGTCAACAATGTACCTACTTACAAATACAAAAATAAAAAAAAAATAAACAAGGTTTTACTACTTATATTACATTATTTTTTGACGAATGTGCTTGTTTATTAGCACAATCAATTTCAATAGGAGTCAATCCAAATTTTTTTTTTTTTTTGCTATTAATAAAATAATGTGAAAAGTGCATTAGCAAACTAACCATGAACTCAATAAATAGATTTTTGTTTGCTTTAATATATCTGGCGTAGAAATAATTTAAAAGTGGAGACATGGCGAACTTTTTTTTTTCATTTTGATTTCCTAAGCTCCAATTTGTTATGAATGCCTTCACTTTGTCGTTTTAAATCAGTGAATGCATTAGTGGTCCTTGGATTGATTTATTCACTCAATTTTCGACCAAATAGACAAGTTTAACAACAAAATTATCGTTCCTGAACAAATTTGTCTCAAATTTCAACATTATGATTAATTTGACCCTTTTATTTCATTTTTTTACGAGATAGCCATTGCGCTTCACAATAGTATAGAAGTGAGGGATTATAAAATTAGTCTCCATATTTGCAGAAAGGTTTGCAAACAACCTTTTATAGGACTTTTTTTTTGTGTAGTTTATAACTAGCGGCCGTTTTATGAATTATGTATTTGCAAACTGCAAACCTGTGGCTAACGTCACCTTTTTTTAGACATGGGGATTATTTTTTTTTGCTTCTCACGAATTATTTTGACGTTGTTTTTCTTCAATTGGAAACTTTTTTTCCGATTTCTCAAAATTATAGTATTTTGGGCGTACTATACCTGTTTTATATCGTACATAGTTCGCAGACGAAAATTATAGTACAAATACTATAATTATAGTACAGTTGGCAACACTGATGGTATTCTCAGAATCGTAAATGTATCTCCCAGACAGTGTTGCCATATTTCCAAAGTGGAATTATTATAGTACCGAGCCTCCAAAATTATAGTATTTCAGCCAAAAATATTGTACGCGTTGAATGACCAATACTTTTCCACATTTTTAAAAAAAATACATGTTAAGTAATTAAAGTCACCTTTTTTTAGACAAAAATTCAAGCGTAAAGTAATTAACTTCTGGATTTTTTAGACACAATTTCAAAAAGGTAAGTAATTTAGTTCTCCAGCAGCTTTAGGGCTATTTATAATCTATTGCCTACTTTTTTTCCGAATTTTGAAAATTTTAGTATTTTGGGCGTACTATACCTGTTTTATATCGTACATAGTACGCAACCGAAATTTATAGTACAAATAATACTATAATTATAGTACGGTTGGCAACACTGCTCCCAGAAACGATGATGAAAATTTTTATTTGAGAAAATTAAACATGGTTCCCCGATGTCTTTCACTTTGATAAAAATGTCATATTATCATGAATATTGTACTCAGAAATTTAATTGGTATTTTAATCATTAAAACGTTTTCAACAAAGAGACTACCTACCTACCTAATCGCTTTGATTTTCAAAATTTTACTCACCTATTTCCGCAAAATGACATTTTTCGATTTACAGTTTTTTGTTTTTATAAATTATTAAGATTATACCTACATTGAAAATTCACTGTTATAGTTTTTAGTACATGAGAATTTTTTTCTTGGGAAATATCAATTCTTTTTTAGTTGTATTTTTTTTTGTTTCTATTCTACCTGGCAGCACTTCGCAGTTGTCATTTCTTTCTACAGAGTTGAAGTTTTGCTTATCTGTTTATTTTGCAAATTACCAAATCAAATACTCACAATAACACCGTATTTTTCTGGTTTCCGTATATTTATTGCGAGTCACAAGGCTAAATACTAACTTGATAACATGTAATTCTTCGGTGAATTTATATTTTAAAAAATGGTGCCAGTTTCAATAGAAGGATGCGGGCCCGTGTCAGAGGGCGGCGGCGCCCGTGGGGGCTCCATATCGCTCGCTATGCTCATAGACTTTATAGTACA
Source organism: Rhyacophila brunnea (assembly GCF_057557595.1). Taxonomy (NCBI): domain Eukaryota; kingdom Metazoa; phylum Arthropoda; class Insecta; order Trichoptera; family Rhyacophilidae; genus Rhyacophila; species Rhyacophila brunnea. The sequence continues at coordinate 2,684,614 of NW_028232859.1, forward strand.
GAGAACATATCACGAACTGACAGTACTTGCGGAACTGTAAGTGAACAAGATACTTTTGAAATTATATGAATTTTGTGGTTAGGTAGGTGCCTGGCAGCCCATCAGAATAAAACTGTCTTTTCCAATTGCACTTTTAATTGAATTTTAATCCATCTGTACCATATTTAGGCTTATAAGTGGTTTGTTGAATATTCATATTAAATTTGATTCCTTTCTACATAGATTTTGGAAAATTATTGATATTTACATATCCTCTTTAAGTAATAAAAAAAAAGATAAATTATTTATTCCAGGTTTTAATACATACGATGTCATCATTATTCTACCAAAAGCAATAAAATAATTCATAAAATCGTCACTGTTCTGGCAGAAGACACTAATTCGAAAAAATGACATATTGAGTTAGTTATACCAAAATGTTCCTTATTTCAAACTTTACTGTCTGGAAACCTTCTTAATAAATAAACAGTCTTTATTTTAAAGTCATCCTTTTAACGATTACTCAATAAACTCACATGATAGACTATTTCAAACATTTTAACAACTTAAAAGTTAAATTACTCAAAATTAGTATTGTCCAGTTAGTGTGTTCTGCCAGAACAGAGACGAAATTATCCTTTATTATACATAAATTCACCCATAAAATCTATTTATAAATATAGCATTTCCAGAATCCAATTATTTTAATCTCATTATGTAGGTACATGCAGGGCTTTTTAAAAAAAAAAAAAAAGATGTCGGAACTCACTTCTTGCCAAACAATTTACCAATTGTAAAAACGTCATATATTTGAATAAAAGTATATAGTGATTTCCATGGTACCCACATCCTACCTATCACTAAGGTTAAAGGCATTGTGATGCTCTATGCTAGCGTTTTTCAAATGTTGTTCGAGGTAAAATTAAAGGTATTCAGTGTATCAACAAACATTAACCAAAAGATGCAATTACACAACCACATATTTTAAAATGTTAATACGCTCGTATTGGGTTAATAATTAGATTTATTTGCGAAAATTCGCGTTCACATTCACTTGAAGAAATGGTAATAGAATTCAATGCACATATCAAATGCGATAGTTTTTCATGTCTTTTCATATGAGATGATTCAGAAAAATTAACTTGTAGGTAGGTAGGTAGTACCTACCTACCTACAAGTTAATTTTTCTGAATCATCTATACTATATAATCGCGAACAATGTTTCATCTAATTGCTTTTGAAACATTAAAAATACCGTGCAAAAATGTGCCGGAACGCCGTTCCCCCGCGTTACATTACAAAAAAAGCCCTGGGTACATGTAATATTTTATAAACTTAAATAAAATACTAACTATAAAGTAAATCAATTTATTGATACACATTTTTGTCTTTGTTGAAATTTTTTCTGGGTAGGACAAAAGAGAAATATCCGGATAATCTCTTGTGCACGAAAATCGCTCAGTAATTACTGTTCGTTGACTCATTTAAGAAATAAAATCTTGTAATACAGAAAATATGCCAACAACTCTTGCCGTATTTGAAACATATAACAGGTAATTTATCTTATAGTATCATGAAAACAGACTTCTGAATGCAAAAGCAGGTCTAAGTAATGATCATTGACTTCTAATGAAATTAATATTCAGCCTACTTTGTATAGCTCAGTATTAAGTAAGTCTGATTGAAATCTATTTAGCTAATCTTCTTCAATCCCAACTATTGCTGTACTGCATTGAGGAAACATTGTTTTAGCCTATGGTCATCCTGTCTATAGAAAAGTAACATCCGATACTAACCATTGGCGCCAACAGCCCACAGAATTGGAACGTCTAAAGGGCTTTTTACAGAAACATCAATGTCTGTTGTATATTTCAAAACCTGTCCGAAATTAACTAAAACCATCTTGTGTTATATGCAGTGGCGGCTCGCGCATATGCACTGCGGTACTGCAGTACCCCCAAGCAAATTGAGACAAATGTAATATTATAATATCCATAAATTTATGTATATAATATGAAAATATCAATATTATTAAGCGTCTGATCAGCTCGTCCGCGCATCGATACATTCAATGTCCAATAATATTATCATACATAGCGGTAGGTACTTGATTTTGCACAGTACCGATTTCAATAGTGTATTCTCGAGTTGGCGAAGGAAGGGCGCAGGCAGCGGTGCTCGCAGCTGTAAGCCAAATCGGCACTGCGAGTCAGACAGTAAGATTTCAGAAATTTAAAAATTTATTTTTGCAAGCAATTTATGCAAAGTTCTTTATTTTAATTATTAATATAAGTAATTATTTATATTTAATTTTGATGTTAATAGTAAAATATAATCCAAATAAACATTTATTTTTATTTTTAATCAACCGCAGCACCCCCAAATATCTTATCCACGAGCCGCCACTGGTTATATTTAACCAAATTTATGAACATGTCAACAAACACTTATCTTCCCACATTTTTGTCTCTTACACACTTCATCTCTGACTCGTGGTTGTAGGGATTCAGCAAACCTACTTATTAATAATATGCAACAAAAGCCATATTTCCATTGACTCTCATCCATGCAAAATATTTTCTCTCAACGGATAAATATCTCCATGATTATGCAGTTTTATAATTCTTTGTATTTGTTAAACCAGCCTCCCTCGGAAGACAGATATAGAACGCAAAGTAGAAATCTACAAATTGTCGGCCAGAACGCGTCAGCTGTTTGTGCGTCTATTGGCGCTCGTGAAATGGGCAGGCAGTGCTTCCAAGGTGGACCGCTCCGCACACATCATGGCCTTCCTAGACAAGCAAGCGCTACTATTCGTGGACACGGCAGATATGCTTGCAAGGATGGCCAGAGAGACACTTGTGCATGCCAGGTAACAATGTTTTTCTTAAGTATTCATTAAGCAGCAATAGTATAATCTATCAGTCGACAACTTGGTCCAGACATGCATTACGGGTCTAGGACGATTTGGCACCGGACAACTGGACGCCACGGAATTCGAAAATAAATAGACGTTAGGTACTTATAGGTACTTTAAAAAAAAATATTCAATATTATTATTTATACTTCAATGATTATATTATGATCAGAGATGATGATATTACAGAGCACGCTCTGTAACTGTTAACTTCGTAAGAGTACCTAGTGTTGCAAGTATGGCTTGTTTTTCGGATTTGATAGTGGCTACCAAATTGGTCACTCAGACAAAATAGATGTACTTACTAAATAATGCAACCCAAAAATATAAATTAGATGTTAAGTTTGGTATGTTTAAGCAGGAACACAGTATACTTAGTGTAAACTGTAAATAATAAATAAAGTGACAATATGATAAAGAAAGGGTTACATCAAGCAACATAATTTTGTGTGTTTTTACGTGTCATAATATTTCACCACAATTTGTTTTTTTTTTGAAGTTGTACTTTAGGCGCGTTTGGAAAATCAGATCAGAGTGTACTTTTGGCGTATGTATGATACTCCAATCGTGACGATTATACAGTATAATATTATAGTTTAGAATTGTTCTGTTGCCTAGGCAGCGAATTTATTATTGTCGGCCATTTGCAATTCCTTATGTAAACAAACTATTAAATGTCATAGTGGCAGTTGTTACTTTAAAATAAAAACAACGATAAATAATTATATAATTTAGTAATATAAGTTAAAGTGTATAGGAATAAACCAACAGCGTTCCAATAAGCGGTCGTTTTTCTTGAATGTGTAATTTAACAAGATAATTAAGAGCTAGTCGAAGAATCTAGGTTATCACAAGTTTTGTTTTTGTTTTGTTACGCCAAAGAAGTATAACTTCTAACGCACGTACATAAGTACACACCGATTTTTTTTTGTCACTGACAAACCGCCCTCCATACGAATGAGTAAAAATTTAGATAAGCTAACAAACTAGATTATCGATAATGGTGTGACTGAAATAGGTATTAAAAAAATCATGTATTATAATTCATTGTAATTATTAAACTTTACTATTGTATCAGAAATACGATTTTGTAGTTGTCATTTTATTTAATAATTTATATAATGAATTATTAATAAATCTGGAGTCTTGATTATTAGATCTTTTGTAACTGACATTCCACTTTACCACAAAAAAATCTTAATTTATTATTTTAATGTTGCCGTTAGGTTACCAACATTTCACATTCCTGCAGCAGTAGAGGTGCTTACGCAGGGGACGTACGCACGTCTTCCCGCATGCATCAGAGAAAGACTAGTGCCGGCGGAAGGCTTAAGTCCAGCTGAGAAAAGGGCAACCCTCCTCGCTTTGAATCACGTCATCCGACAGCGATTGGTCGCTTGCGCTCTGCCTGATAACATGAGGACCTTTAAGGTAGGTGCATAGACTTATTTTGTTTAAATTCTCTCAATTAATTTAATTGGACACGGCGACCAGTGTGAACTGATGCTAATCTTTAAATTATCACATGATTTGATTCTTATTATTTTTTTCAATGAAGGTGGAAAATGGTAGGGTGACATTTCAAGTTGGCCAGGAATTCAGCGTATCTTTGACGGTAATGGGAGACTCACCTCAACTTCCATGGAGGCTGTTAGATGTCGCCATACTCGTACAGGATAGTGAAATCGGAGGTAGGTTATATTTTCAATTAAATTTATTTTGTGGGACTTATTGTGATTTATTTTCCTCCTGTTCTTAATTGACCATACGACGTTCGTGGTCTTCCACCTCTCTCTTCCTTCGAGGCTATTAAATATCGGGTTTGAATAGATCTGATGTCAGTTTTAGTGATGCATAACTGATTTTTTAAAGGTAAGACACAACTATTCGATGAATCTATCTACCTAACCTAACCTAAAATTCCCACCTTTGATTTGATTTATTGATTGAATAATAGTGTCATACTTTATAATTAAAAAATATATATGTTTGTACTTGTGCACTCAATAGCCTAGTTAGTTGCAGTGTATATTGCTCGGCTTACTTATGTAATGGACTTATTAGATTGGAACGTTGACATGTTACCAACTTTAGATAGGTATTCAGATTTGTTTTTTTTGTGGAATGTCATAAAAACGATCTAGGTTGTTGGGTTATGAAAGTAGGTACACAACCCCAGATTACAGTAGGTTTTGGTTTATTCTTAGCTTTCAAATGACCACATAAAACACCAAGTATCTTCTCCATGTTTGTGTGGCATAGGATTTTTCGAGTTCAAGTTTTGAATGTCTGCAGTTGGTAGCATATTATCTATGTTACCAACTTGCCATTATTTATGGATGCGGACAGCTTAGCGGCTAACTGTGGATTCTGTACAGTCTTTCATGTACATAATATTTATACATTTTCAATTTTTTTTATTCAATTCTGAATGAGGTTTAAGAATATTAGATTATTTATTATAGAAAAAACATAATTTTGAAAAATGTTAAATATTACTTAGATATTATTACAAAAAAATCTAGGAATAAGTTAACATGTAGTTGTAATAAATAATTCACATGAAATATAGATGACTTGATAGCTTAGAGGTGATAGCAGCACTCACGGGGAAAGTGAAAGATGTGTCCCTATTTTTTTCCAGAATTGTTTCTAGTATCTGAGTTTTTTCAGAATTGTATTTTTTTTTTAATATTTATGTCTTTATAATTTATATTTGTCTTGCCAAATTTCCAGAAGGAAAACCTTTAGTGCATCAACGTCAAGTGACATACATCCGCAGCGTTGCTCAAGCGCGTCTGGCTGCTGGGGGCGGCCTCCGAGCGCTGTTGGCGGTGCTGAGTTATTTCTGTCGCTCTCTGCAGTTGGAGCTGTTGTATACACAGACGTTGCGTTTGGCCAGAGACAGACTGGGTCGACACGTGCAGGTCGATCAGTACGTGCCCGGCAGGAAGCTCACCGTTTCTTACTGGAGGTGAATGATTAGTTATTACTAGGGCCCGGATTTATATGCTAGTGCATGTTTCGTTAGGGTGTATGCACAGCTATGAGAGTTGCACAGAAATCTGTTTTGAAAGACACAGAATCCAAAAATAAAATTTTATTGTGCATATAAATGCATATTTGAGACGTTAGAGCATATTTGAGACATTAGTGCATATTTCATAAATAAACGCATATTTTAGAGCTTTTGAATGTATAATTTTAGTTTTTTTAAATTGTTTTATCGAAATATAACTAATTTAGGAAGAAAGATAGTTTAGATGCACTTGCATTTTTAATGCCATCTCCGAGCTGTAGATTTATCAGTGGAAAAAGTGAAGTCAACTCGGGCACTATTATTTAAAGTTTGCCCAAGTGGACGTTGAGAGGTAATTTTTTCCGCATATAAACAAAGTACTGACAGATACCTATGCGGAAAAATTTAATGCCAGAGCATAATATTGATAATATTGAAAAAAATTATGTATTTTTTTTTCGGGCAAAAAACAGAAAATAGTATTTAGGAATAGTTAAGTGTGTCGTTTTTGTTTTTTAAGTTATGTTTGGTTTACATTGTATTTATTATTCAATTATTTGTAGGTACTTGTGAAAAAACCATCTTGAAAATTGTAATTGATTAACTTTATATTCTTTGTTTGTGTTTTTTGTCCTGATATCGTATTATGTTGAAAAATTATTAACTAGTTATTCGATTGTCAGTAATATTGGGTAAAGTGGGTATTTACAATTTTTTCTCACAAAAAATGTCAATTTTTAACTGCATATTTCTTCGGTTTTAGTGCATATTTTATTGATTTTAAGTGCATACGTGCATGCATATAACCATGTTTTTTGTTGCATACAAATCCGGGCCCTAGTTATTACTTCATTTGGCTAAAACTATACACAGCCATTTTACATAATATTATCTAATACTTTAAGTCAAGCTAAAATAAATACATAATGCTGGCATGTTGGACAATATTTCTGATGGCCAAAATTGTAGTATGATTGACAGTACAATAAATTCTCGATTATCACTAGATGTAGATTTACATTTTGCAGATTATCCATGCATGAAATGAATGAGGTTATGTAATGGTATTCGAAAATCATTAATGATTAAAAAGACACAAAATTCACAGATTTCCTTAATAAAAAAATATCTTGAAGAAACCTCAGTACTATAATAGACATAGCAGTCTAAGTTGTCCATTGAGTGTGTGCGCTACATTCTAAAATTTAGCATATCATTCAGTATTTTTATACTGTGATAAGCATAGTTTTAAATTGGAAGAAAAGATGTCTTATGTTGGTACATATATCTTTAATGGAAATATTTAATTAACCTCAGCTCACAGTAGAACGAGAGATGAATAAGTCAGTTTGCATTTAAACAGGGAGATGGGCTGTGAACTGGGCTACCGAGTGACGGTGCAAGCAGATGCAGCGGCACCAGGTCGGCCACTGGTAGCGGCTCATGTGCCGCAGTTGGGCAGCGAACAGGAAGCTTCTGCCGCTAAGGCATTGCACGCGTCGCGCCTTTCCATGGAGAGGCTCCTGGTCACGACAATTCATGTCAGGTCCAGAGCTCGCTTGCAGGATCTCAAAACACTTTTGACTGAAATGGGGGTAAGTGATTCCATCTTATTAGAGCAGTTTCATCATTACAAATTCATTCTATAATCTTTAATATTTTGACATACCGTCAAGAATTTACGGCAATGAATATTATTGTCATAAATCAATTTACAAATTAAATTTCTAGGTGGAATGTTCCCTAGGAGGCTCTCCTTGCATATTGGCGTGCTCATTATTGGCTCCGTGTCTTCGCGCTGAGCAGCTCTTGGTGGCAGTGGGTGTTCACTGCGGTTCACTCCGATGTCACGTTCCGCAGCATCCCAAGGCACCTGTGGCACCTGCTTTACCGCTCGCTCTAGCAGCTAACGATCCAGTTAAATTGGCACCGTTACTTGCTGATCTCAGGTCAGTTGTAAAACATAATTATCACAAATTGTAATAGAGTTGTTAATGCGATACTGAGTTGTTGTAATGAGAAACTATGTTGGGCAATACAATTTCTGTTTATATAAAAACCGTTTGTATGGCTTAAGCCGGTCTACGGTGGAAATATATCTTCAAAGATTGTTTCCAAAAGACACGGCATAGTGATGGATGAAATGGAAAGATCTTTGTCATCATGGATCATGAAAAAGATGTCCCTCTGAGTTTTTCAATTATTCAAGCTAAGGCTCTTAGTTTGCATGAAGAGTGGAAGACTCAATTAAAAGAAAATTCTAACATGGCTAAAATTCATTACAAAATTCTAAAATTTCAAGCAAGTAGAGGCTGGTTTGACAAATTTAAATTGAGGTATTATTTTTACATATTAAATTCACTGGAGAAGCTGCCAGTGCTGCAAATGAATTTATTTCCTCATTGTCCAAAATATTTTAAAATACGCTTTTTGATGTTTTTTTTACATTGCTCTATTTTTGTACATTCAACATTCATACACATTTTCAGGAACCAATTAATTACGAATGTCAAGGCCCGCTTGTATACTCTTAAACTCACATCATTTCCTATTACCGGCCACATTTCTATAATTTTTCCGGCGTATACTGTGACATAACAAATTTATTAGTAAGACCCTTCAAAACTGTGTTAAACGCTATTAGCTATTACCAGGAAAAACTAGCCAAGAACCTGGATGGGAATGGCGTCTGTACAGGATTATTAGTATTCCTATTGATACTTTGGTCGAGCTTAGTTAAGAAGATAGATATTCCGTCGAATGAATGAAATTTGTCTTATTGATTCTAGATTTTGGTTAATGGCCCGTCGTTGTGAGAAAACTCTTCAGCATCTCCCGGCTCAAGCGGCCGAACGTCTTCCACTTTTGACTCCGCCAGGACATCCGCTCACCAGACTATCTGCACATAGATTATATGTCACTCTGCACAGACACGCTAATCATATATTGGTAAGAAACATGTAAATTTGAATTGATTACGCCCATTTGTGAAACTGACATTCACCAAAAAATTATTCTTGTTGTGATTTTTAGGTAGTCGAGATGCTCTCAGAAGGTCCGAGTAACGTAAAGCTGTGCTTCTACTTGGCGGGTGTCCGTCGGTGCGGTCCCGATGAGGAGGAGATCGAAGCCGACCACGGCGGACCGGGAGGGGCATTCCTCAAGGTTCTCTCCTTGGTGCAGTTTGATACATTTGTATTGACCCACGGCCCGTTTACAACTGTCGATCCTCCAGGTATGTCAAAGATAATTAACCAATTTTGTATGCTAAAAGAAAAGGGAGACAAGTCTTAGAATTGAAAAATGAGTTGAATATATGAAATTAGCCAAAATGTCTATAAGCGTTTATGAGAAAAATGGTGAGTCGAGTCAACGCCTTTGAATTACTAAATTCCACACATATGCGAAGGAGTTGTCTAAAGTCCATTTTTTTTTGACCCTCCTGAACAGTAGTAATTTTAGACTTTTCATCCTTGTCATTTCCCACACATAGATATTATATAATTCATTCTTGAAAACGATACATAAATATCATCGCATGTCGCGAAATTTTTCTCATATTGATGTCTCTATTACTAAATGAAATATTTAATAAAATGGCCATTTTCAAATCTATACTTCGTATTGTATTACTTTATTATTATGTATTTTGTTTTTTTTTAATTAGGCCACGAGGTCCAATTACAGTAAGTAGTTTAGTTAGTGAAATAGTAGACTCTTGGTCACGTGCTATACAAGGAGGATGATAACCGTGACACGTGTTATTTGATCAGGCTGAAATCGAAGAAGACGAGGAAAACCCATATGGATGGACCTAATCAAAAATATTACACAGGTTTTCCACTGACACGGACTTTGAGTGCAGTTGGATGCCGGAAAGGATAAAGCCAAGCCGTAGATAAGGCTATTTGAGATTCCAACGAAGAAGAAGATACAAAACAACAATAATGATATCAGATAATAAGTACTTACTTAACACATAAGACAGCAATGTGTGAATATAACACATGCAAAATTGAGGCGTGAACGTGATGCCTTTCAAATATCGGGTTAGAGAAGAGGAATGGGAGCCATGACCAGTTCCGGGACTGGCAACCATGACTTTTCCTATATTATACTATCATTTTAGATTGACGAAGCACAAGAGAAACTGCGTCTCTCATAGTATCCATGTGAAACTGATGTGCGTGCAGTGCTTTTGAAGTACCAAATTACAAAGGTGACAGCAATCTCATGGATGATGAAAGACTTGGCATGATCAAATCAACCAGACACTGGCGGTTGATCAGGTCAAAAGCAAGTTGAGGAAGTTAGGATCTAGGAGTGTATCTCAATACAATTATTCAGCATTAATCAGTTACCCTCATTTGTGAAGATACTGTTATTCATCACTCTGACTGGTGTTTTGAGATGACGCCAACAAAGGACATTATGTGAACTCAATATTCGTCAAAGTCGTCAGTTCCATAGAGTGCTATGTCCGATTATTGGTCTAATCTATTAAAAGCGTTGTGATTAAAACAACTTTACCCATGAAACTAGAAACTATTAAATACATATTTCACTAAAAAGATCATACAAATAATTAGCTGTCATTTTTCAATGAGTCAAAACCAGTTCAAAAAAATCAAGTCAGTTTAAATGAGTCAAAACTTTGGTCAGCCATTTCTCAAAACTACTAATTCCTAGTTGTGGCACTATGGAACTGGGCCATCAATATGTACGAGGGTGGGTCAATAAGTCCTTAGAAAAGCCGACAGGTGGCGCGACTAGTACTGTAAGCGGTTTGTTTTCATGCAGCGGCACTACCGATTCAGTATGCTGCGAAGTTTCAATCAGATTGGTCGGGTTGTTGTGTGTTTCTCGTACATTTAAAAAAAAAATTTGCTTGTTTACAAAAATGGAGAAAATTGAGTTTAGAGCTGCTATTAAACATTTTAATATAAAAGGGTTAACAGCAAAGGAAATAAAAAATGAGTTGGATTTAGTTCACGGCATATCTGCTCCTTCACTTGCAACTATTTATAACTGGTTAAATGAATTTAAACGTGGTCGTACATCAACAAAGGATGAACCACGCTCAGGACGTCCTGTAGAGGTGACTACACCAGAAATGATCAATAAAATCCACGATATGGTGTTAAGTGACCGAAGATTAAAGTTGAGTGAGATAATTGAGGTTACAGGCATACGCGGCTCTCCCATTAGGTCATTCGGTCATTGTCCTCCCAAAATATATACCTTACAATCGACATAATAATATTAATAATATGTATAATGTCATATAATAATATTAATAATAATCGGTGGATTTGAAATTATAAGGCGTACGCTATGTTTTTGTTTTGTATTCTCGATGGGCGAAAATTCGCCGCCAGCCCGCCAACGTCCGGCGATTCAATTTTTGACCCAAACTGAGAATTTTTATAAAATTTTCTCTCTCATTTTTCATACATTAGACAAAGAAAGATATAAAACAATATTCGACGCTTTAAGATCCAAGGATGCGTGGATTATATGCCTCTCGGCCATTGTCCGAGTGTGAAACAAAAAATATTTTCAGCTAATTATGTGAAACAGAATGATAAAGTCGACTAGGGTCGCTTGCTACTGCCACGCCGGAGATTATTGTATGATGTATTTTTTCTGACAGTTGACAAGTTTTGACGTATGTATTTAGTTGTTTTAAACGTATGTAAATAGTTTTTGGTGCAGTTATTATACGAATATACACACAAAGTTTGGTTTTTAGTGATTTATTACATTTTTGTGAAGTTTTGTGGAATTTACGACGGTTTATTTGTTTGAACTGACACAAAATGTCTAATTCAGTGGATTATATTTTAAACGAAATAAAGAATGAGACATTTAACTATGATAAACGTCTACAAGCGAAGATATTAGGCAGGTACATGCCGGATATGAAAATAGTGCAAACAACAAAAGAGAAAAGCAAAGATGTTAACAGATATTGCAACAAGAAAAGCTATCATTTTTGCGAATGGATATGTGGTTGCGATCGAAGGAATTTATTTTTTTGTTTTCATTGTTTAATTTTTGATTGCAAAAATGAAAAGCAATGGACAGAATTTGGTGTTGGTGATCTAAAACATCTCAAAGAAAAAATAAAAAAGCATAGCAAGTCAACAGCACACATAGATAATTCTATGAGTTTTGTTTTATTAGGAACAACAGATATCCGAATTCAGTTAGATAGTGCGTACCGCAGATCGATTGCTGATCACAATGAAACTGTCGATAAAAATCGTTTAATTTTAACAAAAATATTAAAGTGTATTCAATTTTGCGGATCGTTTGAGCTGGCCTTACGAGGCCATGATGAGTCTAAAGAGTCTGATAATCCTGGTATATTTCGTGGATTAATAAATTTCATGCAGGAAATAGATATTGTTATGAAGGAGCATTTAGAAAGGTCAACTTCATTCAAAGGAATTTCGAAGACTATCCAAAACGAATTGCTAGATTCAATATTAAAAGTCACTCAAGAAGAAATTAGATGTGACATAAAAAAATCTAATTACGTAGCTATTCAAGTTGACGAAACGACAGATAGCTCCACAAAAACGCAAATGGTTTTTGTTGTGAGATATTTAAAAGACAATATAGTATGTGAAAGATTTTGGAAGTTTGTAAATCCAGAGGTGTGCACGGCAATAGGATTAACAGAAGAAATTTTAAAAGAGCTGAGAATCTTGGAAGTTCTTCCCCGACAGCTAATAGCGCAAAGCTACGACGGAGCAGCTATAATGAGTGGAAAAACTGGAGGAGTTCAGACGAGAGTCCGCGAAACTTTTCCACTAGCACAGTACATCCACTGTTATGCTCATCAATTTAATTTAGTTCTACAAAAAGCATCCACCATAACCACTGGTCTGAAAGTTTTTTTTGCCACAGTCCAATCATTTTCCGTCTTTTTTTCGAGATCACCAAAAAGAACGAAAATATTAGATGAATTCGTCAAAGTGCGTCTACCGAAAGCAGCTCCAACTAGATGGTGCTTCAATGCTAAATGTGTGGAGACAGTTTTTTTGTACCGAGAAGACATTTTACAGTGTTTAAATTCAATACTGGACAGAGAAAATGACACCAATACCCTAAGTCAAGCCCAAAACTTAATAAATAATTTGGAAAAAAAAACTTTTATTTATTGGTTGACTTTTTTTCACAAAATAATGCCTCATTGTCAAATTTTATTTAAACAAATGCAAAAAAGAAACTTAGACGCTATTAAGATAAAAACATACATCGATAATTTTAAAAAATATATTTCCGAAATCAGAAATAAAGCTAGCACTTATCCAAATTCCAGCTGTGCAACGGGTGATCATAAAAAGCGACGGATAGATGACAATAGCAACGCAGTAGCAATTGAAGTCTGTGATACAATTATAGTGGAAATGGAAGCACGATTCACATCCAACGATCATCTCATTATATCCGATTTGTTCAATAAAGAAAATTACACTGATTTTAAAAATAATTTTCCCACAAGTCAAGTAAATTTGGTAAAACAGTTAGAAGAAATAAACATAACCAAGTTAAAAAATGAATTATTGGTGTTTTATCAACGAGATGATTTGCATGGCGCTAATAGTGCAGTTTCTCTTCTACATTTTTTACTCAGCAATAATTTCAACGAAACATTTTCCGAGTCGATCAAAGTTCTCCAATTTATTTGCGTCATACCAATGACAACAGTTGAAAGTGAAAGATGTTTTTCCACTCTCAAAAGAATAAAAACCTTTCTACGCAATACGATGGGCCAAAATAGACTGACCGCTCTTGCAATGCTCAGTATTGAAAAAAAATATGTGGGAAAAATAGACAATTTTTATAATCGTGTGATTGATGATTTTTCAAAAAGTAAAGAAAGAAAAGTGGACTTAATTTACAAAAAATTATAACGCGTTGTGTGCAATTTCGGTTACGATGGGTTGGCGTTATGAAAAATGGACATTTTTTGAAGGGTAAGTAGGTACCTATCTATAACAATTTCTAGCACTTATTATATAATGTATAAAAAGTCAATTTGCAATACGTCTTTTAAGTATACAACGAAAAGGCAAATTAAAATACTAAATTCAAAATTGACCTACCAGTTTTTCGGGCCTAAGACCGCCAATGGTTACAGGGATCTCAAAAGGTAGCGTCATTTCTATTTTACATGACAAATTGGGCATGAAAAAAATTTCTGCAAGATGGGTGCCGCGTTTGCTCACAGTCGACAATAAACGCAATAGGGTGGTGGCCTCTAAAGCCCTGTTGTCGCTCATGCAACGCAATCCGGATGAATTTTTTCGTCGCTTTGTGACTGTAGATGAAACATAGATACACCACTATACTCCCGAGACGAAAGAACAGTCAAAGCAGTGGATTGCGAAAGGCGAACCATGTCCAAAGAAGGCGAAAACCGTAAAATCAGCTGGTAAGGTTATGGCTACTGTATTTTGGGATGCACGTGGAATTATTTTCGTTGACTATTTGGAAAAAGGAAAAACAATAACAGGGGATTATTATGCATCTTTATTGGACCAGCTAAAAAACAAAATTGAAGAAAAACGGCCTCATTTAAACAGGAAAAAAATCCTCTTTCATCAGGACAATGCCTGTGTTCACACATGTTTACGATCAATGGCTAAAATTGAAGAATTGAAGTTCGAATTGGTCGACCACCCACCGTATTCGCCAGATTTAGCCCCCAGTGACTTTTTCCTTTTCCCAAACTTAAAAAAATGGCTAAGTGGACAACGTTTTTTTTCAAATGAAGAAGTCATCGATCGGGCAAATGCTTATTTTGAGGACCTTCCGAAAACTTATTTTTCTGACGGTTTAAAAAAAATTGAGAAACGTCTAACCAAGTGTATTGAGCTCCAAGGAGATTATGTTGAGAAATAAAAAAAAATACAAAAATAAAAACTGTTTTAATGCTTTTTTCTAAGGAATTATTGACCCACCCTCGTACATACCTATTTCATATAGCACATTGGCAAGAATCCAATGGATGCGGGTTCGAGTCCTTTCTTCCGAGGTCTTCTTCAGTTGTCCACATATTCGAAGACATGATTTAAAGGTCTTGCTTTCATGAAAAGATTGCATAACATAACGCATAATATATTTATATTGTCTGCTATTGAAGGTCCCACCGGCAAACGAAAAGCGACTGCGGTTGGTAGATCGGTTCGCTCCATGCAGCCCGCATACTTCCTACCGGAACTGGCGCATGTTGTCGCAGCCGCTGATGAAAGGATTCCATTCGTCTATTTAGCACAAGAGGTAGGAAATTCTTTGTTATAATTTACACGTCTACTTATATATATTTTGTGAAATATCAGTAATGTCGATGATGATTAACGATATCGACATTGTTGATAAATTTATATCGTCAAATATATTGACGATATAAACACTGTATAATTACTACTCCATTAACAGTGAGAGTAGTCAGGAAATCGAAAATAAAAGAAGAATTGTGCTAGGTAACAAAAATATTGCTTTGGTTTAATGAACATTCTACTTTCAAAGGTGTCGAACCGACCGACACTTGAAATGTATCTTGCACAAAACACTAATATGATCAATTATTGTCATGTATGGTTCGGAAACCTGGTGCATAATCTAAAACATTTTGGGCTCATTTAAGCGGAGCTTGCGGCGCATTATCTTCACATGCTGCAGAAAACCATGACCTACATAGGATTGTAGCCCAGAAAGACATAATTTATTTCAACGTTTTTAGTCTCGATAATGGTGCGAAAGTCAAAGTAGTTGGTTATTGACAACAATTTTTTTCAACGATTTTCAATCTTCATTTCATAGTTACTTGGTGTTTATCAAAAATTTCATTTATTTTAAATTGTTCATATCGCACACATCCTTGTAGGATGTTTTGCTGCAGACACGATGAAATGTATAATCAATATGACTTATTCCATTTAATTTATGTACACCAGTTGTCAAGTCGGGGTGTCTGCCACGGTGGTCTCCAAGTGGAAGCGGGCGGAGGTCCGGCCCTCCGACTGGTTTCCCTCCCCTGCCCGCCGGGCGTGCCTGCGGCGGGCGCCAGAGCTCTCACTCGCAGACTGTTGGCTGCGGCTGTACGTGTTCAACCTAGAAATCAAGCCAGAGTTTGGACGCTCGAGCTCGTCTTCCATTCTTCACCAATCAGAAGTTCGCATCCAAAAGAACAAGGCATGTAGTAGATTGTCAACACAGTCAATTCTAAAAATATGTTTTATATTTTATACCTACATACTAAAACAAAAGTTGCAAGGTAAAAACAACTAATATTTTCATAATATAAAATAAGTAATAATTATTTTAAAAAAAAAAGAAGAAAAAAAATAAATGTTTAGGAATTTACATAATTTAAACTCTTCACTCAATTTTATGTCGTCAGTGAGTTACTGAAATTTCATCGAATTCGTGTGTCCTTGTTATTAGTGTGTACTTATTCATCAGTAGTAATATCGTATTATTATCTTCTTATTTCCCATAAGTATACCTGACAAGTATGCTCTTTTTCAAAGATCTCCACAGCCTACCTCTTTCCAAAAGTCACCCTTTGCCACTGATGTGTGATATGTACATGTGTGTACCTATATAAACATAAGCAACATAATTAATTAAATTAGCTCTCTCTAAAAATGTTGTGGTAAATGTCTTAATTATTGTCTTGTTACAGGAATGCGTCGCTGTGTTTACTTCACGTATGACATGTGTGCAGAGGGTGCCAGTCGAGCGGCCGAAGCTCTGATGACCGATTGGGTGACTGTGGTGCGCCTACATTCACTTGTCTACCAATACACGCAACGGGATCCCGCAGGTATTTTTCCTTCATGTTCCATCATCATTAAATTGATACACTTTATGAGGACTGCTTATTATTGTAGACCTATTTTTGTTTTAATCTAATAATCCAGTAATATTTATGCGTGTTGTAAATATTATAAAAAAATCATGTCTGGATTGTAAAATTCGATCACAAATGCAAAAAAAGTAAGACAAAAGTCGTAGGCTAAAAAAAAACAAAGCACAACTAAACAAATCTATCCAATCACATGTCATTCTATATTTTCCACCATAAAATTAGCTACCATAGACAAACAAATAATATTAACCATAAACAATCATCCATCAATAAATAGAGGTAAATAATAATAAATCTCCTTTCGGACATAGTCGAAAAAAAAAACAAAATTTAACTGTGTAGGTACAGACCTACGAACTTATCTGTAGAATGGCCAAAAATGGAACTACAAACTACCATAGGACGCCATTTTCAAAATTTCATTCGAATGCCAGATTTTGTCCAGTTACGAGTCTTGATTGGTTAGTTTTCGACAGTGGCTCCCCCATCCCATTCTTCAGATAAGTTTGTAGGTCTGTATGTAATATTGTTTTCTGATTTCTTTGATATAATAAATACCAATTTTGTTAACTAGTTATTTTATTGTTTATAATTTTATTGTTAGTAATCCGCCGCTCGATTATCCGACAACTACTATAATCCGCCGTTATTTTTACTAGTTGAAAGCACAAAATCAAACTCTATAATTCGCCGGTATTCAATTGTAAAATTCAGTAGTTCGCCGCGTACAATTATGCAACGCACATGAGACTTGTTTATTTTGGAAACTTCTCCTGCGTAAAACGTACGTTCACCGAGAAGAAAGTAATGTATCAGGGAGGAAAGTGTCCAAGGACCGCATCACAATTATGCCGTGTTCCAATGCAACCGGGACACGCAAAATGAAGCTTTTGGTCATAGGGAAAGCCAGGAATCCTAGGCCATTCAAGAATATCTGTCTCACTGAACTGATTGTGTCAAGTGGTTTACTGTTTAATATTTAGTTAATAGATTTATAAATATGTATAATTTAGTAAATATGTGATTTTGATTATAAATAAAACCGTAATTTGCTAGTACAAATTTCTCAAAAAAACTATTTTTACGAAATACCGGTTTTAATTTTTACCATATTTTGTATGTATGCACTATAATCAGCCGCTTTCACTAATTGGACACTTGTCTGGTTTTTGGGGTGGCGGATTACTGAGAGAGTACTATACTATTTTTTATGCAATTATTATCATAACCCCAAAACTGGTTCCGTCTTATGCTATTGTTCAATAATTGTGAATATGTTGTAAGATGAAACCAGTGGTGTTGGTGTTATAATATAAATAAAATTGTGGATAATGGTGCTTTAAATAAAAAAAAAATAAGGAAATGGGTGTTTTATTTGTTACAATGCCGCTAATATTTTTGCGTTCGTAATATTACTGTCCAACATTATTTTAAAGTGTATAAAATTGTGCTGCGGCTTTTACTATGACTGCACATTGGGTTATGCTCCCATTGTCAACTTCATTGTTATTGCAGACAGAGAAGCAGCGGAGGCACATGTTTCAATAGTGTCGTACGACTACCGCCGTCTAGTATTGGGGGCTGGACCTGGAGGGCGAGCTCGCTGCGCCGTGTTCTGGTCGGGAGGCCGTTTACGACTGCGACCTGCCGCTGCACCCGGTGCTGCCAATGCCCATGCTCTCATTCATCATCAGCTCGAAGCTTTCCTGAACAGGTATAGATGGTTCCATATCAAAAATGTATAATAGTATAATGTTACAACATCGGCGCCATAGCCCTTTATTCAAATCTCTCAAATCAACATGGTATTGATTAATTGAATTGTTTTACTCAGAGCTGTCTATGAAGTCCGTGTATGATTTATGCTATTTTTTTTTGCAGTGAAGTATGTAGTTAGAAGTCAATCGATTTCGAGTTCTTTTAGTGTAATATTGTAATGTTAAAAACTTTCAACCAAATTTTTTTAAATCGTTAAAATCAAAATCTGAGTCTTCAAGTCGCGATCAGATTTTGAGGTTAAATTTTTTTATGACACCCGCAACCCTGGTTCTACTATTAATTGAGGCGTCTAATTCCAAAAAGCAATAAGTACACATTTGGTCAAAATCGAGAAAAAAATACGCACATATACTTTGTGCAATATGTATTGATCTATAAATTCCAAAATGCGACATAACCCTACGAAAAAAATTATTTTAAGTCTCGATTTATTACAAAAAGCGCCAAGTCCGTGTTTCATATTATTTAAAGCTTGGTTGATTTCACGCGTGTTTCACCAATAAGGGTACGTTCAATATTGAAAAGGGCGTCTCCCATGCTGTAGCATATGGTAAACTCATGCCAGTGCCACGGAAATATGTGCCTTATGCGGAATAAATTAAAAAGTGAGGTACAAGTAGCACTACGTCCAATTTTATTTTGTCTATATTTATTACATTTAAGAGTTTATCGGATGAAACAAATTGCCATTTGGTTCTAATTTCGACAAAGAATACAACGGAAAAAATAATCTCACGTTAAAACAAATAATTGAAGCTTGAAACATAAAAACGTTTTTTCCCGAAAATATTGAATTGCGGACTTGTCGCTTTTTGTAATTAAACGCCTCAATTCATTATTTTTATTTGTTTCTCATACTACAAATGAGCAATTCCGTAGGATCGTGACAGTTTTGACTCTATATCTGAGTTTGAGTCTTTAAGGACTACATCAAATGCATTGACCCGCTTTTTCTCAACTGCTATAATTGTATCCGGAATGTCGTGTTGTTATAAATATTGAGTACCAATGACAGCAATTTCGTTTGATTCAATTGTAATGTTTAATACGCAGATGCAAAGATCTCTTGCAATTGATGGCGGCACTGCGTGAGACGTATGCTCCGTTGGTAGCTCTCGGTAGACTACCGGCTACTCCTCACCTTGGGTTACAGCCTGCCAGACCACAGGTTCCTGTACAAACCTTCACCCTAGTTCCGCAATCTTGGAGAAAGGTATGTATTCCCACCGAATGGAAATAAAGCTAGACAGTTAAATAAAAATCAGCATGATAGATTGCAGTGTTTTACAAGTAATTCTTGTTAACTGCAACTGTTTTATTTTTTTGACGCTGGAATTTTGTCAAACTTATAAAATCTGACTTTAATAAATGTCCCCATGTTTCGCAACAGACTGTATGTCATGGGGAGACTATGATCCAACAGTAGCTTGATTATGATGATCCAATGCACTTCAATGTTGTCTTCAATGACATATAAATGATGTATTTTATAAGATGTTAATATTTATGAAAAACTTCAATCTGTAGGTTCGTTTGGCTTATCAAGGATCTTACTGTCTTGAAGTCGCTGTAAGGGGTGGGGGCTCTGTGGCTGTAAGAGACGGGGCTTATTCAAGATTTGACCGCAGTGCAGTTGTTGGACAATTCACCCCCACGCAAGGGCTCAAGGTAAATAATTTCATATCAATAACTTCACTAAATATACCAGAAGGCCGGGTGTATTATCTTGATTTATTCAATCTTACTCTTTTTAACTTACATATATATATATACCTATGTGTAGTCTGAAAATGGTAATTTACCTTTTTTCCTTTGAGGTATATTAGAAGTTTATTGATCTATGTACATTACTTTGGAGTGTTCGACTAAATTAAAATATTGAGGAAGTTCTGCAGTTTTTTGGCTGCTTAGCCAGAAGAGTAATTTTGAAAGACTTATCATCAGTGGAAGCATCAGAGAAGGGAGGTAGCCTACACGATAGTCCAACCAAGTGTAAGGTGCTATCGCAATACTTTCAGCTATACGGATGGCAGAATGATCGCTGGAGAGACATAACTAGGAAATTTACCAGGAGTCACGATTCTCAACATGAAAACAAAGAAGAAAGATATTAAGTGCAGAAATGATCTTATTAATTTTGTTTTATTTACAGAGCTTCCTATCGCTTTACGTATCAGAAAGTGGTGCGAGGGTGGTGTCAGAGGATGACAACCCGCCGAGTCCCGTATCGCCGCGGGAGGGCGGACCCAACAGCAGTGGTAGCGGCATGTCTACGGCCCTACTCAGGTTCCCCGCACCCCTCACCCCTCCGCAGCCACACACGCCCCATTCCGCTCCACACACGCCGCACCCTGCCAGTCCTCATCAGGTATTTGTTTTGTTTTGGTCAAATTATTGCTAGATCGTTTATAATAAAACTGAATCAAATGCACTTTTTCTTTCAATGTGTGTTTGAATCCAGAGCACGAAGTCAATAGGTTGACAACCATTCCTCCTAAAAAATGTTTTAATAACCCCATAAAGGAGGAGGCTCACATGTTTTCATAACTTACCTAAACACATATTGATGACTAACCAACATCACGGATCAAGTAAGTTACAACAAAAAATCTTGGAGTGATCCGTGACGTCGGTTAGTAATTAAGGTAATGTAATACCTTCCACAATGGCCGTGCGGCTTAAGCGTTGGCCTATAGTGTCGTGGGTCCCAGGTTCGAATCCTGGGTCTGACAAATATACACATATTGTTTTTCAATTTGTGTTTGAGTCAGAGTATGGACCTAATAGGTTGAGGAAGTGGCTGACATCCATTTCTCGTAAAATCAAAAATCTGTTAATATAAACCTCCACTCCGTGGAGGCCAATGACATATTAAATGGACGACTCACTTCATACCCGGCGCGCACGAGAAATTGTGCATGAAAGTCATTCGCAGATGTATAGGTAGATGTCACGTGACCATTGACGTATCCGTTTCCATTATGCGATACAAGCTTCGAGAATTTATAGTAATATAACCTTTATTGTAATGGCGTATTAGTGTCATGACTCATTGCGTTAGAAACAGATTCTCGGTTACTTACGACTTCTCGGAGATTAGACGCAAGTGAGACCAGCGAATCACAGGCGACTGACTGTCCAATGGTTCCTGTCATTCAATTGCATTGAATAAACATTCATCAATATCTTAAAATGGCATTTTATAAATAATAAATAATACTAACACATGCAGAGTGATATCCCATCTTTCTGGGAGTGTTTAGTAGATTTTTTTACAATTTTTAACTAGGCACATTGGCATTTTGTAACACAATAATAACGGTGGAGTCGAAACCTGACAGTCAGAAATTTTGTATGGGCAGACCCAGCGGTGTCGCCAGACCGCTTGCAAGCAGAATGTTCATTTGAGCGTAGGATACCGATATTAAAATATGAATTTCGCCATCCGGCAGACCCGACACAAAGTGAGTGTCATTTTATTTTCTAGATGCTTCGTCCATATTAATGTCATTGGTGGAGGCCCATATGATCTTATTAGGATCGGACATGGTCGAAAAAAAAAACCTTTAATTTATACATATTGATGAATTCAAACATGTTACATGATTATAATCAATATCGTTAGCCTGGACCAATCCACTGCTGAATGAAGGTCTGCAAGCTGATTCTATTCCTCTCTATTACTATGTACTTCTGCAGAACTTAATTATACTGTTGATCCAGCGGCCTCTAGTCTGCAGTGTGGGCATTTTTAACCTCTTTCTTACCATCGGATGACTGGATTTTGTCCAGTGATTGTATCTTCTTCGAGCTATGTGTTTTGTCCATTTCCATTTAAGCTTTACAGCAAACTATTACATTGCGTTTTGTTTATTCCCATATCTAATTTTTTACGTTACTATACCACATTATATTACTTTAAGTTTCTGGACTTCTCTCTGACAGGGAGTGTGTACACTCCCCGTAATCACATGTTACATAATACTTACTTTCAAATAATGTGATTGATGCTAAGAAATATTCCTTTTTATCATTAGGGTCACAGTGGTTCATTCAATTTGACTTCTCCACCAATGGGTGGTGTGGCGCACGCCAGTCCTGCTTCTCCGCAGCATCCAGGAGCGTCCCCTCTTCCGCCTCTCGCCAGCGCCTCACCCGGACCTGCCTACATGCCGCCAGGTATCCACATTTGACATCAGAAAAATATATTTGCATTTGAAATTTGAACATTGTTTATTAACCTTTTCCACTCGAAATTTTTTTTATAGGTACATACCACCCACTCGAGACTTTTTCCCGCACAAAGCATAATTTCAATATAAAACATTTAATTGGTGAAAAAAATGTAAAAAAATTTTTTTTTTTTTTATTCTGTAAAATAAATTTATAATAAATATACTGTACTTATTTTTAGTTTATTTATAATTCTTGATTGTGTGGTATTTCACAAAGCAATCTCCAATATGTAATCCTGGCTTATCACAGAATCGTAATGAAATAGCGGTATGTAGAGAACTGGCTATAAAGTGTAAATCGTCCATTATGACTGTAAATATGATACAAATGAATTGCCTTCAAATACACTTGTAATATAAGCGGCTGTCTCGTAAATTTCCTAAATTAGTTTCGGGCTCATAACAACTCATTCCCAGTGCGGTACACATTATCAAAAGATTTCTCAAAAAATAATAAATCGATACGTAATAATTTTCATTTGACTCATTAGAGTATTTCACATTATATAGGTTCCGAATCGGCATAATATACTAGTAAGTATTGTCATCAAAAACAGTATTCAAATATAAAACTGTAAACTATACGAGACGCCCCTGCGCAAGCGAGAACCAATAAAAAATATAAACACACTTCAAAATCATGCGTGACAAACACTTCACTCTAGTCTGGGAACGTTCAATAAATAAAATTTATGTGACAAAAAAACATTGCTTGCAAGCGACGACCTACGAATAAAAAAAGAGAAGATTCCGATAAAAATACTATGTTGAAATTAGGCACGCAGTATTCTTTTGCCGACTTCTTTCTCAGATAAATGTAATAACCTATTATTATTCATTCTAACTTGATTGAAATCGCATTATAAAAATTTCTGAAAATATTACAAAAAATGACTTTATAGGCGATGCCGCCGCTACGGCGGCACTCGAGTAATACGGGAAACTTCTAATGCCGCCGATATGGCGGCACTCGAGTGTTAAGGGTTAAGATGCTAATCAAATTGAAATGATTTATTTCAACAGGAAGTCCGTTTACCGCTTGGCCTGGTTCACCGAGTGTCCCCAGGCCATCACCCGCTCGATCTCAAGAACACAAAGGTAACTGAATATTGAATACTTCTCTGTGAGCGCATTTAAGACATCCATCAACAATATCCAAAACATTATGATCGTGTCTGTGCTGATTAGATTCCTCGAATTATAGCTATTTTGTCATATTTTCGGTTAG
The DNA here is from genome assembly GCF_057557595.1 of Rhyacophila brunnea. Classification (NCBI taxonomy): domain Eukaryota; kingdom Metazoa; phylum Arthropoda; class Insecta; order Trichoptera; family Rhyacophilidae; genus Rhyacophila; species Rhyacophila brunnea. The sequence goes on from NW_028232859.1 coordinate 2,708,659, forward strand.
ATTTTTTCACCTGGTTGATGGTATTACGGTGGGGGGTGGTGAATTCAATAAACAAGAACAAGAACTGGAAAAGTATTTATTTAAAAATATGATTACAGTGTATTGTATTCATTAGAAATGTAAATTTAGAAATTCAGCTGGCACCATGCTAGATTGCTAAAAGGACAGGGTCCGACTAACATGTTACCTGCAGCTCTCAAGTAAGCGGCAAGTGACGACTAATATAATCATCGCTAGTTCCCTCTCATTGATGGCTTTGTCTTTTACCTGAAGCCGTCGCTGACTGAGGTTCTTTGTGACCTCAAAATTTTGGTACGCTAACATTCGACTGAGCAGACATTTGGTTATATTTTACAATTCTTAAAGCTAATTTGTACAGGAAGATAAAATATAACTAATTCTTAATATTTCATATAACTAAATGTAAGCTAACTCCTAGTGTAAGACAACCAGAAGTCGGTTCCAGTCTAAACCTCAAAAAGGGGTCAATTTAGTGGATGGCTGCCAATGACGTCTTAATACGCAAACTTTTCCGTGAACGGAACGCCGCTCATACAAAAACGACGTCTTCAGACGTCCCGCTTTAAACGGGATTTTACCTACGTAAATCAATTATTTTAAACATACAAATATGTTGAACACACAACGACATATATTGGGAATATCGTCACATAGTACTCAGAATTGAAACAGCATTCGTTTTTATCACTTGAAACGTAAATTGATTTCGCGGCGTGCAAGGTACCGCCATACATACACCACATGATTTCTTCTTCAATACTAGTGGCTACCATTGACATTTCACTGGAAACCATATTGATATATTTAAGCATAAGTAGGCCTTTTATTATGTGAAAATATAATTCTTAATTATTTAAACACAATAAATTGTAATATATTATAAAATTATATTAGGGTCAATACATTATTAAGTTGTACATTGTAACTTCGTTAATTCGAAACCCACTAATTCGAAATTAGGAGTACATATTTCTAGGATACTGCTAGTTTCCGCTACTGTTTTTAGTACAATTTTATATACTATGTACAGTGTGCGCGATGGGTGCTGGCCGCGTGTTGGTCGGCGGCCGTGCATGGGCCGGCGCCGTGGCAACGCTGCTTCCCGTCTCCGCGCTGGAGTCTCTGTGTCTGCCCTGTGAGCCTCCCCCTGGGGCTCCCGGACCCGCCCTGGCTCCCATTGAAAGATTCCTTGGATGTGTCTACATGAGGAGACATCTGCAGAGATTTATACAGCAGGAGGCAAAAGATACGGTAAGGCACTGTAAATACCTAGTTATATAATATATATAATATAATTAATACCTACATAATGACAGTTGTGAAGATCCCTTACTAAGCGATTATTTAGCTCTTACCTTAAAAATACCAGTTGCGAAGACTCAATAGCAAATAATTATATAACATTTTAAGTTTTCCTTGACATGTGAAGAAAGCATTTGATTACGGGAATTTATTAACCACTAAAATTTAATTAATCAGTGGTAGAAAAGATAATATTTACTTGTGGATAAACACACTATGACATTACAAATTGTATTGGTGAACTAGGCGCTTTTTGACAAGCTTATATGGTGTGCTGGAAAAATAATACTCTGTTCGAAAACAATGGTGTACATATTATCGGCCTCTTACGGCTCGTCTTAATCAAAATTTTTAGCAATTTTGATTTACATATGGTACTGGATATAAAATAACATGTGAGTAACAATTCAAAAAATTCAACAGATAAAAGATAGTTCAATACATATCTCCTAAAAACACTTACTTGTTAGTGGAATGTAAATTTACCTGTCTTTTACGTCTCCTGTAAAATAGACAAAAATGAGAAACGTTTCTTTGACCCTGAGGGGCCGTGCCGTTATGATAATAACAATCTACGGCGCCGGTTTTATCGTTCTGTTATTTGTTCTGTGTACTACATAATATTTATGTCTAATTTGACTTAAATATATTTATCTCATACTATTCTATGAGTCGAGTGCGGCTCTTGTGGTGCAGTGCATAAGGCACTGGCCTTTTGTCCGGGAGCTCCAGGTTTCATCCCGGAGAGGACCTAATATATTTATGTGATTTTCTCAAAGCCTGGGTGTTTGTGATTGTTTCACCTATTACTAAATACACTACTAACGGTCTTGGGCCTCTGGGCTTATTGTAGTGTTAAAATTTAATTGAAATCGGTAGAGCGGCCGTTTATGAAGCATTGGTTTACAGATTTGATCCTGCAGCTGTCAGAGAATTGTGTATGTTTTCTTTTTTTAAATATTTTTTAAGTTTACTATATATTTAAAGTTATATAATATATTTAAAGTTAAATATATATTCAGCTCAGTGGAATACTAAAGGTGGAACAAAGTTCAACTACTAAGTGCCGTATAACCGTCCTTGAATTTTTTTGTAGGTTACCAGCACCTACCTCACTTTAACAGGCACTGCGTTTGTAGCATAAATAAAAATGGTGTTTTTTATTGCAGCTAACACTGGTGGCGTGTGCAGAACCTGGTGTAGTTGTATTCCGGTCGGAAGCTGGAGGCCTCACAGGACGTGTAGCCCTGCACCCGGCTCACATGCAGAGCTTGCATCTCACCCTGGCACTTCTGCCCGACCACAAGGATCAATGGAGTGCAGATGAACTGCAGGTCAGATATTGATCATTACATTTTGACTATTTTGAATTGGTATCAGGCAAGTGTGTTTTTGTTGTTTTCCCCTTTCTCCCCTATTTTGACTTTGCTGAAGGAGTTGATGTGATGTCCAACGGCTAATCCTTTTATCATGTTCGCGGCACGATGTGACATGACATCTATCTTCTTTGTCTCAGAGCAAATGGACACAACGCAATGGCTCTCAAGAATCTTGGTCGCTCGCCAGTCTTCTCATATCTTCCCAGATCATGCCTGTTGCTTTTTCACATCAGATATGATGAGGGGCTGTAATGTCCGCTCTGTTGCTTTTAAAGTCATACCACTGTACACCTGGTACCTTTCAGCATACTTAACGTCTTAGGTGCCATGAATCACTACCATAAAGCAGCATCATCAGAATTCAGGCCGCATTTGATTTTAATTGACTACAGCCGTGAGTCCCAGACATTCAGCATCAAGCTGAATGTTACTCCAGCCATTTCTATTTGGATAGCAAGCTCTTTTTGTAAAATGTCATCTTATGTGATCTGCAACCTTAGATATTTAAAACTATCGTCACTCTCGATGTTCTACGGCGACAATTACTATTATAGTACATAACGTTGGTTTTCTTCATGTTAATTTTCAAGCCAACATGACTTCTATAATAGATCTCCTTATTTTGTTTAATTATCTTGACAGTTGTCTTGCATTTTTAATCTGCCATTAAGTGTCACGGTGCTGTACTTGTACGACAGAAAGACTTTGTTTTTCTGGAGTATGACTTTTTTAAGTTTCTCATTTTTTAATGTAATGTCAGATCCCCAGGTTGAAGAAGAAGTTAAAATTTTTCCTTTGCATTACAGGTGATTGAAAAGTACTTTGAATCACGAGTTGTGGCGCCGCCGTACAAGCCGAATTCTGTGTGGGGATGGGGCCGCATGTGGGGCTGTCCACCGGGTGTGATCCATGATCTGGTGCAGCTGATGAGGCGCGAGCTGGCAGGGCCGGGTGCCCCCGTTGCCCTACAGCCCGTGTGGTCCCTCCAGTGGGCTCTGCGCATTCCTCCGCAGGCCCCGCCCATCGTACCCACCGCCAACCCTGCCGTGCTGCTTGCCAGGAATAAGATACTGATCTTTGTGAGTATTTTCAAAAATCTAGTCAGATGGTGAGAGTCATAAGATAGAGAATGAAAATAGAGTAAATAATCTGACAAGGAAGAAAGATTTTGTTAATGGCCCTGACCTACTTCGAGTTGTCATTAATGACACCTGAAATTTTATTAAATTAACATTTTGTTTACACACTGATGCTGTTACAGAACAATTTAATATTGATACATATCTTATACCCAGGTTTAATATCAAATCATGATTTTTTGTACTTTGTATCATAAGGGCTAAATGCATAATAATAAATAAGTGCGTGAGTATGCTTAACTAATGCTTAACTTCATACCTTTGAAATCAGAGACTTTCTAGAAGTGAGAAAAACTATTCTTATTAGAATGCTTAGTTAAGGCTAACTTACATGATAGACTTCTCTGCATTTAGTCATAATTCTCTTAAGGGGGAAGGTGTTCCATGTCAGCTATTTTCTGGTATTTTCAGAGGTTAAGCCTGAATAGTACGTAAGATTTGTAGAAAAACTATTTATATAATTATGAAGCTTATTCATCGTCAAATATTTATGTAAAACATTTGATAACTACATAAAGTATTTTTATGACGTAAAATAATATTCTTTGAAACCGTGAAACGTGATAATTGAGAACGAAGCCATATTTTTGTGACATTAATAGGCTGTGATGATGACAAATTTTTCCCTTAATTATTATCTCAAACGATTTATTATAGATAGTTGTAATGTTATAAAACATAATGTAGTAAAATATATTCAGTATAATTATAATATTTGCAGTTTCTATTGGTTCTAAATCTAATGGAAGCGAGTGGACATTTTGTTATTTAAATATGCTACAATTATAGACATACGAAATAATATAAAGCTACGTATCAGAAGGTTTATCATTAATCATTGAATGAATGATGAAATATCTTGTTAGTTATAAATTTATAATACTAAATAGAGACCTTTTTAAAACAACTGTTTCCACGAAATATTCGACCATCTTGATATCCATCAGACACATGTCAGACCCGCCTGCGAATTGGTGTAAGATGTATGGAATTTTTAGCTGGTATTATTTTCACTTTATATGACCAAAAAAATACGCCAACACACAAGTATTGTACAAAAATATGTTTATAAAAGTGAATGCTACAAATTGAACACAAAAATAGGCGAAACAAACACAAATTCGAACATATTATTCAAAAGGAAAACATATTTTGACAGAAGAAGACAATAGCAAAAAACATCTGAAGAAATTTGTATTTGCGTCAATTCTACGTCATGTCATACTAAATCATATATCCATCTATATTTTTACACTGTTGCAATCTATTTGTCCCTAATATTGCAACATAGCAATCGGTTTTCTGTCCCTTTCTATTACTATCTTGCTCTATATTCAAAATTAATTTATTATGATTGTACAATAGGATAGGTATTTTTTTAGTTGTGATAGATTTTTTATTTCAGTGAAATTTATCGGGTCGTCATGTGTTGCCATATCTACTAAAATATTATTGGATTGATATTTTAGTAAATAGGTGATAAAATGAGTTTTTTCACCAGCTGTAGGTACTAGTTTAACTATTTTTTATTAAATAAATAATACACATGAGGTTTTACGAATTTCACATTTGTTATTAAACATACTTATATAATTTAGAACACCTCAAACACATCGCGAAGTGAAAATAGCTATATTTTTTACTTAGCGATGTATTGTCCCAAATTATGAATCTACCTAGGTTAGGTACTGATATATTTGACTGATTGATGAGATGATTTTAAAGAATACTTTCATCAAATGACATAATAATGGATGCCCGTACATATTTTCCAATTTAATATTTTTTTGAAAAAAACTAACCATTTAATTTCGAAAATTTCACGTAAATTTATTTGAGCGGGAATGCGAAATTTTCAACCTTTTTAGTTCTTTATATAACAATATTAATGCATTTATTTATACCTACTTACACAAAATGCCGCGTTTTCATTATCCAATGGCTGGAAATTTTAAGAAGGAGAGAAATTGGAAATATTAATACAATGTATTAATACAAGGAAATATTAATAAAACAAAGGTTCTAAATTATTATTTATAGTTTGACACAATTATTCATAAAACATACATATTTGAAAAGTCCACATTTCACAGAAAAGTTTGGTTTACATTTGGTAATTATCTCGCGAAAGTACATTTTGCGTATTTTTATAATAATTATGGTCATTTGTAGGTAGGGAAGACACATGTCAATTTTCATGTAGAGTAGGTATTTAATTAATGATGTATCACATAAATAATATGAACTAATATCTTAAACTTGAGATGGATTGTGATCAATTATCATTCCCTTTGCACAATGTAATCATTCTACTGGATATTTTTTATATCTAAATAGCTTTATGTTAATAATATACAACTCTCAGAGAACTTGAAGCCTTTTTTTTTTTTTTTTAAATAAAGTTAAAATTACGAATTTAAAACATTTGAATGCCAAGAAATTAAACAATTATGTCCAAAATAGTTATAGGATGGACAAAAAATGGAGTGATGTTGAATAGAAGTCTATAAAACATATAAACAAAGAATAGGTACCTAGTACATTAAGTATGTATAGGCTCAGATACACATGCGAGAAGCTCGGATGCTTGATGATAAGTAACTATGTATACACATGTTAGCTTAACGCTTTTCTAGCTAGTAATACGATATAGAAAATATACGACTAACTAGCGGCGAGAAATGGAGGTAGGCTATTAAAATTCGACATAAATAATGCACACTTAACTTTGTTAGCCATACTTATTTGTTTTTATTGAATTAAGAATACAATTTGCAGATGGTGCAGGTTATTTTATAAAATTCAAATAATCCCTGCCTACTCCATCTTCTACTTCGGCCATATCCGCCCCTTAGTTGGAGCATATGGACACCACGAGGCGCCTCCAAAAATCCCTGTTGCTCGCTAGTTTTCTTGCAGCATTCCAGTCCGCCGTATACACTCTATAGATAGTATTTAGCGGCTTTCCAGGACGCCGGAATCCGGTTGTCTTGAAGAACAGGCAAGCCAGGTTGAAGTTCTCTTCTGGCATCCGCAGCACGTGACCGAGCCGGGTCCAACGTCGCTTCTTCACTCTCAGTGTGACGTGAGGCTGCTTGGTGCGTTCTCTTATCTCCTCGTTACTCCTAAAGTCATACACCGCACACCCAATATCCATCGCAAACATCTGTTTTCGAAGCTCAGTATAATTTTGCTCTGAGCCTTCGTAAAGTGCCATGATTCGCTACCGTAAAGCAGCACCGTCAGAATGCAAGCGTCGAATAGGCGGTATTTGGCGAGTACAATCTTGAATCCCAGACACTCCGCATCGAGTTGAATGTTGATCCAGACATTCCCATTCGGATAGCAAGCTCTCTCTGCAATATTCCATCCCGTGATGTGTACCTCCAAGTATTTGAAGCTGTCGACGCTCTATCCGAACTCTTAACCATAATAGTTTTTCAGTCATACTTTTTTGTTTTCATTGAATTGAGAATACATATTACAGATTGCGTCGGTTAGTTTTTTTTTTTAAATTCAATCAGGCCTACCTACACCATAATCGATTAAAAATATTCTTCGATCTATAAAATCATCCATGGTTTAATTGCATACATTTAGATGTTTTATCATCATCATCAGGGGCGCGACAACCCGGTGTGGGTCCTAGCCTCCTCCAACAGCTCCCTCCACCTGTCCCTATCTAGTGTGGAAGCTTTCCAATTTGGTACCCCCAGAATACGGCAGTCACTGAAAGCTCCATCCAACCAGCGAATCTTTGGCCTCCCTCTTCTTCTACGTCCTATTGGATTGCTGGACATCACTTTCTTTGCCGGTTCATTGTCATTCATACGGTGCACATGACCTAGCCATCGCAGTCTCCCAATCTTAATTGATTGAACTGCGCTGCAATCTTCGTATAGCCCGTAGAGCTTAGCATTATATCTTCTCCTCCAATTGGTGCCATCCCTGATCGGTCCATATATACGGCGGAGAATTTTTCTTTCAAAGATGTTCAGGGCTCGTTCATTTCGCAGAGTTAATGTCCAGGTTTCCGATGCGTAAGTGTGCACTGGCTTTACAAGTGTCTTGTAAAGAGTGCTTTTAGTTCGGCGAGATAGTATGCGGGACTTAAAATGTCTTAACAGACCAAAGTAGCATTTATTCGCAGACATGATTCTCTTGTTGATTTCTTCTGTAATATCATTATGTCGAGTTACAAGAGATCCAAGGTATATGAAACTGTCGACTGTATCAAACTTGTATGCACCAATATCTAACTTTGGTGCGCCTTCTCGTGGTGTGACATAGACAGGCATGTATTTAGTTTTTGCCTCGTTTATTTGTAAGCCCATTCTTTTGGCAGAGGCTTCTAGTGCTGTGAATGCCTTTTTTTAGCGCCAATTCTGATATGGCAATGATGTCGATATCATCGGCATGATGTTTTATAGATTAATGAATATTTTTTGACTATTATCTACAGTGGCATGAATCATGCAAGGTTTGATTGAATTTTAAAAACTAACGAACGCTATCTACACATTGCAGTCTTAGTTAAATAAAAACAAATACGTTTGAATGACAAAGTTTAGTGTACACTATTTATGTCAGATTTTAACAGCCTACTTCCACCTTTTGCCACTGCTACTAAAATACGCTCATGGGGCATGTTCTGGCATTCCGGTGACTTGCGCCATGTGATTTCCTCTGCCCCTACACGGCCTACGCCATGTCCGGAAAGTCAGTTGAAAAGAGCTGATGACCCTTACGAGTTACTCGCATGTGTATCGGTTGCTTAGTATAGATTTATTTTGTTCCATTTGTTCCGTCTTATTCATATGAACCCATTGACCAGTAATGATGTTATCCGAATCTGTAAAAAATATTAAGTACATAGTTTTTAGAACAGTGATTTTTAACCTCGTCTGGTTGGCGGAAGCAGTGACACACCGAAGAAAATTGTCACCTACAAGCAGACATTTTCGCCCTTACGATTTTTATTAAAAAATATTAATGTAATTTACTATTGCATTTTATTTTTACAATGGACGTATACAAGTAAATTCATAAAAACTGATATATACTACACTGCTCGCAGAACCCAGTTGGGAATCACTGTATAGAATCAGATAGCTAGTATAATAATATTTAATTTACGGGTTAGTTACCTGTTTCTAAACAGATGCTGTTTGGTAACTGGCAAATAAAATTACAGCCTCAGCGATTTATCTTGCTTTTGTAATTTATTTGATTAAACATTTGATTCTTCGATGTCCCTACTGCAAAAGTATTCTGAAAATAATGTAATCATAACAGGTATAATGTTAAAAAAACATCTTAAAGTAATGACATTATGAGACGAAAACGCAAATATTAACAATGCACATAACCTCAAAATGATATGGACTAATCACTAAATTATCAAATTTTAATAATTATCATCTATGTCTATAAGACATAGATGATAATAATGCATAAATGATACAATGTATTACACAAAATACAACTATAATAATCATTAAATTTGTTTTACTTACTTTTTGAAATATCGCATTATATGAGAAGGTATTATTATCATTTTAGAATCCATTATAAAAAGTGACGTTTACAATAGTTTACATGCACGTGAAGCTAGCCACAAGTCGTAAAGGCTAAAGTGCACTTTATTATTTAGCCAGTTAAATGATAAATTTAAAAATAGCATAAACATTTTAAATATGCCTGAAATAAAATAGTGTTAATGTTAATAGAGAAACAAAAAATGTGTGTATTTTACCAAATGTATTACGTATTTCATTATGTACAAATCTATTTTGTTAATTCGTAAAGCACAACCACGTACGTAAAACGCATGTCCAATGTTTAATTATTTATTATCGAATTCAGATGTGACAGAAAGAGAAAGATTAAGCTTTTAATCATATTAGCATGCGTAAAAGAGATGCAACATAATATCACTTTCACTTTAAAAATTATACCTAGTATTCAATGTCATAGTTCAACTTTAAATGAAAAAACAGAAACTCTAGGTAAGCATGTGTGCCCTTAATATGTACTGCAATTGCACACAGAAAAAAATCTCAATACCCTAGTTCTATTGGGAGACAAGTTCAAATTTCAAGGTTTTGAATTAATAATTCCATTCGATCTAGAAGGGTGTTTTATTTATAATTTAACAAAAAAAATTTCTTTAACTCTAACTCTTTAAAATCGAACAACCCTTTCTGGGATTAATCATTAATTCGGGAATATCTGGGTTGATTATTTGTTAAAATGTAAAATTTCGTTGTGCATTCATTGCTAAGTCCATTTGACATAAATAAAAAAAAAACACATTTACTTCAAAAATCATGAACATTGAAATGAGAATTTGTGCACAATTTTCAAACGCCATTTTCTAAGAACAAGGTATTTTGCGTTGTATCCTAATAGAAGTAAGGTATTGACTGTTATTTACAATACCGATCACCCCGTGGAATGAATAAATGATGTTTACAGTTGTGTTTGAGTCGTGGAGAATCTCAAGTGGTGTTGCCGGTGATGTACGACATCGGGACGAATGTGACACAGATGGCAGAGAAGAGGGATCCCGCTGCTCACCACGCACCCACCTCACTTCTGCAACAAGCCTCCGTGCAACTCAAGAGGTCCGTTATTTACATTATTGTTTTATTTCCTGCTCCGAAATACTGTACTATTGTGGCTGGATAACATCTTCCAAATAGCCAAAACTGGCTTCCCCGCTAATGCAGAATAACATGAACAGTAGGGATTCCAATCCCGAATCCCTGAATTCTGAGCTATTTTCGATACCTACGAATCCCGGGATTGATAAACATAATCCCGAAACTTTCAGGATTGATTTTTTTTATCAATTTTTATGGAAAATAAAATAAAAACGAAAAAATAACAGAAAAAATACTTTTAATAACAAATAACTACATTAGAAATAAACTGAGTTTGAATGAAGTTTGATTTATACCCATGTGTAAGTTGCTGATTGATTTTATTTTTTCACATAAATTAATAAAAATGAGAAAGATTGGAAAAAAACAATGCTTCGCACTTTTAACAAAGTAATTCCACCATGATCTCATACGTTTTACGGCAGTTTCATATTTGGCTGACTAATTAGATTTCTGAAGCGGAAAGGCCATAAGTACACCATGATTTGCTTTACTATTTTAAATCTCGCTTACCCATTCATTAAGTGTTTACTATCAGAAACAGCAATCTCATATTAAATTCACATTATTATTTATATTACAATATTATTTACTCCATTAAACTTATGTATTTCCAAGATTGAACGTATATAATATTAACACTATACGGTCTGCGAATTTTCGCGACATACCTACACCAATATCCGGTATTTTTAAATGAAAATCAACAAATTTCGATCACGAAGTTAAAAATGATATAACTTTTGAACCTATTGATATATTTCAATAAAATTTTCAGAAAATACTTAAAATATATCAATGCATCAAATTGTGTCATTTATTTAACACTTGTCAACCTCTGGCCCGCGTTCCATAAAGGTAAAGTATATAATTTGTAAATTTTCGTAAATTATTTATTATAATGTTAAGGAAACAGCCTATTGGTATAAAGCAATCACAATATATTATTTTTTAATTAAAAAAATATAATAAAATATTCAAATACAAAATGTTTTACACCGCTATAGAATATGTATCAATTCATTTTTAGCGCTAGCTACTCATATCTCTGATTATCAAATATAATAATAACAAAGACTTCACACAAACTGTGAGTGTTTAAAAATAAATGCACATTCATTCCCGAACGAACACTTATTACTGATTTATTGGTTTTACGAGTTTTATGGCTGAGGCCTAGCCGATAGAGGCAGTGCAGTGGCGTGCATATTTTCGCGTAAATTCAATTAAATAAAATGCACGCATATACATTCCCACCGCTTATTACAATTTGGTATTTTTGTAGGAATCGAGACAATCCAATGACAGTGCAGAGGCGTGCGTAAAAAATCATATAACAAAATCTAAGAGAAATAAATTGTAAAACAAACATACATATTCCACAAAAATATTTGAATCAACACTCAATCTTATGGATAATACCTTTAGATAACTGGCTAGGCATGAAATAATTATTGGCACATAATAATATAGTGTACGAGTAGATTTAAAACAAATTAAACACTAAAACTGAAATTATTTGAAATAGTTTATAAAACTATGAATGTAAATGAAGTAACAACTAATACACTTTTTTAAATGATACGAAAAAAAGCAATTACCAATATGTAGATGTAGAGGTACTTTACACTCTTTGGACATGTAAATAGGTTCTTTTCGAAGTTTATGTGAGGAACACACTTTACACTTTCTTCTTAAACGTGTATTAGTTGCGGAAATCCCCGGAAATATTTGATTGTGACTGAAAATTGCGGAGATATTTGATGTTGTTTTATACTGCCAGAGAGTCTTTGTAATGAGGTAGGTGAACTGGTTTTATGGGTTGAATCTGTATCAGAAGATGTAGAAGGTGCATGCGTTTCCGCAACATCAATTGATTCAGATGTCTGTATATCCTCGATCCAAACTTTATGTTCAACAAAAAATCGTGAAATTTCATTTTTCATTATTAGTGAAAGGTAAATAATGCAATATTTGAAAAACCGCTTACGTGGTATAGTTTTCGAAAATATGGGAGTCTCTATAAGTGGATTTGTCGACCAATAACACTGAGTCGCTTTTCTGACAATGCCCATTATTATCACCAAACCAAACCACTTTTTTAACTCCGACATGGTTATGTCCACTCATTTTTTAGATTTAGCTTCAGGACTTAAATTATCAGTGTCAAATGTTACTCCTGATAATCCTTCAAATGGCTTGTTCTCTCTCGGCGGATCATCATCGTTCCATCATTGTCGGCCTTAGTTTCTAAATCCTCAGAATCACTCGCGAAATATGTTGTACGTGGGCGTGTTCTCAAAGGAGCAAATGAGTCTGTTTCAATATCACTAAAATCTCCGATATCTTCACAGTCACTGGGAATATCTGACATACAATCCGCATAGTTTTCCTCTAAAAACGATTGGTCCTCCATTTTAAAAAGTTTTTTTGGAGATAAAACTAATAAAAAATATATTCTTCTTCTTTCACCCTGTCACGTCCCAACATTGGGGCATAGGGCAAGCACAAGTTGGCGCCACTTCCCTCGGTCCATCGCCAACTCCTGTGCCTCCCGCCATGTCAGACCTGCAGCACGTAGGTCGCTTTTGTAGCATCGCTGCAGGGTGAGGGAGGGCCGGCCACGGCGACGGAACCCTTGAGGCTGTGCCACAAGGGTACGAAGTGCCGCACTCTTTGGCGGCATCCGGAATACATGTCCCAGCCACGTGAATCGTCTCTTCGTGATAACTTCAATCACCGAAGGCTGTTGTGTCTGCTCACGAACTCGGATATTTGTAACGCGGTCGTACCAATGTACCCCTAAGATTCTGCGGAGACATCGATTCTCAAAGCTCAAAAGCCGTGACTCTTGAAGCTTAGTAAGATGCCATGTCTCACAGCCATACAGGAGCACAGGTAGCACGCACGCGTTAAACAAACGACATTTGTTTTGTTTTTTAAAAAATATATATCCTAGCTAAAATACACTTAGATTAATTATTTTTTCAATGAAATTAGTGCAACAAATATAAATAATAATAGCTATTATTTATGCAGTTACACAAGCAATAATCTCCCGATGGATGATGAAGCATGGTGGACGTTTCATGGGTAGTAAACCATTAAAGACAAAATATCAAATAGCACGCAATTTCATAGCTAAAAATCGCGTTCATTTTTTAAAAAAAGAATGCAGGTTCATAAATGGTTGACTGCCACTGAAAAGGGTCGACAATTAAATTTCGAAGTTGAAGTGACGACACTGGAATATAACATTGTGTGTTTATTACCTTTTTTGTTTATGTCTCGTGATTCACCCTCCTAGAAACGGGCTTGTAACTAATTAAAAAAATGGTATAGGTACAAAAAAATACTGAATGGTATTACGTCCGCCATCTCTGTAAAAACCCCGAAATATTTTTTTTTCATCGTGATTTTACTTCTTGCACATGTCATTCAACCATCTGTCGATAGATCTTGCAACCAAATATTAAATTTCATATTTATTTTTCACAGTAAAGATATGCGTAAGTTAAAACGCCACGTTGGCGTCGCCGGATCGTAACGTTCGGCTCGCTAAGGACGCCAATGTGGCGTTGCCGGACCGTAAAGTGTTAAGAATAAATGTCTTAAATAGTATAAATTTTAGGTAGGTACTAGATTTATTTGTGACCGATTTTATCAATGTTATTTGTAAATTTTTTTTTTTTATATTAACAATGGAAAAAAATGCCAATCCCGGGATTGTCAAATTGTAATCCCGAAATCTCGGGATCAGAATTTTGGCTCGGGATTGGATTCCCTAATGAACAGTGACTTTTTTTCATACAAGATAGATTATAAAGCTAAATAAAAAATAAAACATTTTAAAAAGCGTTGTGTTCAATAGGTAGGATTTTTTAAAGTTGTACAAAGTCATGAAGAATCATGAAAATCATGATCACAGGTTCTCAAACTTATTTCGACCACGCCCACTTTGAGATTTAAAAAAAATCTAGTGCACCCATATTTTTAACTTACCTTTTTACATTACCATCTGTTGCGTATCTTAAACACAGTAGTTATCGCAAATATAATTTTTAAACATGCATTATTATATGGATAGGATAGATAGAGTGTGACCCATATCCTATTTCTGAGATTAAAGAATGTTTCAATGAGAGGAAATAAAACTCATACTTAATCATATTTAGAAGTATTTTTATTAACATTAAAAGAAGGCTTTGAATTTAAAACTTATCTAATGTGAAGGATGAATCTGATGCAGCTGATTTCTCTTTTTAAATATCGGAAATCACAGACAATTTTATTTTAGTTAACTTAACCATGGACTACGTACATGAAATATAAAGCTGCATCCACATTATTACATTTAACTCTCTCTATTTAACGACTCTAATTTAACCGTCTATACGGGACTCCAAGCATTCGAGTAGTAAATCCCATCTCAAGTAGTGGTGTCATGTCTAGATTCCGTTGGATTTTTATAGATAGAATTTGTCTGCCGTCGCCCCTCTAAATTTCCTTAACGCCCTCTAATTTTCTTTGAGCCTTCTACTGCCCCCCTGAAAGCCTCCAGTGCCCACAAGGGGGCATTATCGCCCATTTTAAGAAAGACTTCTAGATGCTCTGGCGCAGCCCGGTCACTCCGCAATCACAGATATTCTTGATCCACAAGTAAAACTACAAATGTGCCAAAATTTTCCTTCTTAATAATAAGATTCCTTCTTAATAAAATTCCTAATTAACCTTCTTTTACTAGCCGCGATTAGATATAAACAAGAAGAGACCTTTAATTTTTCAATGTGTTGATTGTAACAGAATATAAATTTTTCTATGTCCTACTAAACCAATTATGTTATTATATGTAGTACAACATTTTGGAATGTAGTCAAGATTTCCACTTCGTCTGGTCATAGTCAAAATTTGCTTGGTTGTGATGGTTTTTATAACATGATTCTTTGTATGTTACAGGTTTGCTGATTTTGTCGTTCTCCCCAACGGGGAATGTTCTTTGTGGCCAGCCGTCCGAAATCTGTTGACCGAACTAAGTGTCCCTCCGGATGTACCTCTGCCGGCGCCTCCGATCGCTCAATAAAACACTCATCCCAAATGGTTCCTATCCGATGATTACAATTATTTTATAATGACACCGTGCCCTATGTAGTCAGATTGTTATTTCAACTGTTATCTATATCTAATGACTGACTGAGGATCTCAGCTCCCCTAGGAATTCGCTTCATTCCTTTCCATTCAATTCATTTTATTTATTAACATAAGTGAACATTACAGAGTTAAGTTCAAGACGTTTACAGCATGACATGAAACCTAATACATAATATAATGAAAAATAAGTAATGTAAAAACAGTGAAAATAATACATGTAAATGTGAAAAGCAGTGTGGGTTAAAAATAATATACAAAATGTTATCAGTTTACATCTCTCTAATCTTCATGTCTGTTTTTGAGATTGCTTAAGAAAGATTTGAGATACATCGCTGTGACTCTGATTTCTTCAAGATATATTAAGGTAGTGTGGCTTCAAAGGGACAATATTATTACACGTCGTGTGATCGTTTACTCTTCGTTGAATAATATAATATATATTTTATAAGAGTATACAGTAAACTCTCGATTATTTATGTGGAAATTATCCGTGCATGAAATGAATAAGGTTTCAAGATATGTTTGTAAATAATATCTGATAGGAAATCGTTCAAATCGACTCAAAAATGTACAAAAATAATCATCAGCATTAGAAATATGTAACAGTATTTTAAAATGAATATAAATTAATAGTTCAAATTATCCTCAACCCCTTAGCCCGGATAATTGGGAGTCTACTGTACATACTTACATATTGCCCAAATTTTTTGAGTGTAAATTTCTGAATATTGTTAATGTTAAAATAATCATCATTTTTGCAAAATTTGTTTGAAATTTAACTATAATTTCGTGAAATTTATACAATTGATTTTTTTTAACTTTTAGAATGGTCATACCACACTGTGTTTCGGAAACTTCTTTCGGAAGTTTTCTATGAGATCTTTATGACTTTTGAGACTTTCATCAATCTCTTATAAAATGATACGTGCATCCATTTCAAAATAATATATTTTTAAAATTTTAAATCAAAATTAATTTGATGTTACTATGTATATAATATTCACCTTTCCATTTTGTATGTGTTCGACCTTCTTTCTGGTTGAAAATGGTGATCACGGCCAAGCAATAATTTATATGGTTATTTATAATTGATGCCAGAATGTATGTGAATGTTTACTATTAAAAATTTATGAAAACAATAGTATGTGTTTTTTTTCAATTTATTTATTTTTACATATTGTGGACATTACAAATTATAAGTTTAAGACGTTCACAACATGACATTTAGAAACAAAGAAATATTATTAAAATAGTATTAGGTACATAAAAAAAAGAATAGATCAGTATTAAGTTATTCAACAGTAGAAATGTGTAAATACAAAAAATATGCAGTATATAGGTACAAGGAAGTAGGTACACCGGATGAGTTAAGCAGACCCTATTTTAAGAATTTATAAAACAACGTCCACCTACTCATCCTCACGTAGATGGAATATATCGACATCCGAAGCGATTTGATTGAACAGAGTTATTGCCCTCCCAATTGGCATCACCAATGGCAGGTTAGTTCTGCTCCTCGGGAGAACAAACAACTGATGCTCCCGATTTCTAAGATAGTTATCAGGGACACACAAGTCAATATTACCAAGAATGGCAGAGTTCTCATTTACACCACGTATAAGTCGAAAAAAATACATGACCAAATATTGATATCTTCGAGCACTTAAACTACAGTATGTAAGCATACCTAAGAGAAAGGCAGTTGGATAAAGCCACGCATATAACCTCAAATAAAGGAGTCTCAAAAATTTTTTTTGAACTCGCTCCACCATAAGGTCATATTTCAACTGATGCGGGGCCCAAACAATCGACCCACTCTCAAGCCGGCTTCTTACTAAGGAATTATAAAGAATTTTTAATACAGTAACATCCGAAAAGACCTAGGAAGTACGCAAGACGAAGCCCAACATTTATAGCGCCTTTTTGCAAACGATAACTAAATGACAGCTTACTGTCAAACGTAATGCCAAGATCCCTTACAGATGGTATTCGCGAAAGAACTCTCCCATGCATCGAATATTGGAAAAATATTACTCGCGAGGCTCTGGTAAATGATAAAATATTGCATTTTTCAATATTAAAGTCCAGTTTGTTACGCCTGCCCCAATCTAATATATTATCTATATCATGTTGGAGTTGACGACAATCGTCCAAGGTGACAACTTCCATGAAGAGTTTCAAGTCATCAGCGAACAACAAAAACATAGCATTTTTAATGACCATTGCTGTCATTTATAAAAATCGTAAACAGCAATGGCCCCAAGTTTGAGCCCTGAGGGACACCAGAAAATGTATTGAACGTCTTTGACTGATAGACGCCATATGATGCATATTATTGACGATTCCTAAAATAATATAATAACCGAATAACTTCAGAAAACGATCGGACAATCCAATTAGTTGGAGTTTTTTCAACAGGATGTCGTGATTGACTCTGTCAAATGCTTTTGAGAAGTCATTGTAGGAACAGTCAACCTGATGGCCGCTATCTAGTGCTGACGACACATAATCTACAAATACCATCAGGTTAGTTTCCGTTGATCGGCCAACTCTAAATCCATGCTGCTCATTCATTATAAATGACTCAATTTTTGGATAAATCATATTATGCATGATCATCTCAAGAACTTTTGCGGGTGCCGAGAGAACAGCTACCGACCTGTAGTTCTCCACTGATGACTCGGTACCACTCTTATAGATTGGAGTAACCTTTGACATCTTCCACAATTCGGGAAAGATACCCGTCTCCATCACAAGATTAAATGTATATGAAAGCGGGCCCTTTGACTAAGTCAATACACCCCTATAAAAAAAATGTTGGGAGATTATCCGGTCCTAAAGATCGAGTGTTCTTTAGTTTTTTAATGAACCTAAACACAATGGCAGCATCAATCAGAAGGATATCAATAGATTGGGCACCGCGTGATGGTTTTCTTGACGTTGAGGCAACATCCAGATTCGGACTACTAGTTGCGTAGACAGACCTGAAGTGACCGGTAAATGCCTCTGCCACTCCAGATCCGGTCACCTCTACGCCTTTCCAACTCATTGAATTGGCAAACCCACCATCCCTTCTTAAAGATTTAACATAGTCCCAAAACAATTTAGAATTTTCACGGATGCAATTTTCTACCGTTTCTATATGCGCTCGATAGGCCAGCGAACAGCTTGCCGCACTCTTGAGCGATTAAGACTAAACATTTCATAGTCTTGCTGAATATGCTTAGTCCTCCAAGCTTTATGGTAATAATGTTTGACCTCAATGTCCCCGATAATTTCCTGAGAAAACCGCCTTCCACCATGACATGGCGACATCCTTGTAAAACACTGGTTAAACACATTATAAATAACACTAAAAGTGCTGTACTGCGTCATTTACGTCACAAATTTCATACAACTCACTCCAATCTACCTCAACCATTAATGAGTAAAGCATATCGAAGTTGCCACCTTCAAAGATCCACCCCCTCTGCAGATTTGTTCTGTGTGAGGGAATGTTAGTCCTCTGAAGGAGAGTTGGACGAAACTCATGTAAAAAAGCTAAAGTAGGGTGATACGCATCTTCTCATACGATCGGTGACATACATGGCGAAATTGATATTTTAACGTTGCTAAAAATCTTTAGTTAATAGTTAATATAATAGTTATAAATAGTTAGGAACATCATTGTACTGGGAAAATCCAAAAACAGCACACAGAAATTTGAATTCGCTCTTGACCCTTTCACTGCTGCGCGCTGAATTCAGGTTAAAATCTCCCATTACAATAATCTTTCTATCCCTAATTAAGATGTCGCTAGACAACACTTTTCGAACAAATAGTTTACACATCTCAAATTCACTTGCTGGAGGAAAATACACGACACAAAAATACGTGGTCACTCCGTTACAGGTTAGTTTTACCTAAAGGTCCCATTAAGAGTCTCCAAAACATGAAAACGTTCGGCTCATAACCCTTCCATATTTGTAACTCCCAAAAGAAGGACTCCACCCTGCCTGTGGCCTGTTCCGGAGTCTCGATCCCATCTGAAGACCGTATACTCACCACCAAAATATTCATGAGTGAAAACACTGTTATTGAGCCACGTTTCTGTTAACGCTATGACATCATAATCGTCAACCGAAACGCCACTCGAGAATTCCACAGTTTTAATTCTCAAGCCACGGACATATTGGTAGTAGAAAAACAGCTCATTAGAGCGGTTACTATTCCGAAGTCAGCTACTTGGTAACCTCGGGGTTTCTACGTTTGCCACCCATTCCTTTATAAATGAGTGGACGTGGCCAATTTTCAGCCTTCAGAACAGTATCAGTAACGTCAGAAGGGATACCCACCTTGAATGATGCGTAGTCCCCTCTTGATTTAGGCCGGGAATATACGGGCAACTTCGTGTTGCTGCTGCCGGCAGTGGCAACTCGGAGATCCCCAATTTTTCATACAAAACTCATAACGGACCCACACACAGCAACTCACTGCTGCCGACCTCGGCAGCTGCAGTCGACGCGCTGCCCGGAACCACCGAGTTGCGGAAGTTAATTTGTCACCGCGTCAAAAATACACTCGGCAGCTCTAGCTGCCCGGTATAGCAACTCAGCCCCCTCCCACCTCTCTCACCGCCTGGCGCCTAGTCATGCGCACCGTCATTCCAGTCCGAGTTTTTGCCAAATATGGACGACAATAATTTTGACACGGACGCTTTTATAAGTGACATAAAAAACTATGAGTGCATTTGGAATCTAAAATGTGAATCATATAGTGATAGTAGTAGTTCGTAAACTCCAGCTCCCGCTGACACATTTGCTGCCAAGCACGGCAGCATAAGTTGCCTTGGTCGGCAGCTCGTTTGCTGCCGATCACGGCAGCATGAGTTGCTGTAGTCGGCTGCTCATTTGTTGCCAGCAGCAGCAAGACGAAGTTGCCCGTATATTCCCGGCCTTAATCTTTACTACTGTAAATTCAGCGGTACATAACTTTTTTAAATTGTTTTAAAATGTGTTATATTTTGTCTTGGTTAAATGTACGGTGGCATAGCTGGCAGGGCCTGTCACCGAAGCTGTGGGGTGCAGGTTTGATTTAGTTTCCATTATCCATTAGTGCTAGAACATAGTGGTCGGGCGGTGCGGCAGCGGTGTGCGCAACTCAAACGTATAAACGTGTGTGAAATGTTCGTAGACAGTGTTTTTTTTTTTTTGGGCATATCACACACGGTTATACATTTTAGTTGTACATGCCGCTGCAGTCCCATTGCTCGCCCGTCCACTGTGGCCAAGCGCTTAGTGATTCATTTGACGCATCATCCCTTACCTTGGATCCTCTTCATATTCTGTAAAATTTGTACAGGATGCTGACATTACCTGTGAAGACGTAAAAATGCTGCCTAATGACAATATATTCGTAGAGGAGATGCATTCTGCCCATATCAAGTGTCAAAATTAAGGTATTTGAGAAAAAATGTTCAGGATAGACAAAAAACATGACATTGTTTATCATAATCTTCTATAGATTATCTGTACATTAGAGGATAAACCACTGAAGTCCAGTTTTTACCGTTTCTGAGTTAAATTAAGAAGATTTTATTTTATTTCATTAGACAAATGAATGATACACTGAAGTCCATAACAGTGGCGGCAATAAAATTAGGGAGTGCACTTAAAGACATGCATTTTCCTTTTTATGGTATTGAAAAAAATCGGCAATAGCCTTCGGAGTGGAGGTAGGCTTATGCTTAAATATATAATACATCTTGGAGGGGGCGGGGGGGGATTGAGAAATGAAACGACGCTCACATTCACTGAAAGCATTTATTTGTTGCCAAAGTTATAAAGTCCAAGCTTCTGGATATGATAGCTATGATGCAAAAGGCATACAAACTCTTTTCGATTTTTATTGTAATACATTTCATATGTGCCAACGTAGTTTCCACGTTTGACACTCTTAACTTCCAGAAATTATAACTGATGCAAGTATTTTAGACATATTATGACATTGGGACAAAGCCGTAAACTCCTCATTTGTGTAGCTCCGATAGGTAGTACGCGGGTTATGGTCCGTTGAAGTTCACATACTGACGCAATTCGGGCATATCTTATACTCCCCTTTCGGTTATTTGCATCCCATATTCCCCGCATATACCTACGCTCTATATCATTTTGATAAATACTATGGACCGGTGATTTTTCAACGGGATATAGTTATTAAATTGCTTTGTTCATCTTCTTAAAAAATATTTTATCTTCTTTTACGTTGAAAAATAACACTCATAGTCCACATACACTATTGAAATACCTAATATTGTAGAAATTGTTACAATGTAACGCTTTCGTTAAATAACTACTTCTCTTCGAGTAGCATAAGTAGGTACGTAAAAAGTTGTGGTATGTACATATTATACAAAGGTTATTAATAGTTTATCAGTTACTTACATTTACAATTAGTTTACTTTGCTCTAGGCATAATAAAATTATTTAATTTTTAAAGGTAAAATAATTATAAAATTGGTATTTGTATGTTGAGATCGCTACACCTAACTTAATGATCACAATATCATTCTAATCGATATTTTGATCGATTCAATATTATATGGCAAACAACGGAGCATTTACCTCATAACGTACGAAATAATAATAAAATAATTTGAAATATTACGCGGGAATCTTGTACCGACTTCAAAAGGTTTTGTGAGTTGTTATTATTCGCGCCAGTCAAACACAGTATTGTCCTGAAATGTCGACTGCGCTCGTAAGCCGGATCGGGAGGGACAGTGTTCCAAGTGAGGTAAATATTGCACGTTCGGAAATAAAAAAAGATCACAACCAAGCCCACATTATCGGCAGCGTGAAAAAAAAATCATCGCCAGGCGGTTCGATTTCTCTCTTGCACAATTAATACTATGAAAGACGTACCTATGCATACATTCAGGCTGCCAGAAATTACGCGCATTTTATGCGTGCAGACAAATTAAAGATATTTTACAATAATTAATTCATACAATATGTAGGTATTTGAATACGTACTTATTATTACATAGTTATGTAATAATTTGGGAGATCAGTGCATCTTTGCTCCTATACAAGAGCCGTCCCTGGTCCATAAGTAGTAAATTAACCGATATAACTAATTAAAAAATCACTGAAGTCCAATTAACTTTAGTGCATAGACAACGGATGTCCTTTTTACGATGTTTATGCTCTAAGAAAAATGTTAATAAACCATTATAATAATTCCATAAACATGGAAGTCCAACAAACGTTTGGTAGGTACATATTATCTATACTATAATTTTCGTTTTTCTTTATACAAATCCACACGCGCAGTCAGATTAAGACAAAATTTGGACAGTAGACGGAGGCCGACAAGCCGGAGTGCGTGGTTGGGGTCTCGAATTTCAGATTTAACCCGTTGCATCCCGGGGACAGTTTTACTTGTTTTTGCGGAAAAAAAGTTGCCGCGTACAAAGCCTTGAAACGCGGAAGTTAATGCTGCAACTCCTATTTTTTATTGAAAATGTCACTAGAATGTGTACATTTAAAAAATATTGGCGTTTATTTCAGCTGGATCGGAGGTCAAATGGCGAAGTTAGATGCAAATTATTGTATTATTAGAATCACTAGCCGGCAGGTTGGCGCGGGCGACGTGTTACGCGTAGATCGGAATGCTTCACTCACGGACAATGATTGTATGTAGTGGCATCAGAACCGGAGTGCGTGGTCGGGGTCTCGAATTTCAGTTTTAACTCGTTGCACCCCGGGCACAGTTTTACAATAATAAATTGAATTTATACTACTTTTTAAGATATTTAAATGCAATAAATGTACAAAAAAAAAATCTAAAATATTATATTTTTTAAATTTTTTAAAATCAATCCTTTGCACTCTATGTAACTCCCGGGCAGCGCCGAGTGATACAGCTAGTTATACATAAATAAGTATTACAAAAATATTTGATTTATTCTTCAAAGAATATAACCATATGAATACCTATTCAAAATGGATTTTTAATCAAATAAAATAAAAATTTGATTCGGGTTTCATTTGCTAAGCAATGATATCTGTGGTGCCTGCGGTAGCCCTAAGATGAGTCTTAAAGATGTTAATATTTCTTTTGAAGAAAAAGATATTCAAAGACACCTTTTGGAAGACCACATACAGGAAGCAACTGCAATTAAAGAAGATTGATAAAACTCTTGCAAAAGAAAAATCTACCAGTATGAAAGTAATAATGGTTGACTTGGAGAAGTGTTTACCTACTCCATATAGTTTCTATCTGAGAAAATTGTAGACTCTGAATTTTACAATTTACGATGATACAAGTGGTGAGACACAACACTGATGTGGATGAAATAAAAGGTGGAAGGGGTGCCAATAAGATCGGCTGTTGCTTGATGAAATGGGCATCTAGCAATGTTTTAGCAAATATTGAAGAGCTGACGATTTGGAATTATAATTGCCCTTGCCAAAATAGGAATATCATGATTGTTTTTTCATATACCTGGCTTCTGAAAACCATTCCTACGCTGAAAATCATAAATCACAAATTCCTATTACGAGGCCATACACACATTGAGATCGACACTGACCACTCTATAACAGAATGTCAAAAAAGATGCTGAACGGTATGCAGATAATTGTTACTCCATGGGATTGGATAGAGTTTGTAGGGACATGTAAAAGAAACAAGCCTTTTAAAGTTATTAACATGGAGTTTTAACATTAATTTTAAACAATTTTAGCTCTTTGTATGCATCATTTTCAGCTCCTTTTGTGGCAAGAAAAAAGAATATTGATGGCACTTATTTCTAATGTTGTATGGTTGCAAATTCGAGCATATAATATGGGTTATCTCACAGCCGACTCTGTTTAAGTGTATCTTAAGATGGCACTGGTTATCTACGTTATAAGGCGAAGTTCTCCGATGAAGATTTCCAAACTGTGGACCTCCGTAGAAAAACAAGGTCGCAAAATATTTTGTTTCCCATTTGCATTCCAAATGTTCAAAACGTCCAATTAGCATGGCCAAATTACAAAGATCTACAAACTTTCTTTTCCATCCACGTTTCCACACCCGTTATGCAGGCGTATACCGTGGCGTAACGATCGTTAGTCATTCTTCAAATTTGTGCCGAAAGTGTCCCAGGAGCAACGTCCCAGGACCTTGGTTGGCGTGCACTAGAGTGTGCGTGATCCCTTATTCGATATAATGTATTACGGTCAATTCTTGATGAGAAAAGACCTTCTCGCTCGCCGTAAAATGCCGCAAACTTTTTAAAAGCTGAAAATTTTCCCTCTAGCTACCAAGTCGCAATGACCGACCGGTCCAACTGAGGGTCGAACCGACTTGAGAAGCTCTTCCCTTTCAACCGACATATGGGGACACTCCCAGAGGATGTGATCGGCATCCTGCAATTAGGGACATAAGCAAGTCGGAGATTCTATTAGGCCAAGCTGACAGAGCTTGGAAGCAAAACCACCGTGTCCGGTTAAGATCTGCAAACTATGAAACAATGGATATCTCGGGAATTTCAAGAATTTTATGATAGAATTCCACATAATTCCTCATCAGCTGATGTCCCGGAGAATGACCAGGAATAATTCTCATTGCCTTAATTTTTTTCTAGAGCAATAATAAATTTCAAATAATGTTGTACTTATGTAAATTAAAAAAAAAATATAATTCCTTTTCATATGTAGACTTACTGAAATATTTTATGTAATACACAGAAAATAAAAATAATTTATACCTATATGGACTTCCGTGTATTATCTATAGGTGAAGTATTGCTTAGTGCAGCGATTTCCAAACTGGGAGGCGCGGAGTGTTGCTAAGGGAGGCGCGAGAAGTTTCACACAATTAATGTAGCCACAGGTTTACAGTTTGCAAATGCTTATTTTATAAAAATCTAGATATAAACTACATAAAACAGTCCTATAAAAGGTTGTTTGCAAACCTGTCTGAAAATATAGAGACTAATTTTATAATACCTCACTTCTATAGTATATTATTGTGAAGCGCGCTGGCTATCTCGTGAAAAATTAAATAAAATGGTCAAATCATAATGTTGAAATTTGAGGCAAATTTGTTTAGGAACGATAATTTTGTTGTTAAACTTGTCTATTTGGTTGAAATTTAAAAAAAGATAAATCCCATTATTACTAAGTTTAGGTAGCTATTTCTATATATACCTAATGGTTCTCCTCGGTTTGCCGCCCCCAAGCGACGCTCAATCTGCCTACCCCCATGGGACGTCACTGATATAACACGTTCAGTATATTATATTAAAACACTATACTTATCCTAATAATACATACAATCGTTTGAAGTTGTTATTAGACAATATAACAGTGCTAATTAATGCCTTTGCTTCGTTTGGAACAAATCTCAAACGTATTCCAGGTAAAGGTACATATTGCCGGCGAAGTATACCATTTCACATCAATTTGACAGCTGTATGTTTATGATACAGACAAAGCAGTTAAGCTGCGCATTGAGCCCCACAACATTATAATCCAACGTGCTAGCCACTCAGTCATCGTGGGCTTAAAAAATCCTGAATCAATCCAACGCTTCATGAAGGTCTGTTCAAGCAAAGTAATTCCATTCCTTTCGGGCTTACAGATCGTTACGTTCATGTGTTATCAAATTTGTGATAATATATACCTACCTATTCAATTCATTATTATTATCACCATCATCCTGGATCAATCCACTGTCAGATGAAGTTCTCTCCAACCTAATTCTATTTATCTGGTAATATAGTATATTTTATTAATATTAATTGTTGTAGACCTACATAAATATTACAAAACAAAGGTAGAGTGTGGTAGATCACTGCATTCTGACACTGGATAGTTGATTACAGCCTACTTCAAATAGGACATGCCTATGGTAAATTAAGTCGTAATAAACATTGACTAAATTATTGATCATCTTTTTAAATTGTTTGGCATTTTAATAATCAATAATTGAGGCGTCTAATTACAAAAAGCAACAAGTCCACAATTCAATATTTTCGGGAAACAACGTTTTTATGTTTCAAGCTTCAATTATTTGTTTTAACGTGAGATTATTTTTTCCGTTGTTTTCTATGTCAAAATTAGAACCTAATGGCAATTTGTTTCAGCCGATAAACCCTTAAATGTAATAAATATAGGCAAAATAAAATTGGACGTAGCGCTATTTGTACCTCACTTTTTAATTTACTCTGCATAAAGCACATATTTCCGTGGCACTATCATGAGTTTACCAGATGCTACAGCATGGGAGACGCCCTTTTCAATATTGGACATTCCCTTATTGGTTGACTTAAACGCGCGAAATCAACCAAGCTTTAAATAATATGAAACACGGACTTGGCGCTTTTTGTAATAAATAGAGACTTCAAATATTTTTTTTCGTAGGGTTATGTCGCGTTTTGGAATTTATAGATCAATCAACAATATAGATCAGATTGTGTAAAATTATACAAAGAATACGTGCGTATTTTTTTCTCGATTTTGGCCAAATGTGGACTTATCGCTTTTTGGAATAGACGCCTCAATTCACAGCGAAAGAATTAATTATTATCAAGTGCGTAAGGGTACAAAGACTTACGTCATTATTATCAAGTATCTACCTGTCATTTCTAATATGATTATAATTTCGTACCTACATAATATATAAAAAACATAATGATTATTATTTTTCAAATAACACTTATACAGTAGGTACCATAGATTAAATATTATAACTCTAGCTAGATACTAATTTATTTAACAATATATTGTCACTTAAATAAAAAGTGGTTAAGTAGTTAGTCAATTAATTAATTAATATGCTTTCCCTTTTTAGAATTTCACAGCTTCGATATTTTTGGAAAACCCTATCAATGACAACACGAATCTTATTACCTACTAACAACAAGGTAGTGATTAAACTAAGCCTCATGAGGATATATTATTTGATTTTGCAATCATTCAATAATAAAAATAAATAATAATTATAGTAAATATTTACAGACATGACAAGTATACTCAATTTGGGGGATTAAGCAAAAAAACCCAAAGAAATTTTGGCCGCCGCACTATTATTTCATTGTAGGAAATTTGACTCGCACAACATCAATAACAATAAGCCAATTAAAGGGTAGGTAAATAGGTAATAAAGTAATTTAGACAGGCGATTTTATTACTATTAGTGTAAGATACAGGGATTGTTCTGTGGTAAGACAGTTGTTGATTTTTTGTTACGACTTGTAAAAGCTTTCACATGCTGTTTTAGCTGTTTGTCTCTTTAGTCTTTAGTTCATGTGCTTAGGTACCTACTAATAATATTAACCGGTTAACCGCATGAAATTACCCGGTTTTCGGTTAGTTTAGAAACACGCGGTTACTCGGTTAGCCTGTTTCGGTTATAACCGGTTTTGAAGCTCTAACGCTCGGTTTCAAAATAGTTTTTGTTGGATACTGTGTAATGAATTTGTAAACAACCGGCATGGCGTAATTTCTAGATTATTAAACGTTGAATATCTTGAATATTTATATAGGCATATTAAGGAGATTCTGCATTTAAAAATACAGTTTTGGGCGGTCATGGGCTTAAGAGTAAGAAGAAAATTGGTATTCGTTATTGCGTTTGTTGTGAATAAACACATTCAAGATATATTTTTCAAATTGAAAAGTGTTGTGGTTTAGTCTTCATTAAATACAATTAGTTAAAAAAGAATAGTGGAGAAGTGCTGTAACAATATGCCACAATTAAAATAAATGAAACAAAATTATTTATTTACAAAATTCTTTATAGTACGTAAAATAAATAAATATACATTCATTTGATAAGCTGGAAGGTGTAATAGAACTTAAAAAATTAAATAAAATAATTTGAGATACAAATACATAATTTTTGTCTCCTACCATAAATTTCTATAGGTAATTGAAAATAATTTAAATAAAACAAATATTTTGGAGTTAATCCACATACTTTTAATCAGGACTGGTTCCCATTATCAATAGTATGCGGCAGTGGCAAAGAGGTAGATTGTGGAGATCGGACATACATAATGTAACTTTGTTAGTCATACTTATTTATTTTCATTGAACTTAGAATACAAATCGTAGATGACGTTGGTTAGTTTTTAAAATTCAATAAAACTCTAAATTGGTAAAACACATCCAGTGGAAGAGTCCCGCCGGGCATCATTTTTTCTAGTAGGTGTATTATATATATTACAGTTTGCTTTATGCAGGGTATAATAGAACTTTATCCTTTCCACGTGGACGGCAAACCCGTTTGTGACCTGCCCTCAATATTTGGCCGTTCGGTATAATTAGCATGTTATTTAAATGCGGTAATTAAATATTCATTAAATGCTCCGCGGTCAACAAGTTAAAAAAAACTAACCAACACAATCTGCAATTTGTATACTAAGTTCAATGAAAACAAAATATAAGTATGATTAAAAAAGTATGCACTATTTATGACGGATTCCCACAGCCTACCTGTATTCACTGCTCGCCACTGGTAAATGGATTAATTAATATTGTACGTATATTGTCGTTTCCATTGCAAAATTATATATTTGGCAATGTAACATTTTTCAGATCTATAGATGTATAGAGCAAAATTATATAATTGAAAAAAATAAAATGGTGCCATTAAAAAAGGTTACTCTTTCCACCTGCAAAACAGGTTTCACAGACACAATGCAACGGAAATGACAATATTGTATTTTATTTTTATTAATACAATGTCTTTTCACAGTTACAAGTACAGTTAACAACGATAAATATAATAATCCTATTGTCATTGATTAATATTCACATGATTTATAATAAATTAATTCTGTAGCAAAGTAAGAATACATAAATACAGATTTTTTGCTTATTTAAACAGAAATTGAAATAGTAAATACGTATGGCATTTTCTTATTTAAGGATTGGCAAATATTTAAAATTAAATTGTAAAGGTTGAAAAAACATAAGGGTGTTTTTATGAAAAAATCAACCTACTCAGAATTAGGTTTATTCAGGGATTTATCTATCTATATGTATATGAATTGCCTACAAAAGTTTCAATACAATTCAATAGTAACTAATTGCAAATGATTTATCCAGTACGAACAACTTACATCAAGTTTATCAATGTAGTTTTGATAGTTCGTAATATACCAGGTAATTAAAAAAAACCTTTTAAATAAATTAAATAATACCAAATTCGAGAGGGTGTCAAGACAGATTTGATTGATAAAATATTCAATTTCTGTTTTAAAATAAGTAAAATGGGACATTACTTTAAACTAGTCTTTTTTATACTAAGGAATGATCGAAATACTTTTTCAATTAAACGTAATATTGATATTATAAATTGCCTCCTTATATCTAGCAAATATAGTAACGCTTCACCGACGAATATGGTATTTTATTCCAAACTTACAAACGATAGGAGAATGATTTCTCTGTGGGACTCTGTTTCTACTGTATGTAGAGCTACAACACTTTACCTATCAGGCAAATTATGTAAAGACAGCCAAATACTGTTAACATTATTTGATAACAAATTAGTTACTTTCGATCACCAAAATTAAAAATTATATACTTACATACATAATATCGTCTCTGTTCTGGCAGAACACGCTAACTGGAGAATACTAGTTTTGAGTAATTTGACTTTGAAGTTGTTAAAAAGTTTGAAATGATGGTCTATCATGTGAGTTTATTAAGTAATCGTAAAAAGGATGACTTTAAAATAAAGACTGTTTATTTATTAAGAAGGTTTCCAGACGGTAAAGATTGAAATAAGGAACATTTTGGTACTAACTCAATATGTCATTTTTTCGAATTAGTGTCTTCTGCCAGAAACACTGACGATATATCGATCAAATTTTTAGAAAACATAATCAATGCATCAAATAATGCTATTTGTATTCATCATTTACCATGACTTGGTCTATTAACTTAACACCGCGACTGGCGCGTTTGGAGTCGTTGGCCATTAGATATAATTAACGTGTTATTTAAATGTGGTAATTAAAAGGTTAGCAGTGATTGTATTAAATAAATTTTATGATTTAAATCACATAATTAAAATTCATATCTTTTAATTAACTATTCCTTTTATTCAATCAAAAATTCACAAGATTTAAGAATGTACCATTTTAATTATTGAACATACATAATTTAAGAGATGCAGGTTCGATTCCTGCCGTGTGTCTCACTTTTTTCAAGAAGATTTTTTCTATTGGTAATAATATATTTTCTCAGAAGTGTTTTTCAAAATTATGTATGTTTTTAAAATCCATATATTTAAAAAGGCTTTTTATCTACTGTACGTATCACTAATCTCCCAAGTGTAGTTAGTTATTGCTGTGATAAAATGAAACAATACCTTAGATATTATTTACATGCCCATTAATCAATAAAAATATATTTTTACGACTATTTATGACCCGGTATAGTGGAACAATTTAACCTTTCATATGCGCAGATGCGATTTTTTCTAGAGTAGATGGCTGGGTAAATTTAATTACAGTTAAGATTTCTAGTCCTGACTTCACTTATATCAAAGTTTATTGCATCGCTCTCTCTCGCTCAATGCTGCTCTGACTATGACTTTTTGCCGAAACTATCAGTGTGGAAATGATTTACGACAATAAATCTGATGGTGGTAGGTAAAGTGTTGAACATACATAATTATATGTTAAAAATTTGTACATGGGTGAAACAAAAACATCTTTCATTATTATAACTGAGTGGTTTTTAAAGAAAAGAAAAATGTCTACTTAGCACTGCAATATATATAAAAAAAAATATTTAATA
The DNA here is from genome assembly GCF_057557595.1 of Rhyacophila brunnea. Classification (NCBI taxonomy): domain Eukaryota; kingdom Metazoa; phylum Arthropoda; class Insecta; order Trichoptera; family Rhyacophilidae; genus Rhyacophila; species Rhyacophila brunnea. The sequence goes on from NW_028232859.1 coordinate 2,740,098, forward strand.
ATCAATTGCATTATGAAGTGAAGGATAATCGGTTTAATCTTGGGTTACTTAAATTTATTTAAATTTCGAATTAATTTGTAAATTAAAATGTGAGCAACCATTTAAAATACTTTTTCTTTTGTTTTGGCACTAATTTTCACAATAAAAATTCTACAAATCATTTTTTTAAGATTTAGAACAAAATCTAATTTATTAACGTAGGAAAATTGCAATAACGATATGCATAGTTTAATAATTTAAATTTTAAATAATATGTGTTATTTCATAAATTATAAACATACGATGGACATCACAATTTATGTTAAATTATTGAATACTTTTGTTGACACGACAGAAATAAATAGAAATTGTGATTCTCTAATTATTGTGGTTTTGGTGTATCGGTTTCTCTATATAATCATAGTCTTTCCAATTAACTTTTGTATAAACATAGACAGCGTAGAAGGTTAAGGTCTGCTATAATCATATTAATATTAAGTTAATTTCTATCAATATTTAGAGCAGTTGAAATGATGCTTTTTAACAATCCCATCAAAAAATAATGGTTTCCAAACCAACAATATTTAAGGCTGCAGATAGACGTGAATAGTGCTTTGAATATTCAAAAACATATTTTTAAAAGGTTATCTCTAACAATGGTAGAAAATATTAATCAATACTGGGTACCATTAATCGGGGTTTTAGGGTTATAGGGGTCTAACTACAAAAATAAATGTTTTGAGTTAACCCCGGTTTCGATAATACCATATTATCACATAGCCGTTTTTTTACAAATTTCATAGCACCAAAATCTTTATTTGCGTTTGCAGATAGGCCCCTGTGATCCTAAACCTTAAGTCACTGAATTGAAATATTATATTCTTTTTCTCCATGTATCTTAATAATAATAATATATTGTATGTGCCACAACGGTATCCTATAAAATGCATTATTCTAAAAGTCATAACTCAAGCCTCGAAATTACTTTTCTATTTTTAAATTTTATTAATATAATTTGTTTTTCAATGTTATCAATCCAATAATTTAAATACAAGTATAACGTTACGTATGCAACAATATTTTCAAAATGTCAGTATTATAGTAATAAATAAAGTATTTTGTCGCCTTCGTGGTGAACTGACCTATTCCATATATGTATATTTAATTTGATTAATCACGGAACTTACAAATGTTGTCAACGAAGAGATTTAAAATATATTTTTTTGGTTGAAATATATAAATTAACATTTTCAGATGTTATTGTATAAACATAACATTTTCATACACTCATATCTAAATTCATCCCCTTAAGGATTAGGCCGAAACCGGCTTCTGACGGCCTTATAACAAGGAGTTGACTGCTAAAGATCCACCATAATAAATCGGCAGGTGTTTGAATTTAGAACTAAGCTCATCACAGTATAAAAAGTATTGAATGACATGTCAAATGTTAGCATGTGGCGCCCTCACTCAGCCGATAACTTATACTGGTGGATACCTAGATAATTATTAATATTAGGTTTTATTTAAATAGTGTTATAAATGTCCAAAATAGGCATGAGGTGTATAACATACATTTTATCTGGTCCCATAATTATGAGAAAGCGGGCTTCAGGTATATGAAGCCAAGCTATCATAGCGCGCGCAGGGGAGAAATCATAGTCAGATTATGGTTATCTAATTTACATAACTATTCTAAACTACATGCTTTTTTTCTATAAACCATTCTCTGCTTGATTATTGGATCGCTATCCACCAGTTTTAATCAACACTATACATGGAATGGGTAAATTCACCACCGAGGTGACGATTTATTCATTGAATTATATGCATGTTCATTAACCATTAACAATTAATAATAATTTAGAATTCCTATAACATGTATCATAAAAACGAGCCTAAAACATTTTTTCACGTTGAGTATTCATTTTATTGTAATCCTGTATAGTTAATGTCAAAACCTACTTATTTTCTTCGTACGGCGAATTCTTTGTGTTTAAATATACGTTAATTATATGAGAATTAGAAATTTCAGTCTCCTTTCACATCCAAAGTGAAGAAGTCATCAGCCTTTTTTCAAACTGAATTTCAATGTCTTGGATCGCCGATCAATACCATCCGCATTGGTGTATATGACAGAACCATTGGAAACCAGCTGGAAAGGCCTGGCAAAACGCAAGAACACTGACATGTGTCAGGGATGATTGGGTGCGCGGTATTCATATGCTCCACCTTATGAGCGGACATACACAAAGATGATGAAGAAATTTCTTGCACCTTTAGTTTGGTTCAAATTGCACTTTCAATAATATTATGTAGGTAGATACATCTGAACACTGGGAAAACATTTCACTAGATAAATAACAAGAATATGCTGTTGTGTTATTATTTTGTGCATTTTAGTAACTTATAGCGGACACTTTAATTTATTGTACCCAATATTTTCACTGACAATCTGAAAGATAGTTTCTGAATATGATCCAATAACTATCACCAGAAAAAAACATGATATCAGAGGTATAAACACAGTTGAAGGATTCTAATTATGAATTCTACCATACGAAAAATCAATGAAAGTCATTTGAAATAATTTTCCACGGCACACACGAATCCACTCAGAGTGAAAATTAAATATGCGTATTGTTCATTTCGGAGTACTCGACGTCCCGCGTCAAAACGATCGGCTTATCAACGATGGTGATGGTCTCGGAAGTGTTCTGTCAGTGGCAGTGCTCTGTGACGTCCACCACGACAGACTTCCGCCAGCCGAAAAGGAAGTTTCCGGCGGCCGCGCCCGCCACCACGGCAATGCACAACCACGTGTTGTACGTCATGAACACCAACATCAACAGGTAGGAGACCGTCACCTGCACTGCGTGCAGTAGAGTTTGCCAAGCGTGGGCACGACTGCACATCGTTGGCCTGTAAAGATACAATTTTTCAATTAAAATAAAAAAAATACACCAAACAATTGTATGGGCATCAATATACATTCACAAGCATTCTAGACATGACAAGCAAAACAAAAAGGCTATTATATTTTTGCATACTTTTATAGATAAATTAATAGATTATACAATAAAAACTCTGTTATTGTGGTGTAGAAGTCGATTGAATGTAAATAAAAAAAAATGTCCAGCTTTCTTTGACATGTCTGATATAGGACATATCGGCCCCTTAGGGTGAAAGAGACACAACTCATTTTTCTCCACATTACAGGGGACCCCAAACACAAATAAAATTACATTTCATTGATATTAACAAGAAATAGTTTTCAGGTTTTCAATCTGTTGATTTTTTTGCCTGTTTGTCACTTAACGTTATATGTTATTTTATGTCCTATAGAGTACCTATATGCTTCATAGCTTTGCACTCCGGCTATATGGTTAAAATGATGTATATCGTCGTCGCGCTTGCAAAATCCGCTATGTAATAAAACACAACTTTTCCGAAGGAAAAAACTGATTTACTCAACAATGCCTCACGTTTTTTGCAAAGCAAATAAACTGAAAATTAGATAATTACTTCGGATTCAGTATAAATGATATTTTATAATACAATATTTAATACTTTAGTCGTAATAATTTTTTTTGTGGGTAAATGGCACATAGCTTGTTTTATTTGGGTCTTTAAATCCGTTTTGTGGTTGAGGCAGCACATAGCACAAATTAACGCGTATTTTAGACATAGCGGATTTTGCCCCGAGTAAAAAATGATGATTGCATAATTTAATGATATTAATTCGATGCGTAAAACATCTTTAACCAAGCCAATAGTGTGTATCGAACAAACCTTTATCTTCCCAGCCTGAATTTGACATATAAATAAGTAATAATTATCGAGTGAAGGGGAAATAAAAATATCCAGAGTACGATGGATAAATAATTAAACAATTTTATTATAGCACATCAAGAAAGTTACATTAGATTATAAATAATAAACAGTTGTATCACCTATCTACTTACTGGGCTTTTAAAATTAATACTCTTCTTTAAGTAAACACAAAGGATTGTGCAATGTAATGTAGTTTTACACTTTTTTATTGTTTAAATATTATTTGTCGACAAACGTAAACAATCCGCTATGTGCAGTAGCGCTGGTAGTAAAAGGCGCATTCTGAAGTAAAGGTCAGTGCAAACTCCGTCATGTGTCATTAACAGGCGCAATTAATAGTAACTTTTTTTATTTTAAAATGCGATATGTGACCGGAATATTCATAGCGTATTTTGCAAGCCATTTTTAAGTGAAAATACATAGCTTATTTTGCATTTTTTCTAAACTAGCGTTGATATTAGAAAACGGGTTTTACAGGCCCGTCCGTCGCGTATCGTTCCATCACATAGCGTAAAAATGTAAAAACGCAAAAAAACAATGTTTGTCGGATTTTGCAGGCGCAACGACGATATTCTAAAAATATTTTTTTTACATATATTATCTGTCTATTTATTAGTACATGTATCAATACAAGTAAATGTCATTTGATGTAATTTTATGCGAGGTAATCAGGCAAAGAGGCGTATCAGTATAGTAAAGTGTGCAAATAAAACATATACTCTACCAAACGTAACTCGAAATCACAAAAACATTAGGGTACGTTTCTTTGATCCTAAGGGGCTGTTTCATTATGTAGATTTCTAAAACCTATAATCTTTAAATTTGACATGGAATCAATTCAACAGCACTTAATTGACAGAATAAAGAGTTTTTCCCATTCAATATACTTCTAAAACAAAATACACAAGACAACAGATACTTAGCACAATATGTAGATGTATGATGCAAAAAGATATGAAGGTGAATTTTCGAAAAGGTATTTTCATAATATTATCATGATCATTAAATATTGCCATAAAAAAGGAATATTCAAATCCGGTCCGGTTCAAATAGCCTTAGGGCCGAAGACAACTAGCCACTGGCCACTAAGGGATGGATCTCAAGAATATTCAGCGACTGCGGAGGTTAATTAGGCTGACGTAAAACGAGGTGATCCTAGTGCACTGTGCATCACAAATGAAAAATCACCAGGGACATGCATATTGGTAGCAGCAGCGAATGCTGGATGGGAATTTAAAAATCACTTTTATCAAATCACAGAGAACCATTCGGTAGTAAGCAATTTTGTCACATCGTAGGTTTTAACAGCTCAAAGACAATATACTTTTGTAACAGGCAGTACATGTAAAGAAGGGATGCGGTAAATGTTTTCTCACAAAAAGGGATTGTTTTTATATACTATGTACCCTTAAATTTTAAAATGACAATACATATCTTAAAATAATGTTTTTTGTTTAAATGGCTTCGTATTTTATCATCATAAACACTATTAAAAACAATTCTTACAAAATTTGTAACCAGTGTGAATAAGATGAAAAAACAAAATAAAAATCAAGCATAACAATCTATCTACAGAAAAGCACATGCTCTGAGAATACTCAGTTGACTTACGGTTGTTTTCTGAACACCTCGCCAACCATATTGCTTCGAATAAATAAAAGAAATAAGTATTAATTTTAAATTCACACTTCAGGTCAGTAAATTTTAATGTGATTTATCATGGCAGCAGTAAAATTGAATATCAGTGATAAATTTAAAATTCTAAAAACAGCCATACACATACACACTAATTCAATCTATATGGCATATTGATGATAATGAACAAAAATCACAAATGAATGCTAAAAAATATCTTAGTGGCAACATTCTGAACTAATTGAGAAAAGGCGAATCAATATGTCAAGCAATCAGGGATCTGATTTTGACAGCTGAAAAGTGGACCACTCGTTGCTTGTGCAAAAAGTTATGCTCAGGCTTTATTAATCTAAAGATGGCGGTGTTGAAACACAATAATATGATTTTGACAAGCTGCATGGTGGCCCCTTATCTACTGTCATTCTATAAACATACTAAAATAATTGAGTAGATATCAATCAAATTTATTTATACTTCTTTATAAACATCATATAATAAAATGTAGAATTATGTAAATAAAAGATGTCAAAAACCTTTTAAGCCTCAATTACATTGAGCTTCTTTACGAGCTGTTTATTGGCGAATTTACAATCTGCCTGTAAAGTCGCCCAGTGTAATCATCGAATAAGTTAATAAGCAGGTTGTAAACACTCTACCGAGAAAAGTTGAAAGCCGGTCAACTTTACACGCTGCGCAGTAGAGCGCAGTACCAACCTCCCGGTAAAAAAACGAACTACGTTCCGTCAAAATAGTCGCTGGCTTGTGGCTTCTCAGCGAATGGAAAGTTTTGTGTGTAATCACCAATCGCAGTAGCTGAATCGCCCGCTTTTAAATTCGCCAATAAACAGCTCGTAAAGAAGCTCAATGTAATTGAGGCTTTATAGAGATGTAGCCTAAATATATTATTATGAAATTGAAGCAAAAAAAAAACCACTGGTCCACATAATATGAAATTAGCCACAAATTTCACACTACTGCTATGACATTTATTTAGCAATTTTCAGGGCATATAAAACGACAATCTGTCACGACAAGTAGATTATGCAGTCAGTTCACTTTACTCTTCGGCATTATTATTCAGTTGAAAAATTATGAAAAATTTGTGTCAAACCATTTATATACGTAAGTAATCATAATGAACATAAAAAATTGCCACCTTTATCTTAAAGCTATACTTCAGCTGAGGCATGGTCTAAAAAGATTGTGACTACACGACGCGCAGATTGTGCAAACGACACGTGCGGAACAAAACATAATTTGTCATAAAAATTCAACATGCATCCATTTCATGTTATGTTTATTGTTATATTAGAAATAATAAGATATTCATTGAAATGTTTTCTTTTTCGAGTACGTGCGTGACGTTTTTTAGTCATCTTTACACGATTTAAGAATATATTCCTCCGACGCCACCACAAAACAAATTGACATGCTCACATCTCGACTGCCTCTCTCCAATTGGCAACGAGTGCAAAATTTCTTCACACCTATTGTTGAAAATTATTTGCCATTTCACTGATGTATGCTCTTAATATTTGTGAAGTTTATCAAATTAAGCGTAGTTCATACGCTTGCAAAATAATTTCAAATGCCATAACAGAAATAACATAATATGAGACTCCTATTTATAGTCGAATTATTTGGAAAAATTAACATTGAAATCAAAAAAGTGTAAGTTTAAAGTAACTACTGTATAGTTCAAAAGGAGATGCACTATTTTTCGAAGTGGACTTTAAAGTATCAATTTTTATAGTATTTGAAGATTTGAAATAAACAAGGACCCAAGCACCAAATTTACTATTTTTTGACGACATTCAGTATTCAAAGTAATAAAATGCACTTTATAAAAATTAATAATAATATATACTAATTAAGTAATTTACTTACTATTTTAGAAACAATAATAAACATGACTTTAAAATAAATGGCCTTAGTGTCAGTGAAGTAATGTTGTTTAGCCTATTGACATCATTCATAATGAATAAAAGGGCCTAATCTCAAAAGTATTCTTCACTGTTAAAGCTATTTTCTATGAAATGTCTGGCTAAGTCCGACAAAGCACAATTGCCTTTATTTATGTAAACAATATGCACTATCGGTCTAATCTTACTTTGTGGCCAACTTCTATATTCATTTGTTTTTTACACTTATTCCTTTATTGATAGTATTGGCCAATACAAATAGAAAAAACAATTTTACACATTTGATTTATTTTGAATTTTGTAGGTTTTGGGCCTTGATTTAATTCAAATCCGTATTATTGCGCGTAAAGAAAGTAATAAAATGTAATATGTATGTACTCACTGTACTACTCTGGACTGTTCTTCCGAAGATGCCTTTTCTTCTGGCGTCTGCACCACTCTGTACTGCAAAGCATTGTATGTTTTCCAGAATAAATGCTCTCTGTAATATTTTAACCTGTAATCAAATTTAAAACCTAATTTTTTAATTCGATGTGATGAAAAACTGTCCTATTATTACAAAACATTATACAGTAATTTTTTATTGCAATTCAATAGTGCCAAAATCATTATCAAACGGATTGGAAATTAATTGGTTGACTTTCCAATTTGTATACGGGTTTCCGAGACTTGGACGGTAAAAGCAAGAGAAAAACAAAGGCTACACGCTTTTAAAATGTAGTGCTAGAGGCGGATGCTGAGAGTGTCATGGTGGGCCAAGCGAACCATCGATTCCATAATCAGTGAACTCCAAATTCGAGACAGACTCTCGTCGATTTGCCTTTCCCGGACTCATAATTTTTTTGGACATATAGCTCACAGAAAGGAAAAACGATGATATCGGATAAAGGATAATATTTCATCAGGTAGAAGGTTGGAGAGGATGAAAAAAAGCTCCGTCCAAATGGACGGACCAAATCAAGAAAACCACAGGTTTTTCACTGATACAGGCCCTTCGCTTCACTGAATGTTGAGAGTTTGAACCAAGACGAGGAGACGGCTAACATGCGGTCAAATCATCAAAATCACAATCTCAGTCCCGGCAAAGAAGAGGGATATATTTATGGTAGTTTTATTTTCACGTTCAATATCCACATTCCAAAATTATTAATTATTGAATTAACGGAAATTTAATATTTCTTACCCTTCATAACATACTGCAATTATGAAAATGGCGAAGATTGATGCAAACAGTCCTCCGAGTGAGTTGAAATTCCACCATTCAAACAGCACTGTCTCATTATTGTAGCCACCGTGGAACTAGAAATAAAGTTCTGTATGTCAATGAGACCCGAGTGTAGGATAGTATATTGATGAATTCTTATAAAGACTTTGTAAACATTTTATAAATTAACTTCTTCACCGTGTGGAGCATTTAATTACTATTAATTACCACATTTAAATTACATGTTAATTATATCGAATGGCCAACTAATGAGGGCACAACAGGTGTGCCGTCAGCACTGAAAGGATTAAGAAAATATTGACAGTGTAAATTGTGAAAATTGACTAAATCACTACTACATGGTCTGATTGACTTTTGTGGATATTGGTCACCTTAACACAATCACTATTACCACATTTAAATAACAGGTTAATTATATCTAATGGCCAATGACTCCAAATGCGCTAAATGAGATAAGGTTAAATTAATAATGTTACCGTTTTTGACTCAGCCCAATTTGTGTGACTGCAGAACTTATGTCATGTGTTTTGAAGACGTTCATAATACCTAATAGGATCGTATTGTATTAATGTCTCAAATTACCGTCATGGACATCATATGACCGCCCACAGTGTGCGCAGAATGATCATGCGCATGACCGCCCGCCGCCGAGGAGTCCTGTAACACATCAAATAAACATGATTATACATTATTTATATTAAAAAATAGCTATACATCAAAGATGTTGAAGAAAACATTCTATAAAGATGGTGCCTAAACATAGTTGAGCATGAATAGAAAAATGACACTTATGACAAATTGGAACTTACTAAAGTGATTATGGAAACCAATGAAAGCACGATCTGGTATTAGAAGGGTTTCTTAGACATACAGTCTATATCAGTGGCGAAGGGTGGAGGTAGGCTGTTAAGATTCGCTATAAATAGTGCACACTAAACTTTTTTAGTCATATGTATTTGTTTTTATTGAACTAAGACTACAATTTACAGATGGTGTTAGTTAGTTTTGAAAAATCAACTAAACCCTGCCTAAACGAAACCATAATAGTTTTAGTCTAATTTGGGCAATACGACAAAATTGTGCACACTTTTTCATTCATAGTTATTTGTTTTCGTTGGATTAAAAATACATATTGCACATATTTTTGGTTATTTTTTTTTAAATTCATTAAGCCCTGCCTAAACCAAACTATAATATATATAAAATATTATTCTATTTATAAAATATTCAAAGTTATGTATGATTTAATTGCATAATTTTAGATATTTTATAGATATACATGTATTTTTTGACTATTATCTATTATGGCTTGGTTTCTCAGGGTTTAATTGAATTTTAAAAACTAACCAACATTATCTGTAAATTGTAGTCTTATTTCAACGAAAACAAATATCCATGTCTGAAAAAGTTTAATGTGCACTGTTTATGGCGGATCTTAACCGCCTACCTCCACCCTTCGCCACTGGTCTATATACATACACGTATTAACAAAAGTTATGTTAAGTATATATTTAGAGGGGTAGGAAACCTTTTCATGATGTAATGCCGCATGAAGTTAACTGCATCCTAATAAGGCCCGCATTTAAGAAACTTTTATTAAATGCACTTAAAAATGTATGTTATTTTGTAAAAACTAATGCTATATGTGTGAAGTGAAGTGTTTTCAAATTGTATATGTAAAATCATTAATTTTATTATTTATAAATGTATATTGAAAACAATTTTTTCAACATACATGCTGTATGTAATGCTGTGTTCCCATCCCACGAGTCGATTTTTGTCAATCAACTGTCTGTTAAACAAGAACTTGATAGGACTGTTCCCACATGCCAGTTTAAGTTGAATCAATAGTCACGATCAAGATGACATCAATTGACTTTGAAACATTTTTTTTTGATGAAGACGATATACTTAATTCAGAAACTACATCAAGGGAATTCTATGACATATGACAGCTAACTAATCGCATTCAAATCAAAACAAATTGTTTTCATGTGCTCATGCATTGACGACTCAAATGATGATTCGCAGTTGAATCGTGTAAAAGTAGGGAGGAAGGAAAAAAGGAGCTTAACTTTTTGAAGTTATACTTCTTTTGGCGCGTTTGGGAAATCAGATCAGAGTGTATTTTTGGCGTGTGACATGTAACACATAATTTATTTTTTAACATGAAAAAAAACGCATTCGATTGGATTCGAACCACCGATTGTTTGGTTATCAGCCGAACGCACTACTTTTACGCCACAGTATGATACTGCAATCGTGACGATTATACAGTATATTATTATAGTTTAGAATTGTTCCGTTTCCTAGGCAGCGAATTTATTGTTATCGGCCATTTGCAATTCCTTACGTAAACAAACTATTAAACGTCAGAGTGACAGTTGGTACTTTAAAAATAAAAACAACGAGAAACCATTATATAATTTAGTAATACAAGTTAAAGTATATAGAAATAAACCAATGGCGTTCCAATATGCGGTCCTTTTTCTTGAGTGTGTAATTTAACAAGATAATTAAGAGCTAGTCAAAGAATCTAGTTTATCACAAGTTTTGTTTTTGTTTTGTTACGCCAAAGAAGTATAACTTCTAACGCGCGTACATAAGTACACACCCCGTTTTTTTTTTCAATTCAACTTCCAAGTTGTCAAGTATTTTGAAGTGTCGTTCATTCATATAAATTTAGTTTTAACTGTCATTCAATGGACAGCTCATCAACCAAAATCAACATATTATGGGAATGTGGCATTATGTTTGGTCAACCATCTTTGGGCCACTGCTTTAGATCAATAGATTGTTTGAGTAGAGTAAAACGAGAGGAAAGAGTGAACCAAACCCGATTGATGGTGATGATTAGACATTTCATCAGATAATAGAAGAAGTATGTATATTGTCGACTTCCATACAAAGAAAAAGCTACTGTACAATATTATTGTTGATACTAACTTTGTCTTCTGCGATTTACAAATATTTAATATTTTAAACTGCACTTCTTGTTTTGAAAACCATTCCATGCATGTTTAGTTTGAAAATATCATGAGTGAATAGTATTATGCCAACGAACATGATGTTATGATAACGATTAGCATGTGTTAACTGAGTCATGTGGAATAACATTGTCCTCACTTACAGAATCTGTGGCATACAGAAAAATTAATTATCGGTGAGTACTCACTAGAGGTGAGTTGGAAATACTGTCACCAGTTTGTGTACTCAAGTTTCGGATAAAACTACCCATACTAAGTATTTGTGGCCCAATAAACTTATTCCAAAAAACTTGTGATGATATCATCGCGAGTCGCTGTTCTGTGCACTCGCCAGTTGGTAGACTTTCAACACTATTGACATTAAATGCGCATGAACGAAATACATAGCACTTGAATATAGGTATATTTTAATTTATTAGTCTATTGCGTTCGAATGTATGAATAATAATAGGTCATAAATTTTGTGTCGCAGCACAGTGGTGAGATGACGCAGAGGCTTAGGCTTGTTATATACCGCTCAAAACATGTTTAAAATTTAAAAAAAATCACTGTTATTCATTTTTGTTAACAATAATATTGTTACCTAACAGAAAAACAACTCATAAATTTAAAATTTTATAATAAATGGGACTTTTCGACAAGCGGAACTCAGTGTATTTTTAGCGATTATATTAAAGCCGATACACAGTCTGAGTTCCCTGAGCCGATACGTATTTCAAATACTAATATGGAGTTGGTTTTAGTTTCAGTTGAGTATGAAACTTTTGTCGCTTACGCACGCCAAACGATCTATATAGTATTCCAAATACTAGCAAGTATTTTGGAACAAGTTTATATACTAAGTATTTTTTTATACTGGTAGTAAGTATACTTAGTCTTCAAAATCGACCAGTTTTCCCATCTCTAGTACTCACAAATGATAATATTATATTTACTAATACATAGGTTTTAGTTTAGACGTTGATATCCTAGGTATATGTGAAAATAACTCAACAATCCAAGGTTTTGAGTTAATGAATCCATTTGATGTAGAAAGATCTATTCTTTATAATTTCAGTATAGAAAGCAACTAGTAACAGGAATGTCTGAGTTAATTCATTATATTTATCATTCATTTTACGTATTGGTGTTAAAACAATTTTAAGACAGACAATATTTATAACAATACTGTATTCTTACATGAACGTGTCCTTCGGTTACTGCCTCGGCTAATCCTTGTGCAATTGTGGTCGCTATATTATGTCCTGCATGCATGTCATGACCTTGATGCATATCGTGCCCTTGGTGCATATCATGCCCTTGGTGCATGTCATGCCCTTGGTGCATATCGTGGGCGTGTCCTGATTCCATTTTGACGGAAAGAGTTCTACTAACTTGACGGTTTTGGCGGCAAAAGGTGTCAGTATTGCCGCGATCTGAAAATGAAGAAAGAATATAGTTATTATAATGTTTTTTTAGCATAAACTACAACTTTATACACCCATTACCCATGTAAGTAGGTACCTGACAAGTTTTATATAATACCACTAAAAGTAGCTATTAAATTTTCATAGAAAAAAAAACATTAGTGTAGTGTCAATATAAAATTATGAATATTAAACAAGTAAACTACCAAGTTCATATATTCAAAGAGTGGAGGTTAATTATTATGATGTGGTCTGGAAGAGGAGTTGAACAGTTTTGAAATGAAAATAAGTAAAGACGTGGATTTGTAAATTTGGATAAATTTATTGTTATACAAATACTCACTACTCGTCTGCAACATCTTCTTGGCTACACTTCTAGGCGCTGTTGTCGACTAGATGGGAGGAGCTTGTTCGTTTATAATGGAAAAATGGGAGGAGCATGTTAGTTCACAGTTTTAACACGTAGCCAAGAAGATGTTGCTGATGAGTACTGTATGTCATTTTGATTTATATTAATGTCTTATATTGCTTTAAAAGTTACGTCCTACAAATGCTGTTCACTTCTTTCCCCGCACTCTTGAAGTAGGTACCTATCTTCCTGAACCTGCGAGCCACTCTTCCAAGCATTACATCGTCGTGCATGGAAAAGAATGGACGGCACTTTTGTAAATCAAAATGAGATACTAGCCTGTATTTGTGTAATAATAAATTAGTCCAGCTTTACAAATTCAGTGTCTTATTTTCAATTCAAAACCGTCCAATTCCTCTATCGGACCCTGTATTAACAACATTTTTTATAAAGACTATTTCACCAACAAATTGGGTCCTTGCACTGGATCAAGTATACATAGGTTCCAGCCCACTGATTCGCATTTATACAAACATGGTCGCTCTGCAAAGCGGGTCAATGTGGATGCTACAATAAAACATAACCTAAATAAATTATTTATCAAAATAATACTTATGGAATCTATAATAAGTTATCACAGAAAACACTGATAACAAATGCAGATAAAATAAAAATCTATTTATTATTTTTGTTTTGTTTTTACCTTGCATAATAAATAATAAAGATAAATAAAAAATATGTCCTTGAATATCTATTTGTGTCTGTGTTTCTTTAATCTGTACCCAAGAGCCAGACTACTTTAAGCCCAAATTGGAAACATAAGACACTAACACTCCTTTTTATTGACGGTACCCGCCTGAAACTCCCCGTCTACGCGCGGTTGTAGAAAAACCAATTTGCCACGCATTTGGTTAATGTTACCCCGAATTCAAAGAGTTTATTCATCCTGTTGTAGTATTAAGTATCTGCCTTTCAGTCGCCAGATCGTGCATTTGATCATACTTCTCTCCTGTTCACACGCTGTATAACGAATATACTGAGAGAAATCATAATATGCATTTCATTGTTCAAGCTTTGGTCTGTACTGACCTCCATGTCGAAGCAGTTATACGCGTACATATGTACTCCGAAACGCAACGCGTTGTGCAAACACAATATTTTGTACCATCATTGTAATTTCTACTGTATCAATAAATCAGTTCACCAAAATAGTGTTCATCCTGAAGCAATCCCCTCCCTCCCTATTATATTATATTCATCCTGATCCAAAGGGCGGTTTGTTAGTAACTACGTACTACTTTATTTGAAGAGTTTCTGTTATTAATATACTCAATGTGCGAATTGAGTCTACAGTATTGCCTACAGATATAAGATTTAAACGGTTTAAAAAAAGTACTGATTAGTTTTTATTTACACTGATTTTTTTGCTTTAGCATGGCTTAAAAAACTAAAAAGAATAAAAATACGTATGTGTGTACATATTTATCAAAAAATTGCATTGCAATGGACCGCACACCACTGGTGTATACATACGTTGTTACCGGATGCCGCCCAGACATACATACGTACATGCATGGCGCCACTAGTCAGTCACTTCGGATTCGATACGAAAGACGCGCCGCTTGCTTCGGCGTCAGCGTCATTAAATATTTCCAGCGATGAGAGTGATTTTTCGCCAGCGAAAAACAACAGGAAACGGGCACGTTTATTGTCAAGGAGTGACACTGAATGAATATATTTCTCTATGCTAAATTTAATTGAAATCGAAAACTATGTATTTTTATATACCTACTTATAAATATTTCTATGTATAAATAATAAATAAATTCGATTTATATTTGAGTTCAAGAATTTCGTATTTTGAGTTGATTTTAAGTGATGGAACCTATCTACCATTTTTGTATGGGCACCTTATCTGTTTTTACACGGTTTTGTTTTGCACAGTAGTCTTCGGAACGTTATCCCCCGTGCAAAAAGAGGATTGGGTGTACAATGTGACATATAAATAGCGGTAATATGAACACAGTGTAATATGTATTTGGTTAATGTTACATTGTTACATGCAGTCAGTGACTATACCATCTCATATGTGGAGGGGACATACCCGTAATAGCAGCGCAAGTTTTATTATTTTGATTGTTTTAGATTGGCGTCAGATTGAATAATTATTATGTTCAACGAGATCTCCAACTATGCCGTGTCTGCCAACTCGCAGTGCACATTTACAATCAAATTAATAATCTCATTTTCAATAAACATCTGAATCCAAAACAATGCTCATTTAAATGTAAATTCCATAAAACGGATTATTAAGATTGAAATGTGGAAGCCAGTTTGTGTCTATATGCTACGTGGTAGGTACAAAATAGTCATAGGTATAGGAAGTTTAAACAGCTCAGGAATAGTATACTTACAAATATTATTTCGTGTAAATTCCTGTAAATAAAATTGTACGTATTACATTTCGCTATATTACAGTAATTCACCATCAGCTGTCTTACCGGAAAGAGTGATGGCCATTGGCGTTGCACCACGATCGGTAATACCAATTGGGAGGGCAATAACTCTGTTCAACCAAATTGCTTTGGATATTGATATATTCCACCTACGTGAGAATGAGTGAGGTGGGTGTTGTTTTTATAAATTCTTAAGATTGCATCTCTTTCTTTGTTTTTTTCAATACTGTTTTAATATCATTTCTTTGTTTTTAAATGTCATGTTGTGAACGTCTTGAATTTGTAATTTGTAAAATGCACTAATTAGTTAAATTTGAATTGCGGACAGTATCTACTTAATGATCCAATTTTATTAGATTCAATAATAAGAATATTAATACGATATTACATAATTGGAATCAAATTTCTAATAATAACTTTTCATTATTGTCAGATATTTGATAGGTATATCTACTTAATGATCCAATTTTATTAGATTCAATAATAAGAATATTAATACGATATTACATAATTGGAATCAAATTTCTAATAATAACTTTTCATTATTGTCAGATATTTGATAGGTACCTGACTTCATACTTACGAGCACCTATCATTTGTATATAATATATCATTCTATTTTTCTTTTTTCTGTTCTCTCTGACATTGCATGCTCATATGTACAAATTTCAATAATACTTAAATATATATAAGAATATTTATCGGCGGATGCACGTAGCAGTGAAAACCTAAGGACCGAGAAGAGTAGAAGGAGCTAGGGGAGGCCTTCATACAGCAGTGGATCGACCCTGACTGATGATGATATTATATATAATATAAAAATGTTACCTTTTGGTTCAAAAATATTCAATACTAACTGTTTTTCTATTTTTCATTCTAATTTATGCTCTCGTTATTTTGCTAGGCTATAATTTACATATGAAAACTTTTTATTTTCCTTAATAAAAATAAAATGAATTTTAGATAATAGATATGATTGCATTTCTAATTATTTACTTACCTACCGGCATATTGATTTTGATCTCAATACTATATTGCCATCGATTACCGAAGACATCTAACAAAGAACTGTGATAATATGGCCAACTGTATAATATGTATAAATCTACGGACACGTTCGTACGTGCATTCTCTGTTTATAAATAAATACATAATAATATGTAATGTACATAATATATTATATTGTTGCGCATGCAATGTGCAGGGAAGAAGCATTACGTTTTAAACCTTTGACAATTGTATTTAATTTTGGTTACACACACTTAAAAAAATCAGGTTAAAACATATTTAAGTAACTATCAATGTCCTTTAAATTAGTGTTGGTAAACATTTCTTTTTCGAAGAGTCACCCTCAAAATTATCTTGAAACGTTTAAATACATTATTATAGTATTTGCCAATTATGATTGCATTAAATAAGTAGTAGGTACTTGCATATCTATCAATTTATTGCAGTAGTTGGTATTTTGAGCCAAAGCAAATAAATTAGTTAATCCTGCATATTGACGCGACCTTTATCGTATGACATAGTTGTAGATGGTGACGGGCGATAAGACGAACATATTGTATGTATGTGATAATGATTAGGGTTGCCAAAGTAAAGTCTAATAAGGTCCGTTTCAGACGGGACACCGGTGTCGCGCCCGTATATAATATAGGAGGCCTTTGTATTCGAATAAAGGGGCCTTAGTAGTATGTTTATTAACGCTCTAGAGCTAATGAGTCAACGCATAATTTAGCGTTATAAAATAGAACATAAAACTGGCTGCGGTAATAAAAACAAGTGTATCGGCGGCTTGAGAATGTAGCGGCCGACGGAAAAGTTTACCGGGCACGCGTTGACTCATTAACTCTGGGGCGTTTATAAACATAATACAAAGGCCCCTTTATTCGAATACAAATGCCTCCTTTATTAATACAGGAGCGACACCGTTGTCCCGTCTGAAACGGGCCTAAGTTGTCCTATTTGACTTGCTACTTCTTTGTAATACGCAAGTAATGTGTGATCCCCACCACATTAGCATAAAACAGTAATTTAATAAGACGAAGAAAATGTATTTGTTCTTAATGTGTCAGTGGGATTTAGTTAGTGGGAATCAGTGAAACACGCGAGGGAATTTGTGATATTAGATTTATTTGTGGTTGATTAAAATATAAAGATTGCGCCTGGAGGCCTGCCACGGATTCACGCGGGACGCTACATGTCTATGTTTACATGTGAATTCGCAATCATCACATTTTATTTCACGTCACCTAACGTTTTTCCCATGATTCTTAGTCAAGTAGCGAAACTTCTAATCCATGATATTTGGAAGAACTGTAAGGATTGTGCCGCGTGAAAAGAAACTCCCACGATTGCCGAGCGGCTTACGCGACGGATTATAATGCCACGGGTCCCAGGTGCGAATCTTGGGTCTGGCAAATACACATATTGTTTTTCACTTTGTGTTTGGAGTTAGAGTATGGACCTACTGGTGGCTAACATCCATTTCTCGTAAAAACAAAAATCTGTTAATACAAACCTCCACTCTATGGAGGCCCATATGACCTTATTGGATCGGACATGGTCAAAAGAAAGAAAAGATTGTCTTATGACTATCAGAACAATGTTTACACAGAATAGATCAATATAAATAATTCCGTCCAAAGAAGGTCTGTTATATAAATCTTTGCAACGAGAATGAAGATTTTTTTTAGTTTACTATTTTGTAGTTAGCAATCCAAATAGTAAACAACTTTACGACCTACTGGAACCGATACTAATAGGTTGGGAATCCATGATATACCTATTACAATCCGGAAATTACAACAATACAACAAATTATCTACATTCCATTTTCAAATATATAGATGTGTGAGACTGTTACACTTTTAAATACAGATAGCTACACATATCGCAACAAATTAAATTTGAGCTAAACAAAGACATAATTTATTATTCTTTAAGCACATTTAATTTTAAAACCTAAATGCCATTGGTCGATTTTTAAGTGTGCAAATAAAATAACCCGTTTGAATCGCCGACGTAACCCTTTGCTTTCACTTTTCGTTAAATAAAAAAAAACATGACATTTAATGAAAACATTATAAAATGAGTTTATATAGCCAAGTGCCACACATAATATGCAGTCTCAAATAGCTGCACCAAACTTTTGTATCTTATGTTTACATAATATATAAATTCCTTCCCTACAACATATTATTATTTTAATGTAATAAATGCAGTCATTTGTAAATTCTATGTATTATAATATTAATACTATCGACCGATGGTTCTTGATGGAATTTGAATTTGAATTCTAATAGATTTAAGTTTAGTACTACCTATTTGATTTGAGTCGTTCTTGGCGGCCAGATGCCGAAAGGCGGAACCCGTGTCGGCAAAAACGACTCAAATGGAATAGTACAAAACTTAAATCCATTAAAATCTATGTATATATTTCGCTATATCACAGTTCACCGTGCTGTTGTATCGGAAAGAGATGACCGTAAAGTATTGATATTATCAAAAAAATGACGCATTGTTCATTGAGCATTGCGGAGTTGTATTCCAATTTTATTATTAGTTTCAATAAGAACATTAATTTGATAATGAATGGTATCAAACAGCTGATAATGACGCAATCATTATTATTATATATTTGACAGGTGCGACTTGACACTTGCCACCACCTACTTGCTAACCTACTATTGAATCATTCAGAATATAAATATATACGATGTATTTATATTACCTATATTATTCTGTCTTGCGTTTGTATTACGTAACTGTTTTATGTAGACAAGAATTTGATCTCAATGCTATAAGGCCATCGGTTTCCGAAACCTACAATAGTTCATGGCAAACTGTGATACGGAAAACTGCATACGTATAATTTTCCGGACACGGATAATTTATCCAATAAAATTGAGAGTAGTAGCCATCAGCACCGCAGGAATTCTTGTCTTCGCCGAATCTATTCTAAAAAGTTGTATTAACATGAGCTGCCTGCCCCCACGGGATATTACTGAGTTCATCACATGGCACCAATTTACTTTGCTGAAATCAGCATATTATGCCAGGTTGGTTGTCAGC
This sequence comes from Rhyacophila brunnea, assembly GCF_057557595.1. Taxonomy (NCBI): domain Eukaryota; kingdom Metazoa; phylum Arthropoda; class Insecta; order Trichoptera; family Rhyacophilidae; genus Rhyacophila; species Rhyacophila brunnea. Next base: position 2,759,965 of record NW_028232859.1, read on the forward strand.
CCTGTTTTAAGCGCCGTTTGTGGAATTCCAGAGATTTCAATAAGCGCATATCTCCGACGCGGACGCCCCCACGATATAAAATACAATATGGATCATCGGAAGCAATGGTGAAAAATATTTCTACGCGTTTTCCACTAAGCATTCATCCGAAAAACTAAGTTTATAACCATATTTATGAACAATTATAAGACATTAAAATCCTAGTAAAAATCATATAACATAATATAATATGTAGTAACATTATGTAGGTATTTCTCATTCGTATAAGATACCAGACAGGGAACTCAGAAATAATAGGAACTGAAATACATAACGAGTAAGGCGATAGCAGGTAACCGACTCGAGTAAGGAAGAATCTGGGTTAAACTTACACACGTGTTAAGAATACGTTTTACGTCGAATACTGAAAACTGCTCTCGGTTTATGCATTTACGCTCATTTAATGTTGGTGTATTACACACACTATTGCACGTGCATTATGCGTGCATCATTTTCGTAGGACACTCACACATTCAAAACCCTGCATCAAGATGCGGCGTATTAAATATAGCCTATCGGTATTCTATTTATTATCTGTTCTGTGATACCAGAGTATTCCTCGCGGGGTTCTGCGATAGCAAATTTAATATATAACGTAGGTATCTACTAAAGTTAATCTGTTACCACAAAAACGTAGCATTGTCAAATTTAATTATACAATTGTGAGGTTTATCAAAAAAAAGTTTTAAATAGGTATTTAGTTCTTGCGAAGTTGTATTTTCTGAGAGTTTTTTCGGTGTTTATATATTGTAGCATTACAATACATCGGAGCTGTTGAATAGGTACTCAATTTATTCTATGAGATGATTGTATTAAACGTAAGATACCTAGTCAGAGTACACGTTTTATAACTTTGCACTTTTTACTACACTGATACGCCTCTTTGCCTGATTACCTCGCATAAAATTTGATGTATTAATATATTACGTAGTAATACATAAATAAATAGATGATAATATATGTAAAAAAAATATTTATAGAATATATAAATCAATTATTTTTTAGATTGATTCATACTAGTTAAAATTTAAAAAAAATGTTATTAAAATGTTCGTTAACATAATTTTACTCCCTACTTTAATTATAGTTTGTCAATTTATGGCTACGGCCGTATGTGGTAGCTTAACCACTGGGAAATGCCAAAAGAAATGGCGTATTTCAAAAAAACACTACCTTATTCTTAGGTCAATAATTATTATAAAGCAATCATTATTCGTAGGATGTTTATCACACTTGAATGGTCAAAGACATAGCTTATAATGAGTATCTTTAGAATTATCTTCAAATGTGTTAATCTTGCCGATTTTTTGAATAATAAAATGCCTAATTCTTGTCAAATTTGGGATCACAGAGATTATCAATATAATTTTTTATCGTGAATATTTTACTAAAATTATCTCGTCATAAATTATACCAATGGTTTTATAAATGCGTTTAAAAATTAATAAATGTAAAAAATCTTAACACCACTGCACATTCATGTACCGAAATATGACTATATTCTAAAACATTAGAGCGAGAGGCTATGTAACAAAAATACTTTATGCAGTCATCAAATGTTTAAAATAAATATAAAGGATAATAAGGCTTCAAAATTATATAAATATATTATCTACAACGTTTAAGGAGTGTCCAGGATCATGGTTTGAAAATACAATAAAAACTCAATTTTGACCTACGACAAGCATGTCCCCCCTTAAACATAAAAATTCATATGAATAAATAAAGCACTTGATAATTTTGAGTGCTTGAATTGCATATCTTCTAATATCTGGTGTGGCGTCGAACATGTTCCTTGCACTTTGACTTCGTTGCAGCATACATAGAAAATCCCGCTTAGGATAAATAGGTAGTAGAAAACGGAAGTAAAACAATCATGGCCCCCACATCCTGAAGCGGGCCCTCATTCGTCACGTCGTATCGTAGAGTCTACGTTACGACGTATTGATTCTCTATCCGCTAGCTATACACCGACGATGGCCGTGCGGCTTACGCGTCGGCTTATAATGTCATGGATCCCAGGATCGAATCATGGGTCTAGCAAATACACAATAATATTGTTTTCCAATGTGTGTTTGGAGTCAGAGTATGGACTTAATATGTTGCCCAAGTGGCGCAATTATAAAATAAATTTTAAGCTTTGATTCCATTCCCTGCGGTGCTGCGTAATCTGGTTAGGGACACGTGTAAAAGCAGCGTAATATTGTGCTGATAAGTGAGAATAGTCAACAGGTCAACAGGTAGGTACAAGTCTTACAAACTGAGGTATTTTATCGGATCTATAAAAAAGCGATTCGCCGAAACTTCCGCCATTTTGCGGTCACAACGGGTGATAGAATGATTTTTACTCGGCACGTATGCATGCTCAGTTACTTCAGGCAGCCAATGAGCATTTACCACCTGGGTTTTCCTCTAGGTGGTCAATTTAAACCACATTGTACAAATTAGTGTAATAATATTGTGTGAAGCAGCTAACTATAGCTGCTTGTCTGCTCTTAGGACATGTCTAACTTATTTATAAAGATACATTGTTGTCTCAATTGCCTACTTAATGATGTAATTCTAGTTGAATCGCATAATCATACAATCTAATAATTTGTATTGTTCAGTCATGTAAATAAATAAATTTGAATTTTTATTCATATTCAGGAGGTACGACAAAAGTATAGTTATGTACAGTGGCGGCTTGTCTATATGCACTGCGGAACTGCAGCACCCACAAGCAAATTGAGAAAAATGTAATATTATAATATACATAAATTTATGTATATTATATGAAAATATCAATATTATTTAAGTATGTAATAAGCTCGCCCGCGCACCGATATATCCAATGCCCAATAATATTATCATACACCGCGGTAGGTACCTACTTGATTTTACACAGTACCGTTTCCGATTGAATTTTCTCGAGTTTACGAAGGGGGGCGCGGGGTGCGGGGCTCGTCGCTAGAAGCTTAATCAGTACTGCGGGTCAGACAGTCCGATTTCAATATTTCGCCCATAGACTAATATACTTTCGCCGTTTCTGCATCGAACGTAAGCACGCCCGCCACAGCAAGGAAAGAAATATAGCTATAATGATTTATAAACATTGTTAAAAACTATTTCTGCAAGCAATTTATGCAAAGTTCTTTATTTTAATTATTAATAATTCATACTCAATTTTGATGTTAATAGTAATATAATCAACCGCAGCACCCCCAAATATCTTATCCACGAGCCGCCACTGGTTATGTATGACAACTAGAATGCCACTTTCAATATATTATATGTTCAGTAAGTCTGGAGAAAAATAGAAAAGTTTAAATTCTTCCCAGATCCATCTAGGACGCGAGTTGGGTTGGATAAGAATTACGTCCCTGATAAAAACAAAAAGGTTTCCCCGCGTGAATTATTAGAATATTCCAACATATTACATAATATTGCAAAACGTTCCAGTATTACCAACTCTCATTGACAAAAATATGTCAGACGGGGTAAAGAAAGAATCTATTCGACAAATAGACAAAAAAACAAAGCAAGAATTTTCTCTTCTTGCCAAAAAAACTGTCTGATCTTTTATGACAACTAGCTAGTTTATAATATTGAAAAAGGCCAAGCCAGAAGCGATTTTTGCAAACTAAGTGATCTGGCAAGAAGTACGCAAAATTGCCAATGAGATTGGAAGAAATTTTTGACCTCTGGCCTATGAAAGGAGTTATCAGAAGTATTTTCCAATTAGCAATAATATTGACGATTAAAAAGTAGTGCATAATCAATGATACTACATACATCAGTTAAGGATAAACGTAATGTAAAATAAATTATGTTATTATATCATTATGGGGAACAAATACTCCAATTGATAGCTAATAATTGTATTTTTGTGGTAGGTACTCAATACTGTGTCATACATGACAACAGGTTGTGCGAGACCACATATCTTGACAATAACATATTTAAACATCACTTGATGAGAGTTTTACACGATCTTTTGAAGTAACTTCAAAATTTTTTGATCGTGTACTCCTACGGCAGGGGTCGGCAAACTCTTGGACCAAAAGAGCCAAATATGAGTAGCACGACGGTAAATTTTTTTTTCGAGAGCCATACATATGATAAATATTATATTTAAGTGAATTAATTACATGTTATAATTATTTATTTATAAAGTTAAGAACATTTCCCGAATAAAACTAACATAAATATATTATGTTTTTTATTGTTGAAATTATAAATATGCTTTTTACAGAATATGAATTACACACGATTTTCACGCATTCCTTAAAAAAACTAATGTGAACAATGACCTTCCTTGCATTTCTTTGGACAGTCTCTCTATGTTTGGTATGTAACTTGTAGTTCTTAATTTCAGGCACGTCTCCAATTTCTCATTGGTTAAAAATAGCAAATTAATGCAATTTGTTTCAACTACTTAGTTCGGAAATGGTTCGGAAGGCTATTCCATGTATTAAAAATCATAGTATCTACCTTACGAAGATCTTTTAGAGCGCTTCATGTCTTGTGAAATTAAATTGCATTTTTCTCTCTCCAAATCTTCAAGTTTGATGGCAAGACCTACAAAATTGGAACTCCATAACTTTTTGGTCGTTAAATCCATCAATTGTATCTAAAAAGTGCTCGTGTCCAACATCAAATGGAGAAAAATTTAATTTGTCGACATTTGCAATGAGCGGATTTAAAACAAATGCTAAGGTTTGTTTACCATTTTAAAATTCTCAATCTCGCATAATATATTCCCTCATATTTCATATTGCTGTCCTAAAATAATCAGTGCTAATGAGGGCATTACTATTATCAGAGTTATTTATAGTATTTTCAAACTCTATTTATATTTTTCTGTTTTATTTGTTTATAAAAATCTTAGCGAAAAATGTTGTATTATTTAAGAATATTTTTCACTGTATGTGTTGTACGTGACCTTTTTGCATTCCAAGAAACGGGACATTTTAGTAAACAAACGACCTTTTTTTGCATCAAGCATCACGGAGGAATACTTATTAGACTCGTGACAATGTCATTATATAATATAATAAGACAAGTGTACACATCAATGACAAATAATTAAAATTGTGTATTTTGTAAAAATCGTGAATTGGGAATTTGGCACGAAAAGAGCCGCACGCCAATACCCAAAGAGCCACAGTTTGCCGACCTCTGTCCTAAGGTATAAAAATGAAATACTGCGTGACCCCTAAAGTAGAAAAATAAATTATACATATATTAAAATTTTGGATTACAATACTCGCTGATACTGCGATTCGAAAGTCTGGTTCCAAGATTAAGTTATTTCGACGTTCGGTTTTAATACCCGACATTACAGAATATGATACGTTGATGTGCTTACTAAATTTGGATATGCACTCGATTTTCAATCCATTGTAAAGAGATTTTTGTTGAAATTCGTGTCAAATGTTGTATTATGTATTGTATCCTATTGTCAATATAAAATTATGAAACTTCGTCGAATCACGTATTCCACTTTGGAGGCGTCCCAGTTTTCGCCTTTCCACATCTTGAGGGCTTTGTTTTTCAGCTATTTCGGCAAAAAAATGTACTTAACCGTGAAATTACACGAATTCCGTTCAGAATCAGAAGGCGAAGGATTTTTTTTTACCGAGAAATCAAATTCACATTTATTTATTTTACAAAATATAATGAACATGACAAATTATAAATTCAAAGCGTTCACGACATGACATAAAGTAAATGTTAACTTTAAAATAAAAATACTACATAATGTGAGTAAATAATACAATAATACGATTAGAAAAATAAAAATACATGTAAGCACACAGAGCGAACTAGCATGGTAGGCCCTATTTTAAAAACGTATAAAACAACTTCCACCTAAATTCACCCTCATGTAAGTGGAATATATCAGTATCCGAAGCGATTTTATTAAACGTAGTTATTGACCTCCCAATTGGCATTACTAATGGCGGGTTAGTTCTGCACCTTGGGAGAACAAACAACGGATGCCCCCGATTTCTAAGACACACATCAGACACACAAGCCAATACCACCAAGAATGGCAGAGTTTCCATTTACGCCGCGTATAAGTCATACAGGATTATCCATTAAGGATAATCCTGTATGGATAAACATAAATATAAAACATAAATTTCTTTTGGACCCTCTCCACCATAAGGCCGTACTTCACCTGACAATAGACCTTTTATAGAGAGATTTAATTTTATTAGGTCTCTCAGACAATTTCTCGATCTCTCGAGAATATCATTGATGATTTCTCGAGAAATGAAAATTTTTGGAATTTCGGAAAATTAATTTCTCGAGCTTCGAGATTGGCCTTTTCTGATTATATTCTATACTGTCATGCAACGGATTCAGTTTTTTGCAATAAAGTTATTTATAATTCTAATTTTACCACGTTTTTATTAGCTCGTATTCTTGTTTGTCCAGTACAAATTTTTTCTTGTTTGTCCAAGATTTGTATTGGACGATTGAAGATCTTCAACTAACTTCCCGACTAGCTAGACATTTGAAACTTTTCGAATATATCAGAACTCGAAGACAATGCATTCTTTTGATACTTTTAGCCATCTTTAAGCAGAATTGAATTAATTTTCTGTTAATTCTGTTTTGTATGGAAAGTTATTTCGAAAAAAAATCGGAAAAAGTAAAACACTATTATTGGTTGCTAAGGGCGTCCTAGCAACTAAATTATTAATATATATGTGCGTTACTATGGAAATTAATATGAAATGTCAAAATGACATTTCAGTATTCTAATTATTTATTATTATTATTTAAAAAAAATATATTTATTCAGTATTTCTATCAAGTACAAAAAAAGTATTTATTAATAAATACATAGAATTGTCAAGTTTATATGATTCAACAGAAAGTTTAAAAACGTGGTAAGTATATAAAAATTTATTTTTATCTCGTAATTATTTATCTGTATGCAACATTGTTTATTATTTTAAACACCGGATATTAGATTGCACCACACACTTGAATGAGATAAATTATTTTCACAATACATTTTATTATATTTATTTGCTAATACAATAAAAGCATTAAAACAAAGCAGGTCGATAAATATATAAATGTAAATATTGCATATGCCAGAGACAAATCAAATCAGTCATTCGATACTATTATTTGGTATCTATGCATGCTATACTATAATAATTATAAATAATACATTATGACAGCAATTGCCAACCGATAATACACGAATCACTAAGTGGCACATCATTCGATCAAAACAGAATTAAGTATTATTTGTTATTTATTTTGAAAAAAAAATTCTATTGATATTTATCGAACAATAATTAGACTTATAAATTAATGTATTTATAAACTTACTGAGAATAGAATTGATAAAAACTCAAAACCTAAATTCGCGGGACTTTTTTTTTTTTCAAAAAATGACAACACTAAGAAATATTCTATACGCGACAAGGGCGACTTCCTGTTGTCGCCTAAATAATGTTGTCTACAGTAATTATATACTTACACATAATAAATACATACAGAGTAGGGATTGCAATACCGGTATTTCAAAACCTGTATTCTATCGATCCGTATCGATACGTATTCTATCGATCTATCGATACCGAAATACCGGTTTCAAAAATCCAATATACCGAACTTTTCGGTATTATGAAAGCATACACGTTTATGTTTTTCGAAAATTAATTTAATGTTAGATTGTATATCAAATTTGATGTATAAGTTTTATGCTGCTTAAACAAAAATATATTGACTGAAACCAACTATGTAAAGTTAAATAATATTTAAAACAAAATCCCTCAAATATACTTATTGAATTGTCGTGATGAATTATTGACATATTTCAAAAAAAGAAAACATTCGTGGCAAATATTTCCAATTATTCTATAACTATTGATCCAAGGTTAATAGTACACCCGACAGACGTTGAATATGAGAGAGATTTTCCTATACCCGGACTTATTATAGTATTTTCTTTCTACTTACTTAGTACTTTCCTATAGTATTTGTAAAAATGACCAGTTCTAAAATATTATGATCTACCTATACCTACATAAAGGTCAACATAATAAATGTAGGTAGGTAGGTAAAATAGTATGTTAAATACATGTAATAGTTATATTTATTTATAAGTAGGTCTACTTACTTTTTTCTATAATACCGGAATTGATATATTCATTCGGTATTGCAAACCCTAATACAGAGGGACTTAATGGTTTGAGAAAATTATTCATCTACAGTGCTATGTATATTAAGGTAGTGTTATTTGGAGAATTTTCTTTTTGTAAATCAGCTGCATGTCAGGTAGGTACATATAGCTGCGTATGAATCTGCATATACCTTGAAGCGGAGGTTATAAAGTCATCTCATATTATATGTATCGCAGGTTGGAATCCCGTAGCTGGGTCAAATGCATAATAAGTGTTGGTTTTTTTTTCAATCAAAGCCCGAGACAAAAAACGTACAACTGAGGTTTGAATATAGTAAACTTGAGAGTCCCACAATGGAAATAGGTATGTATTTACTAAGACTCAATTCATGAAATGTCACAAATCCTTATAAGCTATTTACCCATCGACAAAGCAATGCAATGGAATAAGTTTGGTTGAGAAATTCCACGCGGTCTGCAACAGAAAGCATTTCCAGGAAATACTCTGACGTCAGTCAATAATCTGATGCCTGTATCAGACAGGCTATAGGTAGAGGAGGTGTGCGTTGTGGTTCATCGAATAAACCTAATATATTAAGAAAATGCTAAGGAAACAACCAATCCTGGTGTCGTTTTGGAGTCAAAAAGTTTGCTAAAAATCTTCAATCTATCCGTGGCTTTATCCAACTGACTTTCTCTTAGGTATGCTTACATACTACAGTCTGCAATTAAATTAATTGAAATCTTTATCTAGCTACGTATTTTTTTCCACTTATACGAGGTATAAATGAGAACTCTGCCATTCTGGGCAGTGTTGTCCTGTGTGTCCCTGATAACTATAATAGAAATAGAGACCATCAGTAGTTTATTCTCCCAAGGTGCAGAACCAACCTGCCACTGGTTATGCCAATTGGGAGGGCGATAACTATGTTCAACGAAATTGCTTCGGGTGTTGATATATTCCACCTACGCGAGAATGAGTTTAGGTGGACGTTGTTTTATAAATTCTTAAAATAGGGTCTGCTTAACTCATCCGGTGTACTTCCTTGTACCTATCTAATTTATCTACTGATCTATCTCTTTTTTATGTAATACTGTTTTATATATCTTTGTTTCTAAATGTCATGTTGTGAACGTCTTAAACTTATAATTTGTAATGTCCACAATATGTTTAAAAAAAATGAAAAATATAAATGAGTAGGATACAGCTCGAAGAAGAGAACAATTCTGCTCAAATCTAGTCATAAAGCGGTACCTAGTGACCGCTGAATCAGCGGAATTCTGAAAAAGTTCTACCGAAGTACGTAGCAACGCACAGGACGAAGATGAACGGAATCAGATTATGGGTGCTTTGAATTGATCCAAATTTGTAAATGATAGTGAGATATTTGGGAGATGGTTCACCATCGCTTGTCTGCAAAATAAAACAGAACGAATGACATTTGAGAGAGGCAGTTTAAATGATTGCATTTTATTGTTGATAAAACCGACTTTATTATACTCGCAATATTAAATGTATTTTTAGTTAACAATACACTACCAAGTATTATATTTGACTATCACTTTCACAACAAGCAGAATAACGGAGATTTAAAATAAAAGTAAATAATTGCGATAAGTTTTGCAGAATACATAGAATTTATTTTATTTTATCTAAAAATGAAATTGATAATAAAAATAAATCAATATAAAAATTTAAATAAATACTAATACAAATAAGAAGTTTGGCATTGTTATCGTGTGTATGTTTATTTATTATACTATTGTTATTGTTTGTCTGTCGTGTAAGTTAATCTATATGCACAGCAAACATTAAGGGTTATTTAAGCAAATCGGTCTATAATATTATTATCTTCTCTGTATGTATTGATTTAGCATTATTGATAAAAACTATTTACTTACTCGCTTTTCTGCGAAGTGCTTCAAAACTGTTTAACTTCAAATTGGATTAAAAGAAAATCGGATTAAAACTGCATCATTATAAATTACCCCATAGGCGCAATGAACTGGACAAACCGCGATTAAAATTTTTCAGCATAATTACAAAGAAAGGAGAACATAGCGATATAAATACATAGGTACAATTTGACTTTTGTACCTCGGAGCCACTGTGTCGTAATGAGGGTCCGGATTTGTATGCAACAAAAAACATGGATATATGCATGCACGTATGCACTTAAAATCAATAAAATATGCACTAAAACCGAAGAAATATGCAGTTAAAAATTGACATTTTTTGTGGGAAAAAATTGTAAATACCCACTTTACCCAATATTACTGACAAAAAATCGAATAACTAGTTAATAATTGTTCAACATAATACGATATCAGAACAAAAAACACAAACAAAGAATATAAAGTTAATCAATTACAATTTTCAAAATAGTTTTTTCACAAGTACCTACAAATAATTGAATAATAAATGCAATGTAAACCAATCATAACTTAAAAAACAAAAACGACACACTTAACTATTCCTAAATACTATTTTCTGTTTTTTGCCCGAAAAAAATTACAACATTTTTTTTAAATATTATGCTCTGGTATAAAAATTTTCCGCATAGGTATCTGTCAGTATTTTGTTTATATGCGGAAAACTACCTCTCAACGTCCACTTGGGCAAACTTTAAATAATAGTGCCCGAGTTGACTTCACTTTTTCCACTGATAAATCCACAGCTCGGAGATGGCATTAAGTATGCAAGTGCATCTAAACTATCTTCCTTCCTAACTTAGTTATATTTCGATAAAATAATTTAAAAAAAACTAAAATTATAAATTCAAAAGCTCTAAAATATGCATTTATTTATGAAATATGCACTAATGTCTCAAATATGCTCTAACGTCTCAAATATGCATTTATATGCACAATAAAATTTTATTTTTGGATTCTGTGTCTTTCAAAACAGATTTCTGTGCAACTCTCATAGCTGTGCATACACCCTAACAAAACATGCACTAGCATATAAATCCGGGCCCTAGTCATAATTAATATGTAAGATTATGCAGAAAGTGGGGTAAGTAACTACAGGTTTTAGGTCACGTAGGTTCTTTAAGTATCATAAATCTTTCAAAGACAATTCACATTTTAAGTTTATTTATAACAAACAATTAATGTTTATAAATTAGTCTTTGTATTTGACAATGAAGGTTGCCAACAGCTCTGTAAGGATGTTCAAAAAAGAATCGCCTTATAAGTTCTGACGAAATAAACATAGTGAAACAAAAATCACATCACTTTAGAGTTAAGACAATTGAATTTCCTGGCGGTAAATATCAGATTTAGCCCGGTCACACCATCAAGGCCGGAGAGACGGGTGGGAGGAAACAAGTCTCGATAATTGTGTTCCGGTGGCCATTGGTTCAAAATCACCCTCGTTGAGAAACAAACACACGCAAGTGAAGCACTGATATTTTTTGAACATTATGATACATAAGCTCTCAGGAACAGACATTACGATTAAATATAATTACTATGTTTTCTCCATATGATTTTATATTTGGATATTGGCTTCGACACTGATATAACTGAAAATGAGACACTGTGCATAATCACTGAGTAACCTACGAGTTTTATTATATTTCCATATTATTTACCTCTTCATCTATATAATATTATGGTGCACGGTTGATGGTCGTTTGTTTATGGGGCCTATGGCATATGGAAGTAATTCCAAAACTCATAAAATGTTGGTAGGTAGACTCAGTACAAATTTATAAGACGGATTTGTGTAGCTTTTAGTGCTCAAAAATAATAGTTTAAACTAAAAGATTACATACAATAAAATTTAATTAAAATAACTGATAATACCGACTATTAGTATCGGCCAATGGGTAGCCATATAAAGCAAATTCTATCGGGTAACAAATATTATGTTGGTGTTATTGACCGTCTTAAATATTAAATTCACCTCTGTCTACATAAGTAACATTTTACAGGAAAATTTTACTAGCGCGCCCCACTTTTGAGTAATCGTATTTACTGATCAGTTAATTAAAAATTTCCGTATTTAGTCATATTGAAGATTTTTTAAGCTTTTTAATCTGCCAATGAAAAATTGTCATATCAAAATCTTTGACTTTTAATCCTGATAAGTATCTATGTAAAACTACATTTCCGAAGTTGCTCCAAATTCCATGTGATATTTTATATCCATGTAATATAATAATATTTTATTGAAAATATGTAGGTAGTTAGGTATACAATAATAGATACTTATATTTACGGTATATACAGCGCAGATATTTGTTCAGAATGTAACACAAAAAGAAATAATAATAATAATGATATCTGAATAGATTCGTTCTGATAAAATAAACGATAGTTCGATATCTAGATCTTGAAATAAGAAAGTCATGCATCCACAAAAAATTAAAACCAATACGTGATCGAAAGTCACTAAAAATACAATTTAAAACTAACTATTTCTTTTATTCAACGAATAATTCACAAGATTTAAGAATGTACCATTCTGATTATTGAACATAAGTACATAATTTTGAAAAACACTTTCTGAGAAAATATATTATAACCAATAGAAAAAATCTTTTTGAAAAAAGTAAGCCACCCCGGCAGTGAATCGAACCCTGCATCTCCTGCGTTTACGCCCCGTCCGTTGCATTTACCTCTATGCTACGCAGTGACATACTTATTGCGACACATTTTAACTATTGGCCTTTTTTAATACCTACTCATGAGCGTTCTTCTAAAGTAAGCTACTTTGACAATCGGTTTTTGTTTTATTAAATCAAAGTAGATACCTATTACTTCAATTACTAACCGACGTCGTGGATTTCTCCAATATTTTTAATGATAATATATTTTCTCAGATAGTGTTTTTCAAAATTATGTATGTTCAATAATCAGAATGGTACATTCTTAAATCTTGTGAATTATTCATTGAATAAAAGAAATAGTTAATTGTAAATTATTAGAAACTTACACCATAAAAAATATTGGAGAAATCCACGAAGTCGGTTAGTAATTGAAGTAATAGGTATCTACTTTGATTTAATAAAACAAAAACCGATTGCCAAAGTAGCTTGATTTAGAAGAACGCTGATGAGTAGGTATTAAAAAGGCCAATAGTTAAAATGTGTCGCAATTAGTATGTCACTGCGTAGCATAGGGGTAAATGCGACGGACGGGGCGTAAACCCAGGAGATGCAGGGTTCGATTCCCTGCCGGGGTGGCTTACGTTTTTCAAAAAGATTTTTTCTATTGGTTATAATATATTTTCTCAGAAAGTGTTTTTTCAAAATTATGTATGTTCAATTATTATTCCTTCAAAAGTGCTTATATTATATATACAACAATTATTACTCTTCAAGAAAGTAAACATTATTAATATTTTTTTTGTTTAAACAATGAGCTATACATGCTTGTGTTTTTAAGCTGATGTTTACGTGGTTCCTCAGGATTTTATAAAATGTTTCAAGAATTCCGCCGAACAAAAACTGTTGGAAATCACTGGTCTAACGGGAGTAAATAATGAATAATATTATTTCAGGGTCTGAGACCACTAGGGGTACAAATACATCAATGGCTAAATAGCGTAAATTGACTTCATAATTGATAAATTATTTACAAAAAGATATTTAAAGTAGGTACCTAGTCTTTATTACATAGGTAGGTACTCTTAAACTTATTTAAATTATATTTTTTAATATTCAATACCTACTGAATATACGCAAAATTTTAAAGAATGTTGGATTTTTATTATTGAAAACACAATCAAATTAATTAAAAAAACCCACAGAAACGAATCTATTAGAAAAAATCCTAAATAAAAAGTTGAACTGAGTGAAATTCGAACTCACACATTTCACTACTTCTCTTATTGTTTGTTATATTATACGAGTATGTATAATAAGTTCAGCGGCGTGTTTAGTTACATAGAGGCCGACGCATTGACTTATTTTGAGGCCCCCCACAATAAAAACATGATATTCTAATCAGTTTGTGAGAAATGCATATTTTCTAAATTTCAATATAATTTAATAGCTTTGGGGTTGGTTTTAACTCTACGGATTTTCGGAGGCACCCTTTTAAATTTTCTAACGAATCAGTTGTATCAGTTTCGTCAAATAAACGCACTTTTGAAGCAGTCCATTCAAGAAACGTACATTATCAGCAGCGACTGACTAAATTCAGTTAAAACAACAAGAACCACACAATATAATATTGCCACACATAAAAACCGCTAAAATTCACATACAATAAATAAATTAAATACAAATTAATAATTTTAGCGATCTGTACTTATTTACGGTGTGTTTTGGAGGTCAACTTTTGATATAGTGTTATTCAAATAATATAATATGCTGGCATATTGCAAGACATTCTAATATAAATTGTATAAATCAAGACATGTCGCTATTCTTACATTGACGAACGTATCCGGATTTTAATTTTATTAATATCTATAAGTACATAAAAAATATTGAATTTTAATATGAGTCTATATTACTATGACTATCGGTTTTGTGATTTTCAGGTGATCGATTGAGGAGAAATGGCAAATTTTCCGTGAGGAATATAATAGTTAAACGGAGCAAGCAGTAGCGATTAGGGAATCCAATCCCGGGATTTCGGGATTACAATTTGACAATCCCGGGATTGGCATTTTTTTCCATTGTTAATATAAAATTTTTATAGTTACAAATAACATTGATAAAATCGGTCAAAAATAAATCTAGTATAATTTATCCCATTTAGGACATTTATTGTTAATTTTCTATACGTTCAATTTTGGAAATACACAAGTTTAATGGAGTAAATAATATTGTAATATAAATAATAATGTGAATTTAATACGAGATTGCTGTTTCTGATAGTAAAGACTTAATGAATGGGTTAGCGAGATTTAAAATAGTAAAGCAACTAATCATGGTGTACTTATGACTATATATCGGGGACGTATGGACACAATATATCGGGTGAAAGTTATAGATATACGATATTGCTATATTATGTATTTGTACTTGATAATGGCCTTTGCAACGAGCCAGAAACGTCGAAGAAAGAAGTACACGCGATGGAAACCCAAGAATCCATTAAGATATTTATTTTTAAATAATATATTATAAATTATGAGAACTATGTCGAGATGTGTCACTGTAACTGAACGACAACTGTAGTGGGGAGTTAGGCCCATTTTAGACGGGACACCGGTGTCGCGCTCGTATTAAGGAGGCCTTTATATTCGAATAAAGGGGCCTTTGTATTATGTTTATGAACGCCCCAGAGATAATGAGTCAACGCGTGTCCGGTACACGTTTCCGTCGGCCGCTACATTCTCAAGCCGCCGATACACTTGTTTTTATTACCGCAGCCAGTTTTATGTTCTAATTTATAACGCGAAATTATGCGTTGACTCATAAGCTCTGGGACGTTCATAAACATAATGCAAAGTCCCGTTTATTCGAATACAAAGGCCTCCTATATTATATCGAGCGCGACACCGGTGTCCCGTCTGAAACGGGCCTTAGATCATGTTAACGCGCGTGTTTCAACATGTACCAAACCGAAAAAACCGATATTTTCTTTTTCGTTTCGACAAAAATAACGGTGTTTAAGGTTTTCGGTTCAGTTCCAGTTCGAAACCCTGCTATATATTATTTAGTTGTTTACAAATAAAATATTTGTCTTTTTTTCAAGAGATTCAGCGTTGACTAGGTGGCAATATGTCATCCCTTGGTATTCACCACATATAGACATTGTTTCTACGACATTATGGTTCGCTCATATGGTGAGATTTTTCAAGTATGGGTACTGAAATTTACATTTGAGTTTGTGTAAGTGTTAGTGAGAAATTAATTATCGCCAAAGGATATCATAGTTGATACAGAGTTAAATATCGGAATAAATTACTGTTTTTTTATTATTCTATAACTCCAACTAAAATCCTATATCCGTATTGTATGCGTGGAGAAAACAAAATGTATGTACTTATGTATATGTAGGTATTAAATTTTATCGAACACATTTGTGTCTCACGGTCGAATATTTTGTGAATGTTAAAATATCATGTAAAATTTATTATTACGTTTTAAAACCTATGTATAGGTGACTACAAATTTAAGAATATCATTAATAAAATTTGTACCTAGGCTCTAAATATATTTTTTGTAATACGGTAAGGTTTATTTTAAATAAGGAGAATAATATTATAATAATAGACAATAAATTCACACCATAAAGATACGATAGGATGTTTACTGTAATATAAGTTAGTATACAAGCCACATCAACAAGTTATAATACTTATAATTGACAAGCTGAGGATTAATGCAGCCAACTGGCTTTCTGATATCCGATACAGCGAATGGGCATATAACTCCAAAGAGGTAATGCAGTCGTACTAAGGGGTAATGTACCTACTCTTGAGATATCCAGGGGACCGGATGATGTATTTTATATACTTGGAGAAACCTAGTATGTATATCAATGGTTTTATAACTAAGTATTATTTTATTGGTTTATATATATATCAGTGGCGAAGGGTGACTTTTGGAAAGGGGTAGGCTGTGGACATCTGATAAAAAGAGCACACTTGTCAGGTATACTATAATAAGACTATAGAGAAATAAGAAGATAATACGATATTTACGACTAATGAATACACTAATAAATGACAACGACACACTAATTCAATGAAACTTCAAAAACTCGCTGACGACATAAAAATGAGCGATGTGTTTAAATTACGTATTTTTCAACACATTTATACCCATCAAAAATCATTAGATAAAATGTCTTTTTATTTTAGAAATAATCTATACGTAGTAATATTCGATTAAATGCCGTAGAAATTATTTTTTTAAATTATCTAATTATTAATGATTTTAGACAAAGTGCGCAGTCATGACAACAATATTATGCGCGAATGTTTTAGGCTCTGCGAGAGGAGCTTACCTTATTTCATACAATTCGACAGACTTGCGAAGGTTACGAGACTTAAAGTCGATACGAAAAAAAATTAGAATGATTTCACACATAATCGGACCTTTATTTACGTCAAGATAGATGGCGCGCTGTGGTATATTTTTTAATACCTTTGCAGATTGTTTTGTGTAATGTGTAATACTGTAATACATTCGTACATATACGACATCTCTCCTTGGCAAAATAAATTACTTTTATAGAACATAAAATAATGAAGTGATTAAGTATACAAATACCTATGTCAATATGAAATTAAAAAATATTTTTCTTAAGAAGGTAGGCTTTAAATAATCGCCTAGTATGGAGTCTTCGCCACTGATTTATATGTACTTATATCGTTCAATTTTACATATCTTGTGACTTATTTGGGTCTAGTATTTTATTGTTATTATTGTTTCTCTATATAATCAGTGTAATATAATATGTAAGTAATAAGCGAGTTTTTCATGCATAAATAGGTATGTATATCAGTCCTTGATTGTTATACAATTTTGTAAGGTGAGGTTTAATGATTTTTGGCATACAAAGATTTTATTTTTAAAGTGATTTTTATTAGTCGTCAGACAAATGCTTTATATTTAAGATGAAGTGAGCATATCGAAATCGCCTTGAACCAATATAAGACAACGAACTAAATAGTTACTCAAGAAAATCAACCAGCTGGTCATTTATTATAACGAAATCGAAACTAGAGTTAGTGCTTACGTAGTTGTATTTATAATATATAAGAAGTAGGTATAAACGCATTAGACGATGTAACAGATTTATGTGAGTACTGGGAATTGAAATCACACAGACATCATTTTTAATCCCGGGATTACGGGAGTAGTATTTTTTCAATTCCAAGATTAGAGTAAAAGAGAAATTTTACTCAAAAAAATATCTGTGAAATGACTGGAACGGACGTATGATAAAAAATATAATATGCACATCAATGTTGCCATCTTTTCAAAGTGGAATTATAGTACAGAGCCTACAAAATTATATTATTTGGGGGAAAAATATAGTACGCGTTGTTAAATTGTGTTGAAAATGTACCTATAGGTTTTTTGTGTCTCGGAAAAAAATAACGGAGAATTTGAGAAACTATGAGACCCCTTTTTATTTAGATATGTACCTCTTCCGACCAAAAATGCTTACCGAAGAATTCAAAAAATTTCATTTTAAACCAAAGTTAAGGATTTTTTAATACGTTTTTCGAGCATTTTTTTTTCTCTAAATCTTCTTATATTGCGAAATTATAGTACTTTGCACCAATCTATCGAACGAAAATATCGAAATTTTAGTACTTTTTCATGTTTTTTCCGATATTCAAAATTATAATATTTTGGGCGTACTATACCTGTTTCATATCGTACATATTACGCGGACCAAAATTATAGTACAAATACTATAATTATAGTACGGTTGGCAACACTGGTGCACATATAGCATTACTCTTTGAATGTTGATTAAGTACCTATATAACTGAATTGTACTGATTATTATTGTTTGGTAAAAATGGTGGACATTATTGACGTTTGTCCTAGTACAACCAATTGAAGAATTGCTCTTGAGAATGCGTTTTGCTTTTCCACGCTTTCGATTGATAGTGGTTTTATCACAATCAGACAAGATGTGTTTTTTTTCGTGCCAATCTATACGCGAGGTACCTATAAGTATGTACGAAGTTTTATAATAATTTGTGAATATTACTATCCCATAATTCCGTGAAACAATAACAAAGATGAATGGTATTTCCTGATATTTCAAAATAATTTTAATCTCATGTTTCAACTTTTTCAACATAAAAAAGTTCTCGATTCATTTAGTACTGGTCGGATTTTTAGAGATAAAACTGCTTTAGCGATAAATGTGCGAAAAACCACTTCGAGAGAAAAGAATAGCTAAAAATATATTTGTTGGGGAAAAGCAATTGGTTAAAGCTAAAATTGCTGTTCCTAATTTATTTAAAAGAACATTTGGTACTGTTCGGTTAAAGCGGATACAGCGGAAAAAGCATTTTGAAAATAGCCGATAAACTGGATTATTTGTTAGGTTAACCTAACCAAATCTAACCTAACCCAACCTAACCTAAACTAACCCAAACTAACACATAATCCAGTTTATCGGCTATTTTCAAAATGCGTTTTCCACTGTATCCGCTTTAACCGAACAGTACCGAACATTTATTTACAGTAATCTTAGTTAAAACTTAGTAATATTTACAAGCTAAACCAGTCTCATAATTGGTGCATTCATTGCATATAATTGTTTACGTCGCATTCTACCTATTTTAATTGTGTCTTTAGGTATAGGTAAATCATTCTACAGTGGCACCATAGGCGTTTCGCCTGTGTATTGGAATTGTCTGCTGCAATGCCTGATTCAATGCTAACAAACAATACCACTACAACAGCTGCAAGTCGCTTTTTCCGTACCCATGGTGCCACTGTAGAATGATTTACCTATACGACACCAGCCGAGCTGTCATTTCCACATAGCCGCGATACGCGAACCGAAAGCCATTTTGAATCTCGCGAGAATTTATTCGCAGTTCACGATTAAAAAATAAAAATGAACAATTCGATTTTGGAACGGTGCTCATTTTGATTTTCGAATGATAGAAACGTTTTTACAGTAACTGCATGATGTCAAAATATAGGTGGGCAGAGTTGTTGATATTACTGTAAATTAAAAAATATATAATTACTAATAAGGTAAGGTATAATTTCAAGTAGGTAAGAAATTTGAAAAAAGTGTGAACTAATTATTAATACGTAGCTATTTGTTATTTTTCTATAACATAACATGACTCTAAATTCACTATACAAGTTACTCTTATCACTTGCAAAAGTTGGAAGTTCTCTATATAAATAAAATTAATAAAGCCACTTTCTCATTTTGACATGGTCAACATTTCGAATTGAATATTACAAAAAAACAATGATTGGGTAGATAAGTAAGTACTTCTTGTTACATATTTTAATGCATGTTTAATGATAGTATTTTTAATTTACTTTCTAAATTATATCTGAGGAATAAATCGCTGAAGGCCAAAGACTTGTAAGTAGTAAATAATACAGAAGTTGAATAAGAATTTCGTCCGCTAAATATTGATAAGCTGTACGAAATTTTGATATCTGGCGTGGCATTGCAATGGTATTCATGACAGATCAATAATAACGGAAATAAATTATTGTTGCTGATCTGATCTGAGATGAAGTCAATAACTTAACTTGTCTGTGGTGCCGACTCTACCTGCCTATCTCAATTGCACAGTTAAGTTATTGGGAAGGTTTTTATAACATAGTTTGTTGCTATTGGTAACCAGACTAATCAATAATCATGCACACGAGGTTTTTATTTTTTAATTTAAACAATATGTACATAACTGAAATTGAATTTAGAATGAATCTAATTTGAAAAACCGCGTTTGCGCAATAGCAATTATTATTATTTTATATCAGATAGTAAGATAAGCGTGATAATCTGATATTTAGTAGGTAGTAAGTAGCAATAGAAAATACATTTTCACTATCAGTTATTTATCAATTTGTCACAGGTATGAGTTTTTATCAGTGACTGAATAATATTGCAGGTAGGTAGGTGTATGTATATTATACCTGTGTTGTATACATTATACAAATAATATTGTTGGCTAAAGCTGACATTGGATTATAATCTGATGGTGTGTATGTTATGATAAATTTAATGATAAGGATCTCAAGAATTGATATTCTGTAGATTTAAATACATACTTAAACTACTAGGTACCTCCAATAATTACATTCATTACATCGCAACGGTGAAAATTCGTAGTTGAAATGTAGTCGCCAGACGTGTCATTAGGTCACCATAGAACAGGGATGGCGAACTTAAAAAACGCGTGCCACTAGTGGCACGCGAGATGATTTTGCATAACACGCAAATGTTTTATGTTGACGAGGAAAAAAATAGATATACATACTTAATTTAAAAAATATTTTATTTTACACAAAAGTTTTCAGAAATAGGTAAGTAACCTTAAATATTTTTTATATAGTATTAAAAATGCGTATTTTCTTCGGTTTTCGATAATATTTTTACCGATAATATTTATCATGATATCGCAGACGGATACGACGAAAATCATGCATAAATGACAGATCGCATTGTATAAAAAATAATAGGCAGATACTCTTCGAAAAAGCAATATAATTAATTTTGAATTACATAGATCGGTCCTTAGGTTGTATGCGTCACACATAATAATATTATAGCACTGACCTCATAGGGCGGTGGGGGAAGCCGTGTCGCGAACCTCTGATTTTGATTGATGTACAATCATTTTACAATGGTTGAGGTTGAGACCATTGTAGAGAGAGGATGCCTCATCTCATCTGAGCAATTTTGGCGTCAATTTGTGTGTAAAGAACCAAACTAAGTATGTATTATGATAATACTCAAGAAAGCAATTACTTATAATTTTTGAACCTTTTTAATAGAATTCTTATAATTATTTTTTCATTTTTTTCCTTCTCGAAACTGCTCGGCACGTCAGAAAGTCCAAAAATAATATTTGGGAAATTTTGGCACGTGTACATAAAAAGGTTCGCCAACCCTGCCAGAGAATATAGATTGCCCCCAGCAGTTTCGAACCACATTCTACACAGTGATCGATTTCAATAAAAAAATTAAACTGGAAAAAAAACAAAAGAACATTGAAAAAAATCTTGTTTATCTACACATGTAATTTATTATTTATATTACATTTTTGAAGTTAAGTTAGGCCCTCAGGATTAAAGTTGCGACCGAGAATTTTAGAGAAATTTAGAATCTCAATTCCCAGGATTTATTAAAAATATTTCGACAATTTTTCACCACAATATAATACAATTATTAAATATATTATTATGTTGCGATCGAGAATACTCGAAAAATAATTTTAAAAAGTTCAATCACGTTTCTCAAATTTTTTTTTTTACAAAAATGTCGAAATTCTTATTTTTCTTCATTAATAAGTATTAGGAACCTACGCCATAATTAGTAGAGTTCCCCACTTACTTCGATTATGTAATAGGGTTTAAAAAATATTGTGATTCGAGACCATTATCTAACTAGGGCAAACTAAAAATGTATAAGTACATATCAGTAAAATACTTACTACACGGAAAACAGGTTATGTCAGTAATCAGAGAAATGTCATGCTTATATAACATATTTGTTAATTAGTCTATATGTAGAGAACCGTAAATCAGTTTATTGTCAGACTATTATATTTTATTAAACAGTATCCACGTGCCAGTGGGTCTATTCTATGCATAAGGCGGCTATCGACGGTACTTTATCATATTTATGTATTTAGGTATTATAATTGTTACAGTAAGTTAGCCGTCTAAACTGTCAAAACTGTTTATCTCGCTCTACAACTTAACACAGCCAAGAGAGGGTCAGTTAAAACATAGCGCTTTTTGACAGTTTAGTTAGACGGTTAATTTATTGTAACTCATAACCGCCTCAATACATAAATATGATAACTATCTGTAATGCCTATTATGTAATTTTTAAGAGGATTATTTGTTTGTCAGTAGAAAGACCAACAATTGTTAACGAAGTCTTCCATTTCAATTGATTTCAGAATAGATTGTGCACTTTTTATGATTTTTCAACCTGGTGGACCCGACTGTTAATAGAGTGCTAAGTAGTTATTGATTATTTTCGAATCAATGCGGTAACCTGTTCGAAGTAAATAAAGATTTTCGATTGTATAGGTACTATTTGTTTATTGGAAATTAAATTAAATTAATGAATATCGGAGATTTAGTTAATGTATTGCTTTATAACCAACCGGTCTGATAATGTAGTCGTAGTGGGTAAAAATACACGTTAGTTTAAAAAACAAAATATAATATTGTATTTTTAAAAATTACAGAAAGAAAAATAAGTTTAGTTAAGCATTATGTAATTATGATTAAATTGGCATTGCCAATGTGCCAAGTATAAACAAACCCAACACTTGACAACACACTGAACCCAATTCAGATAAACCTCAGAAGAAAACGTGAGAAATTCAATTGAGGTCAACTCTGGGGGCAAAAAATCGTCACATACTCATGCTTGAAAGCAAATCAATATTTTAAATAAACAATATAATCATTATGAAATTTTGTGATTGTTTTTGTCCACCATTCATTTAATTAGGAATAAATTATATTTTAACAATATTACACGCGTTTTAAACGACATCATTTTGTTCTTCACTTCTGTGGTCTCTCTCAATGAAAAATAGGTTTATCTTTAGGACATTCTAACGAATGTCCAATTCAAGATAACCAACTGATAATACATTTAACATAATTTTGAAAAATCTTAGAAAAAAGTTCAGTTGGATAAATAAAATTTAAAAATACTTTACATATGTAGTGGTTAATTGTAAATTTACCAAAAAAAGGACCCAATATTATCTAAATTTACACACTTATATAATTTAGTGAGATATTTGTTGTTTTTCTGATGTCAGTTTATCCCAATTTAGCCTTCTCCGCCACTGATATATTATAACATTATATTTGCGGGAGGTGGCGGAAATTTTCGGCTGGCACCTGGGCGGCAGCCACCCTTGGAAGCTACTGATTTTTAAAGACACAATAATATAGTAAGATAAAATAAATAAAATAGCTACAAACATGTCAGACAGACGTGGACTACAGCGACTCGACGTGATTGGTATAATCGAGCATATATATTATATACTGAAGACTGGATACAGATAAACAAATGAAATGGTATGGTATCCGATTAATTGCATTTATTACTGCATTTTGGTCATGGTACAGTGATAATATTTCACAACTGCAATATTTGCGTTAAATTAATTGACGATTAGGTAAGTAAATGACGATAATTCCTATAGTCGAGTATGGCTGTACGCCTGTCTTGGGTACGTGAGTCTAGGTTCGAATCCAGTGTCTAGCAAAAAATCATGTTATTTTATTAAAATGTATTTTTTTATCCAGGGCAAGAACCCAGCGGGTTGGGCAAATAGGTTATAGGTTACAGCCATCCTTCGTAAAGAGGTCTGTCAAATTAATCCCCACCCTGTGCGGACCCAAGTTCTCTGCTCAGGAGCGAAAATGGTAAATTAATATAGCATTAATCTTGTTACTAAATTTAATCATTCCGTTGAAGTAGAGTAAACAAATCAATTTACAGTAAACAAGTCAGTAGATATGAGAGTATTTACTTATTATCTACCTTTGACAGATTGCAATGGCGGCTCAACGACTTTTTAGGTGGTGGGGTATAGCCATTTATTATTAAATATACCTAAGTACTTACCTAATATCACTATTTATTTTTATATTTTAATATTATAAATTTATTTTAAAATTTGTAATTAGTAATTATTCAACATCAAACCACGTATTTATATAACTAAATTATAATGTAAATCGAATAACAATATTATTGATATCAATAATCAGGCAAAATAATAGTAATATAATAATATACCGTTATCGGTTTTGAACAGCGACATCTAAGCTAGCTCTTTTCACTGACATCTGGATTATTTGAATCCCTCCCCAGTCTACCTATGACTTATCCTATACCAAAGCTAATGCATTTGCATCCTTTGTAGAACGATATTTGTACTGCAGAGACGGAATAGACAGAGTGATCCTGGACAGCGAGAAATAGACACCATAGCTTTCTTAATTTGCACATAGATGTCACTGTGCGGTGTGTATTAATGATAATGAATGAAAGTAGTGTAGGTATGATGCAGGTAGATGTATAAAATAAATTACGTAGATCTGATCCAGATAGGTATGTGGGGATGGCCCCTACAAACTCTAAAGTATAGCCGCCCCTGTCAGATTGCATCATTTGTTTTCATTATCTTATGAAGTAAAAACAGTCGCAACAATGCTATTTTCTTCACACATTTCATTTGATGATACAAAGTAACCGGTAATATACAAGTTGCAGTACTTCATATTATCGTAAAAACTTCATTAATGTAGGCATCAACATGAACACTCAATTTTATTCATACAATGTAATTGTAAGACAATTAAAAAACATTAATGCAATTGTTTTCATGAATAATAAAGACGATTCCACTAGTCTGTGATAGAATCAAACGAACCAAGGGATGATGCAGTGGCGTGTTAAAAGAATCAAATTATAACTACCAATGCATCTAGTAATAATATTGATGTATAAAACACAATTTGTAACTAAAAATATATCATTGAATTTGACAGCGCTCGAAATCGAAAATTTTACAAACCGGAACGCTCGACAATTTTCCAAAGTTATTAACATTAATATGTTAATAACTTTGGAAATTTGCGAGCGTTCCGGTTTGTAAAATTTTCGATTTCGAGCGCTGTCAAATTCAAAGACTTTATAGGGTCTGATTGTGCATTTTGCTTGGTTAGATAGGTTATATAACATTCTTTCCACAAACATAATCTTTCAAACTTCGACGATTTTGTTGTCCCGTTACCAAATGTTACATGTTATAAAATGAAGTAGGTGGTACACATTCATAAATTCAAATTTTGATAATGTATGTAAATGTTCATATCAGAATCCTCTTGAATTAAACCACACAAACATCTCAAAATACCTGCGTTAATTTTAATTCTTAACTTTGACCTAGGAATCTTCAGTAAAGATCTCAGCGTTCTAAAGTCTGTGTTTCGGCACCTTCAAATTTTAGACTAACTGTGTTTATAAAAAAGAAATATTTTTTTTATGAACTAATGTCTCATTACCCTAAAAAAAATCTTTATTATAGATTTCATTTCGACAGTTATAAAATTACACCAAAAGTACCATAATTTCAGAATTAGGTACTGAAAATTTGGCGAGCTGATAAAAAAAAGTTTAAAAGTCCTCGAAACGAAACAGATTTTCTTGTTAAATTTTTTGAACGGAAACCGTAAAAAAATTTTACTCGGAATTCCTCAAATTTTCCGTTGTTGGTACATTTTTGTGATAATTTTTTATATTTTAAAATTCGGTGGTAAAAAGATATCTACTTTTATGTATATTTTATAAAAATAAGTGTGTTCGAATCTCTGTTATATGGCCTACCTAGCACAGGTGGTCAAATAAATTTTTCCACGAGACAGTGCGATAATCTCAGGGATATCATCAACCGGAGCTGTGGTCCGGTGCGTGCTGGTCCAGTACGAGCCCTGGTGATGATACATAATAATATTAGTTTGTACCTAAGTATATATTTAAGTGAATATGTAAGTATAACACCCTTTGATGTTAGATGCGAGGATTATGAAATGTTTTGGGTAATATGCTATACTCGATTTGTGAGAAAATTGCCGCTGGTAGCTGGAGCGATATAAGGATTTTAATTAATACCAAATTGGGTTTGTGGTTGTAAGACAAATACAAATCAACAAAACTAGTAATAAGAAGGTTTATATTGTTTTGCATTAAGTAGTGGATTCTGTCATTGATGGTCGAATCATGTTTATTATTGGTAATGAAAAACAAATTTGGTTATTTTTTGTTTTAATGTTTAGTTACCAAAATTATTTAAACTTATATTAATTTTTCGTTGTAATTGACCATTGAAAATACCTGCAATTCGTGAACGGTGTTAATATCAACACCAATAATAAATTTACACTAATGATTTCATTTGTAAATAAAATCTCCATACTTATTAAGCAAGAAAATATACCTACATGCACTTGCTTGAATTTAAATTCTAAAAAATAAAGTAAGTATGTACGATTGCCACTTAAAGGTATATTATAATTTATTGTTAGGATTCGTCTGACATTTACATACCCAATTTAGATAATATATTATGTGAATAATAAACCTTATCATTAATTGGTTAATGTAAGAAAACTATAATAATATTATATATTTCATAATATTTCTGAATTATCAGTAACATGGTGAATATTTGTCTTGCATTATTATTAAACCAACATTACAATCGACGTAACTGCCTGCATAAACCATAACAATACGGTAGATTTCTATTGGGAAACATAAGTTCATGCATTTTCGCTTTCGATAATGAATTTCAATGCTACAATATAAATAAATATTTGAATTTTATAGCTAAAGCTGTTCATACATTATTTTCAAAAGTTATTTGAATATTTGTTGATAAGTCTAAGGAAAAGTTCTTACCTCAATACGTGCAGCGAACAATAATCGACACTTTTAAGGTTATATAATATGTTTTACACTACTTAACAGTTTCATAAATTAATATTTTAGAAGTCTGTATTTTATTAACCGAGCGTAAATCACACGTACCACTTAAACAGACAACGCGCAACGAATGAATAAACGATTGGAAAATCCTTTCACCTCACACCGCTGATAAAAAATTACAATCCCAACATAAAAATTGACAACTAGAGAACAGTACCATAGATGACAAACATTACATTCCATAGACTAAAATACACTAGTTATAGTGTTGCCATCTTTTTACCACCGAATTTTAAAATATAAAAAATTATCACAAAAATGTACCAACAACGGAAAATTTGAGGAATTCCGAGTAATATTTTTTTACGGTTTCCGTTCAAAAAATTTAACAAGAAAATCTGTTTCGTTTCGAGGACTTTTAAACTTTTTTTTATCAGCTCGCCAAATTTTCAGTACCTAATTCTGAAATTATGGTACTTTTGGTGTAATTTTATAACTGTCGAAATGAAATCTATAATAAAGAATTTTTTTAGGGTAATGAGACATTAGTTCATAAAAAAAATATTTCTTTTTTATAAACACAGCTAGTCTAAAATTTGAAGGTGCCGAAACACAGACTTTAGAACGCTGAGATCTTTACTGAAGATTCCTAGGTCAAAGTTAAGAATTAAAATTAACGCAGGTATTTTGAGATGTTTGTGTGGTTTAATTCAAGAGGATTCTGATATGAACATTTACATACATTATCAAAATTTGAATTTATGAATGTGTACCACCTACTTCATTTTATAACATGTAACATTTGGTAACGGGACAACAAAATCATCGAAGTTTGAAAGATTATGTTTGTGGAAAGAATGTTATATAACCTATCTAACCAAGCAAAATGCACAATCAGACCCTATAAAGTCTTTGACATTCTCGACAAGAGAAGTAAAAACATATTCATTATATTGTTTTTCGTTAAGTATTATGGAACCGTAAAAATATATAAACACCAAGGCAAACCCTCAAGTGAAGCTGGCTACAAACGGTAGTTATGATTCTTTCATAGGTATTATTCATTTTATATAAGCCATGGCAAAAAAATTATCAAGTTTGCATTGAAATAAAAACTTGAATAGTCGTTTTTTATATCTTCTATATTGTAATAATATTTAACTATTGATACAGGCAGCTATTTTGTTTTTTGATTCACTTTGGAATTACATTGTATTATGCGATATTTAGGGACTATTTTTATTCTTGGGAACCAAATTACAAGACTCCTCCCATTTTCGAAATTACGAAACCGTAACATAAAAACTCTGTTTTCATTAAAATAATAGGGAAGGGATGAAATAAATACTAAACTATTTCACTTCACAGCAAGTTTTATTTATTTACAAGAGCTTTAAGCAATAAAAAAAATACTACAAAAATTTATGTCTAATAGATATGACTGCACAATTTCATTTTAGGACACAGTAACAATACCATTATATACAACGTATAATATAATATTAAGTTATTCTAATATATACAATATAATATTAAATAATTATTTTAAATTTGAAATTATTCACATTTAATTACATATAATTAATTTGCCAAATTTATTATCATTATGCCATTGGAGGCTCGCAGTGGAATAGTTTGGAGAAGTGGCCGTATCTGGAACTATAGGTTCAAATACTGAGTCGGGAAAAATCATGTTGTTTTTTCAATGTGTGTTAATCCAGAGCAAGAAGCCAATGGATGGAGTTAATGGCTAACAATAGTTAATATTGTTTGTAAAAAAAAGTCTGATAATAATTATAAGTATCACTCTCTCTATAGCCCCATATTATGTTCTTTTAGCTAGCATTTCGAACGCGGCGACAGTATTGCCAGAGTAGTAGTATGACAGAAACACTGACCGGATTTGCTGAACACAACACTGCTTCTTTCAGAGCAATGTCACTGTCATATGTTGCGTTTGCCGAGTTCGAAAGCCTAGCTGTGTGAAAATGATTTTTTTTATGTCATATTATTCTACAACTTCCGAGTCAGCATCGCTCCTAAGCAGAATATGAACTTTTTTGTGCCCACTTTCATTCTGGCATTATTCCAGTGGCGCGCTTTTTCAGAATTTGTGATAATATCATGGTAAGTATGTGGCAAATTTAATGAAAACTAAAACAAATCCGATACTGCGCCTCATTTCAATGTAAAATAATATTATGTATATAAATAATCTTAATATTTTTTGATGATAAATGTTCTGATTCACCTCTCTGAACTACCTATATACATACTATGACAAGATAAGCATTTTATTATGAGATGGTATTATACCTTCATACATAAATGGTTTTTGAATATGTGTACGAATGTTGAATGTAAAAATGTAGAGCAATGTAAAAAAAACATCAAAAAGTGTATATCAATTAATATTTTGGACAATGAGGTTATAAATTCATTTGCAGCATTATTATCTGCATTGGAAGCGTCCCCAGTGAATTTAATATTATGTAAAGAATACCTCAGTTTAAATTTGTCAAACGAGCCTTTACTTGCTTGAAATTAAGTCTACCAATCTTATGCAAACTAAAGAGCCTTAGCTTGAATAATTAAAAAACTCAGGACATCTTTTTGATATTGATCACTAATCCATGATGACAAAGAACTCTCCATTCCATCCATAACTATGCCGTCTTTTGGAGAAAATCTTTGAAAATATATGTCAATTGTAGACTGGCTTGAGTCGAACGGTCAATTGGAGTAAAATCACGTCTTTCAGAATGCTAAATTATTTCCATCTTTGTCTCGATCATATGAAGTTTATGAGTTTTTAATTTTTTTTGACCGTATCAGCACTCATGTTTATAAAATTTATAACGGTGAAATATTTGAAGGGGCAGAGGATAGAGGAGCGACTGCACGGAAGCATATAGTTTTTGCTTATAAACAAAATTTTAAATGTACGAAACAGCGAATCGGACGAAAGTCGAGGACTGACTGTACGTTTGATGTGATTGAAGTACAGTGATAGATTTAAAATTCCGTGCATAGAAAATCTTCCAGAATTCCGCAATACGAGTGTATTCCAGTTTTTCGAGATGGCTTGTTTTAAATAAATTAAATTTTATGCAGACTCTAGAAAATTATTAGATACATATTCATCTTAGGTACGTAATACCAATTTGATAAAACTCACTTTTCCTCACCCATAATGGCTTTTTGTTGATTCCTATTTATTAGTAAATCATCAGTGTAAGTGTAGTGAATTTTTTAAAATGTGTTTTTTGCTGCACTTTGACACGACAAGACGAGCTGTTTAATGTATTAATGTTTCTGAATTGAGTAATAGTTTTCTAGTCAACTTACTTACAAATACTGGCAATACCATGTACAAATCAAATCGCAGAACAATATTAGAATTATACAAAAGTAAACGTATGTAATATTATGTTACACGATTTTTTGTCTCTCCTGAACTTCCACTGACACCGATCAACCATTTTATCTAAAAAGTTTTTATTTAATATTAACATTATCTTGGCAGAACATAAAATTTTTATATTACAGGTAAGGAAACTTGTACAAAGTGATTCCTGCCGATTCTGATGAGACTAGCAACTCCACCATAGAAAATTTGGTGAGTTCATTCTCATAATACATAATTATCCTTTATTTCAGTCTAATATTTCACTCACAAAGTCAAATTTGTAAGCTGTGTCTATTGTAGTGGATTCCAAACACTGGGGTGCAAAAAGTTGAACATTTAATCCTTTATTGCTTCGTGTAAAAAATACATTTTTTCATGAAATTTTTATACATTTGAAATAGGGGACGTAGTATCATAAAGTTTGAAAAGTTATGGAGTGTGTCAATAGCTTGACAGTGTGGTGAATATCTAACCCATTATGAGGGTGTGTTAGTGAGTGATCGCAGAAGTGAGGCCAAGGTTGGATACACAAACTTGCGAAAACCAAAATTCACAGTTTTCGGATTTTCTGGAATGGTTCCAACGAAATCTGATGCAGGGGGCTTCCCGCCACCGCCTAAGCGATATTTTGGATTTTTTGCACAAACTTTGTCACAGAACACAGATCAAAAACCACGTTATCACAGTCTTTCTGATATTGCGGCTTCTCCAGAAAAATCGAACACTATCGGGTGGGCGTTCGTTAGACGACAACATGAGATTTTTTTTATCAAAATCAGATCACTTTTGAATTTTTAAGGAATTAAAAACTGTGAGCAACATGCGGAAACAACTGTCACCAGCGAATGCGGAGCCGAACCTAGAAGTGAGGCCAGATATATCGAAAGTTTGTACATGAGAGAGTTAATTGCACTGATTATCGGATGGAGTGGACAGTCAGGTTTGTGAATTTTAGGTGAGCCATATATTCCGAGAAGTGAACTTGGGCTTACGAGAGTTCTTTACCTTGATTACGAGAAGAATGCACCAGTTCGATTTTGTCAGTTGGGTTTTACTACGAGGGTGGGTCAATAAGTCCTTAGAAAAGCCGACAGATGGCGCGACTAGTACTGTAAGCGGTTTGTTTTCATGCAGCGGCACTACCGATTCAGTATGCTGCGAAGTTTCAATCAGATTGGTCGGGTTGTTGTTTTTTATTTTCGTACATTTAAAAAAAACATTTGCTTGTTTACAAAAATGGAGAAAATTGAGTTTAGAGCTGTTATTAAACATTTTAATATAAAAGGGTTAACAGCAAAGGAAATAAAAAATGAGTTGGATTTAGTTCACGGCATATCTGCTCCTTCACTTGCAACTATTTATAACTGGTTAAATGAATTTAAACGTGGTCGTACATCAACAAAGGATGAACCACGCTCAGGACGTCCTGTAGAGGTGACTACACCAGAAATGATCAATAAAATCCACGATATGGTGTTAAGTGACCGAAGATTAAAGTTGAGTGAGATAATTGAGGTTACAGGGATCTCAAAAGGTAGCGTCATTTCTATTTTACATGACAAATTGGGCATGAAAAAAGTTTCTGCAAGATGGGTGCCGCGTTTGCTCACAGTCGACAATAAACGCAATAGGGTGGTGGCCTCTAAAGCCCTGTTGTCGCTCATGCAACGCAATCCGGATGAATTTTTTCGTCGCTTTGTGACTGTAGATGAAACATGGATACACCACTATACTCCCGAGACGAAAGAACAGTCAAAGCAGTGGATTGCGAAAGGCGAACCATGTCCAAAGAAGGCGAAAACCGTAAAATCAGCTGGTAAGGTTATGGCTACTGTATTTTGGGATGCACGTGGAATTATTTTCGTTGACTATTTGGAAAAAGGAAAAACAATAACAGGGGATTATTATGCATCTTTATTGGACCAGCTAAAAAACGAAATTGAAGAAAAACGGCCTCATTTAAACAGGAAAAAAATCCTCTTTCATCAGGACAATGCCCGTGTTCACACATGTTTACGATCAATGGCTAAAATTGAAGAATTGAAGTTCGAATTGGTCGACCACCCACCGTATTCGCCAGATTTAGCCCCTAGTGACTTTTTCCTTTTCCCAAACTTAAAAAAATGGCTAAGTGGACAACGTTTTTTTTCAAATGAAGAAGTCATCGATCGGACAAATGCTTATTTTGAGGACCTTCCGAAAACTTATTTTTCTGACGGTTTAAAAAAAATTGAGAAACGTCTAACCAAGTGTATTGAGCTCCAAGGAGATTATGTTGAGAAATAAAAAAAAAATACAAAAATAAAAACTGTTTTAATGCTTTTTTCTAAGGAATTATTGACCCACCCTCGTATATTGGTTTTTGTACATGGGTTTTCATTAGTTCTGCCATTTTCACAATATAATTTGCCGTATCTATAATGACTCTTTTCTTTTTTCTTTTGTTTTTCTTATCCGCCGGCAGGACCACAATTTGATTTTTCCATAAATCACATAATGCCCCTCATTTCGCAAGCGTAATATTGCTTTGTGATAGTTTGATCTTCGTAAGAATATGGCTAGCGTCTTGTCTGTTTGACAACCCAAAAATCTTATACAAAAAGAGACAATCTTGGAAATTTCAAGAAATATATCTAGTGATATAATAAATTCGACGGAGTTAGGTCAAAACTTTCTTCTATGTATGGTAATTAAATAAACACTCTAGAAAAATCAACTTATGATATAATATTATGTAAAAACACATTATTTATTTAAAGGGATCATTTTGTACAAGTTTCCCCAATCTAGATTCTAGAACATTAATTAAGTACGTTTATAGTAATAGAACACGATCAACATGTTTCTAAAACCTAATGAAGACTGTATTTAGGTGTTTTCAAAGATTAAGATAATGTTAAGGAATATTCCCTTCAGTCTGTATTGCCATAGAAGTTGTATCAGTGATGGGCCTCTTCACAATGTTGTAAATGGCACCAGGATGCAGGCGGGAAACGTGCTTCTTCAGATTTGAGGTATGGTTGCAGCGATAGCCACACTGGTCACAGCAGTAAGGTCGCTCGTTGGTATGAGTTCGTTTGTGGACTTTTAGGGAATTGATGAAGTTAGTTCTGGAAAAAAAAATTTATATTGAGCTACAATCATTTTCAACCGCTTTTATATTCAGTCTCACAAAAATGTAAGGGGTTCGTTTGCATTTTGGAACAGTTAGGTGATCTTTCTAGTGACCACTGTCATGTAATCGTCAAAATCATCCTCCTCTACATCGCAAGCGGTATCTACGATATGTTAGTCTTTGGTGACGGATGTGATCATATTATAGAAGCCTTTCACGTGACTGGGACAAGTAATCTGCATGTCAGTCAATAGTGTTACAATCGCCAACTCTCCATTATCCTACAGCGGTGCTATAAAATTTATATACATGGTTCAGGACTCACATACCTAGAGGCATGGGATGTACCGATAGACAGACTTTGTTCTGGCTCTATGTTCAGATGGTAGAGCGTGGTAGGGTGAAGTATGTGAAAAGTCATGAAAATGTTTTTCTCTTCCAACCAGCTTACTGACTCACGAAGACACAGAAAAAAACTGTATGTTGGTGCACTAAAACAATGCAGCCGTTATTGACATTTTACTACTATATGCGTATGACATGAAATTTTTGTGATTTTTCATTTAAATATTTTAAATAATGATTCAGTGCATTTGACTGCCAATTATATTGCAATTG
Organism: Rhyacophila brunnea; assembly: GCF_057557595.1. Lineage (NCBI taxonomy): Eukaryota > Metazoa > Arthropoda > Insecta > Trichoptera > Rhyacophilidae > Rhyacophila > Rhyacophila brunnea. The sequence continues at coordinate 2,794,393 of NW_028232859.1, forward strand.
ATGTGAACTATTCTATCACAGGCACACATAGATATTAATTATGTGGATGTTTTGGTTTCGTTACAAGTTGGTATACGAAACAATACTATCAAAACAATACTACCTGAAGGTATACTAATTTATGGTATTGACTGATTGAATGTATCTAAAATTGTGTTGAAATGCTCGAGGTTTTTGGCAGATGCAGACAATACAAATGAATCTGCATTGTGAAATGACTTGCAGCTAATTTTATCATTAGTCATAGTAGCCTGTTTCCAGCTACACTTTCATATATTTAGACTGTCCTCAAGAAAAGGATTTCTTCGCCGTCTTTGAGTTCAGCACATTATGTAAGACTGTCAAATAACAGAAACGAAATAATGGTTCCCATTATTTATGTAATAGCTCTCCAGGTATATGTATGTAGTAAATAAAATTGTATACCTAAATTCACAAACATCACAGGCATACGGCTTTTCCTCTGTGTGTATTCTTTTGTGTTTCTTTAGGTTGGAGGAAATTTTGCAGGCATAGCGGCAACCCTCAAAGTCACAAGAGTACGGATTCTCTCCCGTGTGTACTCTGTGATGTTTTCGCAGGTCAGCCATGAGGTAACATCTGAAAATGTTCAATTATATCAAATTATTGGTAATAAAAAATAAATAGAAAATGTTATGTTGCCAGCGTATCAGGTCTCTACCCTTATTATTTAAATATTAAATCTCATTAATTTCCCATAGATATTCAAATCAATGCTAAATTCTGAATTTAAAAAAATATTCTCTGCTGTCGAATCGAACAGACTGACTGCAATTTTATAATTTATAATTTTGACATTCAATATTAAATTTGACTGTATTTTACCAAGTAGAAACATGGTTTTTTTGTTAATCGCTATTTGATTTCTGTGGCATTAGTAAAGTATTGTACATAATTTGTGCACATATTTTTATTTTTGTAAATTAAAAATTAAGAAATTATAAATAAATTAAAAGAAAAAGAAAAGAAAAGATAATTTGGACATTTCATTAAAATTGTGATTTTTTGTATTGTATATTTCCACTCAAAAAACATAATTATTAACAAATGAAAAAAGACTACTAACTTGTAAGGACACGTTTCGCAGGCTAGAGTCTTGCCCCCTCCGTGTGCCATCATCTTGTGATGCTTCAGGGCTGCTTTTAAGTAAGTAGTGAAGATACATTCCGCACTTGCGTCACATTTCATAGGTTCGCCCGTCGGATGATACTGATGGAAAACCAACATGGTCAGAAAAATATTATTATTAGTAAGTACGATTGGGTCGATTATTCTACCCTAATCGCAGTTAAGCAAGTTCTACCGATGGAAAAATGACACAGACAATTGTTTTCCACTATAAGTAACCCCAAGTATCTGCTGCACTCAGCAATATCGCTAGTCTACAGAATTTAGTCTGATATTCAGGATTCCTTATCTCCATCAGTATTATCATCGGACCATTATCAATTCTTCTTAAAATCTAGACCTTGTAGAATTTATTTCGATGTCATTATGAAACCGCTATAATATGCTTCGATTGGATGTCTGCCGGAAGTGTGTTATATCGTCGCTAATTTTCTACAACACGTATCTCAATTTTTGTCAGTTTTGAGTTGTTTGATGTAATGAATTCAGAATTTGAATACGCACATATTCCACAACACGTATCTCAAAACATACTTTATAACATAATAGATTTAAGCAATGCAAAAAATCGTATTACAATAAAAGACTTATATATATATTATAAACTCGTATCTTTAGTTACGTGTTTGTAAATACACAGAATACTGAACTCCGACAGACGATTATACTGGAGTTCTTTCTCGTAAGTCAAGATACGTGTTTACTGCAGTAATATTGTGGAGTGATTCACAGTAAAGTTGCAACGCATTCTCCTATCTTCGACAATATGACTGATCGGTCGAAATTGTGGTACGATAGATTGAAGAAACATAACATTTTTTCATGAAAACATGTGTAACTATACTAAATGGATATTTCATAGAAGAAAATTTATTTCTGAATTTAAAACTGAGAGAATAAAGTTGTTATATTATGTCTCTCCTGAAAAGTAGTATTTTTTGAGATACGTGTTTGTAGAAAATTTACGACGACATAGGCATAGTAAAGTAAAATAATTATTATAAAATAAATTTTACTCAAACAGATTATGTTTGTAAACCTCCCTTCACCGAATCCCAAACGGAAATGACGATTATTTTTTAATCAGTTACAGAATCTAACCGACGGCCCCCAGCTTCCAAGATGGACGCTCTACTAGCAAAACTACTGTGTAAAAATTAAAAAAAAACTTTTAATGCACTATAAAAGTAAGGTTAGGCATTTCTTACTACACTAAGTAAGTAATTGGAAAATTGCCAGCATGCCCATCTTTGAAGCCATGAGTGCGTTCAGTACATCTGGCATAAATCACTTGTTTATTATTTTATTTTAATCCAAAGAAAGGATCCAATGGATTAGGCAAAAGACTAAAAAACCAATTGTCATTTAAGGTGAAGCCTTTACTGAGCCGTTTTTAAAGAGGCACCTAGCGGAAAGATACGAAGCTTGCAATTTTAGATTTTTTTTTGATAATTTACAATTTTAACTGTATTAATTAATAAATATGTATCTGAAAATAATAAAAATATTTTACATTTTAAGGGCTTGCGCAGACAGAGAGCGGTCGGAGTTCTGCGTTCAACCGACCGTTGACCGCTAACGTTCAGGGACAGCAGACAGGTGGCGGTCATAAATAAGCGTTCCATTTGTTTACAAACGTTGTACTGACACAAGCGCTGCATAATGCGAGACCGCTATATTCCGACTGCGAGTGGAAGTGAGAAAGCACCGCTGTTGCGTACTCACTCCCCCGTGTGGTTTCGCTCTATGTTGTGTGACTGCTCAAATTCCTATGACGGGACTGGACGGGAGGTACGGCGTTCTTTGTAATTCCGGGCATAGAACTCCAGAACTCTAGCGTTCCAATTGACCGGCGCGGTCTGACCGCCGGCTGTGTACCCACACAGTATGAAGTCCATACAGTACAAAGAACGCCGAACTCCGAACGCAGACCGCCTGACCGCGCTCTGTCTGCGCAAGCCCTTAGTCAAAGATAAACTTACAATTGTTAAAAATGTAATAAAATGTGAATTTGTTGACCATTATAATATAAACTGTTGACCCTGATATAAATAAAAAGGATTTCAAGTTATACACATTTATATTTTTTATAAAAATCGATGTTTTTTAAAATACGAGGGTGGGTCAATAATTCCTTAGAAAAAAGCATTAAAACAGTTTTTATTTTTGTATTTTTTTTTTTATTTCTCAACATAATCTCCTTGGAGCTCAATACACTTGGTTAGACGTTTCTCAATTTTTTTCAAACCGTCAGAAAAATAAGTTTTCGGAAGGTCCTCAAAATAAGCATTTGTCCGATCGATGACTTCTTCATTTGAAAAAAAACGTTGTCCACTTAGCCATTTTTTTAAGTTTGGGAAAAGGAAAAAGTCACTGGCTAAATCTGGCGAATACGGTGGGTGGTCGACCAATTCGAACTTCAATTCTTCAATTTTAGCCATTGATCGTTAACATGTGTGAACACGGGCATTGTCCTGATGAAAGAGGATTTTTTTCCTGTTTAAATGAGGCCGTTTTTCTTCAATTTTGTTTTTTAGCTGGTCCAATAAAGATGCATAATAATCCCCTGTTATTGTTTTTCCTTTTTCCAAATAGTCAACGAAAATAATTTCACGTGCATCCCAAAATACAGTAGCCATAACCTTACCAGCTGATTTTACGGTTTTCGCCTTCTTTGGACATGGTTTGCCTTCGCAATCCACTGCTTTGACTGTTCTTTCGTCTCGGGAGTATAGTGGTGTATCCATGTTTTATCTACAGTCACAAAGCGACGAAAAAATTCATCCGGATTGCGTTGCATGAGCGACAACAGGGCTTTAGAGGCCACCACCCTATTGCGTTTATTGTCGACTGTGAGCAAACGCGGCACCCATCTTGCAGAAATATTTTTCATGCCCAATTTGTCATGTAAAATAGAAATGACGCTACCTTTTGAGATCCCTGTAACCTCAATTATCTCACTCAACTTTAATCTTCGGTCACTTAACACCATATCGTGGATTTTATTGATCATTTCTGGTGTAGTCACCTCTACAGGACGTCCTGAGCGTGGTTCATCCTTTGTTGATGTACGACCACGTTTAAATTCATTTAACCAGTTATAAATAGTTGCAAGTGAAGGAGCAGATATGCCGTGAACTAAATCCAACTCATTTTTTATTTCCTTTGCTGTTAACCCTTTTATATTAAAATGTTTAATAACAGCTCTAAACTCAATTTTCTCCATTTTCCATTTTTCCATTTTCCACAAGCAAATTTTTTTTTTAAATGTACGAGAAACACACAACAACCCGACCAATCTGATTGAAACTTCGCAGCATACTGAATCGGTAGTGCCGCTGCATGAAAACAAACCGCTTACAGTACTAGTCGCGCCACCTGTCGGCTTTTCTAAGGACTTATTGACCCACCCTCGTAGATATAAAAATTTTTAAAACTACGAATTAGTCAAAAATCGCTTAGGCGATGCTTAGAAAACTTAATAAACTAAATTTTAATAATAAATATGACCGTAAAATATATGTAATTATAGGGTGCGGTCCGATTCAACAAATTCACATTTTATTACATTTTCTACAATTGTAAGTTTATCTTTGACTTAAAATAAAAAATAATTTTCTTTTTAATGTTTTCAGATACATATTTATTCATTAATACAGTTGAAATTGTAAATTATCAAAAAAATGTCTCAAATTGCAAGCTTCGTATTTTTCTGCTAGGTGCCTCCTTAAAAAAGGCTCAGTAAAGACTTCACCTTAAAGCTTATTAGTATAGTAGCCCATATGCTTCACCTAGGTACAAGAATGCTAATTTAATTAAGAATGGAAGGAATGGAATTAAAATGTAATCAAACCTTTTTAGTGTGATATACAAGACTATTGTTGTGTTTAGCTCGAAAATCACAGCCAGTTATTTTACAGATGTACGGTATTTCCCCAGAATGTTGCCTATAGTGTTTCCTGGAAAATACGATAATAAATTATAATTAGATTAGGTCTTATAAGAAATATGAAGTGGCGAGTTCCAGATTCCAATGAGTTCTTTTTAAGTTATTGAAAATAATATGTTTATCTATTATAATGTTTGAGGCTTTCACGGTTGTTTTTTATCGTAGTATATTCTTGGGTTTTCACCGTGTCTCCTTCTTCCTTCTTTACTCGACGTTTCGGGCTTGTTAAAGTAAACGTCGAGTAAAGAAGGAAGAAGGAGACACGGTGAAAACCCAAGAATATACTACGATATGTTTATCTATTGTTTTGGACTTTTAAGGTTAGTTGTTATCATGTTTGATTTTTGGGCTGTTGTTGTATGTTTTTCTCCTTGACGGCGGACAATGTTTAAAAACATCATGGTTTCTGGCTCTTACAGTAAAATGAAATATCCGATCTCGTATCTTTGGTCGCAACTAATACGATAAGGTGATAAACTACTGTTTCTTTTTTACTCTGAGCAAGGTTAGCTGTCTGCTAAACCAAACGATTTTCAACATATTTTGAGTACAAAGTGGAACAATTTAACCCTGACCATGCAGATATGATTTCTTCTAGTGCTAGAAATTAGCTAAGGTTAATGGGATTTCTATCGTTAACTGCACTTACATCAACAATATTGTATGAATTTCTGTTCTTTTTCTAATGTAGTATGTTAATAGCAATAGCTAAATTTGATTAGATTATCTCTTGAAAATGTCATCTGCAACAACCTCAAAATACCGAAAAAACATATTGTGACAGCTCAACAATCAAGTAAATGTGAATATCTTTTGTGCATTTTATCATAAGATGCATTGCCTACCCATGCAATGGTGTTTTTAGTTGAAATCTACTAACTTTGTACGCATCAATACATCCATAGTGATGTTGGCATTTATCTATGGCAACTATGTAAAATAAATGAACATCATAGATACCTTAGATCGGAAGCGGTAGACCCTCTGTAGATACATTGGTCGCATTGAAAATCCTTCCCTCTATGTTCCGACTTCTTGTGTGAGTTCAGCATATTAATATCAGTAGCTTCATAATCACAATTGGACCTATTACAAACAAAATTATTGACGGGATGCTTAGACCTTTTCTTCTTGACTCTCTTTTTCTTAGGTGACCAGATAATAGGACTAGCCGATCTTGACCTCGGGGGCGATGGAAGTGACGGCAGGGTCGAAGACGGAGAAGGCGTTCTCGCTCGTTCTTTTTCTAATTTCTCGATTTCTTTTTTTATTTCCAGTTCCTTTTTCAGTTCTTTTTCCCTCTCTTTTCGTAGTTTTCGTTCTCTATGCTTTTCTCGATCGCGTACTCTGTCTCTGTCTTTGTCTTTGGACTTTTTTTTCTTTATCGGATTTTGCTGGGTCGATGGGGGTCTTTCCATGAGGGGGTCTTGTGTAAACTGAAATATTTAAAAGAGTAACGTGAAATGGCATCATTGAGTCAGTAATAACTTGTTGCATATACATATTAACCCATACATACAGCGCTGGGCATGTAAAAATGTCTAATCAAATCGAGTCTATATTGTGAACAGGACGAAATTACTTAGAATTCAAGTTTGCTGCAGTTAATTAAGAAAGTTGAAAGGATTAAATACTGATTTTTCAGTCAATTTATTCTGAGAGTAACTGAGGCTGTGTTTGAAGAAGTTATTTAGACTATAAAGGTATCAAATTGGTCTGTAACACAATATACACTGTCATTTGAGCAGATTTATTTAAAGGAAATATTTATGACACTTTTTGGAATCAATTGTGGGCTTATGTTTCCATCAAATAAACCAAATCAAGAATGACAATATGACTGTATTTCACAAGAAAACAACTTATGGGACCAATAGTAATGACAGATTCGCATATTACACCCATTAGCCTTACGGTTTCAATAATAAGACCAAGCATTGAAGAATAGAATGACTGAACAACCTGCAAGACATATTGAAATGCAGATTCATTTGTAGCAAACTTCAGTCTACTATCGCATGCATCACTGTCAAAAACCGAAATCATTTTAAAACAATTTTAAGTTCATTTAAACAGTTAATTCTATAGAACCATGGGATTCCACGTAACACCATTTGCTGTAGAGCATCACACTGCCCTTAACCTTAGCGATAGATAGGGGGGCCCGCTACAGGATGTGAGGACAATGGTTGTCGGTTCAAGTTACATTTGGTATTAATATTTTTCTATACTAAATTATCTATGTCCAATAAATAAAGCTAAATTGTTAAATTTTGTGTATTATTGAATAAAAAAAGTTTAACTTACTAGAAAAGTAATAAAATTATTTGGTATAACATTTCGCCTCAACTACTGAATAAATACAATACTTCGATATATGATGAGAGTATAACATATATTTCATATACATATTATATTTAAAAACGAACCTCGCTAAGGTCTTCTTCACTGTCAGAGACATGTTCGAGCTTGAGGTAACGTGCTGGTACGACTTCCACGTATAAGACATGTTTAGTGGCCGGGCCGCACGCCGTGATGCTCTCCAGATACTGCTGAGGCGAAGACCCCACCCGACGGCCGGACTGGAGACGAGCGCCTAGCTGCTTGAGCCCTTCTAGGCTGAACTACAAATGAAAACATATCAATCAGTAGGTAGCCTACTGTATTCCGATTTTATCTATATATATGGATAGGTCGAGATTTCAACTGTCAAAAGAATGCTATCATCATTATCCTTGATCAATCCACTGCTTGAGGAAGACTTTCGGAAGATGATTTAATTCTTTTCGGTCCTATGTGTTAACAGTACCTCACCGATCCGGTTGCCTTTTGTTCTACCTTTCGGACTTCCCTAATGATTTTTCATAATATATATAATTTTTATTCTAAGTACTATCATTTCCCTCCATTTTGGTAAGTGAATAGCAAACTGTCACTTTTATTTTGTTGTCTGGTTTTTCGTCTGATTCGGGATGTGGAGGTGAGCAATAACACACCGGAATTGTTTTGGAAACGGCAAGGTATATTTAAGTTAATATTATATAATAGTTACATTTTTAATAATTTAATTTTATGGAGGAGAGAAATTGGCGTGTTCCCGATTTAGCTATTTGTAGCATTCTGCCCGCCATCTTGTGTTTTTTTCCAGCAAAAGCCATCGTCGAAAAAAAAGCGACGTTTCAAATCTTCAACGGTTATAATCTACTCTACGGCATTGCCGGCTCGGCTGTTATTATTATTTATTTTCGTAATCAGCGCTTTACTATTTGTTGGGTTTGATACCGATTCGGGCCTCTCCAGATACACAGAGACATCCCCAGATGGGGTCCATACGGGGGTGCCACAGTACCTACTTAATTATGTTTTGATCAATTCAAATTTAAATTCCATCCAATTACCTTCAGCTGATAACAGTAATATTCTAAATCAGAATTCTTTGCATTGAAAAAGGAGCTAAGTACACCCGATCCTCTTTTTGCACGGTTTCGAAATAACACGGTTCAGAAAAAGTACCGATTATTTTTTATTTACACTGATTTTTTTGCTTTAACACGGTTTAAAAAACAATAAAAATACGTATGTATGTACATATTTATCAAAAAATTATGTTGCAATGGACCGCATGCTACTGGTGCATACATAATATTATGTTGTCACCGGATACCGCCCAGACATACATGCGTGGATACATGGCGCTACTAGTCGTCATTTCGGGTTTGATACGAGAGATGCGCCGTGTGCTTTGGCGTCAGCGTCATTAAATATTTCCAGCGATGAGAGTGATTTTTCGCCAGCGAAAAACAGCAGTAGACGGGCAGGTTTACTGTCAAGTAGGGACACTGAATGAATACATTTAATTTTAATCGAAAACTATGTACAGGAGAACTTCGACTTTCACACATAATTGGTTCCTGAAACTGTGTGCGAATGATAAATATTCGAAAGTAGAGGGAAGTAAAAAAATATTTAAATTGTGTATTTTAAAATATTTATTTATCAAGTAAATATAAAATGTTTAAGAGGCGTTTAAGAGACATGTTTAAGCGGGGTTTGCGGGTGTTTCCCTTAAAAAGTTATCAACAGTCAACTGTTTGCCACTCTTCTTTTTCTTATTTTAAATAAAATATTTTAAATGGTAAATTATTAACTTTACAATATTGCTTAACTGCTGGCGTGAAATTTAAAGTGAACCAATCTTTAAATATTAACGCAGTAACCCAGGCTTTTTTTATTTGATTACCAAATGACTGGAACCAATTCTTTATCTTTCCCTTTCAATTCTCTGGGATTTTTTGGTTGATAAATTAACATTGGCATGGGCCACTGATTCTTCCTTAGATAAGAATGTACGAGTAGGTATTTTCTCCAAAATAAACCTGTCTCATCTACATTAAATATTTGGCTAGAGGAATATACTCCATCTTCAATAATTTTGGATAATGAGGAAATAAATTCTTTTGCAGCATCTTTATCTTCATCAGCCAATTCTCCAGTGAATTTAACATAAACCAACCGTTACTTGCTTGAAAATTGTGTTAAAATCTTCTTTTAATCTAGCCTTCAAATCTTTGTGCAAACTAAGAGCCTTCGCTTGAATAATTGAAATACTCAGAGGGACATCTTTTTGATGTTGGTCATCGATCCATGATGACAAAGATTTTTCCATTTCATCCATAACTATGCTGTGTCATAATCTTTAAAGATATATTTCCACAATTATCACAATATATCGTAGACCTGTTTGTATCATACGAACGTCCGATTGATGCAAAAGATTCACCGCTATCAGAACGTTTAATAATTTCCATCTTTGTCTCGATCGTGTGAAGTTTATGAGTCCTTGACTTCTTTTTGTTCGTATCAACACTGCAGTTTTTCCGTTTCTCCCACGTATCCCCCGTGCAAAGAGGATCGGGTGTACATGTTTCATGGCATTTTTATATTGGTGGTCGATTGAAATTTTAAATAAATAGTTGGGTACCTACCTACCTAAATATAAGTGTATTAATTGACAGGATACCATATTTTCAATTAATAATAGTTGTATGACAATTTTTCAAAATAGAAATGATTCATTTGGGTCTGGGTATCTAGTCTGCTATTTAGGTGATATTTTAAAATTGGCACTACTATCTCAGGTAAGCACATGATGTAATGACAGATTATTTAAATAGAACATTATTCAAAATATTTGGGTGGGACTAAGTAGAGCAAAATTACGGAAATATCAAAATATTCGAAAGTTCGCAAAGGAATATTTTCAACTTTTATGACACGATGAAATGTTTACATAAATGAAAAATGTTAAATCATCCGATATTAAGTCGATCATTGCTGTAATTTATGGATTACGCTACTTTTTGCGAGAAATAATTCATCAATAAAGAATGAAGATGCATCTCCCATTCTAAAAATATATTTGTGCACACGGGACTTAACCATAGGTGAGGAACAAAATATTTCCAGAAATATAGCCAAAATTACACAACGTCAGATGCGAAGAAGAACATACAGACTTGTTCGATATATTATGAAAAAGATACCGTCACTATCTTTCCCTAACTAATGAATAAAACACTTACAGAATCCAGCACGGGTTTTTCCATTGCAATTGCGCTGGAAGATCCTTCGTAAAGCAGAGGTGGTCAATGCTTAACAGTATTCAGGTCGTGTTGGTATGACTAAAAGTGTCTTGAAAGTTTTATTCATATTCATTTAGAAGGTGTTTATCTTATGTTAAACGGTTAAAACATTTTTTAACGGAGGAGTCGATATCACGACATACTACTTTGTTTTGACATTTCTTACGACCATCGACAAAAATTAGATAATACTTGTGAATTTGTGATTGCATTTCGTCAACAACAATAAATTAAATATTCTGAAGGTACTGTTTCGTCGATCTCGGAAAATTCCAAAGACGAATGAGGTTCTCTTTGGAAAATGCTGATCAAAAACATAATACACGCATATTTTAAGGAATATTTTATATACCTACTTAGTTGCAGATATCTTATTTGATGGGATAAGAAAATGAATTTGTAGTCAGGAATAAAGATAGCTGTGAGTTTAGTAACTCACCGTACAATTTAACGACGAGCATAAAAATGTATCACTACCAACTAAGTAATAAAATTTTCAATGGATCAGGAGCGTTCGATATCAACGAATATTTTGATAATTTCGACCGTGATGGCTAGGTACCTAGGTATATCATACAGAATGAAAAGAGTTTTACCTACCATTAAAACTCTGATTATTCTTGTTGACTCTGAAGTCCCTTGAGATGTTGATCGTATTTTTTGCCTCAATGTGTTACTCTGTGCCGGATCCTTTTTACCCCCTTTTCTTCTCGATTATTTATCTCTCTGGTTGCTTATCTTGTTTAGCAGGCTGGCAGGACCGACGCTTCTATCGTAGCGTCCTTTGTCTTTGGTTATTCAATTTGATATGTCTCAAGGAAACCAGGTAGGTGTTCTCTGGACTTCAGAGTCAACAAGAATAATAAAAGTTTTAATGGTATAGGTAAAACTCCTTTCATTATTCGCTATTGACTATGAAGTCCCTTGAGATATCTGTTTGTTATCACCTGGTAAAGCAAGATAGATCCTGCAAGATAGGGTGGATGAACCTAACATGAGAATTAGGTATAACATACATATCCTTGCTTTTAGGCTCAGTGCACCGGGCTGAACAGAGAGGTCAACATATTTTGTTCCCCCGCTGTAGAAGTCTGTGTGTCTATCGGTCTCTGGTAAAATGTTTTAAAAGTAGCTTCTTGGCGCCAATTACCTCTCTGCAGGATGTCATCTATGGGGTAATTCTCTAACCAATTTAGAGAGGCGACTGCTGATCGAGTACTGCCTGGTGATTCCTGTACCCCTGCATCAGCGAGTACTGACTTCACCCGATTTCCGATGACTGCTCGAGTCAGGTTTTGGGGGGCCTCTTGACGAGATAAATAATGCCGGAATATTACCACCCTCTTCTCTTCTCTCATTGGAAACGCAGATAAGTTTCGTAGCCAAAATACTGGATCGATGTTTTGGCAACTGGAAGCGCTTAATTTCCATCCAGATTGGCGGTGCCTTGATGTGTCTGTCTTGGAACCAAACACTGGCCATAGAATTATATGGTCGCCATTATCTACTAGGCCATTATCCGCTACACTGAGTAGGGTAAGGTCATGAACCCGTCATTCCGATGCGAGTAATAATAATATAGCTGTTCTGCGTGAAACTTCATATAGGTTGTATACTAGTGGTGTTGTTTTCTTGAGGTAGTCCACGATTATTCTTGGATCCCAAATCGATGGTTTTGTAGGTCTAGTCTTGCGGGTGGATATGACTTTTAACATATGACGCACTACTATGTTACTACTGATGTCTTTACTGATCATAGGTTTGCAAAAGGTAGCTATGGCTGACTTATGTACAAGAATAGTGTTATATGAAAGACCTTCCTTATTGTATAAGTGACCCAGGTATCTAGTCACTTCAATCGGGTCGGGGGTATTATAGCTTATCGTGTTGGCCATGCACCATGTCTTCCATTTGTCCCATGCAGGTCTATAAGTCTTCAAAGTGGATGGTCGCCGGCCGGAAGTGAGAAGTGATCTGTCCTCTACCGACCAGCTAGAAACTAACTCTGCCCACCCAAAATTATCCATAACTGGAGTGATAGGTCCCGGACTTGTGGAGGTGGATGGTTTGTCACCGTATCCACTAGAAATGACTCCAAGTGCGGGATCGGGTAGGGGGGTTCCAGTGATCTCTGCTATAGGTCAGCGCTCCAAAAACACTTCTTCCACCATGGGACCACTAGTAATTATTTTCCCCTTGCCATGTTCAGGTGTGCCAATACTTGTGGAATTAGATTCGGCGGCGGGAATATCCAGGCTAGTTTGAAGTCCCACTGTCGACTGAAGGCATCGTGGAACAGTGCAAGGGCATCGTTCGGATTTCGTGAGACATACGTTGCGACAACATGGGCTGTGTTGGACGCGAACCTACGTCTGGGAGTCCCCATCTTTGAAATAGGGGAGCTGTAGCCGCCATAACTAGGTGCCATTCTGGGATAATTTTGCTGCGTGAGAGATGGTCTGCCACGCAGTTGTATTTTCCTAGAATGTATTGTGCAGTCAATGATATACTGGCCTGGTTGGTGATTTCCAGGATCTGTCGGCAAAGACTTAGTAGGGTTGCGGACTTTGTGCCGCCTTCGTTGTTGATGTAGGCCACCACTGTTTTGTTGTCGGTTTGTAGGAGTAATTCTGATCCCCTGAGCGTTTGCTCCCGGAGTTGTGTGGCTGAGAGTACTGCATACAGCTCTTTTCGGTTGGAGTGCCACGTGGATTGGCGTTTTGTCCATGTACCTGATAGGTGGTACTCGTCTAACTGCGCTCCCCAGCCTGAATCAGCTGCGTCTGTGGTGAGGAAGTGATTGTAGGTTGCCCTGTGAATCTTTCCTGAGGAGCCCACCGCTCGAATTCACCACATGATGTCCTCTCGAGCTTGTGGTGGAATCGATGTTGTTTTGTGAGGGTGGCTCCTTGATAATTGAGCGCTCGTACGTTGTAGACGTCGGCAATGCAACCTCCCCTGTGGAGTGACGAAGGTTGCAAAGTTGAGTCGCCCGAGGAGGCGTTGGGCCTGCCTGAGCGACCAACTGCCTTTTTGGATCTGCAATTGCAGGTGGTGACGAAGTGATGTGCACTTCTCTGTTGATAGATATTTTTGATTGTTGTGAGTATCCCACGTGATACCCAAGAACTCCCGCTGTTGGCTTGGAATCAGACAAGATTTTTTCTTGTTGATTATCCAGCCTAGTGCCTGCATGAAATCTATCATATAAGTCAGTTGCGACAGAAGAATCTCTCTGGACTGATTTGCCATCAAAAAGTCGTCTAAGTAAGTGACGATTCTCATACCTTTTCCCCGGAGGTGTTCGGCCACCCAGTTTGTTAATGAGGCAAACAGTCTTGGTGCTGCCGACAGTCCGAACGGAAGGCACGTGAATTGAAGGAGTTATCCTTGGTAAACTAGCCGAAGAAATCGGCGATGTTGTATAGCTATAGGTACATGTAGGTACGCTTGGTTAGGTCTATTACTAACCAGTCTTCCCTTTGCAGGAATGTTGGGACCTTGAAATGGTGGAATAGTTTGAACGGCCTTGGTCGTAGGAAACCGTTTGGGCGTTTTAGGTTGAAGACGGGTCGTTGACTGCCGTCTTGCTTCCTTACTAGGAACAGGGTTGAGAGGAAGCTCGGAGATGGTTCTGCCGATTCCAATACTCCCGATTTCTGCAGTTCCGCGATTTGTGAAGTGATCTCCGGCGATTGTCGCGTTTGGAAATCCTTCTGGAATTGTAGGGAAGGCATTATTAGAGAGGGTTTCTTTATAAACGGAATACGGGTTCCCGTTATTATTTTTAATAATGGTGGTGGTGCACCCTTGGCCTGCCAGATTTCCTGGAAATTCTGGAGGCGTCCCCCTTTGAACGTGGTGAGGGAGACCCGGTCACCTGCGTCTAGGGTAAGTGCCCCACGCACCACCTCGGTTATCTCTGGGAAAACCTCGGTTGGATGGGCGTAGGCCTCTCGGCAAGCCACCCCTAACCTGGTCTGGTATCCTCCTCGTGTATCCTCATGTCCACCTGACGAAGTGCTAGGTTGACTCTCCCTGCCCTGGTCAACCACTTTGGTGGTCTGATCGAAGACCTTCTCACGACCCCCATCTCTTTCTAGGAACACCGCCAGTTTATCTTTATTACTTTATTGAAGATAATATGTTCGGCGCTAGGTGGGATCATAGACTACCAATCTTGTTGAGCCTCTCGCGCGAAGGAATAACCAAAGACAAAGGACGCTACGATAGAAGCGTAGGTTCTGCCAGCCTGCTAAACAAGATAAGCAACCAGAGAGATAAATAATCGAAAAGAAAAGGGGCCAGCACAGAAGAACACAAGGCAAAAAATACGATCAACATCTCAAGGGACTTCAGAGTCAATAGCGAATAATAATTATTATGTGATAGATTGACTTCATAGATAATAATTAATATAATGAGTGAATATTTTTTTTTGTTTCTTTCAGGTAGCACCGTCTAACATATATGGCAACACTGAAATTATAACGAAATGTAAACATGTCAAATCTGTCAAGTGAATTGTTAATAAAGTACATAGTTGTATAATAAATAGTTCAAACCAAATAAATAAAATGCTACGCCTGAGATTATTTAATCCGAAGTATGGCCATTTAACAAAATACCTGATCAATGCATCTCGTCTAGTATCAGATGCTCCTTCGACCGAAGGGCAAGAAAAACCCAGTTCTGAGTTTGAAATCGAATTTAGATCGAATTATATTGAAATTAACGATTTTCAACGAAGTATACTTGCAGTTGGATCGGCCGCATTATGTTTAATAGATCCATACAGAGGAGATATGATAGCGTGCCTCGGCGAAACAACCGGAGAAAATGCTTTGATTTACATGAGAGAAAAAATGTGTACAACTCAAGAAGGTCGTGACATTTTCAGAGAACAACCTCGTATAAATTCTAAGACATTAGACTATGAAAGTCTTAAAAAACTGCCTGATAATACATTAGGAAAACACTATTACGATTTTTTGATTAGTAATGGAGTCACGGCTGATTCTCGGCTTCCTGTGCAATTTGTAAAGGATGTGGAGTTAGGTTATGTCATGCAAAGATATAGAGAGGTCCATGATTTGGTTCATGCCGCATTACAAATGAAAACGACGATGCTCGGGGAAGTGACAATTAAATGGGTTGAGGCCCTACAGACTAAACTGCCAATGTGCATTGGCGCTGCCATTTTTGGTGCCGCTAGATTAAAACCTAAGCACAGAGAGCTCTATACAAATCACTATCTTCCATGGGCATTAAAGACTGGTGCAACGGCAAATTTTTTACAAGGCATTTATTTTGAAAAGCGGTGGGAGCAACCGCTAGACGAGTTTTACACAGAAATGAATATATCTGAATTTACAAGAGTAAAAAAGGAAAATCTATAATTACTACTTAATAATGAAATGGTCATCCGCAAAATCGCCGATGATGGCCAAGTGTCCGCTTGGTGGTCTCTGATTCAAATCCCGGGTCTAGAAAAAATTCACATGTTGTTTTTCAATATGTGTTTGGACTTCATAGATTGAGCGAGTGGCTTCCATTTCTCATAAAAATAAACAATGTCATGACACTTCTTAACCTCTTCACCGTGGAGCATTTAGTTACCACATTTATGCTAATTGTATCGAATGGCCAACTAATGAGGGCACAACAGCTGTGCCGTCTACGGTGAAAAGGTTAGTCTTCGGCCAAGGCGGCCAAGATCCACACCGTATTGTAAATTGCTAATGATAAAAATAAAATGGTGTGTACAAGCTTGATAATGTTGTCAAAAGTATTATGTGATATATTTTATTTTGTAAACTAGTAAACAATTGAACTTAATTTGATAGCCTGTAAATCGATGGGTCTGTGTAGATATTATATTGAAATTGAATTATTATCCCTTAAACACCATTCTGTATACCTTTATGCCATAAACGTAGTGTATGTCTAAATGGGGTATTTGAAAAGATATTATTGTCTCATTCAAATACAATATAATATGTCTATTTGACTAAAGATTTTCAATTGGTTCAAATCGTTAAAATTCAATTGGACATACGTACACTAACCTACCAATAATAATATTATGTACATTATTTTGCAATTAAAGAGCTTAATTATTCATGTTTTATCTTGTAATATTAGAATTTGTATGATAATAATATAGGTTCCTGTAAATACATATTATTCAAATCAAAATATTTTTTTATTCAACGAATAATTTTCAAGATTTAGGAGTTTAATATTCTTTATCGACCATAAATGATTTTGAAACACATATAGGTGCTTTACAGCAGTGCTCCGCAACCTTTTCTCACTCACGGCACACCAAAGGTCTTCCCAGAATTCCGCGGCACACCACACGTAAAACAATTAATACACCAAAACAAGGACCCCACATCCTGAAGGGGGACCCCAGGTCAGGATCTTTGGCGGCCACCCTACCTATCGCTAAGGTTAAAAACAGTGTGATACTCTAAAATAGCGTTTTTCAAATAGAGTGTGAGGTTAAATTAATGGTATTGATTGTATGTTCAGCGATTTTTTGTGTGGTTATATTATATTAATATAATTACGGTTAGTTGTCGGGTTAAGAATAATTATTTGTCGAGCATTGACACAATAATAATAAAATGTATCCTACAATCACATGTTTTAAAATATTAATATTAGTGTAGGAAAATAGTGCCGCAGGCGATTTTTTTTATTCGAAAATGGGAGCTGAACTGCGATAGCCTTGTAGGAAATCTGACGATATTTTTTATTAAACGAAATCCAGAAAATGGACAATGGAACATCGGCGAAGTTCAGTTTTAGCGTCCCGTCGTGTATCAATAATTCAACAAACTCCTCTCGAATTTATAGGAAAAGCGCTTCTATAGAATTTTCGGCACTGGTTGCAAAAGGGTTTCGTATCCAGTCGCATTGTTTGTATGAAAGTAATGATGAAATTTCTTTTGCAGCAAAGTTAAATGTTTTTGAGACGGATCCAATATTAATTGCTTGTTTTCAATGCTGGTCTGGTAGGTCTTTTGGTATATTTGTGTTAACTCTTTCTGCCAAAATTCGAATTTATTTTTGAACCCTTCTAATTTATCAGAACATGTCAATATATTTTCATTCTGACCTTGCATTGTTTTATTAAGGTCATGAAGGTGCTCAACTATATTACCAGCCATGTGCGCAAATTTGGGTATTGCACCGCGGCACACCTAGCATCGTCTCGCGGCACACCGGTTGCGGAGCACTGCTTTACAGGACTCGAATCTGCATCTGATATTGGTACCATGAATCAATCCAAAAAAGCCGGTTTGGGCAAGCCCGCAGGCTAGCTCATATTGGCAGAGGTCGCAACAAGTAGGTTGAGTCGCATGCGACTTGTCGATTTGCAACAGTGAGATGTTTTTTCAAACAAAACAGTCGCATGCGAGCAATCTGCGGAGCTCTATTTGGCAACGTGTGTTTTGTAAATAACAATGACGTTATGTCGACGTGTTGCTAACAAGGCGAGTTCTGATGTGAGAGCGGAGCGGGCTTAGGTGAAAATGCAACATTGTGAATATAATCCATGGGGTTTATTTGGCAAAGCTACAGGATGCTACTAGATTTAAGGAGCTAGTCTGGAGCAATAGGTATTTTTAGAGGTATCACATGGTATCCATATATTCAAATTTTACTAGGGAGTGGATAAATTATAAAACCACCAAATATAATATTTTCCTCAACCTATTTAATCGGGGCCGGTTTTACCATAGGGCTAAAGGGGCTTATAACCCAGGTTGGTGGGGCCCCCAGACTGAAAAATAAATTGAAAAAACCCTCAGCCAGAGGGAGCAACCGCCTTTGCGGTAAGTTTGATGGGTAGGTCGGTACTTTCATTAAAATATAATATTGAAATCAACAACTTTTTTACATTTAAGGCATAAAGCCCACCAACGCGGCGCTCGGTGCGCTCTCTATGAAGTAGGCCTCCTCCCACCCGCGCATTACCCTTCACCTATGTAATAAGGGGCTCAAGGAGCACAAAATAATTATTATTATCAGTGACTCATAACAAAGCAATAAAAATATTATTAAATTTCTCAGGGCTTGTAATTAATATTCACGATGAAATCATTATACCAGCGAAATATCGGACACGCAATAACTAAGCAAAGAGTTCACTGTTATTAAATAATGGCTTCTCGCCCGTCTATCGCTTATGCTTCCAGGAGCGTGATTTTGCTTGCTGTGTTCAATGAATGGACTACGTTGTATTTTCGTTAATTCGTATCGCTGAGAAGCCAAAAAACGATGAATCATGGGGCAGGCGGGCACAATGCGTCGTCAAATCCAGTGTCCGCTGGCGTATTTGATTACATTGTATTTTCGATGATTCACATAGAATATGCGCGAGCGCCCCGCAAGTCCGCTTTAGTGGACTTTA
This sequence comes from Rhyacophila brunnea, assembly GCF_057557595.1. NCBI lineage: Eukaryota > Metazoa > Arthropoda > Insecta > Trichoptera > Rhyacophilidae > Rhyacophila > Rhyacophila brunnea. The sequence goes on from NW_028232859.1 coordinate 2,813,558, forward strand.
TGCCTAACACGTCATACAATTTGAGCATGCGTAATAAAAATTATACACGTAGGTAACCAAAATATATAATATTTTCAGTAAAAGTTTTTGGTTGATGATATTTTATCCAGGGCACATTTTAGTTTTTGTATTACTTATTGAACACATTAATAAAATTATTGATCTTCAATGTAAATTCAATTCAAATGCAAAAAAAGTTTTTTATACTTTGGAAACAAAGTTAGTTCAATAATTAATAAAAGTCTTTGGTTATCCTGCGGGTTAACTTATTAACGGGTACTTAGGCTGCAATGTTACCAGAAGATAAAAATAAAATAGTAAAATTGGTTTAATATCGATGTATTTCCAATAAAAACATGGCAAAAGACATTACAATCATAAAACAAATAAGTACACACACAAAAAAAAGAAAATTATACTAGCATTATGGTTCAATAATCAATAAATAAATACAAAATATTTGAAAATAAAGACTAATTCACACAGAAAATAAACAATAATTTTTCCAAAATAGTGGACAAAACCAGAGCGTTGGAGCGGAGCTCGGAGCAGGAGCACTGGCATTTTAGTCGCAGCACCGAAAATTTGTAGTGCACTGCTCCGGATGTTTTTTTTTTTATTATATTTTCATCCTAAAATCCAATGAAAATAGTATATTTTGACGGTATCAGGTCCTGGAGCGGAGCAACTCACAAAATGGTCTGCTCCAACGCTCTGCACAAAACTAACACAAATTAGTAATTATATTATAACACAATTCAAAATTCACTTCAATAACTGCTAACATAAGGAGTTTCAATGTCAAAATGGGACACCATTTTGTGGATGGATATTATACAGATACTGATATTTTAGTACACGTTTATTAAAAAATACAAACACACTTAATAGTAAGACCAGTGGTGTAAGATATGGTAGCCGTTCCTCACAATTTAATGGGTCTTCGCGGAATGTGGTAAAAGTAAACATTGAACTAAAATAAATTTATCTAAGCCATTTTATATTTATGCAGGTTGGAAAATTTTGTCTCTATCATTTTCTTAAGGTGGTACGGTGAAAAGAAAAGTTGCCAGTTAATAGTAATGGGATAATTACCCCACATTGTAAACATGGTGTCTATTACTGCGTGATTATAAAATTGATTTCTTCGCCGTGGTGGTAATACACATATTCCACTGTAAAATTCAGAGATATGATCATTTATAAATTTCCAGTCTTCTAAACACATATTTTTGTGCATTAGCCCCTCAAGAAATTATAATAAAAATAAGTTCCTATTAATTATCACTTACTTCTCTTCACCACCATAAAATTTGATATTGTAAGTATCATTTGGTCAAATAAAAATGTTTTTGAGAACCCGGAAGCCTAATACAACAAGGTTCCAAGTGTTTATTTATGACAAAACAAACCTAACAATGAAGTAGTCTAAGCTGCATTATTGTTACTGATTCTGCATAAAATAAGCACTTAGAACCTTGTAGTTCTGCACACGCGAATTGTGTGGAATAGCTCAATTCACTAATTTTACTGAAAAAAGACGTGTTAGTTAATAAAAATAACACAATTATTATTATAAAACTTTTTCACATTCACAAATATAATAAAAAAATAATGAGCCGAATAATAATTGTGTAATTCTACTACTTTTTGCATATATATAGAAAATCTACATCATAATTTCATAACAAAATACGATGTGTGTATACGACAGGCAATAACTTAATAATTGCATCAAAAAGTAAATTGGTTTCAGAGACAGGCAGTTTACTAACTATGCCTATCCTACGCTATGAAAAGATAAACCTTTAAATATCTCAGGTGTGCAAAACATTCATGATGAATACATATGTAACACAGAACTTTTATAATGTAAGAAATTTTGTATTGTATAAATTTAATACCACATCATTTTGAGCATCTACATATCTATTGAGTGAATGAAATGATTTTGACAAAAGTTCAATTAAGTAGTGTTCTGGGGTAAAATGCTAAATGAACACTACAAACTGTGACTGTCTTACACTTCCTTTCTTTTAATACAATATGTTTTTATTGTTCCCTAATTTACAGACGGTTTGTTAGATTACTAAGATGAGCACATAGAAATATTTCGTGGCTATTTAAAATTGTTTCAGTTTTCTAATATGCTTTTTGTAAATTTTAATTTGAGATATTATATGAAAGGCAATCATTATGATTTAATCAAACAGATTTCGTGAGCCTAATACTACAAGGTTTCAAGTATTCATCCTTGAGAAAACAAAGCAACAATGAAGTAGTATTTTAAGCTGCCTCATTGTTACTTTTGTTTCATCAAGGACAAACACTTAGAACCTTGTAGTTCTCCACTCGCGATTTTCTTATATAAAAATAAGCATTCATTTATAACAAGTTTGAGTCAAAGATTTATTAATCCGAGATATTGTGAATAATAAAAACTGTAACATTTCCTCAATGGCTATGCAGGACATATTTACTTACTGCTAAAATTTATATATTATGTTGAAATGATGGTTTATTTAACAAAAACAGCCATTTATATAATATATTAGGTGTAATTGAAATATTAATACTTAATTAGGTTTATAAAAATAGAAGACACAATATTATAAAGGACGGATAATTTATTGTAAACTGCAGAATTATATTATAATTTACGATTAATGCTGCAAAATTCAAAATAGGACAATAGATTAGTAATCGATTGTTTATCATTACAGGAACATTATACATGGCAAAACAATTTATAGTAAATAGATTTTTCTATTATTATTATTAAAATAATATACTCTTACTTTCTAAAAATGAGAATTTATTAACATGTATCTTGGGGTATTTTCTTAAGGCCACACGTGCTGTATAAAGGTCGACAATTAATATTTTTCGTATAAGATACAATGTCAAATAATTATCGAATCGGGTGTATAATTAATGAATTATTTAAAAACGTGCAATAACCATGGATATTTTATAAAATAAAATATGACATTATTCTCAATTTTAGAATGACAACATTAAAAATAATGTTGTTTTATGGTATTGATATATTTTATGTGCTCATGGAATATAGATTTCCACAGTGACGACAAAATGCCGCCCCATTTTTTATACAAAAATATTTTTTTACCATCCGTGCTCGTGTCCTTTCTGGTCACCAAGGATGTCGAAGGGCAACGGAAGTAAATAAGACATCTCGAACCCGACAAAAATACAGTCCTGTTAAATTTTTTATTTGAATTAATACATTTTGTTTCCAACCAGTGAGCTTATTTTTTAAAGGAAAGATATTTTAGTTTATAAGTACTCGGTTTAGGTAACTATTTCTATGTATACTAAATGATTCTGCTCGATTTGCCGCCCCCAAGTGACACTCAATCTGCCTACCCCCACGGGACGTCACTGGATTTCCAGAATGAGAGCATTATGATGATGTATATAACATTCCCACAAAATGTACAAATTGTTCAAACATACGAGGGTGGGTCAATAAGTCCTTAGAAAAGCTGACAGGTGGCGCGACTAGTACTGTAAGCGGTTTGTTTTCATGCAGCGGCACTACCGATTCAGTATGCTGCAAAGTTTCAATCAGATTGGTCGGGTTGTTGTGTGTTTCTCGTACATTTAAAAAAAAAATTTGCTTGTGGAAAATGGAAAAATGGAAAATGGAGAAAATTGAGTTTAGAGCTGTTATTAAACATTTTAATATAAAAGGGTTAACAGCAAAGGAAATAAAAAATAAGTTGGATTTAGTTCACGGCATATCTGCTCCTTCACTTGCAACTATTTATAACTGGTTAAATGAATTTAAACGTGGTCGTACATCAACAAAGGATGAACCACGCTCAGGACGTCCTGTAGAGGTGACTACACCAGAAATGATCAATAAAATCCACGATATGGTGTTAAGTGACCGAAGATTAAAGTTGAGTGAGATAATTGAGGTTACAGGGATCTCAAAAGGTAGCGTCATTTCTATTTTACATGACAAATTGGGCATGAAAAAAATTTCTGCAAGATGGGTGCCGCGTTTGCTCACAGTCGACAATAAACGCAATAGGGTGGTGGCCTCTAAAGCCCTATTGTCGCTCATGCAACGCAATCCGGATGAATTTTTTCGTCGCTTTGTGACTGTAGATGAAACATGGATACACCACTATACTCCCGAGACGAAAGAACAGTCAAAGCAGTGGATTGCGAAAGGCGAACCATGTCCAAAGAAGGCGAAAACCGTAAAATCAGCTGGTAAGGTTATGGCTACTGTATTTTGGGATGCACGTGGAATTATTTTCGTTGACTATTTGGAAAAAGGAAAAACAATAACAGGGGATTATTATGCATCTTTATTGGACCAGCTAAAAAACAAAATTGAAGAAAAACGGCCTCATTTAAACAGGAAAAAAATCCTCTTTCATCAGGACAATGCCCGTGTTCACACATGTTTACGATCAATGGCTAAAATTGAAGAATTGAAGTTCGAATTGGTCGACCACCCACCGTATTCGCCAGATTTAGCCCCCAGTGACTTTTTCCTTTTCCCAAACTTAAAAAAATGGCTAAGTGGACAACGTTTTTTTTCAAATGAAGAAGTCATCGATCGGACAAATGCTTATTTTGAGGACCTTCCGAAAACTTATTTTTCTGACGGTTTAAAAAAAATTGAGAAACGTCTAACCAAGTGTATTGAGCTCCAAGGAGATTATGTTGAGAAATAAAAAAAAAATACAAAAATAAAAACTGTTTTAATGCTTTTTTCTAAGGAATTATTGACCCACCCTCGTAGCTTCAAAAGATAACCGAAATTCTTCATTTTCGACCTTTATAAGGCATAATATGGATAATAAAAATAGTCTGTTGTAATATGAATAATAATTTATTATTATTATTAATAATTTATTGAACATCTTTATCTGATGCTGTGAACACAAAGAATAAAACGTCGTAAGGCCGTGCCTCAGGTACCATATTTATGCATATAAATCACTTGCTGCGATATCATATTGGTACACACATATTGCCTGAGATTTTGCTTACATATCGATAATGCTAAATAAAATATTTCATGTTTCACAATATATGAAGAAATTGTGGATGACCATCAGGTATCATGAATTAGACAGATTAAGCTTCAGTAAAATAATATTTAGATTGGATAATATATTATGTTCTTACAAAAAAATTCTGATAATGTAATATCAGGTAGAAGTGAGTCGTTCAGAGAATAAAGAGTCTAATTTTTACGGTTCAACTTTAAATTTACTCCGATATTATACTTACATAAAATATTACATTTTTAATTAAATCATTTCTGTTACGCGTAGCTTTAACAATCAATCTTCGTAAGTCAAAAACTTAGATGATGCAACTGTATTTAAAAAATTATTACAATGTATACATTCATAAAACTATTATTACAATACAATTTAAAAAATCAAAGATATTAAATTGAGGTGCTGATGATTGAATAAATACAAGTGCACCGGTGACCAACTTGAGTAAATTAAGTTAACTAAATATGCTATACATACGTAACTGTTTTCAATATTTTGTAAATAAGTTATTGTTCTCAAATAATCCATCATTACTACTCCAAGAAAAAATATTTCTTATATCTTTGTGTTTATTAATGTTTTTAGTATTTTAAGGATAAGTCAAGCCAAAACATTAAAATTACATACGTTGCTAGGAAATAATAATAACGTTTTATACACATTAGGTCCATGGAATATAATCAATTATTAGGACGAGAATGTTTATCAATTTTAAGACAAAACAGTTACGTGATGTGTGAGTCTTGTTTCATGCATAAATAGGTCTGTGGTGAAAACTTGTCCTAACCCATTTCTTAATTATGTGTAACTTATATTCGTTCAATCCTCAGCACCTCAATTATTTCATAAGATCTATTAACTTCATTGACTGAGTTGTAATATTAAGTATTTTTTATATCATAGATTTATAATTATATTATGACTTGGTCCTATTCGAAATACGATATATAAATAGTCTTAGATCTATGGCTGCCTGATAATACAGGAAAGATTATTTTAGTATATTCACAATTATTTTAAAAGTGAAGAGTTTGTCGTATTTCTTGATAAATTCACTAATTTCAAAATTAAAAAAGATAACGGAAATATTAAATTATCTTAGTATTGTCAGTCAAGTAGATAGCTAAAAATTTCACCCATACATCAGAAAACTATTAATTGTATAACTTTGGAAAAAGATAATTTAACGAGTATATTAAAAAACTCCAATTATTACAGGTGACTTTGCTTCATTGATCCGGTTCTATATTCAACTATTAAAGACAATCGACAAACAATGATAAGCGGCACATATTGGGTAAAATAGGATAAGTAAAATGCTATGAATGTTTTGACGTATTAATAAAGTTGAAATATACACGAATAGAATTTGCTAAAAGGTAAAGAAAATTACCTTAGCTGAGAACAACAATAAGTAGACGGACATGGCGGATGTGAATAATGTCAATTTGTCACCTAGTGACATTAACCGTTTAAATAGAGGCAGAAAAATGAAAATTAACATTGAAAATTGGGTTGATATCAAAGGTAAACTAAGGCATTTTCCAGCCTAGAGCTACATTAAGTGAGTTGAAGAATGAAAAATGGCCAATGTTGAAATAAATTCGCTCTAAAAAAAGAAAGACCTGATACCTATATCAGTGTTCAGCTCATCATGCTAGATTTTATCAAAACTTTACTGTAGAGGTGAGTTGGAAATACTGTCACCAGTTTGTGTACTCAAGTTTCGGTCGAAACTACCCATACTAAGTATTTGTGGCCCAATGAACTTCTTCCAAAAAACTTGTGATGATATCATCGCGAGTCGCTGTTCTGTGCACCCGCCAGTTGGTAGACTTTCAACACTATTGACAATAAATGCGCACAAACGACATAGCACTTGAATATAGGTATATTTTAATTTATTAGTCTATTGCGTTCGAATGTATAAATAAATAGGTTATAAATTTTCTGTCGCAGCACAGTGGTGAGATGACGCACAGGCTTAGGCTGTTTATATACCGCTCAAAACATGTTTAAAATTTAAAAAAAAATCACTGTTATTCATTTTTGTTAACAATAATATTGTAACCTAACAGAAAAACAACGCAAAATTTTAAATTTTATAATAAATGGGACTCTTCGACAAGCGGAGCTCAGCGTATTTTTAGCGATTATATTGAAGCCGATACACAGTCTGAGTTCCCTGAGCCGATACGTATTTTAAAATACTAATAATATGGAGTTGGTTTTAGTTTCAGTTGAGTATGAAACTTTTGTCGCATACGCATGCCAAACGATCTGTATAGTATTCCAAATACTAGTAAGTATTTTGGAACAAGTTTATATACTAAGTATTTTTTTATACTGGTAGTACTTAAGTATACTTAGTCTTCAAAATCTACCAGTTTTCCCATCTCTACTTTACTGAACAATAGTTTTAAAAGTTTTAAGAATTTTATTTTTCATCTTTTTCATGATTATTATTTTCATATATTTTCTGTATTGATAATGTAGCTGATAAATACAAAAAAAAACACTAATAATTTTCCTTCAAAATGACCCGATTAAACATTCTTCACCATTAACTTTACTATTTAAAACTATGAATACGTGCCCTTATAACTGTTGGTAGATTGTCTTGGATTATTTTAATGATAGGTAAATGGCAAAAGAGACGTAATATAAGACTGTAAAATGTTGTGCTGGTTTTATGATTCCTCTGTTATTAAGGTGATACATCAGTGAAACGACAAATAATTTTCAACTATAGGCGCGACGAAATTTCGGACTCGCTGCCATTCGGAGAGAGAATGTCGAGCTGGAAACACGTCAATTTGTTTCGTGATGGCGACGGGCGTATTAATTCTTAAATCGTGTAAAGATGACTAAAAACGTTACCCATTTACTTTAAAAAGAAAACATGTTAATGAATATATTATTATTCTTACTGATAGAACAATAAACAGAACATTAAATGGACACATGTTGGATTTATATGACAAATTATATTTCGTTTGACATGCGTCATTTGCACCCCTAGCCACGATCTTTTTAGACCGTGCCTCAACTGAGGTATAGCCTTAAGTGTAATTTCGTCTGCGGTTTACAGATATTGTAAGCATCTATTCAAAGAGTATGCAACGTAAACACGTGCAATAATAATTATAGACTACCGACAATGTATCCAAAATACACAATGAAAGATTAAACCATCATGTAACAGTTCATTAAGAAACATTTACGCCAGTGTAAAATGTACAAAAATATTTATATCTTGTAAAATGGACGGAAGTAAGGTTTTTAAAATACTTCAGTTTGATCTATTTAATAATAATTAATACCTCTCTACCTGCCTAAGAACTCGCTTAAGTAAGCAACAAAGTAGGTTTGAAAATAAATGTAACAAAGACGAAAGTCATGTTCAACTGCTTTGCAGGCCAAAAAGAGATCCTCATCAATGGCACTCAGCTCGAACAGGTGAAAAGCTACATCTGTCTGGGACAACAAGTATCTATAGATGGATGTATATTTGATGAAATTGTTCGCAGAGTAAAGCTAGGCTGGAGTGCTTTTGGCCGCCTGAATAATGTCTTCAAAAGTGACCTTCCACTGTGCCTAAAGCGCAAAGTGTTCAACCAGTGTGTGCTTTCCGTGATGACATATGCGTGTGAAACATGGACCCTAAGTAAAAGAGAGATCCAGAAACTTAGAGTAGCACAACGTGGTATGGAGAGGTGCATGCTGGGCATAACGCGAAAGGACAAAAAGAGGAATGAGTGGATAAGGAAGCAGACAAGGGTTTGCGATGTAATAGAGTTTATTAAAAGCCTTAAATGGAGATGGGCTGGACACATAGCTCGAAGAAGAGACAATCGTTGGACAAATCTAGTCATCCAGTGGTATCCAAGAAGTACAAAACGTCCACTAGGTAGACCTAGGGCCGCTGGATCGATGAAATGATAAAGTTCTGCGGAAGTACGTGGCAACGCAATGCACAGGACCGAGAGAAGTGGAAGCAACTTGAAGAGGCCTTCATCCAGCAGTGGATAGATTCAGGCTGATGATGATGAATACCTAAATAGGCATGTCTCCCGGGAATAATAAAACCTAGATGGTTTATACTTATTGCTGTCTGTCATAAGAGAGTAAATTACATAATATAATAAATTAGTTTCACACTATTATTTATGCAGTGGGTATACTATAACCATGTTATAGTCATAAAAGGTGTGCAAATCACATTTTTTCGCATATGTAAGTAGAAGAGAAGGGTTAATTATTAGTACGCCTCTAGCGATGACCGTTTACGTGAGTGGCTAGTTTCGTTTGATTCCCTCATGCAATCGCACATGTTATCCGTACATGATTTCAAACCCTTTTTTGAATATTTTCTGGCTGCAGTAGGTAAGTACATATTATTATGATTTATGAGCCATAAATCAGTTTTCATTTATAAATGAAAACTGATTTTCTACTTCATACAGATGCAGGTTCATAATGGATTTGGGCACACCTGTCCTGTGACTTAAGAACCAAGCTGAAGTCTGACACCATGGACAAGCGAACACTTTAAAATATTATATTACCCAGGTGTCATCTTTAATCAGCCAAAAAGGGTTAAAAACCAAGAATTTCTGCACATGTAGAAAAAAAATAAAAGGATTGTTAGTGATGCAGAAAATGCCATCAATTGTAATTATTCATTGTGAGCAGTATAAATATCTGAAATAAAGAAGCATGTTATTTTTAGTGGCAATTGCTAATTTGTATAATGTTTCTGTCAAGGTTCAATAAGGTTCTTATGACACAGGAATTTGAAGTGTAGAGGGTTATCTGGATTTGACTCCATAAACATTCTTAAATAATTAATACTATAGACTGAGGGCACATGATGAAAATTTAATTAAAATTCTAATCGATATCTTACTTTTAAAGAGACATAAACAGCAAATCTTGACAATGAGTATTTCTACAAGTTGCCAATATAAAAAAAACTCAACTATCAGTCCAATCCCTGGTAACACTGTGGTCCAAACTATTAACGCCGTCAATTAGTACACTTTTTGAAATACCAGCAGCCATCTTATCAGGCGGACCTTTGTAAGATGGTAAAATTTTAACATTCTTATTTATAACCAGAGCTGGAAGATCCACCAATGAACTTAAAGGAGTTTTATAGCCAATGTCTTGACTATCTGAGACCTTAGGTGGTTCTAACCGTGTTTTAGGATTCGATTTGTTGTTCTTTTCACTAAACGTTTCCAAATTGACTCTTTCAGATTTGAGGTCTTTATTATAGTCAGTGTTAGCTTTTTTATTTGAATTATTTGCAGTGTCTTCTTTAACCCACAAGTTTTGATGTTTTAGCGAACTGATTTGCTCTTTGACTCTAAGTTTAGTCGCAGGCGATTCCTGTATACTTTGATCGAGTAGATTAGGAGGCGGAGATCCGAATGTGTTATATTTGATAAGTTTTTCTGGTGTTCTTGAATGTGGTTCATCGTCATGTGAAGTAATCGTTTGGAGAATCTCGTCTTGTATGCTATTATTTGATCGAGTATCAACGGACATTATTTCTTCTGAAATGCTATCGGAAGACGAATCGCTTGACTTATTACTACTAACACCATGACTAGATTTGTTATTGGATACATTTTTAACAGGAATCGTTTGATGCGGTGATTTTATATTAACCAATGGCTGAAATGTTCTGCTTTCGTTTACATTTGAACCATTTCTTTTACTGACACTGTTATTATGGTGTAAGCTAGAAAAAGTTTGACTATTAGACGGCCTTGTCAGATTGCTTTCGAAATTGTTTGATAAAATTTCATTTTCATTGAAACCTTTTACAGATTCTTCGACTGCATCAGATTTGGGAGATAAATCACCAAAAGATAAGCTAACTTCTTTTGAATCTTGATTGAAATCAATTTCAGATGTGACACTTCTCGCGGTGTCGCCAACATCATTTTTATTTTTCAGAGATACCTGTTCTATATTTGAATGTTTCGAACTGTCAGAACTTTCATTGTGTGATTCTGTTCCTTCTAATTCTTTTGAAGATGAATTATTGGTATCGGTAGAGTTATTTAAGTTTAAATGGAGTGCTATGCGGCTCTTATCTTCGGAAACAGCTGAACTCTCAGAGTCCGATGCAAAAGATAAGTTATACATGTCAGATCTTCCACTGTTCACGACGAATGTGCTATTTTGTGTGCCGATCTTCGGACTTGTTTCACTTTCATTAAATGACTTGTCATTCGAGGAGTCAATCGCATTCCCTGTTGAAACGTTCCCTAAGTTATCCAAATGACTAGTCTTTAATAGTTTATATAGCACTTTCACTAACTGCACTAACACTGGAGAGTTACACTTATCGTCTACCCTAGTAAATTCCAAATTGCGAATAAGAGCTTGCCGCCCTTCGTAAAAATAGCTTTTACCTTGACCTGTTTCTGCTTTGTATATCGAACACGTCTGCCGCAAATCACAGAATTCCAACAATTCTTGAACAAGTAGCAAAGATAAAACTCCGTCGTGCGAGGAAAGAGACTCTCTGAGATGTGGATTATGGTGTTTCTGTTCATTTTCTGTCTCCAGTGCCATGAAAATGTTGGCTCGAAGTTGGGCTCTGATTTTGGCGAGAACGCCATTTTTTTCGAGCGCTTCTGTCACCAGATCCTTCAGTTCAACATACTCCTCTTGAGACATCGTTACGTAATGCAAGGATTCATTTACACAAGCAGGTTACAATAGCTTTACAAGATTTTCAATTGTTTACGAAAGTAGAATGTCAAAAGTCAAAATACTTCAATCGATTACTAACTGTCATGGGCACCAACCGAAACAATCGAAAGTGAACACGCGAAGCTTTGAAATTTGTTGCCACAAGCGCGAATTAATTATTACCTATTTATCGACATTTTTGCTTCAGCGATTTGTCACTTTTTGTTTCTAAAAATAGTTTATAATAAATTAATACAGATGATGAAAAATCGTAAAAATAATAATTTAGTTATTTGAATTATTATTGATATCATATCAAAAAAGATGTACCTAACCATGACATTTTTATACTTTTAGTACGAACAATACTGACAGAAAAAGCGATGAAAAATTTCAAATATCTTGCAAAAAGATCGAAGTAATGAAAAACAATAATAAATGCAGTAAAAAATATTTTGAACATGGCAATATAATTTTATATTAGGGAGGTTTTTTTACTACAACACTGGAAAGAGCTTTTTTCTCTGACGTCACATCGCAAGTACATGGATTCGAAGAAAAGCGCTTTTCCACCGCTTTTCCGGACACGCACCCCCAAGCGGGTGGTCTTATCGAACACCATGCGCGAGTGGAGGCTGTGAGGGCGCGATCCGGTCAGTCAGCTAGAGCGGCCTCAACGGTGTAGAGGTCCGTCGCTCGCTTTGCAGCTCGAAACAAATCGTTCGCTTCAGTTGCCATCAAATAAAATAAAAAAAGCCGCTGCCATACTTTTCTCCGGTGTCAGTGAAAAGAAAATCCCGCGCGCGGTGTGTAATTTAAAAAAAAATCGAACTGAGTTATTAAGATTTTTTTAAATTGTTTATGGCGGCAAGCGTGTGATCGTGCTAACTGGCCGGCTGACGTTTTCGTGCCGCAAAATGGAGGTTTGAATTTTGAATCGATATTTTTGTTGGTGGGGTTGTGCGTGGCGTGTTCCCGACCAGCGGGGGTTATTATGAGACGGGTAAGTGAGCCATTTATTCGTTGTCCCACATAACACCGCGTCGCCGTGTGCCCGGGCGCTGTGTTGCTACACGTAAAAATGGATTTTCCTCGATTACAGTTATACTTACCATTCTGTATTATTTACTGCTATCAGTGGCGTGCAATAATTATTAATAATGTAATGCCAATTACCAAAGCTACATAATGACTAACTATTTCCCCAAAACAATTTCCGAATGCTGAATTTAGTTTCGCGCTATTTAATCACAGATTGATTTATTAATAAAAAAAAATATTTATTGGTATTGTTACAAAATTGAAAGACAGTGTATTGTCATTAGGAACATTAAGGACATGGATAATATTGATAATTACGTTTTTCTGAAAGTGATTATTTTGTACCTATTTAAGATGCACTGGTTCTCAGGTAAAAACATATTATTGTGTCAAGGCTTAATTACATTGGCAGACGCGCAGACCCAACCCGATCCAACAACCGTCGTAGCCAACGTTTTAAACGGTTTTAAAACATCAAAATTTAATGTGGATCACTTTATTCTTTTTTTACGTAGGTAGGTAATTTTCTTCAAAAAATAAATTCGTCTACTATGTATGATACAGGAGGTAGAAACCAGTTGTAGTTTACATATAGAAGAGAGCTTTACTTTCCAGTTGATATTAATAAAAATTAAAAATAAAGTATGGACTTAAAAAAACATAAATTTGTAATAGGAGTCATTATTTAAAATTCTCGGCTTTCATGGTTTCCATGAGCATACAAGGTTTCTCCTTTGAAAATACTTTTGAACCTTACCAAATCATTTTTGTCTAATATGACCGCGTAGTTTGTAATATGTATGTAGGTACCTACGTAATGAATATCTTGCCACAAATTTGTAGGAGTATTTTTTGATGTCGCACGAGATCATTTCAATGAAATTGAATCAAAAATTTCAATTCAATTTGCTTTTAAGTCACTCGAAATTCGGCGAAACTTCTTGCCAATTTGAAATGCAAAATTTAAAATAACATGAAATATTATGCTAATAATTTCGTAGCTACTTAAAATATTCGGAAAGCTGAAATTATCAAGTAGGCAACAAAACAAAAATCTCTGAGACTTTCTCGGGATGGAAGAAGACAAAATACATTTTTATTATAGGTACAAATAATTTAGGCCATCTTCTATCATTAGATTATTCATATTTTCGATAATTGTAATGATAATAAATTCACGTCTTACCTAATATTATTTAAGTAGGATCTATTTTAATGTAGGTACCAAGGTACCTCACTCGAAAAGATGTTTCCATATTAGGAGATCCAGGATTGTCATGTAAAACCAATCGTACCATCAAAAATAATCTGTAAAAAAACGATCAGTCGTTCTAAATTATGTATAGGTACCTGATAGATTTTATGTAAATTTAAGTGGGTACCGGGTTATTACAATAAAGTGAAATTTATTTTAAATGCGGAATAAGTTAACCTTAGATTTAATTGTGTTACAGATATATTTTATAGGTACCTACATACGTATGTCATACGCGTAACAATGCATTATTGTTTGCGGTCACTATCAACGGCTTGGCATTTATTAGATGATATTATACCAGTATATTCGATATCATAGAAAAATGAAAGATGCGTAAAATACTGCCTACAACTACCTACCTACAACACTTTAAGTTTGCTTTGGAAATGTTGTTTATTTATTAGAAAAAATATTAGTTTTCAGAATACCTACACTGTTTATTATGTACGTAGTGTAAAATTATGGAAACATGATAATGTTAACAATAATAACTAGGCTGCATAACTCTCCTCTGCGCATCTATTCTATACACAATACTGATATCGGCGGCTATCATCGGTAGTTTTTCATATTTTTGTATTGAGGTATTATAATTTTTAGAAACAGGTTAGTTGTAATTGTTACAATAAGTGCTATGTTTTAATAGCACCTCGCTGTGCTAACTTAGACAGTTTTGACTGTTTAGTTAGACGGCTAACTTATTGTAACACTAAAATTATAATACCGCAATACAAACATATGATAATTTACCGTCGTTAGCCACCGATAGCAATCTTGTGTATAGAATGGATGTGCAGAACTTGATTCTTCTCATGACTGAGGAACGTAATTCGGATGACGGCTACAGGTTTTAACATGACAGCTCCATTCCTCTGCGCATTCAACTTTAGGTACGTAGAGTCCGTGTCAGTGGTAAACCCGTGACACCCCTGATTTGGTTTTTCAGTCTGGAGTTAACTCTTTTTCGTCTTCTCTGACCTTCAATATGGAAAAACGTGATGTTAATCGCATTAAAAATATTCAATTAAGTACCAACTAATGTAACTATGGAAAGTCGATTTTATATTTAAAAAAAATATATATATAATTTTAACTTGGTTGTCTTTCTATCTGACTGTGTTTTTTTAAATTCACTGGTAAATCATTTTCACAGTTCATTAGAACTTTATAATATGATTTTATATCGCTGTCATAAATAGGATCGCAATCAAAAACCATTTCTTATAATAATGTAGGTATTCTATTTAAAAGCTACATTTCAAACATAATATTATAACCTTAATATTTATCTACTTTTATCAGATTTTTATTTAAACTGAATTTTCGAAACTCAAATTGAAAAGCAAAGAATACCACATTTTTGCAGGGTTGCCAGGAGTTGTCGTATCAAAATAGGCTCCGTTATAAAATATTTTATTGCAGCACTTTGTAGAAATTAATTCTGCCCTAACGAGATATGTAAGGCTTCTACTATCAAACATGGCAGAGTAAAATTCAACTAAATATACTCGATTTTGTCAGAGAATCAGTTCACTTATCTTATGAGTATATGACTTGGCTGTGTTTGATATTAAACTGGCGAGGTGGTCACTTTTGAAACTAAAATGTGTTAAAATGACCCTTTTAAAGGACAATTTACGTAATATGTACATGCAATGATGGATTATAACTTCATAATTTAAAGAATACAATATATATTGAATTAAAATTTATTAAATGAAATAAAATGTAATAATAAATTATTATTATGATATATATATATTAGGTACTATATAATACCGCTCACTCAATGTGATTGATTTGGTAATAGTCACTTCCTTACTTTACGGGATTAATACGGGACAATCTGTTCTCCCATTTCAATTATGATAACGTTAAATGCAAGAAATACTTCGTACAAACGACTGAACAATATTCAGTCAGTTCACTGAAATGTTTCACTCTGATTGGCTCTCAATGACATAACCGCTATGGTATAGATGTGTTAACAAGAGTTGAGGCGAAGCAATACTCACACAGACGCATATATTACAAAAAGGATGTTTCAAATTTTTAAATCGACATCAACGAATACGCATGTTGTCCTCTTTTAGCTATAAGCGCGATAAGCAAGACACACGGCTGTTTCTCGTAGACGTTGTGCAATGCCCGTTGCCTCAGAAATGCACCAATACACACAATCTTTCGTATCTGTGTTCGCACCAACTCTGGCTGAGAGACCTATAACAAGGTGAGCCTGACTTTGCTACTTTTGATACCTAATACAATGATAATTTATTGTAAAGTTGATTTTCACATATTTTTGGCCCGCTTTTGATATTGAAACTTATATTGGATCGACGGTATTGACGGGTTTCCTAGCGCAATAAATCAAAAAAGGAACATCGACAAAAAAACATGACTTGGCCGTGTTTGATTGTAGAAGCCTCGTAAACTTGTGTGCAACCAAAAGATATGGGTTGATAACTGGCGTGGAAAGATAACCTCGAAGGGTGAGTGTCAGGCCCGAATCTTCAAAGATTTTCTGAGCGGTATTGTTATTGTGTATAAAAGATACATATACCTAACGTGAACGTGACGTATTTGGGGTATTAATTGGCATGTTGTGATAATTATTATTCCGTTTGGAGCATATATTGGAGGGAAGATTCTACAATCTAGGTACATAGTCGTTAATCATTACGAGCTTCTTTTACTATTGGAACCAGAAAATGGACAGAGTCATTCGGTTTGGAAACATAATTTATAAGAAAATTTATATTATTATATTATTTATATATAATATAATAAACAATAAAAAAATGAAAATATCAATTAATTATATTATAATATAAAGCAATGACGACTACTGTATTTTCATTACGAAGAATTTACCATCTTAAATCTTGGGTAATCTTGGGTAATACAAAAATGTTATGATATTCTAAGAATAATTTTCAAAATTTAGGGATACTTACATCTTAGGAAGGTTTTTTTCGTCATCATTAATTTCTTATTTGCACACATGCTTGAGGTATATACACCTAAAATAAACAATTAAATTACCCTTTTCAACAATCTACAACTACTTGAGTGAATGCTATGCTGCAAATATTCACAATTCATTCGCTATCTCTGGAAAACGCACGTACAGGCTGATCAGATATCTTCTAAAAATGTTGCCGAAAAAATAAATGAAGAATATTTTGATGCCAGTCTTCTAAAATATGGAGAAAATTATGCGAATCGAGACCATAGAAGGCAAAACGTTCTCCGCCAAGACATATTTTGTCAGATTCTTGGACAGTACAGGTTATGACTATGTGAAATGAGGTTTGTGGAATAAGCACCCACTACATAATTGTGTTAATTGATACCGTATAAGTATATTTTTAGTCGTAAACGAATTTAATGGTTCTCTTCTATTCATAGTGTTTGTGTCACTCACTGTTTAGGATCATGGTTCATTTAAATTTTCCAAGTTATGTATGTCTTTTCAGCGATTAATGCATTCCGCCGTTCCTATAAATCAGTGTTCTTCAACCGGTGGTCCGCGGACCGGCGCCGGTCTACAAGAATTTATAACCGGTCCGCGAGAGCTTTCACCGTGCCATTAACCGACTATATTGCTACACGATTCGGGGAATTCGCACTGGATGAAAAGCTGGGAGAATTTTTGAATGCTGCTGATATTAACTAGAAAGTCATATTCAACATCATAAGCCAACATTTAAAAGCGTTAGCTGAAAACTTTAATAAATATTTCTCTGAAAATTAAGACCTACGTAAAGGTGGACCTCTAACCTCTGGAGTAATAATCCTTTTTTGGAAGATATGCGCACTTGATCCTCGTGATCGAGCTATCTTCTGATGTCACTCTGGTGTCCAGACATAAAATGCAATCATTGTCTCAATTTTTGCTATCACTTGATAAAGAATATCCATCTCTGAATTATAAAAATCATATTTTTATACATAATTTTTTCGACTTCCTATTTATGTGAAAAGACTCTTTCATATGTCAGCAATAAAAACTAAACAGAGAAATCGAATGGATGTTAATGCATCCCTTCGTCTCTCAGAAACAATTCTGAAACAACGTTTATCAAATTTGCTTACAAAGAAGCAGCAGCAGATGTGGCTATATCCAAACGTTAATAAAAAAGTTGAAATAAAATTTTATCTATAATGGTTATTATTTCTGGCTAATACCGGTCCGCGATATATTTCTCATATGTTCACCGGGCCGCGGGTGTTAAAAGATTGAAGAATACTGTTATAAATTAACGAATTATGACACCTGTAGCATATTTCATTCGGTCGGATCATCGTGTTAGCCACCAGCTCCGCTTTTCGCGTCGACCCTCGAAATTTCCGCTGGTAATGAGTTTTTTTAAATTATTGTTTTTTGTTCTGATGATTTCTTCAAAGAATTACAGAACTCATTGGAGACATATTTTACAGAACTGGTGTGTCAAGTTTATTTCTTTACATAATCGAGATACTAGTCCTCTGTAGTATTCTGTAGTCCTCTGTAGTCCTCTTTATTATTCATGTAATTCTTCATATGGAATGAATAAAATAGTTCTTATATACCCTATCAGTTATTGGTATATCGGAAAACTCATTAGTCAACAGAGCCAAATATCAATATAATAAGGATTGAGATTTATTTTGAGAGCCGAATTTCTTAAACTTAAATTATATATTATGTAGGCTGCTTATTAACTTAATAAACTTTAGTTCAAGATTTAAGTCTTAATTAAAATTAAACTATAGGTACACTGAATAAAACTTGATAGCATACGTAATAATGATCTTATGTATTGATAAAAAATTAAATTGTAAGTAAGGTATCGATAAAATTAAATCATGACATTGATTAACGAGCACTCAATGTGAATAATGGTCTTGCATATCCTTGGAAAGTTTGAGTAAGTCAGGTTTGTATGTTGTTTTTAATTTTAAGCACGATTCCAGCCTGATTCCAGGTTCTCATCAATAAGACGACTTCTCAATTTACTCTTGATTTCCTCTCTAGAAATCTCTTTACTAACCACAAAACTTGCTATAATAACATTATTGGAATATTGTATTCAGTAATTAATTAATACAGAACTTGCTTTTTCTTGGCTCTTCTAAAGTTCCTCAACTGCTTTCTTCCTTGCATCACCGACAAGAAATTTAGTGCGAAATGGCGCGTGTTTAGTTGTAAAGTGTCTCTTTAAATTTGAATTCTCCAATTATTCCCGACAAATAATACAGGTCGGGAGGCCATTTATGTTTTGAATAAACGCGAAAGTCTCGGTCCATTCAACTTTAAATTCACGGTTTTCGTCTTCCGTTTTTCGTTGTTTCTTCTTTGTAGCCATATCAAATAGAGCATGGGGCATTTGTGGCAGACCCGCAGTCAAGGGGCCAAAGAGCCGCATGTGGCTCGCGAGCCGCGGTTTTCCGACCACTGGTGTAACTAATACTATTTTTTAAATTACACTTAAACTACATTATTTACGCTTTAGTTTTAATTTTTTTAGTTCAATTGCGCTCCATGGTATCTTGCACAATATTAATGTCATGATAAAATTATACGATACCTTACTGCGGACCTGCTTAAAAACCTTTTCTCATTTAGTTTAGAAGTAGATTTAGATTTAGCACGTAAATACGAATACACAGCGAGTTTCTTCGTCTCTTCTCCTCCTTAAAGATATATTATCTGATAATTTGTGGGTAAGGTAAGGTCTATAAGCCGACCGAAGTAATTAAACCGAAATTTCAACTATCCTTTCAATATGAAATGTATGAAGATTTATTTACAAGGAAAGATATTTTAGCTATGTTCACTTTCAGGGTGATTTTTGAAATATTAATCTTCAATCATGAATGGAGGGACATTATTAATCACTGGAATCGTTCCCAGTGAAATTTGTGATACACTGGTACGTCTTGAACACTTGTGAGAATGATTTATTTTTATATTATTATTTTGTAAAACAAAATTCTACCAGGGAAAATAATATGTAAACACAATTAATAAATAATTACAAGATAAAAAGAACTTTTAATATACAATTTTCTGTTGAATCATATAAACTTGACTTGACTAGCTTAAACGATCAAAAAAATTTGTACTTGATAGAAATAATACTGAAATGTCATTTTGACATTTCATATTGATTTCCATAGTAACGCACGTATATATTAATAATTTAGTTGCTAGGACCACCCCCTTCGCAACCGATAATAGTGGATTGGATTACGGATTTCTTCCGAAATAGCTTTTCATACAAAACAGAATTAACTGAAAATTAATTCAATTCTACTTAAAGATGGCTAAAAGTATTAAAAAATGCATTGACATCGTGTTCTGATATATTCTAAAAGTTTCAAATGTCTAGCTAGTAGGGAAGTTAGCTACAAATCTATTGCAAGATTTGTACTGGATAAACAACCACCGGACAAATAAGAATACGACCTAATAAAAACGTTGTAAAAAATAGTGGATTGTCTATACTCTATAGTCTATACCTACAAATCTTGAGACGGTCAATGTTAACGTTAATATTCATTTGAATATTTTCGTATAGGTATATATAATATATATAATTAATTGATAGTATATTCAAATATATGTATATATATCGAATATACATAACAATCCTTATGTATCGAATACTACGCTCATGCCAATAATTTACTTATAAAAAATCCATGTTTAAATATAATAATTTTTGCCCCATATACCTACCTACTATATCAGTAGTCACAGTTTCGTTCGTCTACGTAGTTATGGGTATTAAGGATAGAATATAATGTATTAATTTTCTATACATGTCCTAAAGATAATATTTTAATATGTTCACATTATGTTGGCAAGTTTAGCGATTTGGTTCAAACTTTGCAGTGTTATCCTCGGGCCATCTTTACTCAAAAGTAATTAGTACTTTAACAAGTGAAGTTCATTTTCAACACTAGACGATGGCATTATAAGCAGTGGCGTACCCGGCATAGCATGGAGTGCAGTGTCATTCCTGTAAAATAGTAATATTCAGATAAGTTTAGTATTCTAAAACAAGATTTTTGATAATCGTGCTAATTTTTATTTAATATAGAGCTCAATTGACTTAGTCGAAACAGGAAGGAGATGTGTTATTTTATTATTATTTTTTTAAATTTGATAATAATTCTTTATATAAATACACATTGGATTATTTAGGGTTGTCAATCGTCCTGGTTTGGGCGGGATTGTTTTAGAAGAAACATCCCTGTCCAGAATACTAGTTGAATTATAAACGGGATTCAAAATGTTCTGCATTTTTATAGGTATTCCAGTAATTTAACAAATAAAAACTCGTAATTGTTTTCGAATTTTCGAATGAGAGTTTAATTATATAATCTATAATAAAGATAATTTAATGCACTCGCACGGACATATAGGATTTTATTATTTTCTGGACAAAATCTGACATTCGAATGAAATTTTCAAAATGGCGTCCAATGATAGATGATCCTCAAATTAATAGAATTAAGAGAATTGCAGATATTTAGAAATAAATATGAGAATAGTTATTTGTCACATAAAGAAAATTTAATATTTTAAGTGTTATATTTTATTGGTTACACATTTTAATTTCGAAAAATTTCTGTCTTTATTATAAACATATTAAAATACAATTATCTAAAGATTACACATTTGTGGAATCAATTAAATAATCTTTTTAAGGCTGTACTTCAGCTGAGGCATGGTCTAAAATGATCGTGACTACGGGACACGCAGATTGTGCAAATGATGCGTGCGGAACAAAACATAATTTGTCATAAAAATTCAACATGCGTCATTTTTAATGTTATGTTTATTGTTATATTAGTAATAATAATAATATATTCATTAACGTTTTCTTTTTCGAGTACATGCGTAACGTTTTTTAGTCATCTTTACACGATTTAAGAATATATTCCTCCGACGCCATCACAAAACAAATTGACGTGCTCACATCTCGACTACCTCTCTACGATTGGCAACGAACGAGTGCGAAATTTCGTTCCACCTATTGTTGAAAATTATTTGCCGTTTCACTGATGTATGCTCTTAATGGAGGATATAAATGTAGTAAATTAATATACATACCTATACCAAAACATTGATTTTGCAACGCCACTGTCTACCCAGGTGTCTGATCATAGATTCCTCCCTGGATTTTCCGGGTAGCATGGCAATGAAATAACTGCCCAGGATAAATACACAAAATCCCTGGGATTAGACAGCGGCGTTTAGAAGTTAGTACTTATCTAAGGGTGGAGAAGCATGACTCCAAAAAAGCTTAGGATCGGACATCTGCAGGCAGAGCTGCAATAATTACACAGATATATTAGTAGGTATCACGAAAACCTGAAACATTTATTCCCTTACAAATAGGCCACCATAGTATATAACATCGTACGAGGAGAACGATACAGATAATTAAATACATTGTATCGACTTTACAAATCATATAAAGTCGAATGTGGTTATTACGAGGAAGATAGACCGACTGAATTTGCCCGTTATAAGTATTACTTGTTATATCGTTGCATAAAATTTTTCGCGCCACGTTCTATTTAAGCATAGAACATAAAAAAATCTGAAAACCATCGTAAAAATCCCCGAAACAAGCATGGCATTCATAAACTACAAAAGAAGTTGTTTATTGTAGGTACTAGTAGGTACCTACTGACTTCACAAAGCTTGGATTGCTTACATGCAATTTCAACCATATGCGTGGATACTTTTTCAATGTTGTCGGCAAAAACACTAATTAGATAGGTACTTAGACACTTAACTAGTATCATAAACGTAAGCCAATCCCGGCGGCATCGGTCGGATTTTATTGCTTAGGGTCGAAAATGTTGTTCTTAAACCATCGACACATGAACAGTTTTGCTCGGTATACCCGAGAAGAAGCTCGTAATAAAAGTGATAAAATGTATGGAGAAAATCATAAACTAAAACGTCAACGAATGTTTCCTCATTACATCCGAGATCTCGCTATTTCCGTGATCGTAATAATCAAGTTCAACTGTATTGAGAAATGTTGCAATTATATTAGATATATGGGTATTTTCAGAACATGACTAAGCTAATTTTAAGTAGTTACCTACTTATCTAACCAAAATATCACCAAGAGAATTTTTCTTTTCAATCTCAGCAATTTTCTTTTTCCTTCCAAATAATGAAAAGCGAGTTTAGACAAAATTGGCGCAGGTGACGCCCAATCTAGGCATTTTATTACTTTTACAAATTAAACCGAAGTGGACAACAAAGCGGATTACCATTTCATTATCGAAACATCTAATTTCATTTTGATGCGTAAAAAAGAATTTATTTCTCTCTAGGCAGGCTTACACAGGGGTACTCGTATATAATATATATGATACTAAATAAAACTGACATCGCCATGGCCCCCACATCCTGAACCGGGCCCCCATGCTAGGATCTTTGGCGGGCCCACTTACCTATCTCTAAGGATAAAGGCAGTGTGATGCTCTACAGTAGCGTTTTCCAAATGGCGTACGTGGTAAAATTAATGTTTTTGTTGTACCTATATTTTAATACATCCATTTGAATTAAGGAGTTGTCGAGTGTCGATACACAATTAAAAAAATTATCATACACTCATATAATTTTAAGTAATAACATTATTGAAGGAAAATACCGCAGCAGGCGACTTTTTTTTAACTATTAAAGCAAATTTGTGTTGTGTGTTTATCTCACTTATCTAGTCGACTGGCATCGCCGGGCCCGGACTCAGGAGGGCCCCAGGCTAGAGCCCTGTCAGCCCCCCCCCCTTGTGGGGGCCATGGGAATCGCATTATATTCAGTAATTAAACATACAACTTAAATTATTCTTCAGGATACGAGTATAAAAGGTTGAAGCACTCAACGTTTCACGGAGTAACTGTGTGGAGGACAATACTATAAGTAATACTACATGAGACGATAATAATCGATTTCTATTCAAATACATTTTTCGATGTTGACTGATAAAACTGTATATTTTCCCCATATAGTTAGAACGTTTATTTCTCTTCTGTCTGTGCATATCCGTTATCAGGCGTCGGCGATGATTTTGTTCACTGGTATGGACTGCTACGCTCAATCCAACCTCTGAAATTCTTGAGTCAGAATGTTCTTCCCCAACGAGGATTTCGCTTACTGGAAATATTTGTTGTAAATATATTGAAAGCATACTTAATACTTTTAGTTTATATAAGTGTACCAAAATCCGATCTCATCAATAATGGTCATACGAATGATCAAATACGATGTCCAAAAATTAAGCCTTTTTCAAATTCATAATTTTGAAAAATACCGTTTTTTTAGATATTCAAATACTACAGCTAATTCTATTGACGTTTCTCACTCACTGGAGATGAAATTAATTATTTTTTAATATATATATCAAAAAAATTTCTACTTTAAACATTTTCAAGAAAGTACCTCGGCCACATTATGAGAGGACAAAAGTACAGCATTCCCCAACTTGTCATTCAAGGAAAGATCAACGGTAAGCGTAGCAGAGGACGGCGCCCCATTTCGTGGCTTAAGAACCTCCGTGATTGGTACTAGTGCAGCTCCACTGAACTGTTCCGGGTAGCAGACAACAAAGATAAGATCGCCTTGATGGTGGCCGACCTCCGCTAAGGGATGGCACAATAAGAAAAAGAAGAAAGTCCCGAATTTTAATCAGAGTAGCTGATACGTTTTGGAAAAAATGAACAGTGTGGAAAAGGTTAAATTATAACATGCGAGTCAATAATCTTAGGCATGTTGCATAGTATGGTGAAAGTATATATTGTTATCTTTCGCTTTTTTTAGTGTCCACACCATCTCTACGTTTAACTAACTTTGTCCTTTCAACTGATACAGAATATACGTCTATACAACCAACATTGAAAAGCTTCTAGTTTCTTTAATATTTAAACTGCATTAAATACTTGTAATATTATAATATATAGTAATGATATCGGATAGAATTTTTAACTTTTTTTCTATAAGTAAATCTTTAATTTTAAATTGATCTACATTTAATTTTAATTAATAATAAGTACCTACATAAAATTGAAGAATGTAGCATTTTTTATTAAATAAACATTAAATTGATTAAAAATGACGACTGAGTTTCTCGGCGTGATTGATTATTGAATAAATGTTTGTCAACCTTTTTGTGTTAACGACATACTTTAAAACTAATTAGCATTTTACGATATACAAAAATCGTTAAACAAAAAAGTTTTTTTTTTAATATAAAACATTTGCACTTATTATAATGTTAGAAAAGAATTCTCATGACACACTGCCTTAAAAAGCAAAACACATCACGCAAAATTCGATGGCTGTCGGTTGAAGTCCAATTCGATACAAATATTTGTCTATTTTTCTCTCTCTCTAATAATGTCTATGTTTCAGAGGTTTTCTAAATGATATAGTCTATACTTAACTCATTTGCCTCATGTTTTTCAGGAAATAATAATTTTTAATCGTTATTCAATCGAGTAAAACATTTCTTCTTCTACTTATTCGCGTAGGTATGTACATATTTTTGCCATTTACTAACCATTCCTTTTTGGATATGTGCGGTTTTGATTGTATAATAAAATTCTTATTTAAAATTTCATTTCTGCAAAGTCGCAAATAATGTCTTACGTTTTTTTGCCTTAACAACCTTGATTAAATAATTTTCTACAAGAATAAATTATACAACTGATTTCAAACATGGTTATAATAATACATGATGTACCAATAGTACATATTATATGGATATGCAGGGCTATTCCAATCAGTTGACACGATAACACGTTTCCGTTATTTTTGTTGATCCAAAGTTACACGAATATAGTGATATCGAGAGTGAGTGAGTGCGAGGAAATTCCGTATACAATGCGTTTATTACAATCATTGGTAACAACTGCACCATACTTCATTATAATCGGATGCATTTGAAATTAAATACGACGGATAAAAAAATATGTTGAGGTACATACTAAACGACATTTTTGACAGCTCGAGGGAGCAATAAAATCACTGCAACTAGATTTTCAATATGTAATTTTATAATTATTGCCGTACTCTATCTAGCTCTCAAACCGTGTTTAAAGACATCACGCCAGGCAGTTCACATCCCAGGATAATTATTAACTGTCTGAAAAAGTACGATTCTGCATATTTATCACTTTTTAAATTAATTTTGGAGTAAAATGAATCTGATAGTAATGCTAATGAAAGTATTTGTATTACATTTTATTATGGAAATTAAATATACTATAATTAATAAACTTAATACGAAACGCCGCTGGAATATGGCCTGATATTACGCATATTTCGTAATGTGTAAAAGTCAAATTTTACACTCGAATTCATGACTTAGATAAGTTTCGGTGTCAAAAACACTAATTCAAGTTGTAATTTCAAAGGTATAAATAATATTTGAGGTAGATTATGCTTCCCATTTAGTCAGTGGATAGAATCTAAAATTGACTCTCAAAGTAAACGATATCAACTCTGGTAGATATTTAAATTTACTATCTACTATACGCAATATTGTAATAATAATTATAATTGCTAGTGGCATATAGCTTCATATAGGTAGTCAGTGATAAAGCGCGGGAGGGAGGGTGCTATAAATAATTTTTATTGAGATATGAGTATTAATTATGATGTAAATTAATTAATAATCGTGAAAAAAATAAAAACTCATTATAGAAGTATGTAGTTGTTTTACCGACATGTTATAATTTTAAATACAAATAATGTGACTTTATATTTTTTAATTTGCACTGAGATCCATCTATGTCAAAGTTGCCACCAACGTTGTCCTCATAAAATAAATACTCAAGGGGGAGAGGCATGCCAGCAGAGAACCTAGCGGAAAAATACGAAGCTTGCAATTTGATTTTTTTTTTTGATAATTTTCAATTTCAACTGTATTAATTAATACCTAAATATGTATCTGAAAACATTACAAAGATTTTTTTATTTTTTTTAATTCAAAGATAAACTTACAATTGTAAAAAAATGTGAATTCGTTGCAGGGTCACATCTTATTATTACATTATATTTTATGGTCATATTTATTATTCAAATTTAGTTTATTAAGTTTTCAATTTTTCTTCTTCGACCATGTCCGATCCTAATAGGATCGTATGGGCCTCCACAGAGTAGAGGTTTGTATTAACAGATTTTGTTTTTACGAGAAATAGATGCCAGCCACTTGCTCAACCTATTAGGTCCATACCCACCCACACACATATTGAAAAACAATGTGTGTACTTGCCAGACCCAGGATTCGAACCTGGGACTCACGGCATGATAGTCCAACGCTTATGCCGCGCGGCCACCGTGGGCGTAGATTTTTGACTAATTCATCGTTTTAATATTTTTAATATTTATTTTAAAAAATCATTGATTTTTATAAAAATATAAATGAGTATAACTTGAAATCCTTTTTATTTAGATCAAATTCTAGTTTTGCAAGCTTCGTATTTTTCCGCTACGTTCTCTGCTGGCATGCCTCTCCCCCTTAACTCATAATTTTGTTACAATGGATTTAAGGCTCTGAAGTTGTTTGTTTATTTAACTGCTTATAAAAATATCAAATACGTAAATGAATTGCTTGGGACTTTATCGGGTGGTTGTTTGACCTCAAGGTTTTGACCATGTGTTCTTCGTTCTACTTTACCTGGCGTTTCAGGCTAGTTAGAGATGTCATTATGTTAGTTCAATTCATGTCATTTATCTTGCATGCAGAAAAAATGAAGATTGTGTTATACTTAGCATGTTTAATTATTGGGAATTTGTGTCTATTTATTGGATTTTTGAAGAGAGATATAAATCGTCTCCGCTTAAGCTAACTTTTGTGATTCGTCAAATCGTACGATACGATAATTTATTCAATGGCAGTCATAGATGATATATTTATATAAATAGCTTGATTGCAAGTAGAGTTGGGTATTTCCCGAGAAAATCTCAATCTCGAGATTCGGGATTACCCGAAATGATGAAATTTTGAATTCTCGAGATTCGGGATTTCCAGAAAAGAATTCTCGGGAATTCCCGAGATTTCGGGAAATTTAAAAAAAACTGTAAACATCCTAAAATCAGTGTGAAAACAGACAAATTCCAAAAAAATATGATTTTTTTTATTTATGTAAGAAGACAAACAAAATAGAAGTAGGAAAACAAAAATAATTAATAACATTACTTATTAAAATGGAATTTCAAAAAACACAGACTGTCAATTGCTGCATCTGACAATCGCGTACGCTTTTGAGACACAAAATTCCCTGATGTTGCACAAATTGCGCTCACTTTGAGTGACGTTGGCTTAATTGTGTTAAATGCCTCGATCAGTCTTTGAAAGTTTTGTGTTTTCTGTCCACTTTTTTAATATAGAAAATACCTAGTTTTTTCAATTAATATTTGATAATAAAGAAATCCCGAATCCCGAGAAAAGATTCTCAAGATCCGGGATTTCCCGAAATGTTAAAAATTTTAATTCTCGAGAATCGGGATGGAAAATCTCGAAAATTTCTCGAGAATTCCCGAAACCCAACTATAATTGCAAGGACGAGAGTCCACTTTTCATATTTGTTTTAGTTTTCTGTTATTCACACGTTTTTTAAAAGTATTTACTTACATGTAGGTACTGTATATTAAATATTATACAAATACAAATTTTGTATGACCTTGTATGAATTTGTATTGTAGTTTCATATCACATGCATTTTGTGTATTGGGCAGACAGTTCCATAATATAATTATTTATATTAAGCGAACACATACTTTTTATATGGCCCAGTTTTTGACTTAATTTGATTATGATCACATAATAATAATATAATAATTATAACTATCAAGAGAGCTAGTTTTCTATAGATATGCATTATGTTAACATACCTACTCGTTAATGCTGATCTGATGACAGATGAATATCTCAGAATATTGAGAGAATAGGGAAAGCATGCATGCAACGGAGTCAATGCGTGGAACAAAATGGGGCATGTCGGCTTTTATTTGGTGGTAGATTGCGGTACCCAGACATTAGCGCCCAGACATTTGCGCCAACCCAAATGCGCCCGTACCAGTGCTCGCAAATAACGCCCGGATAAATACGCCCTGACATAAGCGCCTACTATAAATACAAAATATATAAAATAGGTGTTAATAATTGGTTTTACGAATAGCATATCGATATAAATTTACATACTTGTGATAATCAGTGTAATTTGAGATTTAATCCCTCGCAGCTGTTAGTAGAGCAATAACTTAAAATCAACTGCTTTTTACTAAGTGGTAGAAATATGTTTTTCATTTGTGTATCTAAAATATATTAATATGTAAAAATAAAAATTGTTTCACCTCTTAATTGCATTTTGTGATCACGTCGAAATAAAAATCGAAAGAAGCAGGCTAGGTTTCAGGACACCAATTGCGTCAAAATCTAAATATTATGTTAAATTGAATGAAAGACTGCAATAGTTAATTAATGCCTTTGTATAGTAGTATTACAAATTAAGAATATTTAAGAAAGTTAGCACAAAATATTGAAATTTAATTTAATTTTTTTTTGTATGTTTTTCATTTGTGTATCTAAAATGTATTATTATGTAAAAATTAAAATTGTTTCACTTCAATTGTATTTTGTTTGGGCGCTTATGCTTAGCTCAACCATAAATAACACACACAGAAATGTATTTTTTATTGAATTCTTGTTTATGTCATCACTAAAACTTTAGGTAAGTAGGTAAGTATTGTACTGTAAAGCATGGATAATAGATGTGTTTGATTAATGATATAATTTATACAACTTTAGGTGTATACCATATTTATGTTGTTAAAAGTGTATTGTTTTATTTAAACTTTCTATATTATACCGTGTTAACTATTGTATCCACTTTTAACCAGGCGTTCCGATCATAACATTCATTCTAATTATTATTTCATTGTTTCAATATTTTACGTTATATTTCAACAAGTTTTTTTCATTTTAGTCGATAAGGGTTTTGTAAAATTGTACAGAAATCGATTTTAGCGACCCGAGTTTTAAAGATAATGTTCATCAAAAGTTAACCATGCAATAATCAAATTGACCTCAAGATATCTATGTAATCATTATGTTACCTTACTTAATAATATATTAATACAAATTAGGCATGCATAATATGCGTGCCTTTCAGGAAAAACATACAATCGCTGTAATGTATAGTCGTAAAAAAAATATGGGTTTAAACACTTTAAACTATGTTGTCTGATAATATGATGAAACTACAACTCAAAGCTTTCTGATAAACTAAATCTAGGGGTCAAAAGCAGATGGCGAAAAGTCCACTTTTTTCGAATAAGATGTTTTGGTGCCAATTTTTAAATGAGACTAATATCTACGAGAAGCAGATTGCGACAAGTCCAAAAATGTTGAACTTTTAAAGATAAATCACAAATATGTGCAGTAAATCCTCTCCCTTGTAGAAGCAGAATGCAGCAGAGTGACTTATCGCATTACGCTTCTAAATTGTGATAATCATATCGACTACAGTATATGAAAAATGTTGGACTTACTTCATTGTGGTATTAAAGTTTTTCATTTGGCTGGCAACATTTTCAACAGCAGAGTGAAGTAAGTCCACTTCTTATTTCGCATTTAATGCTATTTTATATAAAAAATACACTATTTTGATATGTAACATTTAGAAAAAATAAAAACATTATGGAAATAAAAAAAAACCATCATTGTCTGTCTCATTTGTTATATTTAACTATTCAAAGCAGTTTTAAATTTTAAAACTGCTCCTCTGAACAATTTCACTTTTTGTGACTTACCGCCTTCTGCTTCTCAGCCCCAGAAATATAGTATATGTAGCTACATTATTTTAGGATCGTGACTGCAGATACAGATATTTCGAAAATCTTTACTTAGAATTTAATTTCAGTTAGTCGTATATTACACGTTGCAATGCATTTTCTTTTGTGCTCAGAGCTAAAGTACAAGAGAAAAGTTGTAAGTATTTCTTAGAAGACTGCATTCCATTCTTTTAATAACAGACGTTGTATTCATTTTTTCCTTCTTTCTCCTTTCTTGTTAGGTGGTGGGTATAGTTACTCTAGTGACGTGCAGCACAAGGGATGAAAGATAACATACATGTATTATAATATGTAATAAGATTCTGTCAGTGATTTCGAAATATTTGCTCTTTTATCAGTTTTTTTACTTTTTCCAAGATATCTATAGTTTTTTTATATTAAATTTTTTCATCTGTCTCTATGCTTATTCCATAAGAAGATCATTTGGGTCGACACTCTATGGAGTTTGTATTAACAGATTTTTCTTTTTACAAGGAATGGATATTAGCCACTTGCTCAACATTAGGTACATACTCTGGGTCCAAACACATATTAGAAAACATTAAGTGAATTTGTCAAATCCGGGACGCGATATTATAATATGGCTGACGCGTTACCGCTCAGCAATAATCGTGGGCGCACAAAACATATTTAATATTTATACCTATACTAATAATATAGTTACTGTCTGTATATCTGTGATTTAGAAATATATATAAGCATTTTCTGCCTTCTATTCTGGTTAAGGCTATACTTCAGTTGAGGCATGGTCTAAAAAGATTGTGGCGATGCGCGGATTGTGCGAATGACGCGTGCCGAACGATAATTTGTCATAAAAATCCAACATGCCTCCATTTAATGTTATGTTTATTGTTATATTACTAATAATACTAGTATATTCATTGACATGTTTTCTTTTTTAAGTACATACGTAAAGTTTTTTAGTCATATTTACACGATTTAAGAATATTTTTATCCGACGCCATGACAAAACAAATCGACGTGCGGACACCTCAACTGTCAGTCTCCGATTGGCGACTAGTAAGAAATTTCGTTGCACCTACTGTTAAAAATTATTTGCCGTTTCACTGAAGTACGCTCTTAAATTAATCACAAAAGAAACTGCGCCTGTCATATTATGTAGAAAACCCAAGGCACGTGCTCGGTGTCCATCATATACTATGTCACCGAAATGAGGAGTGAGAGCCACGACCACTTCTCGACCTAGCACATAACTTTTCGTGTATAATATCATATCGAGTAGATGAATTACAAAGTAAAGTGCATCTCTCTAATTATGTATACAAATTCGATCCCAGTACCGGCTCTTTGGCCTTTTAAATGGTTTTAGTATTGTAAACGACGACAAGTAAAACACAAAATACGATGAGATGTGAATAATAATAACATTTTTTAAATACGTTTGCTACGTTACGTTATATATTTGAATCATTTTTCACCCATAAACTTGTATATGGTGATAATTGCTGCTAACTTATTTTTACATTATACGCCACATGTATTTTTTACCACGTTTTTCTTAGGTCATATTCTTGTTTGTCTTGCAATCGATTTTTAGCTAACTTCCCGACTATCTAGACATTTGAAACTTTTAGAATATATCAGAACACGATGCCAATGCATTCTTTTAATTCTTTTAGTCATCTTTAAGTAGAATTGAATTCATTTTCAATCTTGGAACATGGAATCATGTGGTGTACCCACATAATATGCTTTAATGAAGGTGTGGATATGGTCAAAAAAGAATAGAAGGATTTATGTATATGTTTAAATTTTAAATCGATACGAAATACCAGTGATTTGAGTAACAGTTTATACATATTTTTAAAACGCTTTATTAGCTCGTATTCTTATTTGTCAGGTGGTTGTTTATCCGGTACAAATCTTCCCGACTAGCTAGATATTTAGAACTTTTAGAATATATCAGAACACGATGCCAATGTATTCTTCATCTTTAAGTAGAATTGAATTCATTTTCAGTTAATTCTGTTTTGTATGAAAAGTTATTTCGCAAGAAATCCGTAAAAAGTAAAATACTATTATTGGTTGCTAAGGGGGTGGTCCTAGCAACTAAATTATTAATATATATACTTGCGTTACTATGGAAATCAAAATGACATTTCAGTATTCTATATTTGTTTGTTGCAAAATAGCAAAAATATGATTTGTTGACAATTGCCTTATTTGTCATAAATTATAAATACATAGAATTGTCAAGTTTATATGATTCAACAGAAAATTTTAAAACGTGGTATATAAAAAGCTCTTTTTATCATGTAATTATTGAATTCTAAGTGCCCCAATCATATTATTATACATTATACAAATATTATTGTGCTTATTATTTCCAGAGCCTCTGAAATGAAAAAAAAAAGGTAGATAATAAAAATAATGATGTTGATTTATTTTGTAAATAAGACATAATGTATTAAACTTCAGTAAATACATTTCGTATTCCCGGAGGACCCTTCCAATTAATTAAAAATAATAAATCAATCAAACCATTACAAAAAACCTTTATAAGGTTTTGTTATATTAAAATGATATCGGAATGTGTAGTTAATAAGTCAATTTTGATCATTAAAAAATACAGTCGAGGACGCCAATGGCTGATTCGTCGCTATTCTCTCGGTTTCTCGTGCAACGCCGGAAAACAGAAAACTGTGTACTGTAGTTTTTCAATACAATTACCCCACAGACTTATATTGCAGTGTTTTTTTGTGCCGTAGATAATGAATAGGCGCTTTTGAATTTTAATGTTATTTTAACTTATAACCGCGGGCTTGATTATTTTTGTTGAAATTTTCTTGTTGTAATAAGATCCGTTGGCTTTTATATATTAAAACTGTTCTGCTGAAGCTGAGAGCAAACGTTGCTCAAAGTTATATACATAGTCAGGTGCGATGACCAGAGATGGCAGATCAGATATGAGGTTTTGTGCCATGAGTCATGAAGTTTTAAAACTCAACCCATCATCCCTATTAATATTGTGAATTTCGATAGCCTCATGTAATAATCACGAAAAATATCCATTATTCCTGCCCAATATCTAGGTCTCAAAGTCAATTTTGTCGCTTGTGTCCATCAAGTGTTTGTAACTTAACATAACCATACAATATATTTTAACCAGGGAACTCAGATACACAAACTGAAACTGAACTGAAATACACAACGGGTAAGGCGATAGCAGGTAACCGACTCGAGTAAGGAAGATCCCGGGTTAAACTTACACACGTGTTAAGAATACGTTTTACGTCAAATACTAAAAACTGCTCTCGGTTTATGCATTTACGCTCATTTAATGTTGGTTTATTACACACACTATTGCACGTGCATAATGCGTGCTTCATTTTCGTAAGACAATCACACATTCAAAAGCCTGCTTCACCATGCGGCGTATTGAATATTGCCTAGCGGTATTCTAATTATTATCTGTTCTGTGATTTTAACAATGGCCTATGCAACGATGCAGAAGATAATATAAGGAAAAGGAAAACGCGTTAAGAACCAATCTATTACGATCCATTTTTTATATTTGCCATAATATTTAAATAATAATGGACTGATTGATTGTCTTTTTGCGGGATTAAAATTATTTGACGTTGATCAAATGCCTTTTGATTTATTATTATTATATCCATGTGTTATCTTTTAATTTACGAAAGCATTGGTTTTAAAAGAATAATATATTCAAATAATTACAAGATAAAAATAACTTTTTTATATACAACGTTTTTAATTTTTTGTTGAATCATGTAAACTTGACTTGACTAGCTTAAACGATCAAAAAAAATTGTATTTGATAGAAATAATACTGAAATGTCATTGACATGTCATATTAATTTCCATAGTAACATCTCATAGTGTACATATTAATAATTTAGTTGCTAGGACCCCAGACCCCTAGCAACCAATAATGGTGTCGAAACAACTTTTCATACAAAACAGAATTAACTGAAAAATTAACTTTAGAATTTGAAGATGACTAAAGGTATTAAAAAAATGCATTAGCATCGTGTTCTGATATATTCTAAAAGTTTTGAATTTCTAGCTAGTCGGGAAGTTAGTTAAAAATCTATTGCAAGATTTGTACCGGACAAAGAACCACCGGACAAATAAGAATACGAGCTAAGAAAAACGTTGTAAAAAACGTTGTAATAAAAATAGACTGTGGTTGACCCATTGCAATTTAATTCACAATGCATTACATCGTGTCTACTCGATGTTGGATAAAATATTTTCAGTGGTCAATTATGAACATGCACGATTCTATATTTAAAAGTCTGCTAAAAATCCTCTTAGTGGTCATGCAATAAGCCACTTCACTGGCTCCTATATTATTCCCTATATAATCCTAATTATGCACTGCTTTCCGTATCTGGCCGACGACTTTACAATTTAGTTACCCAAGTTGGTCTGCATGAGGCAGGGGTGCGAATCGTGCGGTAGGAGAAAACTAACTTCGAAATAATTATTACTGACAGCTACTCCTCGCAAACACCACATTTTGACTACTAAAATTTACTCGCTAGAATGTTGCATTTGATAACTTTACTTCGTGTAGTTGTAAGTGTAACTAGAATAATATTATAGTTCATTGAAATACAATTGTGCTGTATTACCACGTTGGGATGAAGGATGTCGTTATAATGTACTATTTATTGAATAATTATTTATTTAATTTACGTCATTTATATCAAAACAGCAGATAGAAAACAACACAACATGAGTTAACGGGCGCCGCATCTTAATGACATTATTTCATCATATTCGTACACATGTTAAAGGTTTTAGTCGAAAAATTTCTACAATCCTAACACTTAAAAAATACATAAATGTGATATTTTTTGTGTTAAACATAAAGTCAATAGTACATATTTTTAGTTAATTAAGTAGGAAAGATGGTTCTGTGTGTTGTATTAAAATATGGTAGCCGTACTGGTAAGCAAGAAGATTGTATTACGTTTCACAGGTAAGTTGATACATGTTCGTGATAATTTATTTGTATATTATTATACATTTTAATATCAGTGACCTAGTGTTTCTTTAAAAGACCTTAAATTATGGATATCTTTACCCAATGGTTGCATTTTAACCGCTTAAAAATACTATATAACGTAAAAAAATAGAAAATTATATTTTCATTCTGAGCGTCTAGTGCGAGCACTAGCGAAATGGTCTATGGTCTCGAACATTTGTAGACGAATGCGTTCGCTCGCCCACAAACCAAACGCACGGTAGGCAGCTTCATTTAGCAATGCAACGGGTGGCGTCTAGATGTATCTATAGTCTATGAGTGAACCCCATTATTAATATATACCTATTTAAGACGTAATAATTTTCAAGAAGAATCAATAGATATTTCAGCTATCCAAAAGATTTTTTTTTACACCTTGAAGACACACCAACTTGTACATGAAGCGCCTAGTTTCAAAAGCCCCTAAAACGATTTTAGGTAGTTCTGAGAAAAATTCATATCCATTAAATCTGTGAAAATTATGTATTTATTTTTTGATTCGTTATATTCTGAAGAGTATTTTGGCTTTCCATTTTAGTGGTATTTGAAAAGCACACTCAACCATTTTAGCGGGTTTTTAAATTTACCCTAATTTTTGATCATACGTATTGACAGTTTTTGGCGTTTTTTAAAGTTCAATCTTTGGCCATTTTATAGGTAACAAAAATATTCATCTAAATACATATTATCTAACTCAAAATTTTTCAAAAACCGTTCTAGGGGCTTTTGAAACTAAGCGCTTCACATAATAATGGGTTCAAATAATGAAATTTTTTTTTTTTTTACTTCACTCCTTCGATTTTAAAAAAAAATCAAGATTTGGTACGTATCTATTTCACATTTTAGCACGTATCCGACATTTATGATACCTTATACCAGATTCCTTCAATGGATGGCTTTTATATATCCTTAAAAAAACAGCTCAGTGGATTTAATACATTACTCACGAATAATATAATAATATAAGTAGTATTAAAAAAAACTGACAATACTTATTATTTGGACATTTATGCTTTATTTTGTCATTTTTTCATTATTTTATAACTAGATTATGAGCTATTGTGGAGTTAAACTGTCTTTAAAAAGATTTTGATTAATAATATATAATTGGTATACTTATACTTAATTATGTTTAGTTCCATGAACGATTATCGTTGCCAGATGATACATTATAATACCTTTACATAAAATATATTTCAGCTTATCAAACCGCTAGTCTACGATCCCAAGCTTTGTGAATACCTATCAATAATTAATACGAAAATGGATTCTCCTATAAACGAAGTGATGAAGAAGTGGTTATATTAAGTTTTCCAACAATAAATCGATTTTGATTCGATAACGCCATGAAATTTAAATAAATTTAACTTAATTTCGTACAGATTTTGAATAATATTAAAATTTGTTGCCATGTTAGGTATTTCATAGCAGCAGTTTCAGCTCAGCGTAAGTATTAAAATGTTAACACACCACCTATTTATATACATTTCAGTTTGTAATACAAATGTAAATTAAGTTACATCGAATTAATGTAAAACATTTCTATATTAAGATATTCTAATTTTCTGTTAAGAGAAACCGAAGGTTTTGAATGACAAGACAGGGCTGGGGTTGATTAGAAAATTAATTAACTTCTACAACATAATAACACACTTAACAATAATTGATCATTTAAATACTGACATAAATATTTCATAATTATTATTCTTGTGATGAATTATGTATAAGCTAGGAATTGTAATACTGACAATAATAAACGGTCGTTTAAGTCATTTGAATTTTCGGCGTTTTAAACCGACAATTTTTACAAAATGTACAGTATTGTAAATAAATTTCAACAGTTCCAGTAAATAACAAAAAAGAGTTTTTAGCCGGGTCTATATTTGTTACCTAATACGTTACAAGCATTTGTTATCAGAATCTACTGTATGTTGTGGTAACGAGGTTTGATAACAACACCAAACTCACAATAATCCATGATCCACACTCGATGCCGTGCATTCATCGCGTACCAGTTTACCAGTCCACGCTTATTCTGATGGTTTAGATAGATCTTAGTATAGATAACACTGAATAATATAGGTAGTGAGTAACGACGCGGCTAAACTTATTCAAGATGTGACTTTTTTTGGAGCAAGTTATTTTACTGACATCTCTTCGGAACAACCGGACTGGGTAAAAAGTAACGGTATGAGATAACAGTATGATATGTTTGTTAGCGGGTATGAATCTGGTAACCAAGCATGGTAAAATAATAAGTGGGGACAAGCTTTAGGCGGCTGAGGAAGACACCTCGATATTATGTACAACTAGAGCGATTTAAATCGTGCACGTTAAATCACTTCTGTGAAGTCACTGTATGTGAATGTCCTGCAGTTTTGTATTAGCTTTTGTTACTTACTACATTTTTTTATTTTCCCTCTGAGTGATCCTCGCTCCCATGAGTACTTTTAGCTTGAAGCCATGTAAATTCAGTCAAAGCATTTGAGTGCGTGGCGATCTCAGTCTTGGGTAATTGCTCCTGAGACATTCCTTAACATCAAACGTATTATCCCGTGATACGGCCGATTCAGACTAGGTGTGGTGCGAGGCAGTGTGGTTTGGTGGGGCCATTAGCTTAAATGCCACATGTTATTTAAGTTGCATAATATAAAACAATGGAACCAATTTTCCCATTGTTTTTTTTTATAATTATTAATGTATTATTTTATTTTGTTTATGACAAAATGTGGTGCAGTGCGCAAGGCGCTGGCCTTCTATCGCGGATTTCTGGGTTCGATTCCCAGTGAGGTCAAAATATATTTACATAATCTAATATGTAAATTCTTCAAGCCTGGGAGTTTTACCACTGTTATTGGGCTTCACGGCCTGTTGTGGTGTTTAATAAAGAAACAAATAAAAAAATAAGATACTTATTAATAGTCCATGAAAGGCGGCTCTCGTGGTGCAGTTCGTAAGGCGCTTGCTTTCCACCCGAGAGTTCCTGGGTTCGATTCCCGGTCAGGACACACAATATTTATGTGTTTTTCTTAAAGCCTGGGTATTTGTGATTGTTCTAAATTACTAACAACCACCTTGTAAAAAAAAGCAAAGATATGGTTATTAATAATTAAAAAAAAAATAGTCCATGGAAAGATTGTTAAATTGTCGATGGCAACATTTTAGATTAATTCACAAAAAATATACAGCCATAAAATTCTATTCTTCTATCATAGTTTCACTTGAAAAAAGAACGTCTCGGTTGTTTAAATTTTTAATTCGAGTAATCGATATTTCACTGTTTTCAAGAATGAAAAAGCTAAATTCGCCTTTTTTGAAAAATGGCATTCCATAAAACTTTTAGACCGCGTTATTTTTGTGGCTACATAAATTTAACCGTCAGCTTGAATTATTTAAGGCACCATGTATAACCCTTTCGTATCATGAATTGTTTACTTTTTCGCGTGAATATGTATTCTGAATTCGATTATTTTGCCGAATGACGAACGCTGTATCCACTGCCAAAATGGCATGGTCACGCAGACACCTGTCAACCCTTATCTAAGGAACCGATTAAACTCTTCTTCTTATATAAATAAATAAAATAAAGTCCACACTCAACGATCGGGGGTGAAATTTTCGCTGGGTTGATCGGGAAATTGGATCAAAATCCATCAATAGTCCGCCATAGTCACATGTAAAATTTTCGTATCTCCTAAAAAATCGTTACAGTGAAAAGTTTTTCCACAGCGTTACTACACTATAAGAATTAAAATAATGTACAAATGACCAACAAATAGACAGACGGTCACTTGTCTGTCTATCTGTTGGTTTTACTATAATTCTTGATATCTCAAAAGTGGACATATGTACAAGATACAACTTCTTGGAAATAAAACATTAAGTAAAGAAGTCAGATAGCAGGGATGGACTGGTGAGGTGAAGTACAGGTAGAGGAGCACGCGTCAATATTATTAATTAGTCGAATAATACACTCGCAACGATTCATAACGAGTAGGTAAAGTGATAAGATAGCAGCGATAGAGTGGTGAGGTGAGGAGTGGGTAAAAAGATCAAATGCAGTTTCTAGACTCGCTCGATACCAATATTTTTTCTAATATGTATGATTCTGAGGTGATTCAAATTATTTATATTATTCAATAATGAATAATGCTATAATATCAAATGTTGTGTATTATTAGTTGAATTGAAAAATAGTTTAATTAAAGAATAAGTAATTTTGAAATTAAAGGATTATTTTAGAGCAGTGATATTCATCCTTTTTTTTTCTTCGGGCCAAATACATATATTTGTAAAGTAACGCGGGCCGCATCACTACTGGTGTGACGAAAAAAATCATAAAACCCCCCTTTTTTACAAAACATTTTTGAAATTTTAAAAATTATGCGTGTTTTTTAAATTAATCGTGTGCAATAGCAGCACTCTTATACCAGATCTGATGTGGACCATAATGACAATCCTCTTCGGGTGTCACTATCTGTGCGTCAAAGTCGAAACGAATCTCAAGATATACGAAATTCCTGATAGTAAATGTGTTTTGGGCCGCACATAAAAGCTTAAAGAGCCGCATGTGGCCCGCGGGCCGCAGGTTGAGTATCGCCGTTTTAGAGAGAAGGTAAAAGCTCTTGTAAATATTATATCAGGTATTTTAGTGATCGAGTGGCAATTTGTTTTGTATATCGGATAAACATACTTAGAGGCCATCCATAGACTGAAACCGTATGCGGTTTAGAACCGTGTGCCATAATAAACTTATGATTTCTGTTAATGGAAATATATTTTTACAAAGTATATTATAAGCATCTGATCGTATCCGTTTATCCCATACACTTACACTTACAAATTTAGTGAAAATATATTTTCATGAACAGAAATCATAAGTTTAGTATGGCACACGGTTCTAAACCGCATACGGTTTCAGTCTTTGGATGGCCTCTTAGATGTTAATATTATAATAAAATTGATACAATCAATAGTCATACATTTCAGATATATTAACACATTCATAAATAAATGTTATTTTATTATACAATTTTCCAGTATGGCAAACTTTAAGTGTGTCGATGGTTTATCTAGTGAGGACACATATCTATACGAAGATGGGGGATCCCTCCGGAATGAAATTTATAAAATCAGGTTCACGTCGCTTTGTTTTGGTTGTTTCTCAGTAACATCAAAGAAAGGTCACGTTCCACTAAACAAAATCGCTTTTCTGTGTTGTTTAGTTTACTGATTAGGTAACTAACGAATTTTCCAGTGGAGTGCGTAGAGCACATATTTTAGCAGCCCCGGTGAAAGAGAAAAAAGGTCAAAATGATTGTATTGAACAAGGTAAAGGGATCAAGACGGCATGGAATTATGATGTTTGTGTAGATATGTTTTATTTTATTTCTGTTATGCTCAAATAATGTTAAATAAACTGTAGGTATATTTAATTTTGCATCAGACAAAACTAAATAGAAAAAATGTCATGATGTACGAATGCTACAAAAAAAATATTTTGAGTTAATCAATAATATTATGTTTTCTAAATTTGACAGAGTATTTTTTTTATTTTTGTTGCTGTCCGCGAGGAATAATTACATGTAAGTTGTACGTATGCAGTTCATCGTGGGACACTTATTCGTGCGTCGCAATACGTGCAACATGAGTTCGTATAATATTTTATCATATGATGAGTACTTCGTTAAACATTTCACCGTGGAATACATTTGTACGTACAAAATGCGGCGATAGTTTGCAAATAGTAATGTTCCAATTAGATTAACCCTAACCTAACCTAACCTAGTAAAGACATCTGATAAAATTCACCACATGTTGTAGCATACGTACAAACATACTCCACGGTGAAATGTTAAACGAAGAACTCGTCATTTGATTAAATGTTATACGAACTCATGTTTCACGTACTGCGGCGCACGAATATGTGTCCTGCGGTGAACTGTTTACGTACAAATTTCTGGATACGGCGAGGAATACCTAGCTACTCATCCGAGTTAATTTAAAACCAGTGTATTGAAATGTATAATGACAATATTAATATAAATACATCAGTATCAAACGAACAGGTGTGCAGTGCATGTTTGCGTCTAATAGAAGTAGGTAATATATGATTTTTACAATCAATATAATATGTATTTGGATTAAGGGTATGGGCGTTTGTGTGATGATCTCCTATTTCCAAATTATATTTGAGTAGGGGTAGGCGGTGTAAAACGTCAGCATTTTAAACGCTAACATTTGCCACTCTTTCCTCACGATTTTCTCATTGAAAAATCTCTCCCTCTATACTCATTTATTATAACTTCGAATTTTACTAACTATCCCTTTCTTGCATTATATTACTCCATCTCTACCTCCACGATACAGTATGATGATAATTATTA
Source organism: Rhyacophila brunnea (assembly GCF_057557595.1). Classification (NCBI taxonomy): domain Eukaryota; kingdom Metazoa; phylum Arthropoda; class Insecta; order Trichoptera; family Rhyacophilidae; genus Rhyacophila; species Rhyacophila brunnea. Next base: position 2,855,895 of record NW_028232859.1, read on the forward strand.
AATTATAATATTAAATAAACTTAAATGTAACGATTGCAACATATTGATCGCATCACTTAAGTAAAATCACACTATTAATTATCAAGAAAATGGTGTATATGTTGAAAAGAATTAGGTATCTGTATATCAGTAGCAAAGGGTGGAGATAGGCTGTTAAGATCTGCCATAAATAGTGCATATTAAACTTAGTTAGCCATATGTTTTTGTTTTTATTTAACTAAGACTACAATAATTTACAGGTGGTGTTGGTTAGTTTTTAAAAATCAATTAAACCCTATCTACACCAAACCATAGTACACAAACCATAGTAGATTTGGTATATTTTAGGAGATACGATAAAATTGTGCACACTTTTCCATTCATACTTATTTGTTTTTGTTGGGTTAAGAATACATATTACATTGTTGGCTATTTTTTTTAAATGCATTACGCCCTGCCTAACCAAACTGTAATAGATAAAAAAATATTATTCTATCTATAAAATATCCAAAGTTATGTATGATTTATTAATTGCATAATTTTAGATATTTTATAGATAGAGTATTTTTTGACTATTATCTATTATGGTCTGGTTTTCGCAGGGTTTAATTGAATTTTAAAAACTAACCAACACCATCCTTAAATTGTAGTCTTATTTCAATGACACCAAATATGTATCACTGACAGTGTGCAATATTTATTGCAGATATTAACAGCCTACCTCTACCCTTCGCCACTGCTGTATAGTTATGAACCGAGAAGAGTGGAAGGAGCTAAGAGAGACTAGTAGTGGATCGACCTCGGCTGTTTATGATAACCCTTACCATTAAAATCAGTTTAGCTAACGTTTCTCTTACCAGGTGTAGCATTTTTGAATAACAACAATAATAACAAAGTTGATTTACGACTTAATTCTTCTTTAATATATTTTGTTTTCACAAAACAATGTTAAAAATATGACATATTTGTTAATATATAGTTTCTAGACATTATTTTAATTATACGAAAATATAGAGCTTTTTACTGTCAATTATTAGCATATCGACTGTGGCAAGAAAAAGGGCGTAACCCACACAAATCAAATTTTACAGGAGGTACAAAAATGTTTGTTATGGTTTTCGGTTAAAGTTAAAATACAAAATATACATAACTTTGAAGTGCATGATAATTAATAATTTCATTTTTATATCCCTAGTCTGGTATTGATTATTGAGTTATTTAAAAAAAACCCAACGAAAATGATAGTTAAGTCGTATTTCCCACGTCACTTATTTTTTTATAGTTAGCTAAATATCGGCATTTTCAACTTACACCCTTTGGACACAACGTATATTAAATAGTCGTGTACAACGTTATTATGCAATAAAACCTACTTTTATTTTAACTGAGCGTTACGCCTTTTTTCCTTTCGGCAGTTGATATTTCATTACTACATCTGGCATATTTTATTAAATGGCAATCGGCAACACTGCTTGAAACGTTTCGTAGATAGCCAAGTATTATTTTTAATTTCGTTTTGTCGATAATGGGCACGCAACTGGGTGAGCGACTTTGATCGATGTAAGACGTAAGTGATGATTAGACGAATCGTGTTTTAGACGCAGGGTTCTTCCGAGCATAAAACACAATTTTGCCATTGTTAATTATTAATTGTTCTACTTATTGCCTAATTGAATTTGGGGCGACTTAAGATAAGGGTCTGCTGGCTTCTGGGAATATTGCCGCCTAATTTAAAATACGCTTTGAATAAATTATTAACTTTAGAATTTGTTTGATTATGAGACTCATCGGGATGATACTTGTTATTATTCCACTCACGCGGCAGAAGCACAAGATAAGCGTAATAACTTTAATTACATACTTAAAAAAATCGGTGTGTACTTATGTACGCGCGTTAGAAGTTATACTTCTTTGGCGTAACAAAACAAAATATTATTGCAGAATGTACCTAGCTACTTTGGAAGAAAAAAATCTCAAAACCTGTGTTTGAAAAATTTTGCAAACCGCTATTTCGACCATCTTTTCTTAAACAGATGACTGTAGAACTATCTTCGTTAACAATAATATTTTTTTACAAATCAAAAGTAAAACATAGCCTATGCGATATTTAATGGTTTAACTGAAACGTAATATTGGCTTTTGTGATGAAACATAATAATTATTATTGTCTTCAATTATTATAAACCGCTAATAAATAAATTGATATGGGATATACGACAAATATATTATCGTAAGCTGTAAAAATATGTATTTTTGTATATGAAGTGTCTAAATATTGTAAATTTACAACATACTATTGTTTGAATTATTGACCAACTCAACATTCACAAAATTTATTTATTTATTGATATATAATTTCAGTCATAAATAAAAGTTGCAATATTCAGTCTTTACCCAACCGGCCCAAATCACGGCCCTCAATATCACAGCTGAAAATTACAAACCTCCAGCATTTAGAACACCTGAACGTCGCCGCGCAAAATAAATTATGTTGCATCGGCCGGCAAAACTTCCGTCCCACGCCAAATTAATGCGTTCACATTTGCGCGAGCAACTTCGTCCCACGCCAAAAATACACTCTTATATGTTTTCCCAAACGCGCATAAAGAAGTATAACTTCAATACTAATTATAAAAAACCCTATAATTATTGAGACTGACATTTACTCAATAGTAATTTATCACTTACAAAGAGGGGGGGGGGGGGGGGGGCAGGGCGTTAGGCATCCCTCTTGCTAAGTGTAGTGTATTGTGAAGATCGTCTGGTGGTGTTTGGTTTTCAGCTGATAATAATAACATCAGATTGTGATGAGTACGGCTATATTTGCGGAATATGAATAAAGTTGTTGCAGTTATTTATGCCATATCTTAACAGCATCCTTCGCCACGTGTCTAGGACGATTTGGCGTCGGGACAACTGGACGCCACGCAATTCTAAAATAAAGAGACGCGAGGTACTTATGCGTACTCTTAAAAAAATATTTAATATTATTATTAATGTTTAAATTGTTATATTATGATTTAATAGTTGGTGAGAATTTAAATATGCACACGTAAATAATGATTTAATCGTGCGTATGTTTAAGTTCCAACGAAAAAAGAGTTTTTTATTTTTATATAAAGCCTTAGGCATGTTAATTCTCAATCCGCAATAAAAAACATTATGTTAAGAGTACAATGAATTAAAACTACTAAGTAGTAAATGGAAACTGATTAAAATCCATCGTCTACGTTCTGTTTACGTGTCTACGACAGTGCGGCGTCCAATTGTCTTGGCGTCCAGTTGTCCCATTTCCCTTCGCCACTGGTATATATTGGCAATACCCACCTAATTTTCTTAGGACATTATTATTCCAATATGTTTATTTTTCCGTTTCCTAAAAATAATATTTATCACATAATTAAAAGCTAAGTGTATATAATAAGTGTGGAACAAAATTCTTGCCGCCAAATAGCCAGGGTAAAATTGTTTCTTTACGTTTATTATGTCAATAAATTTGAATTAAACCCCCGCCGTAATCTTATAACAACCCGTATTTATTTCTTCATTGCCACTTTCGCCAGGCCATTTAAAGGCGAAAGTCGGTGTGTTCGAGACACACACAGGTGAGTGAGTGAAAGCAGAAAACCCAGGGCATTGTGGGCGCAGGAGAATGACTTGCACGATGGTAGAGTTTTAAACATGCCTACTGGCTTATATACCTACTAATCTTCATACAAGAGAAGACATTTTGATATTTGCTGTAATAAAATATAGGTTATAAAAAATGAGATGCTGAGGATTTAAAAACTACATGTAACTAAAACTAATTAAAGAATGTGTTAGGGGTAGTTTTCACGTATGCGTGAAACAGAATTCATATATTATGTAACTGCTGTACATAAAAAAGTTAAAAGCATTATTTGCATCTTAATACATAATAAAATATCCTATGGACAGAAAAAATAAAATGTCGTTATTATTTTAATAGTAAATGTCATTGATATACTACTGGATGGATCATATGCTTCTTAAAATGATGCCCGATTTTCAGCGACTCGGACTTTGTTAAAACTTACTGAGTAAGCCCGGTCTAGCTTGCATCTTACTCTAACTAATAGTCAGCGCATGACGACTTGCTCTGTCTGTTTTGCGTTGCAGCCACCCTTAGGTTCACTATTCCAAGAACGCAAATTTAGTTTTACAGCCAGGGCAATACGGGTGAAATTCGGGAATCCATGTTAACGGTCTTAACGCATTATACCTACAAGGAAATATTATAAGACGATATTCGTTATATCTTTTGTGGTACATTTTTAAAATGACATTTGTATGGGAACTGCTCATCTAGTAGTATATCAATGGTAAATGTAATTTGAATGTTTTGGTCTGACTACACACCAAAAACAAAATTAAATGTAAAAAATAGTATACGTATTCTTTCGGAATAGTTATAACGGATTATTTGAAGAAATATCTCATATACATAATACTGCAAACAGTTACGAGTATATATAATTTACAATCGCATATTATTTAACATTGTTATCGATTACACCAGCCCACGTAGTCCAGTGCGTAAGACGTTCATCCAAGGGCTCCGGGTTGGTTTCCCGGTGAGGTCACAATATATTTATGTGATTTTCTCAAAACCTGGATATCTGTGATTGTTTCACTTACTTATATCACTAATTACACTACTATCATTAGGCCTCAGGGCTTGTTGTAGTGTTAAAAAAATCTTGTTCATTGGTGCACCATACGTGTGTTAAATCGTCAGCACATAATTATTACCAGTCTTGTAAATTAGTGTACAATAATTAATTATACGATTACTGATGGTTGAATGGAGTATAATTTTGGTTTTTAGGAATTAAAATCATTGTGATTATGCCACTATACCATACCAATAATTGTGTTTACCTTCTAACTTCCTTTCCCCTCACGATACTTATATTGGTATAATATATAATATTCATATGGATCCCAAAACATTATAACTGTTAATAACATAACATAAGATAATACTAACTGTCTGTAATTACTCCCTATGGGAGAGAATGTGGTGTGGTATAAGATTTTGTGATAAATAAATAATTACAAGATAAAAAGAACTTTTTATATACAACGTTTTTAAATTTTCTGTTGAATCTTATTAACTTGACTAGTTTAAACGATCAAAAAAATTTGTACCTGATAGAAATACTGAATAAATATACTGAAATGTCATTTTGACACTTCATATTGATTTCCATAGTAACGCACGTATATATTAATATTAATAATTTGGTTGCTAGGACCCACTTAGCAACCAATAATAGTTTTACTTTTTACGGATTTCTTCCGAAATGACTTTTCAAACAAAACAGAATTAACTGAAAATGAATTCAATTCTGCTTAAAGATGGCTAAAGGTATTAAAATAATGCATTGACATCGTGATCTGATATATTCTAAAAGTTTCAAATGTCTAGCTAGTCGGGAAGTTAGTTAAAAATCGATTGCAAGATTTGTACCGGACAAACAACCATCGGACAAATAAGAATACGAGCTAAGAAAAACGTTGTAAAATAGTGTACATAATTGTTGATTTTGAATTTTGGTTTTAATATTACATAAAAGTGGACAGTCATGATCATAATAATAATATGATATAATGTTATATACGTATTAATAATACATTCGAGAATAATTTAATATTTTTATCTTGACCAGTCCACACGTAATTTTGTTATATGAGCAATTCATAATTTATTTATCATACGTCGATAGAGAAAATACATTTTAAAAGTCCTGAGAGAGAAAAGTCGTTTTGATGATCCAATAATACTATCATATGCCTGAAATATAAGAAGAATCTATTTTTGCCGTGATTAGGCATAGTGTAGGTGGCTAAATTGTTAAAGCAATTTTGCTGAAATCCGATAGATAATCACCCATCGCAAGTATTATTTACCGCGTTTTTATTAGCTCGTATTCTTGTTTGTCCGGTACAAATTTTTTCTTGTTTGTCCAAGATTTTTAACTAACTTCCCAACTAGCTAGACATTTGAAACTTTTAAAATATATTATCAAAATACGACGACAATGCATTATTTTAAAACTTTTGGCTATCTTTAAGCAGAATTGAATTCATTTTCAGTTTGTTATGCTTTGTATGTTTCGGAAAAAAAATCGTTAAAAGTAATATTTACTACTCACTATTAATGGTTGCTAAGTGGGTCCTAGCAACAAAATTATTAATATATACGTGCGTTACTATGGAAATCAATATGAAATGTCAAAATGACATTTCTGTATTCTATAATATTTATTCAGTATTTCTAACAAGTACAATAAAAAGTTTTTATTGATACATAGAATTGTCAAGTTTATATGATTCAACAGAAAATTTAAAAACGTGGTATATATAAAGTTCTTTTTATCTTGTAATTTTATAATTTAGTATAACTATCTATGGTCTGCGTTTTTAATTAACGTTAAACATAAGCACACTATTACAGTGCGATCATTTATCACAAATAAAACTTTAGATTAAAAATTCAAATACAGAACATTGTTTTCTGTAAAAAAAAAATATAACATAACATAACTATGTAATGTAATAATAATATAATAAATAAAATCCATCAGGGTTGCCAAGTTGAAAAATCTTCCGTTAGTGTCTAGCGTTGCACACCCACTCAAGCAAACATTTGCAAGTAAAATTGTAGACGTTGAGCCAACGATTAGGGGATATTTACCTAACTACTGAACGAGAGGTCAAGAGCTGTACGTGAATAGAAAGGTGACTAAACCTTCAGCTTTAGTCTGCATTAAGAAAGGTTTTGACGAAGTAATAAAATTGTAATCTTGTTTATATCTGCTTTGGACGTCTCATGACTGCAATAATTGGTTTAGTATTTTACTATTTACTTACTAACAAGAATAAATTTTTATATAAGTACCTGCTTATGCTTTTCGTTGAACTAAGCATACAAATTTCAGATGGTTTTTAAAATTCGATTACACTCTGCCTACGCCAAATCATAACAGATAAAAACACATTTTTCTAACTATAAAATATCTCAACTTATGTATGGTTTGTATTCATCTATTTGTTATAATATAACAATATATTATATATTACTAGCTGGCCCGGCAAACGTTGTTCTGCCATATAAATTATTTCGGTACTGTTCGGTTATACCGGAGGCAGCGGAAAACGCATTTTGAAAATAGTCGATAAACTGGATTATTTGTTAGTTTGGGTTAGTTTAGGTTCGGTTAGGTTGGGTTAGGTAAGGTTAGGTTAGATTAGGTTAGGTTTGGTTAGGTTAACCTAACAAATAATCCAGTTTATCGGCTATTTTCAAAATGCGTTTTCCGCTGCCTCCGGTATAACCGAACAGTACCATTATTTCTAGTGAATATTTTGGTTGTTAAATAAAAAATAACGAATGTATCGTAAGTGTGTGGGGATGGGATCTATGACAGAAAGAGGAATGGAGCGCTGTAGACGATGACCGCCGATAAAAACAAAAAAAACACCAACCATTAATTTTCTCAATTCAAAATGAGTAATGATGTTCATAATGAATGAATTACCTGTGACAGGATCTCGTTGTTTAATGTTTATGCAATATCCGTCTTGTCCCTTCCAGAAAATTAGCGGATATTGGAGAGCGTCGTATGAACGGTGTGTGTCAGCGATGAACTCCAGATTATTGTTTCTTTTTCGAATCACGATTTCTCGCGTCGATGTGCGGTCGCCAACCATGATTCCAGCAATGTCGTCAACAACAGGCGCATTGAATCGACGCACGTGCTCTCCAGCTGGTGTTTTATCAGGATCGATGACAATAGCGTGATTGTCACTTTGGAATTCGTGCATGTATGCTTTGAAGAATTTCAATAATTCATTGTGCTCATTCAATAGGGCGTCCAGTTCGCCGACGATGCGCCTGGCATTAGGCTAATTGAGGTTATTGTAGCCGCAACGTGCATCCACACGATTGATGTCCTCACCGCCCATGAAGTAGATTTGTAAAAAATTATGTGGTTCGTTTGGCATTGGCAGCAATGAGCCTACTTTGTGGTATACTTGGCCTTTGATTTTGAACGTAGAATGGAATTGTTGACCATTTGCCGCAGTATTGTGAACTATTTCTGTTGCTCCAAACGAAGTCATTTGGAAGCATGAATTGAATGTGCGAATGGACTTCAGGAACAGGTTTGAATTTGGAACCGTGCCGATGAGCAAGCCGTTCAATGGTTCTGGTGGTATCTCAATTTCTGGTAGTTGCACTTTCCTGATGCGCAACACATCCCGGCTGACTCATGTTTGAATTTGAGCGCATGACAATGGGGACATTCTTTGTCCATAGCACCAATCAGCACTTTCGGATGAGCGGAATATTTAATATCTGGCTCGTACTCGAATGCGAGACGAAGGAACGAAGCGGATGTAAATGTTCGATGTACTTGTTGGCGTTGTCGGTCATTTGCTCTGCGTGTGTTAACTACAAACCGGCGCGCTTGGCTCCGTTCCAATTGTCGTTGTTGATTTCGTTCAGCTCGTGCCTCTTGTGATTGAGATGCACGCAATTGCGACATGCTCACACGCACGTTTTTGTTATCTTGTTGGATTTGTTCGTCTGTTCTTTTTGCTCTACTATTTTGCATGTTTGTTGCTTTATTCGTTCGACGGCCCAAATGCCCTCCCTTGCGTCTTGCTGGCATTGTGCACTGTAATACACGCACACAAAAATAGATAAATTAAAATAAATCGTACAAAATTTTGCACGCATTGCGTTGTGATATGCCGAATGAAATGTCAAAATGACGCTTCTCTTGAATTCTTATCGGACGTTCAAACATCTGTCATTCAACAACATAAATAATTTCGTTCTGTTTGAAATACGAACGACGGTTAAATTTGTTCATACAAAAATAATAAAATCGCGATTAAAAAATGGGAGGGTGGGGATAGGAGGGTGAAAATTTGGGGTTCTAGGTATTTTTTGATGCCAAATAATAAAAAAAATACAAAAAAAAATTGTCAAAAAAATTAAAGAAAAATTTTCTGGATAGAGATACCCTAATCACCTAGCGGTATGAAATATACTTGTTGACCTATTCTCATACCTAAAAAAAATCATAAAAATGGGTGAAGCCATTTCGGAGGAGTGCGACCACAAACATCGTGACACAAGATTTTTTTATATATAGAGATTATCTAGGGTCAAAATTACAACAAAATTAAAGCGACCCAAATCAGTTCGAGTCTAGGAAATAAAATTTGAAAACGTTTATGAAAAAACCCAAAAACAGACAAGGCAGTATCTACTCATTGCGTGAACAGCAAAAAGATTCACTTGTACTTGTATTATTTTGTGTTTTTTTACATGATTTTAATGTAATCATTTTTGAAATTGGCAGATTTGGTGGAGTGTATAATGATAATCATAAAAAAATATGTATGCATTTTCAAAAACACACCATGCAGCACCATGTAAAAGAGCTGACTGTCTCTCCAATCTCATTCTTCAAGAGTAAGCGAGACGCGAGGTTGTCATTTTATACTACTATCTGACAGGTCGTATTGAAAATCGGAGCTCAAAATGAGTAGTTCGTTTTTTACGGGCATGTTCTCTATCGTTTTACTGCGCAGCCGCAGATCGAAAATAATCTTACTTGCGAGCAATAAATCATCACAGTTTGGAATCTTCCAATCTTGTTTGATTTATGCACGCAATCTTGCCAACTGCAGGATAATACATATTTCCCCATACATTTTCTTACTCTGCACAGTACGTCCATGCACGTGTAAACGGAGTATAATACTATAATGCTGCAATAATAAATTATGATAATATATATTTCGCGACAAGTTTTGGTTTCTTTTTTATTTTTCGTAGATCGACCATAAAAGTTTTACTTAGTTCAAAATGACCGAAGATCCTAAAAAGTGGGAATATCTATGTATATGAAAGTGTTCAATGTTCAAAACGCACGTTTTTGTTATCTTGTTGGATTTGTTCGTCTGTTCTTTTTGCTCTACTATTTTGCATGTTTGTTGCTTTATTCGTTCGACGGCCCAAATGCCCTCCCTTGCGTCTTGCTGGCATTGTGCACTGTAATACACGCACACAAAAATAGATAAATTAAAATAAATCGTACAAAATTTTGCACGCATTGCGTTGTGATATGCCGAATGAAATGTCAAAATGACGCTTCTCTTGAATTCTTATCGGACGTTCAAACATCTGTCATTCAACAACATAAATAATTTCGTTCTGTTTGAAATACGAACGACGGTTAAATTTGTTCATACAAAAATAATAAAATCGCGATTAAAAAATGGGAGGGTGGGGATAGGAGGGTGAAAATTTGGGGTTCTAGGTATTTTTTGATGCCAAATAATAAAAAAAATACAAAAAAAAATTGTCAAAAAAATTAAAGAAAAATTTTCTGGATAGAGATACCCTAATCACCTAGCGGTATGAAATATACTTGTTGACCTATTCTCATACCTAAAAAAAATCATAAAAATGGGTGAAGCCATTTCGGAGGAGTGCGACCACAAACATCGTGACACAAGATTTTTTTATATATAGAGATTATCTAGGGTCAAAATTACAACAAAATTAAAGCGACCCAAATCAGTTCGAGTCTAGGAAATAAAATTTGAAAACGTTTATGAAAAAACCCAAAAACAGACAAGGCAGTATCTACTCATTGCGTGAACAGCAAAAAGATTCACTTGTACTTGTATTATTTTGTGTTTTTTTACATGATTTTAATGTAATCATTTTTGAAATTGGCAGATTTGGTGGAGTGTATAATGATAATCATAAAAAAATATGTATGCATTTTCAAAAACACACCATGCAGCACCATGTAAAAGAGCTGACTGTCTCTCCAATCTCATTCTTCAAGAGTAAGCGAGACGCGAGGTTGTCATTTTATACTACTATCTGACAGGTCGTATTGAAAATCGGAGCTCAAAATGAGTAGTTCGTTTTTTACGGGCATGTTCTCTATCGTTTTACTGCGCAGCCGCAGATCGAAAATAATCTTACTTGCGAGCAATAAATCATCACAGTTTGGAATCTTCCAATCTTGTTTGATTTATGCACGCAATCTTGCCAACTGCAGGATAATACATATTTCCCCATACATTTTCTTACTCTGCACAGTACGTCCATGCACGTGTAAACGGAGTATAATACTATAATGCTGCAATAATAAATTATGATAATATATATTTCGCGACAAGTTTTGGTTTCTTTTTTATTTTTCGTAGATCGACCATAAAAGTTTTACTTAGTTCAAAATGACCGAAGATCCTAAAAAGTGGGAATATCTATGTATATGAAAGTGTTCAATGTTCAAAACGCACGTTTTTGTTATCTTGTTGGATTTGTTCGTCTGTTCTTTTTGCTCTACTATTTTGCATGTTTGTTGCTTTATTCGTTCGACGGCCCAAATGCCCTCCCTTGCGTCTTGCTGGCATTGTGCACTGTAATACACGCACACAAAAATAGATAAATTAAAATAAATCGTACAAAATTTTGCACGCATTGCGTTGTGATATGCCGAATGAAATGTCAAAATGACGCTTCTCTTGAATTCTTATCGGACGTTCAAACATCTGTCATTCAACAACATAAATAATTTCGTTCTGTTTGAAATACGAACGACGGTTAAATTTGTTCATACAAAAATAATAAAATCGCGATTAAAAAATGGGAGGGTGGGGATAGGAGGGTGAAAATTTGGGGTTCTAGGTATTTTTTGATGCCAAATAATAAAAAAAATACAAAAAAAAATTGTCAAAAAAATTAAAGAAAAATTTTCTGGATAGAGATACCCTAATCACCTAGCGGTATGAAATATACTTGTTGACCTATTCTCATACCTAAAAAAAATCATAAAAATGGGTGAAGCCATTTCGGAGGAGTGCGACCACAAACATCGTGACACAAGATTTTTTTATATATAGAGATTATCTAGGGTCAAAATTACAACAAAATTAAAGCGACCCAAATCAGTTCGAGTCTAGGAAATAAAATTTGAAAACGTTTATGAAAAAACCCAAAAACAGACAAGGCAGTATCTACTCATTGCGTGAACAGCAAAAAGATTCACTTGTACTTGTATTATTTTGTGTTTTTTTACATGATTTTAATGTAATCATTTTTGAAATTGGCAGATTTGGTGGAGTGTATAATGATAATCATAAAAAAATATGTATGCATTTTCAAAAACACACCATGCAGCACCATGTAAAAGAGCTGACTGTCTCTCCAATCTCATTCTTCAAGAGTAAGCGAGACGCGAGGTTGTCATTTTATACTACTATCTGACAGGTCGTATTGAAAATCGGAGCTCAAAATGAGTAGTTCGTTTTTTACGGGCATGTTCTCTATCGTTTTACTGCGCAGCCGCAGATCGAAAATAATCTTACTTGCGAGCAATAAATCATCACAGTTTGGAATCTTCCAATCTTGTTTGATTTATGCACGCAATCTTGCCAACTGCAGGATAATACATATTTCCCCATACATTTTCTTACTCTGCACAGTACGTCCATGCACGTGTAAACGGAGTATAATACTATAATGCTGCAATAATAAATTATGATAATATATATTTCGCGACAAGTTTTGGTTTCTTTTTTATTTTTCGTAGATCGACCATAAAAGTTTTACTTAGTTCAAAATGACCGAAGATCCTAAAAAGTGGGAATATCTATGTATATGAAAGTGTTCAAAGTTCAGATAATTTTGAACATAAAATGCTCGTTTATTATTCATCCCCGTCGGTTGATTGCAGCCATATCGTTCTCCTTCACATGGCTGGCCATCAAAACACTGCCAGTAGTGAAACAAAGCGAAAGTTGGCGTGCGCCTCGTTGTTAGCTAGGCCGGCAGGATAACATCGAAGCGGGAACCTTGGGGTTGGTAAACCGGCGCGCCACGCGAGCCGCGTCCTTGCCCCGGTAAACCCGACGGTTAGGTGTGCAAATTATCGTACTTGCCCTATTTTACCGCGAAATCGATAAGTGCTACACCCTTACATTTGAGTTTTGCACCGTTTATTAAATGAAGCTTCACAGTAAACATTTGATTCCCAGTTTAGCAAGGAGATACATACTTCGATTTTTTCAGTTGTATTTTGTTGACGATCATTAAATTTATATTATAAAATAATTACAAGATAAAAAGAACTTTTTATATACAACGTTTATAAATTTTATGTTGAATTATTATGCTCAAACTTGTACTTGATATGAAGTAAATAAAAAAACATACAAACAAATGTAGAATACTGAAATGTCATTTTGATTTCCATGGTAACGCACGTATATATTAATAATTTAGTTGTTACGACCACCCACTTAGCAACCAATAATAGTGGATTGGATTACGGATTTCTTCCGAAATAACTTTTCATACAAAACAGAATTAACTAAAAATGAATTCAATTCTACTTAAATATGAAGAATACACTGGCATTGTGTTCTGATATATTCTATAAAAGTTTCAAATGTCTAGCTAGTCGGGAAGTTAGTTAAAATCGATTGCAAGATTTGTACCGGATAAACTACCACCGGACAATATAAAAATACGACCTAATAAAACGTTTTAAAAATAATATATATAAACTGTTACTCAAATCACTGGTATTTCGTATCGATTTAAAATTTAAACATATACATAAATCCTTCTTATTCTTTTTTTATCATATCCACACCTTAATTAAAGCATATTATGTGGGTACACCACATGATTCCATGTTCCAAGATTCCCTGTCGCAGGTCAGTCTTCTTTCATCTTCCCAACATATTGTCAGCATTTCAAACCGCCTTATACACTCTGTGGATGATATTTAGTGAAACCTGGTTATTGACAGACAGGCAGGCTACGTTAAAATTCACTTGAGGCATCCACAGCACATAGCCGAGCCCTCTCAATGTGATGAGAGGCTGCATGGTCCGCTCTATTATCTACATGTTACTACTATAAATACAAAAGACATAATATAATCATATAATATGTAATGTTTGAGGCTTTCACGGTTGTTTTTTTTCGTAGAAGATTTTTGGATTTTCACCGTGTCTCCTTCTTCCTTCTTTACTCGACGTTTCGGGCTCGTTGCAGAGGCCATTATCAAGAGATGATATGTTTTATGATGAAAATGTAGTATAGGTATATAAATGTAAACGTTGCTCTAATAATGTCAAAAGGAATCCGATTAGCTAAGAGCAAACGTTGCTCAGAGTAATCTGTCAATCGTTACGACCAGAGATATCGGCTCGAATATTGGATTTTGCTGATAGTGCTGGAAGCCATGACGTTTTTAACCGTAATCCATCATCCCAATTAATATTTTCAGGGTTTCTATGGATTTCAATGGGCTCCGTCGGCGTCAAACGTCGAGTAAAGAAGGAAGAAGGACACAGGGTGGAAACCTAAAAATCTACTACGATAATCATATATGCATAAAATGAAATGATATAGGTATATGGTGGTGAGGGATAATGTTATACTTTAGGTCAGGGGTAGTTAACCTGGTCTCTACCGCCCACTAGTGGGCGTTCCAGCTTTCATGGTAGGGGTTTTAAAAACATTTTCATTGTGTTTCCATAAAATTCCCAATGACAAATTAAATTTCAGAAAATATACTACATTTGTATCGCCCTCGCATAAGTTTCTTACAAAAATTGTGCCAGATATCCAGTACATAAATAAAAAATAGATTAAACTATAGTAAGTTGTTTTATAAAGATTTATTCTGCACAAACTTAGTGAAAGTCTAACTCTAACGTAAAGTATTTGGTAAGTAATTATTATTATATGCCTTAACTTGCTGTTAATCTGCGTTATAAATTTTATAAAGTAAAGTTACTTTCCTACTTTATAAATCACCATTACTGTGGAACCGGTGGGCGGTTAGAAAATTTTTACTACTAACAGAGATACAAAAGTGGACGGTAGGTATAAAAAGGTTGACTACCCTTGCTTTAGATGGTACTTTAATCAACTGAATTGCCATGCTATTCTCTCTAAATATATACTTTTACATAATATAATAGAAACGGTAGTTTAATACTTTTGTAACACTGTCTTTTTACTTAGCAGGGCAAATATGCTAAGTAAGCTACTAAGTAGTAGATATAAATGCCATCTGTCACCCCATCGGAGTTACGGGAACCAGGTTGAAAACATCTGGTGTATGAAATAGTATCCATTGTAAAACATAATAGAAGCTAAATTGTGTGGGTGTAAATACTGAAACCGTTATTCAATAGTATTATCATGATTATTAGTACAGGTATATCAATTCACATTATTGTGATTAAGTATCTATTCGTACGTAACAAAAACAGCTTTGCCGCTAAGTCACGGTAAGGCTGACATGATAAGGCTTTTGCCGAATCAATATATTTCGTGGGAATGGCTTTATCTCAATGAATATCCGACAAAGCATTGCTACAGCGTAGCTCGCACGTTGTAGCACTTCGCAGCGCAGGTCTACGGTAAGCGTAGACCCTTGCTACGAAAGTGAATTAGCAGTTTTTTCTGTTTTATTTAGATTTTAAGTTAATACATACATAGTAATAATCAGTAAAATATCACGTTTTATTTGTCGTTATGAAAAAATATTTATTTACGTCAATTTCTTCAAGAGATTTAGCGTTTACCTTGTAGTAATTTATCATAATTTTTATTAATTATTCTATACACAAGGCGACTATCGACCGCCAAAGTGATAGTATGTATTACATATTTGTATTGAGATATTATAATTGTTACACTAAGTTAGCCGTCTAAACACACAGTCAAAACTGTCTATCTCGCTCTAAAATTAATCACAGCCAAGAGAGGTGCTGTTAAAATATAGCACTTATTGCAACAATTACAACCAACTTATTGTAATTGTTGCAATAAGTACTAATCCTTTGATACAAACCTACCCTAGTTAGCTGTCGTATTTATCACTGTATCACTTTAGCGGTTGATAAGTATAGAATAGACCCACAGCTATAGATGACGAAACGCTGTAAGAAAGGGGTCTAATATAATATAATGATTTGTAATGAAGGAGATAGAAGGGGGTTTGTAGAAAATGAGACGTCACAAACGTAACAAAATATAAACTAATATTTTCTGAGAACCAAATATGTTGTGAATATTGGACCAACATGTGACGTGATTTATGGAGGACCCCTTGCTATTCGCTATCATCATATTTTAAGGGCGTCCCGTGGGCGTTTAGTGTCCCTTGAATACCACTGTATGACGGCATTTGTCCAGCGATTGTACATTCGCCGAGCGACATGTCCGGTTTATTGCCATTTCATCTGCTTAGCGAGCTCTATCATATCGCGTACTCTTATCTGCTTCCTTATCCATTGATTTCTTTTGCGATTTTTACGCGTTATACCCAACTATCTCCATGCTACCTTGCGCTACTCGTAATTTGTGGATTTATTTTATATATATATTATATAATATATTAGGTCACTTTTTTCCTAAAGATAGATAGCTTTATCTGGTAAGAGTAAAGAAATTTACGTTTGAGTTTATATTTTATTGATAGGTACATTTATTGTTTATAACTGTATGATAATATGTGTAGATAAGGAGCTGTGTAGTTTTTTTCTTATTATTAATAAACTTATATAAGTCCTTTTCATACAAGGGGGTTGTTGGTAATTTTTGAACAATCACAAACACCCAGGCTTTGAGAAAATCACATAAATATATTGTGTTCTCACCGGAATCGAACCCAGAGCTCTCGAATGGAAGGCCAACGCCTTTCGCACTGCACCACGAGAACCGCCTGGAGATATGTAGTTGTGGTAAAAAGTAGTTTATAATTTTTATATGTGGTGAATAACCAAATAATAAATGTATTATATACTGAGGGGTATGGGTTTACGTAGGGTGTTGATTTATACTTTTCACTTATTAAAAACACTGATTCAGGGACATTAAGTTACGTAAGTATATTTTGCTTGGCAAGTAACAATTAATTATTAACAACATTTTTTTGTAAACACGTTTTGGCGCGTAAAAAAGGTAGAAAATCGTATTTAAAGGCGACGTTCAAGGCTCAAGAGTGGTAACCGACTGACCGTACCCTCCCTCGACCCTTCGTCCGCCCAGAAACAGATAACTGTAACTTTCTTTTTCTTTGATTAGCTGTGCGTGCATCCTGGTCTAGCTTTGACTCATTTACAGTTACAATAATATTATTATATTCCCAACTCTGTCGATTGGAGGATTTTTGATGGGGGATTTAGGCATTATGATAATATAATAAATATTATTTGGTATCAATACCTACATTAGACTTAGTTAATTTTACAAATTTATTATATTAATTAATCTCTTTAATATAATAATATTTATTGTATCAATTTCTGTGTGTTTCGTTTTGAATGTAAATGGTAATATTTTACTGTTTTTGAGTACTAGATAAACTACAAAGGCAAATTAATACGGGTAAGAAGGCACATTTAAGCACAGAGTAACTCTTTAGAGGCATAATTAATAATATATACGCACACAATATTACATAAGTTCAACACTTAATATACGTAAGTACTACATTGGATTTATGCCATGTGAATGAATGCCAACCCATGTTGTTGTTATTTAAATGGAAAGCGGTTGTTTTACATAATATTTTACTTCAAGTTTCATAGTAATATTCGCAGCTTAGCAGTGAAGATAATATAGTTATACATTCACAAAATAGATAGATATTAAGTCGTTGAATAATAATCAGTTGATTCAGCATTTCGTTGACAGGGTAACAATCCAAATAGGTCGGCAGTGGGTCGCGCCTAAGTGAATGTTCGCGTGTGGAAATTTCAAATCTCTCATTCAACATTCCGCGAATTTACTTTGTAACGAAACATAAATAAACAAATGAGCATATATTTTATATTCATAGACAATATTCATTGACGTCAGTCATACCATAGAAATAATATTGCCAACTTTACTAAACAATATGATTCAGCATTTAAAATAAGAATGAATTGTAAATTATTATTTTGAGTTCACCTGTTTTGACAAAAGTATTAAAAATGTGTGACTTGAAAACAAATCTAGCAATATAATTTTTTTAGTAATTGTGCCGCAGATGCCCGCATGAGCTTTTATAACTTTATTTTTACGAAAACAGTATATTCCATGTAGACAATTATATTAAAAATATCTTTTTCTGTCGGCGCAGATGCTTTTAGATCCAAAAATCGTTAATTTAAAATTTGATATTTTCATACGTTTATATTAGGTTGGGGTAGGTTAGATTAAGGTAGATTAGGTTAGGTTGTGTTAGTTTAGAATAGGTTAGGTTGGGTTTGGTCTAAAAAGAAAGTTATAAAGCTCATGCGGGCATCTGCGGCACAATTACCAATTTTTTACCCATTAGTATTTAAAATATTAATAAATAATCACAAGATAAAAAGAACCTTTTATATACCACGTTTTTAAATTTTCTGTTGAATCATATAAACTTGACAATTATATGTATTAATAAAAACTTTTTATTGTACTTGATAGAAATACTGAATAAATATTATAGAATACAGAAATGTCATTTTGAAATTTCATATTGATTTCCATAGTAACGCACATATATATTAATAATTTAGTTGCTAGGACCCACTTAGCAACCAATAATAGTGAGTAGTAAATATTACTTTTGACGAATTTTTTCCGAAACATTCAAAACAGAATTAACTGAAAACGAGTTCAATTCTGCTTAAAGATGGCCAAAAGTATTAAAAGAATGCATTGTCGTCGTGTTCTGATATATTCTAATAGTTTCAAATGTCTAGCTAGTCGAGAAGTTAGTTAAAAAATTTGTACTGCACAAGAAAAAATCTGTACCGGACAAACAAGAATACGAGCTAATGAAAACGTGATAAAATGTCACTTGTTATTGTTTAATCCTAAGTAATTCAATTATAATAGTAAGTAATGATAAACGCGAAGGCCAACAATGTTATTTACAAAAATGCGATCATTTCTTCTATATATATCAATTCAAGACATTATGGAATTACTATAAAGGCTTGTAATAATTAACTAGCTACTATATGTTCGTATTAGTCCTTCAATTATAGTAGGTCGAACTGTTTATATATAATTTAAAGATGAATTATTAAAAAAGTGGAAGTTAATAAATAAGTATGTTATTGGATTAGTATGCTGTATTATATGATTTAAGTATTTCTACAATATTCTCCTATCGATTCCACCTAATATTAGCTTCTGGAATTGTAGCAAGAGATCCTCGCAATAATTCACCAAGCATATGATCGGAACGGTCATAAAATAAATATCTCAAGAAGATCTATGGCCATTCGGTATTACGAATAAGGGCAGCAGGTTGAATTCTGTCGAACACAATATCATAAATGAATTTCTTTAGAATGTAATATACTTTGATAACATCGTCACTGTTCTGGCAGACAGGACCGAGAGAAGTGGAATCAGCTTGGAGAGGGCTTTATCCAGCAGTGTATTGATTTAGACTGATGATGATAATTCTAACGATGCTACTTTTCCACCAATGATAGTTACTCTGAAATTCCCTTTATTAATATGTCTTCTACTTGTCATTATTTACACATCTACCTACTTATAATCTCTACGCTCTATAAGAATATACTATTGCAGTATGTATCTATCTCATTTTTTTTATAAAAAATACCTAGATAATTTTACGTACTAAAATTTTTCCCTAAAACTATGACAATGGCTTTAGAATATTCTGCATTTTTATCCTGGCAGAAAACAGAAAGACAAAATGTGTTCTGGCAAAAAACACTAATTCGTTTTTTTATAAACAAATAAGAAAATAAACATAAAAAAAGAAAATTTTACTTCTTTTTTTTACGTTAACCTTCTTAATAAATAAACAGTCTTTATTTTGAAGTCATTATTTTAACGATTACTTAATAAACTCACATGATATACCATTTCAAACATTTTAAAAACTTCAAAGTCAAATTACTCGAAACAAGTATTCTCCAGTTAGTGTGTTCTGCCAGAACAGAGACGACATATTCTTACCAATGAATGGATCGATAAGTAAATTACATTAATATATCTACAATTGTGCTAGTTGTGAGTATTTGTCATAATTATTATAATATTTGATGTCACAAATAAGCCTTCCCAAGTATCAGACTCTATAATATTAAACATTCTTCCACAGCCAGCGCCAATTCTGGTTATCGGCGGCAAAAAATATCTGCTTCCACAATTTGAAATAATTATTATAGCGCCTGTACACGTGAATGGAATTAATGTCGGCAATAGTGCTTATTTTAAACTATCATGACAATAACGGTTTACACGTAAAAGTACGACTGTCTCTCCAATCTCATTCTTCAAGAGTAAGTGAGACGCGATGTTGTCATTTTATACTACTATTTAACAGGACGTAGGTATTGAAAATCGGGTAACTTCAAATGAGTAGTTCGATTTTTTACCGGCAGGTTCGCCATTATCGTTCTACTGCGCAGGTGCAGATCTTACTTGCGCGTAAAAAAAATCATCACAATTCGGGTGTTTCCAAACTTGTTTGATTCATGCTCGCAATCTTGCCAACTGCAGGATAATACATGTTTCCCCATACATTTTCTTACTATACACAGTAAATCTATGCATGTGTAAACGGGGTATTATGCTCGTTTTTACATTATTGTAATGCGCCTATCAAAGAAAATACGCAATCTCATAAAACGAAGTTTTAGGATAAATATTTGGCCCAATACCGGTCGATGTTTTGTCGTAGGTTTTTATTTATAAAATATTGTAAACATAACAGTATAATAAATGCCATAAACCATTAGATGTGAAAAAATGATTGCTTTCAACTTTCAATAATTGAAAAATATGTCGCACCATGAGTACTTTAGTGTATTAAGTCAAAAATTATCATTTTTTAGTTAGTACTGCAGTTTTATTCAGATGTTTTTGCTTTATTTATTGCTTTAACGTAGTAACTCAAACAAAATGAGAAATGCGTTGTAATTAAGTTACTTCACTAAGGTATTTTCAAAATATTTTAAGAAGTTGACTGATTTACTGTATTATTAGGATATACTATGGTAATCAATCAATCAGTGAATCAAATCAATCAAATTTATTTATTTTACATATAATAAACATAACAAATTATAAATTCAAAGCGTTCATGACATGATATAAAATAAGTGTTAACATTTTTTTTAAATAAAAATACAGAGAAATGTGAATTAATAATACAATAAGTAATGCATCAATGTGATATATATATTTGGTGCATTAGTTTATTGTTTTGATTTGATATACTAAAGTATTAACATACGAAGTTCTTAAACTTATCGCAATATTACGGTACGAAATTGATTCGCAACTTCAAACGATATCTCAAAACTATACTTTTGGAGTTAATACACTAAAGTACTCATGGTGCGATGTGCTTTAAATGTATGTTTAAATACTAAATTTACTAATGCGTATGGCTGGTTATTGTTATTATTTGATAATATTCGTAATTAGTTCTTTTAGGGGTCATTCAAGTGAAAATAGTAAGGCTATATAGTATAACAATTATTGATCTCGTATTGGCCTTAAATCGTGACGAAGAAATCCAACGCTATGTATACCTAATTGTATCTGACCCGCTCCAATTTGGCTTCTGACAGGTGATATACAAAACATCAAGAAAGTTGACAGCTTAATACACCTTAGGGTGCATATCAAGAGCGATGACATTTAGAAAAGAGATCTCGATACAATGAGCTTCAAAAACAGATATTATACTAGAACTATCATCATCGCTACGGGTGCTGGCATCTAGGAAGACATAAACACACTGTTGAGTGACAGGGATTCTTGAAAGTGCCATATGGTATTCCACATAAGACGTAAAATAATAAGAATGGCTGGTTACGTACTATTTGTAAATGATATTGAAGTTTAGATTCTAACAGTTACTTTTAGTTTGTTGGCAGCACTTTTTGTGGCAATATTTTTACAACGTTTTTATTAGGTCGTATTCTTATTTTTGTCCGGTGGTTGTTTAACCGGTACAAATCTTGCAATCGATTTTTAACTAACTACCCGACTAGCTAGACATTTGAAACTTTTAGAATATATCAGAACAAGATGCCAATGCATTATATTAATACTTTTAGCCATTTTTAAGTAGAATTAAATTCATTTTCAGTTAATTCTGTTTTGTATGAAAAGTTATTTCGGAAGAAATCCGTAATCCAATCCACTATTATTGGTTGTTAGGGTCCTAACAACTAAATTATTAATATATACGTGCGTCACTATGGAAATCAATATGAAATGTCAAAATGACATTTCAGTATTATCTCTATCAAGTACAAATTTTTTTGATCGTTTAAGCTAGTCAAGTCATATTTATACGATTCAACAGAAAATTTTAAAACGTTGTATATAAAAAGTTCTTTTTATCTTGTAATTATTATTATATTTATTCTTAACCTCACTTTGCCGCCGTGTGATATATTCAAATATATTCTTGTAGTCTCTACAAGCCTAATGAAATCATCCATGTGTATATCAGTCTAGAATTTAGCTTATAGACTAACACAGCAATATAAATTTATATGTAGATATATTTGTCTAGCTTTGAGAAAGTACTGCATATTGTTGGTGTACGTGAAGGCATAGAATCCTTTTTGGCTCCAAAAAGGTTGTTAATAACAAAACGGCAGAAGAGGTTTTTAGATATGACAGATACCATAAACAACTGTCAACCTCTTTTACAAAATGGCCTTCATATAAAATATGGCGCGCACATTTCACGGACGCTGACTGCCGTAGAGGTATCCATATTATAAAAATGTTTTGCGATACGCTGATGTAAAAATAAAATTCACGTTTTGTTCATTTAAAAAAAAAAAGAAATATATTTCTGAAATGCTTGCATCGTGCTTAATAACATAGTTTATATTTTACGATAAATTAAATAGTTTCTTTGTAATCTTAGGTCATGAAAATCATTTTTTTAAAGATTATCTTGTATATTACTGCTATTCAACATGCAATAAAAAAAAATATCAGTAAAATAAGACATAGGTACTGCAATAATTTTTCGTCATGTTTTACCAGCGGTTACTAATTTTTTTTGCTGATAATATTTCTCTGTCTTCTTGTGCCATCCTCTATTGGAGGTCACCCGCAATCAGAGCGATCTTATAGATTTAAAAAATCATATTCAAATTTTATTTATGTTTACATTACAGATTATTAACTCAAGACGTTCACAACATGACATTTAGAGGCCATCCATGGACTTGAAACCGTATGCGGTTTAGATGCGTATGCCATAATAAACTTATGATTTTTGTTCATGAAAATATATTTTCACAAAATTTGTAAGTGTAAGTGTATGGTATAAATGAATACGATCGGATGATTATACTATAGTTTGTGAAAATATATTCCCATGAGCAGAAAAGATAAGCTTAGTATGGCACATGGTTCTAAACCGCATACGGTTTCAGTCCATGGATGGCCTATTAGAAGCAAAGAAATATTAATAAAACAGTATTATATAAAAAAGAAATTGATCAGCATTAAACAGTAGAAAAGTTTAAATACATATATATATATATTTATTAGATACAAGGAAGTACACCAAATGAGCTAAGCAGATCCTATTTTAAGAATTTATAAAACAATGCCCACCTAAACTCATCCTCACGCAGGTAGAATATGTTAATAACTGAAGTGATTTGGTTGAACAGAGTTATTGCCCTCCCAATTGGCATTACCAATGGCAGGCTAGTTCTGCACCTTGGAAGAACAATCAACGGATGCCCTCGATTCCTAGGATAATTATCAGAGACACACAAGCCAATGCCACCAAGAATGGCAGAGTTCACATTTACGCCGCGGATAAGTCGAAAAAAAACACTGTAAACAGTGTACCTACCCTGTTTTTTCATCTTTTATTGTTGTAATTAAACATTTTTTTACCAATTACTAATTAGAAAAATTTAGGAATTTATCATTGAATAATATGCATAATTTGCAACGCCTCTGGAACATACCATT
Source organism: Rhyacophila brunnea (assembly GCF_057557595.1). Lineage (NCBI taxonomy): Eukaryota > Metazoa > Arthropoda > Insecta > Trichoptera > Rhyacophilidae > Rhyacophila > Rhyacophila brunnea. The sequence goes on from NW_028232859.1 coordinate 2,879,947, forward strand.
TGAAAAGACATTGGTGCATAGCGGGAGTATACCCTGCATTCATCGGATTTCGCCCAACGTGCTTAACCAACTAAGTAACTTTTTTCATACATAATCACGCCATAATTAATAAATATGTGTTCGACGTACGTATAAAGCTATGAATAATTTACAAGATCTAAGAATGCAACATTTGTTATTGACCATAATATGTAATTTATAATACTTCAGAAATATGTTTTTTCATACTAGGTATGTTTCTTAAGTTTTATTCAAATTATGTAATTATATTATTTTTGTTATATAGTTTTAACATACTATATATTTATAATAAATGATACACATAATATAAACTGTAAAGTAAATCGTTTACACTCCTTGTCATTTCTTCAAACTTTTGCGGCGATAATACTAAAACTGAATCTTAAATGTGGCTTTTCCATACGTCTGAAAAGGTTGCTGACCCCTGTAGCATATATTCATGTTCATTTTCGGTGCTACATCACAAGACGTATATATATTAATAAGTAATTCATTTTATACATTATTTCACTTGAAGATACGAACATAATAATAATATATACTTGACAGTATCCATAATCTGAGTCAAATATGAAAATGTTTTGTAATATTTTATAATATTTCGAGACGTATGAAATATTTTCCTTCAAAATGGATTTTCGCCTACCAGCTTATTTTTCAATATGGGCGTAAATAATCGCACAACAAAAATAGATGTCAAGTAATATATCAGGTTTTTGTATCTCATATTTACAATATTTATTAAGGTAGAAAATATTTTTGAGCATTTTAAAATTTAAAATCTTTGGCGTCTACAGCGGGAATAGCTACCTTAGTAATACATTTTCTTCTTCTTTTATAGCGCTATTGTTTGGAATAAACAAAAATTCTCAGCGTTTCATCTTTAAGTGGGTCTATTCTATACTTATCGACCGCTAAAGTGATAAAGTGATAAATATTATCAAACTTAGAGTAGGTTTGTATCAAAGTATTAGCACTTATTGTAACAATTACAATAAGTTTGTTATAATTGCAATTCTTTTAGCCATCTTTAAGTAGAATTTAATTTATTTTCAGTTAATTCTGTTTTGTATGGAAAGTTATTTCGGAAAAAATCCGTAAAAAGTAAAACACTATTATTGGTTGCTAAGGGGGTCCTAGCAACTAAATTATTAATATATACGTGCGTTAATATGGAAATCAATATGAAATGTCAAAATTACATTTCAGTATTATATTTTTATTCAGTATTTCTATCAAGTATAAAAATAAGTATTTATTAATACATAGAATTGTCAAGTTTATATGATTCAACAGAAAATTTAAAAACGTGGTATATAAAAAAGTTCTTTTTATCTTGTAATTATTTTACATTAAATCGTTTCAAGTTATGGTTCTGTGAATTCTCACGGAACCCCAGGGTCCGCGGAAATCCGATTGACACTGACTGTATTAGATTTAGCTAGATAATCAAACACCTTGATGTATAATATGGAGTCAATCAGTACATTATAGATCTACGAGTCGGAGCGCTGGACCCTCGCCAAGGCCGATGAACGTGCACTCGATGTATTAGAAAAAATGGTGCTGCGTATGATATAATATGGTCACATACTAGAAAGAGATGAATGGTTTATATGATATAACCTAGAGTTCTAAAACTTAATCGACATCTCTGCATGTGTTAAACATAGTAGACTCCGATGAGCGGGCCATGACGTAAGAATGGACAGTGTCCAACTGCCAAAGGGCATCCTAGTTTGTAGCCCCAACAGTCGCAAGTTAACTGGCAGGTTTAAACTTCGATGATTCAACGGTGTAAACAAGAATGATAGAGCGGTTAGTGCAGATACCTGGGGTACAGTGATTCAGGATAGCGGAATTTCTAATTATCAATGCGTTATATATTGCCGGCTAGAAAAAAATGTTTAGTTTTGAAAAATATGACAATGCTGACTCATCATAGAGACTCATTATTAGCTCAATCATTGTTTTGCGATCGTCACATTTTTGGGTTCAAGTTCTGGACCATGTAGTATAAACTTAATATGGTTTGTATTAGGGTTTGTAGAAGTGAGTATTCATATTACACAATGAGCGGGCGAATTAAAATTATTTATGTAATAACATAAATTCTTATCATTAGTCTCCATTTTTATTTCCTCGTTTATATTATTACTGAATTTGTCTAAAGACCCAATATACTTATGCGAATTCACCGAGTTTTACAATGACCTAATCTAACTATTGAAGTGGCCTCTTTGTAGAAGGTTATACATTTGAAATAAAATAAAAATATATCGATAAACAGTTTTACCTTAAAACGATGATAAATATATCCTAAAAAGTTAACAATATACGCAAAAAAAGTAATTCAAGCATCCAATTATTTGTTATATTCCAATTACAGTTACCAAACGATTTCCATATTAGTTATTTTATTATAAATACATTAGCATGTTTACAAAACAAAATTGTTGTATATACATATATTATTTTCGTATATTGTGTATTAGGTACAATTGGGTGTGCACACAGAAAAACGGTGTTGGACTGTGGAACTTGAGATTTCTCGACATTTTTCAATTCTCGATATTCGAGAATGGAAGATTTTTTTTTAGATTTTCCAGCCACAATTTTTTCGCCCAACAAATTTCTTCCGACCAAATTAAAAAAAAACCGTACAGATTGAAAATCAAGAGCTTTATTTAAGAGTACGTGATATGATAGAGATCGACAATGCTGTGTACCAGTGGCGAAGGGTGGAGGTAGGCCAATTGGGAGGGCGATAACTATGTTCAACGAAATTGCTTCGGGTGTTGATATATTCCACCTACGTGAGGATGAGTATAGGTGGACGTTATTTTATAAATTTTTAAAATAGGGTCTGCTTAACTCATCCGGTGTATTTCCATGAACCTATATAATTAATATTTTTGTATGTACATATTTCTACTGTTTAATAACATACTATCTATCTCTTTTTTTTTATGTCATGTTGTGAACGTCTTAAACTTATAATTTGTAATGTCCACAATATGTAAAAATAAATAAATTGAATTGAATTGAATCATAAATAATACACACTAAGCTTTGTCAGTCAAACGTATCTGTTTTCATTGAACTAAGACTACAATATATAGATAGTGTTTGTTCGTTTTTAAAATTCAAATAAACACTGCCTAATCCAAGCCATAGTAGATAACAGTTAAAAAAATATTCATTTTTCCATAAAACATTTAAAATTATTCCATTAAACCATACCATACTTAGGTATTTTTTAGATATAAGAATATTTTTTATCGATTATGGTTTGGTCAGGCAAGGTTTAATGAATATAAAAAAAACTAATATTTTGTACTCTGTAATATTATGTATTCTTAGTTCAACGAAAACAGATAATTATGACTGAAAAACTGTGCATTATTTTTGTCGGATTGCCCATAGCATAAACTATTATGGTTTTCAAAAACTAACCAACACCATATATAAATTGAAACGCCTAGTTTCAAAAGCCCCTAAAACGGTTTTTGAAAAATTTTGAGTTAGATATGTAGTTAGATGGATATTTTTGTGAGCTATATGATGGCCTAAGATTGAACTTAAAAAAAACGTCAAAATTCGTCAATACGTATGATCAAAAATTAGGGTGAATTTCAAAACTCGCTAAAATGGTTGGGTGTGCTTTTCAAATAGCGCTAAAATGGAAAACCAAAATACTCTTTCGAATGTAGCAAACTAAAAAATAAATACAAAAAGTTCACATATTTACTAGATATGATTGTTTTTCATTTTTCTTAAAACTACCTAAACACGTTTTTCTCATTTTTCTCAGAACTACTTAAAGTCGTTTTAGGGGCTTTTGAAACTAGGCGCTTCAATTGTAGTCTTCGTTCAATGACAACAAATAAGTATGACTGATAAAGTTTAGTGTTCACTATTTATGTCGAATCTTAACAGCCTACCTCCACCATTCGCCGCTGTGTTATACAGTGGCATCCAAGGCACGGCCCCTACAAAGGGGGGGGCTGACAGGGCTCTAGCCTGGGGGCCCGGGCTCAGGACGGGCCCGACGTGGCATATCAACTAGTTAAATGAGATAAACACACCGTAACTTTGTAAGTTCTAATAGTAAAAAAGTCGCCTGCGGTGCTATAAGATGAATAGAATTTTATTTTATAATTATTTTTAGTGTTTCCTGACTAATGAAAATGACTATTTATCCAATATGGCGAAGGGTCAGATGTAACTTGGCTATTACAAAAGAGGGTCGCACTCAGTGCTTCATAATAATATATGATGCTGCGTGCCGACAATTCAAGCTGATGTATTTAAAAATACGAAAAGTCGCTAAAAATACACGGAATACCCTTTATTTTACGCGGAACCCTGGAGTTCTACGGAATATCATTTGGGAAACACTACTATAGAACATTACACTGCCCTTAACCTTAGCGATAGGTTGGGGGGTCCGCCAAATATCGTAGCCTGGGGGCCCGCTTCAGGATGTGGGGGCCATGATCCAAGGTACACTAAACAACCAAAAATACGTTCTAATACATGCTGTATTAACGTATTCAAGTTAGGCGAATTTACGTGACAGTAAAGAACTAAGGACCGAAACGGGTGGAAAAAGCTAGAAAAGCCTTCACCTAGCACAGGATCGACCTCAACTGATGACGATATTAGACAGAATCCTTTTGGATAAATTTACGTAATTGAAATAAATTTATAACATGCAAACTCTTAAGTGTCGATATTGTGTGCAGTGTGATACTAAGATACTTACGTCTTCGTTCTATTTGGCTGTACTCAGAATCTCTGCGATGCTCTTGAACAGGATTGAATGAGATCGTGACTCCAGATTAACAACCGTCAAGAATGATCGATTGGCTGAAAGACTGACGGCGGGGGAGAATTTGAAGCTGGGCTTACAGCGAGAGAGACACGTATTATTAATACATTTACAGTAATTAATAATATTGTCACGATACAAAGAAAAAAAAAAAGTAAACAAGTTACCATATAAAATGTTAGCAAGTGCTAACAATGTTTGTAGGTATTATCAGTGGCGGCTCGACGACTTTCTAGATGGTGGGTATTAGCCATTAATTATTAATATATACATACTTACTTTCTCAAATTATATATTTTGTACCAAGCTACTTAAAGGAAATTAGTAACCAATAAAGTAAACAATATGATTATCTGAGTAGTTACTTAATCACATCTAAAAAGCGTGCTTAAAATTATTTACTTAATTAAAAATAATTATTATTATAGACTTACCATTATTAGTTTTGAATAACGATATGTAGCGAGCGTTTTTACTCACCTAGGGGTTATTTCATTCGCTTCCCAGTATACGTATACTAACGCTAATGCATTCACATCTTTTGTAGAACGATATTTGTACCACGGCGACGGGATGGAACTGAGTGACCCCGGTCATAGAAAAATAGACGCCATAGCTTTCTTGATTTGTACATATATGTCACCGTGAAATAGGGCGTATTTAATTTTATCACTTATTTTAATACCGCGTAATTATCATTATGTTATTACATATTAATTTACAATTATTGCTTTCTCTATTTGTATAATTATAATTACCTCTATAAAATTGCGATGGGTTTAGATGGATAAAATAAATTGAATAAATAACTTAATCATGTGATTAAGTAGATATATTATGACAATACTACAAATATCGGACGTGTATTTTTGACATGATAATGATGTAGGGATGGTCCCTACAAACCCTTAAAGTAGAGCCGCCCTTGGGTATTATTAATTTTTAATAACAATCTATTAGATAAAGAAAGATTAATGTTTACATCGAATGGAACTTGAACCTATAACTATATTATTAAGCCATGAGTTGTGCGTTTGAGCGTGTAATGTGATAGTTATGGATTTAAATCGCCTACTACTTAGAAAAATCATTCATTCATTGGCCTGAGATATAGGGCCCATTGTCCGGTTGGGTCCCAATGTTTTGCATAATCTTATGATCGGGTAGTTATATAATTAACATATTAAAATTTGTTTAATAAATTATAGAATTTGTTCAACAGGGACAGATATTTTTAAATTATACTTATTACTTACGAAATAATCGACTGTGGAAGTTCAAGAAAAATAAATGCATTGGTTTATATTATTATAATATATTGAATACTTTCGAATCTCATACGAACGCAGCTTAAAAAGCATTCATTTTGGTATCTCCCTTTTCATCCTTTAAAACTTACATGCTGTTGAATGCATACGAAAGTCCAGTTTTAGATGGATGGTTTGACATACGTGAGAAGTTTCTTGACACGAGAAAACTTAAAAGAAGTACGTATATCCTACGTGATGAATCTCGCAACTTTTAGCCACAGGTTTTGGATATAATCCAATGAAAATCTTGGATAACTGTCAGAGAAAAAACACCTTTGCCAGCTTGTTAAAATAATCATTGATTTTGAATACCTAGTAAATTTCAAATGCAGATTTAATATCACAGTCTATAACTGGCGTAATAAGGTATAACACGATTTGAAAAATGTCGATGATAAATTGGTCCCTGACCTTTTTTTTGAGTGATTAGCTTGACGTATTTTTTGTATTTTGAAGTAGGTGTAGACATTTTTGATTTGACGCTCGTTCATTACCTGTGTTTATTTTGATGTGGGCAAACACTTTTTCATCACGAATGACACCAAATTTTCAATAAAGCGTCCATTTTTATTATTAAATCGACAGAGAAGGAAGCAGACAGGCGACATTTTGACAGTACACCTCACGGTAAAATAAAATCGATATAGAACATGGGTATATATGACAGGTATTTTGGAGCGAGCTATAACGTCACTACAATGTAAATAAATCTGACACTACATGAATTTTCAAGTGAAGTTAATGTAGGCGCTTATTTAGTCAGAAAAACACGAATATTAATCCAGTAAAACATCACCTACAGGAAAAAGCTGAAACAATAATTTTTTCAGCTATTTTTATTTTACAGAAGATTCATTGTATAAGTTTTCGACTGCGACAATCCTAATCTTCAAGTATTATAGCACTTGTACACGTGCATGAATTTACTGGCAGCAATAGTGAGTATTTTAAACTATTGTAACAATAACTTTTTACACGTAAAAGTGCTGACTGTCTCTCCAATTCATTCTTTAAGAGTGAGCGAGACGCGATGTTGTCATTTTATGGAACTATTTCGTACTCTTTGACGGGTAGTGAATATCCGTCAATTTGAAAATTCGTTGGTAGTTCGTTTTTTTGCCTGCACTTTCACCACTATCGTTCTACTGCGCAGACGCAGATCGAAGAAATCCTACTATCGCATGAAAATTCAGAATCTTCCAAACTTTTTTGATTCATGCATGCAATCTTGCCAACTACACTTTCTTGTTGTGGCCGCGATAATATTTACTCTCAACAATAAATCCATGCACCTGTAAACGGGGTATTAGAAGCATTTTGTTTCATTTGTTTTATTTGATTTTGTAAGTGTTGTAATACATTTATTTGATACAAAATTATCATGCTAGTAGTACTGATCCCACTCATTTTACAACGTTTTTCTTAGCTCGTATTCTTATTTGTCCGGTGGTTCTTTGTCCGGTACAAATATTGCAATCGATTTTTAACTAACTTCCCGACTGGCTAGACATTTGAAACTTTTAGAATATATCAGAACACGATGCCAATGCATTTTTTAAATACTTTAAGCCATCTTTAAGTATTGAATTCATTTTCAGTTACTGTTGTTTTGTATGAAAAGTTATTTCGACACCATTATTGGTTGCTAGAGGTTTGGGGTCCTAGGAACTAAATTATTAATATATACGTGCGTTACTATGGAAATCAATATGACATTTCAGTATTATTTCTATGAAGTACAATTTTTTTTGATCGTTTAAGCTAGTCAAGTCAAGTTTATATGATTCAACAGAAAAATTTAAAACGTAGTATATAAAAAGTTCTTTTTGTCTTGTAATTATTATTGATATCAAATTCCCGGATTATCAAAGTTAGCTTTCATAAGATTTCTATCTGAAATAATTTGTTTTAGTAAACTAAAAAAATGTTACTAAACGATTAGTTTGTCAATATGTCAGTATAAAAATTGTCAAAAAAATGTAATTTAACTCTGTAAAAATTATTTTATCACTTATTGCGGAAATAGATCATTACACTTTTTTTATATAAACAGTACAAAACAGACAAAACAAAATAATTACAAGATAAAAAGAACTTTTTATATACAACGTTTTTAAATTTTCTGTTGAATCATATAAACTTGACTTGACTAGCTTAAACGATCAAAAAAAAAAAAATATACTTGATAGAAATAATACTGAAATGTCATATTAATTTCCATAGTAACGCACGTATATATTAACATTAATAATTTTGTTGCTAGGACCCACTTAGCAACCAATAATAGTTTTACTTTTTACGGATTTCTTCCGAAATAACTTTTCATACAAAATAGAATTAACTGAAAATGAAATCAATTCTACTTAAAGATGCCTAAAAGTATTAAAAAAATACATTGACATCGTGTTTTGATATAATCTAAAAGTTTCAAACGTCTAGCTAGTCGGGAAGTTAGTTAAAAATCGATTGCAAGATTTGTACCGGACAAACAACCACCGGACAAATAAGAATACGAGCTAAGAAAAACGTTGTAATAATAAAATAACACTATTTTTCTTTGTTAAAAAAATGGTAAAAATTATTTTCTTTCATCAATGATAATGATGAATCATAAAAAGGTTTCTAAATCTTGATTTTATACTTAATTTTTTTTTTATTACCAATACTGAAAAAATCGGCTTAATCTTATGTTTGCATTAATCCTGAGAATAAAATCTAACCAGTATTAATCGTTTACTTATTAGAAGAAAATCTTTGATTATTCTCTGTAGAGTAAATCGTCTCTGTTCTGGCAGAACACACTAATTGGAGAATACTCTAGTTTTGAGTAATTTGACTTTGAAGTTGTTAAAATGTTTGAAATGGTCTATCATGTGAGTTTATTAAGTAATCGTAATAAGGATGACTTTAAAATAAAGACTGTTTATTTATTAAGAAGGTTTCCAGATGGTAAAGTTTGAAATAAAACATTTTTGTATAACTAACTCTATATGTATTTTTTTCGAATTAGTGTCTTCTGCCAGAACAGTGACGAAATTTTCATTCGTATAGAAATTCAAATCGCATTGCAGACAGAAATGCAACGAGATTAAAAAAAATCACATCTCATACGATGTCCACTACTCGAGAAATTCCTGCTTTTCCTTTGACAGAAATTCCTCAAGTTTACTGTGGAGAAATTTTTCATTTCGTAATTATTGTGGAGCACATGTTTTTTCGCTGTCCCAGTGGGTACTCGAAATAATTTATTTTTGCGACATATTTTTATGAATAACAGCCTCCATGTATACAGAAAAGACGGTCGGCTAAATTACATAAGTATAATGGTGGATTTAATATAAAAACCTAAGATATACGTTGCGCAAAAATTGTAACAAATTTAATATTATTCATAACTCTTTATGTTTTTCTTAGAAATTTGGTGATCTTATTTAGGTAAAACATTTTAGTAAAATTAGCTGGTTGAGCTTTTTAAGTGGACTGTAATTATTTTGTGGGAAGATGAGGAGGTCGGATCTAGGGGTGGGGGCGATGGAACAGAATGCCAGATACTGACCTTTGTGATGATGTATGATGGCTCCGTGGTCTGGTTTCAACTTTCGCTCGCGCGGTGTTGTTGTTTTGGGTCACCCGTTTCGTACACTCACGCACTTTGTGACACAATTTTATGGATTATACGTGAGGGTATATGAATGATGATGATATATTATGAATGAGTCTGTATCTATTGAGTCAATCACTTAAGCGACGGAAAGCTATTAGAAACTCGCACGCGTCCGCTATCGAGATGCAACTGCATGTCTATTTGCAACACGGTCTCTCATGACGCATAATTGCTTATACATTGTCTGGTGACAATAACATTGGGGATTAAGAGGTGGGTGATGAGATAGGGAATGGAATGGGAATATAAATGGCCCAACCATTAACTATTATCTAGTACATGTCATACGTTATCAATCTGAGTGCATTTAGAGGGCGCGAAGATTTTTCCACACATAAGTCTGATGATTGTCATAAGGACGTTCTTTGAATCGTGGGAAGATAGACGAATGTGAATGTAATATCGTTGAGGTGTTGAAATCACAAGAATTGATATACATGGTGACTTATTTAGTAATATTTTAACTATCATATATATATATATATATAGAGTATTTTTATCTTCAAGGAAAACGATAAAAATCGCAAATATTTTGATAGTTTTTTTTTGATATACTTAATTAAGGTTTGTTGTTTTGTTCAAGAATATTGCGCGATTTTTATTCTAATATAAACCAATTTGTAAATAATATTGCACACCGACGTTGGAGTTTATTCTAAGAGCTCTCACAGACGGGATTCCGGTGTCGAGCCACCGAAGAATCCAGCCACTCTACACTGCAGTGGCTATGGCAGCCACTGAATTCATATCGCACCATCACAACTAAACCGTCACAAGTGCAAAATTATATGATTTGAGTTAATTATTACGTTTAATCGCTTCACCGCGGAACATTTAATTACTATTTAAATACCACGTTTAAATAGCATGCTAATTATATATAATGGCCACCAAATGAGGATACAACAGCTGTGCTGTCAGCGCTTTAAGGATTAATAGTCTATAATTCATAGTAGGGGAAATGTGTTCAAAATGGCACAGTGGGGAAAAATAAACTTTTGCTCTACTGGCGAAATGGTGCAGTCTAACATGATGCAACTAGCTCAGGAACAATGCATGACCCTTCTTTTAAATATTCAGCCATATTGAGTTGACTCAAAACAGCCGTACAAGAAGATACAGTCGAAAGATTTGTGAACCAAACGAATATTTTTGCAGCTTGTCGACAAAAGGTAATATTACATGTATTTTATATTATTAAATCTATATATATATATAAACCAGCTTAAGTAGCCGTTATTAGTGTTCATGTACGATGTAAATTTATCATAATTACTGAAGTGTAAACTGCATTTTTTTAACGAATTTGCCAAATTCATTTGATTGGGATAAAATGGCATACATTATGGTAGGCTAAAACGGCATATTATGTGATTTATGATTTTATTGTTTCTGAAAGATTATGTTCCGAAATTACCTACGTAAAACTCTGTAAGAGACATTGGATACAATGAAAATAAATCAGGCAGTTTTAGCTGTGAAAATGAATGGAAGAACTTAAAGAAGGCATTTTTTAAATAGAAATAAAACAATAAAAACGGAGATAAACATCTTGGAAGATTTATGACTACTTTTCCAGTGGAAATTGAATGTCAAAATATGAAATTTTTATTTGATAATATATTTTTGTTTCTATTTTTGACAAATATTTATGTCGTTTGCCATTTTGTACAACCGGAGGGGTGAAATGATTTCTAACTACACGTTTTTACTTCTTATTTTTGTAGTTTTACTTTATTCGTGCTCCGTTTTTATAATAAATTATACGTTTTGATATTCTTTTTTTCATTAAACTAAACACTATGCCATTTTGTACACCCTTCTCCTACATGTACCGAAAATTTCATATCTATAAGTGAAAAGATCGTTCAATTTCTAAATATATTTCGAAAACACAGTACAAAAATGTGAAAGGTCAAACCAATTTTGCGTTAGGCGGTTTAATTTATATGGTGCGGTTTCATTACGGTCGTCTAATTAATAATAATATAATAATAATCACATGTTGGTCGACGAATATAATACTATTATTATTATTACGTATTATTATTACGACGTTGAATCATAAAGAAATTACTTGCCGCAATAAACTATGTTCTTTAGTCGATGCAGCTTTAACAAACCATTTATTTTATACAATGCGTATAGAATACGTTGTTTAATAATTATATTATATCTAATAGCTTTTTTGCAGGTACCTTTAACTAATATAGATACATACAAATACCAACTAATATATACCTAAAGTAATACTATAACTAACTAAAATATACTAAACGTTAATTTATTTAGATTTAGAATATTTTATATCTACTAATCCGAAATGTCACACTAACAATATGCAGGCTAACGTTCATTTCTAAAAGAACACACGCCCGTTCTATTCAATCATGTATTTAGGTATTACAGGAGCGAAGGGTGAAGGTAGGCTGTTAAGATCCGCCATAATTAGTGCACATTAAACTTTTTTAGTCATACGTATTTGTTTTTATTGAACAATTTACAGATATTATTGGTTAGATTTTTAAAATCAATTAAACCCTGCCTAAACCAAACCATACTAATTTTGGTATATTTTGGGCGTTACGACAAAATTGTGCATACCTTTTCATTCATACTTATTTGTTTTCGTTGGATTAAGAATAAATATCATTACACATTTTGTTGGTTGTTTTTTTTTTTAATTCATTCAGCCTTGTCTAAACCAAACTATAAAAGATTAAAAAAAAATTATTCTATCTTTAAAATATTCAAAGTTATGTATGGTTTAATTGCATAATTTTAGATATTTTATAGATAGGTATTTTTTTACTATTATCTATTATGGCTTGGTTTCGCAGGGTTTAATTGAATTAAAAAAACGAAACAACAGATTCTGTAAATTGTGGTGTTATTTCAATGAAAAAAATACTAATACCTGATAAAGTTTAGTGTGCACTATATATAGTGGATCTTAACAGCCTACCTCCACCCTTCGCTACTGAGGTATTATTATTTGATTTAAATATATATAACGTGGAAAGACACATGATTCATGACATGCAACGGCAGGTACCTTCCTACATATTTCATTCAAAAAACACTTTTAGAAAATAAAAGGTTCTTATTTTTTTTACTTTTTCCACATTTTATTTCATAATTTTGATATACAAGCGCTTTTATCCTAGCGTAAATTTTCAATTGAATGACAGTAAAAATATAGGTACATATTATTGAATAAAAAAAATTATAGAGAACGTCGGTTTCGATTGTTTACTTAAATTAATATTAACTTGTTGGTGATATTTGTACTTATTTATATACATTATGAGATTGCCTAATTTTATCATAGAAAAATTTGCTGTGTTTAAAATTCACCTACCGTATGTTAAAAAAAAGGTTCCCTATCAATGACAAATTTTATATTGTGCATTGTAGTTATGAACGCTCGATAAATACAAACTTCATTATTCCCATCCTAACCAAATAATAAAAAAATATATTTCCTATCTATAAAATATCCAAAGTCGTGTACCTATAATTTATTCGCATAATTTTAGAGTATTTTTTACTATTAGCTATGGTTTTCGCAGGTTTCATCGAATTTAAAAAAACTTAGTACACCATCTGCAAATTGTAGTTTTTTTTTTAATGAAAACAGAATAATATTAAATACGATTTAATAACAATAAACAATAATTTAAAATTTATTCTGCTCATTATGCTCTGCCTAATCAAATAATAAAAAATATTATCATATCAATAAAATAACCAAAGTTATGTACCTACCTATAATTTAATCACATAATTTTAGATATTTTAGATGCCTATTAATATTAATTATGCGTCAATGATAAATTAAAATTTACAAAATAAATAGCGCCGAGGAGTTCAATGAAAAGACAATAGGTAATTAGACCTGGCTTCAGCAATAAAAATAATTACACGACAAAGTATGGCAAATACATTGAGAGAAAAACTTGTTAGTATTTATTTCTTTACATACCTACTATCACTCCCCTCCATTTTGGCGTGTGTGAATTTTCTCAACTGTCACTTTTATTTTTAGTTTTCTTTTTTTATCGTCTGTATTTGGGATGAAGGTGGATAATTGACACACTGGAATGGTTTCGGAAACGACGAGGTTTATTTGGTGTTAATATATACTATATGGTTACATTTTTTATCATTTTCCTACGGAGCGCAAAATGTACGCGTTCGCGATTTTGCTGCTTGTCGCGATCTGAGCGCCAAAAAAAAAAAACCGTTGGACTCGCGAGCTGTGCACAATGCGACGTTGCCATACGTGTTTTTTCTTTGGACAATGTTGCCGGTCAGATATTATTTATTAGTGGTATTATACATTATTTAATTATTTTCGCAATCAGCCGTTATTATTTGTTGGCTTTGATACCGATTCGGGCGTCTCCAGGTACACAAAGACACACCCAAATGGGGACCATACGGGGGCGTCACAATCGCACCTCTCTGGAAAGGCCCGAATGGGGTCGGGCCAACTAAGGGCTGATTACGATAGCGTGTGTAACTGGACAGTGCGGTGGCTTGATAAGGGGTGGTTGCGTCTCTAGACGTTGAAGGATCGAAGCCCCACCGGTACGTCGGCGGCCGGAGAGACTCGGATGCAGCACTGTAGCATAGTGGTTCGCGGTTCCCGGGCCCACCGTAAAGCTGCTGAGAGAGGAGGGCGTCGCGCCCAGCCCTCTCAACACCCTCGGACCGTCGGCAAACGGAGAGTTTCGGATGCAGCACTACGCCGCTTTGTGGGCGTAGTGGTTCGCGGCTCCCAGGCCCACCGTACGGGCGGATGCTGAGAGAGGACGTCGCACCCAGCTTTCCCAACAGCGACCGTCCGAAAATCAGTCGATCCCTCACGAAAATGCATACCGGCGCATTACTTGACCCCCTTTTTTGCTCGCTTGCCCTGCCGCGGCTATCGAATTACACGCACTGCACTGATATTATACTAATATAATATGCGAAAACTTAATTTTATACTTAAAATGGCTTTAGAGTTTATAAAAATAATTTTAAAAATATATCAGGGCCCGAAATGGACCGGAATGCCATTCTGCCTCATACAACCGCTCCGGGTTGTAAAATTTTCCACTTCGAGCACTGAAATAACTTATTATACATCGCTTTCAAACACAAAACACTTAAAACTAACTAATCTATTATGCTAATGGCTGAGGATGCTGCTTGGCTGCTATCCGCTGATGGAGGCTGCTTTGCTCAGCTGAAGAAGGCCGCTTTGTAGCTCTTTTCATCATGGTGCATCTGGGCCAGGGCTGCTTGCAAGGCTCACAGACACGCTGCTGTTGACGAAGAGGGCTCAAGCGGCTGATGATGCAGGGCATTTGACGCCGTTTTCCCTCGTTGGAGCCAGGGTCTTGCCCGATACACTCGTCCGTGGGCCAAGTTCGCTGGCGGATGCAGTTGGTCGGGAGTACATCGGGAGCCATGACTTCACAATCCGGGTGTTTCTGCTCTTTTCTTCACTGGCTTGGCTTTGGCAGCATCCTCTTTCTACTGCTTATTATTATACTTTGTTGAGCGCCACCAGAGGCAAGCCTCTGGATGTTTCTTCCTCGCCGTTTCCTATTCCGGTGTTTGGATCTCAGGGTTGTGTGTCCGGGTGAAAGAAATTCCACCTGCTTCTTGATTCCAGACGATCAAAATCAAGAAGCGTAGTCCCACGTTGACTGGGGCCACTTATCACTCCCCTCCATTTTGGCGTGTGTGAATTTTCTCAACTGTCACTTTTATTTTTAGTTTTCTTTTTTTATCGTCTGTATTTGGGATGAAGGTGGATAATTGACACACTGGAATGGTTTCGGAAACGACGAGGTTTATTTGGTGTTAATATATACTATATGGTTACATTTTTTATCATTTTCCTACGGAGCGCAAAATGTACGCGTTCGCGATTTTGCTGCTTGTCGCGATCTGAGCGCCAAAAAAAAAAAACCGTTGGACTCGCGAGCTGTGCACAATGCGACGTTGCCATACGTGTTTTTTCTTTGGACAATGTTGCCGGTCAGATATTATTTATTAGTGGTATTATACATTATTTAATTATTTTCGCAATCAGCCGTTATTATTTGTTGGCTTTGATACCGATTCGGGCGTCTCCAGGTACACAAAGACACACCCAAATGGGGACCATATGGGGGCGTCACACTACTTAAGTAGGTATTTTGAAGATGCTCGACCAAACTGATCTATTTGATTATAAACTATTGTCAATAATGAATTTCATCAAATCGATCGTAAGAAATTTTCTCACCAACACCACCATCTGTAAATTGTCTTTTTTATTGAAAACAGAATAATATTAATTTTTTTTTTCAGAATCTGGATCAGTATGAAACACTGTTTTCATTTATGCATTTTATTTTGAAGAAATTTCTATTTAGCTAAAAAACATGCCTATTAATATTAATTATGTGTCAATGATAAATTCATTTTCAATAATAATAATAGCACACGTGTCACCGCATCAAAGCGGTCTTTGTATTAATTATTATTTTTATTACGATCGCCGGAGCTTCGGCCGAGGCAATGCATAAAAAAAGGTAATAAAAACCGCGCTCGCAAATAATAATGAGTTCGAGCGGCTTGACATTGTGGCGGGCAAAGGAAAAGTGTGCGATTCTCGTAAACACGAGTATCTTCCGTCTGAACGCTCCCATTTAGTTATGTGTAAATGCGGAATCTCCGCCACACAGGTGGCTTAAAAAAAGTGCGATACGGGTGTCTTCCGTCTGAACGCTCCCATTTAGTTATGTGTAAATGCGGAATCGAGCCACGCCGGTGGCTCGACACCGGAATCCCGTCTGAAAGAGGGCTAAGAGTTACATTACCCTAAATTACCCATTTACTGCGGACCTGTTAATTAATATTTAATTACCACATTTAACTAACATGCTAATTATATCTAATGACTAACTGATAGGCAACGCACTAGTTGCGTTGGACGCAGAATATGAGTCTTTGCATCAACCATATACTTAGGTCCGTTTCAGACGGGTCGCCGGTGTCGCGCTCGTATATAATAGGAAGGCATTTGTAGTCGAATAAAGGGGCCGTATTATGTTTATAAACGCCCCAGAGCTAATGAGTCAACGCGTGTCCGGTACTCTTTTCCGTCGGCCACTACATTCTCAAGCCGCCGATACACTTGTTTTATTACCGCAGCCAGTTTTATGTTGTAATTTATAACGCGAAATTATGCGTTGACTCGTTAGCTCTGAGGCGTTCATAAACATAATACAAAGGCCCGTTTATTTGAATACAAAGCCCTCCTATATTATATCGAACGCGACACCAGTGTCCCGTTTGAAACGGGGCTTAATTTTATTATAGGTTGATTGATATATTAAAATATTATGTTATAATATATTAAGTGTTACAAGATAAATTAACAATTAATATGCAATGTAATATGGTAAATATTGCAATTAATTTTAAGAATAAAATATTGAAATAATTAAAAACATGATTCCTCTATTTATTAGATGGCTGAGTATGTCAAAAATGATCAGCCATAAATTTTGTTTTTACCATAAATAATAATATAATTTTATTATACAAAGGTACTTATATTCTATTTTTGAAATGGAAACAATAATTTATTTACCCACGCTATCTTATTTTGGATGTATCAAAATAGAAAATAAAATTTCTTCATGCCCAAACAAGAGAAGTAATTATTTATGCTCCAAGGGCAAAAATGAAGAAAAAAACCAAAATTAAATTAAAACTACCATTCGGAAGCCATAATTTAGTTTTTTTTGTTTCACAGCCTGTAAGCTTGCACGTATAATCACTTGAGGGGGCTAAAGGTATCCGAGTTAGCGCTTTTAACACCCGAAGCAAGTTTTTTATTGCTTACGTGACTTCATTTTGTTTTGTTTCCCCAAAGAAACGGAATGGTGGCCAGCAGTAGATGGTGAAAGTCAAAACTTTAAGAGATTTTGCTGCCTCGTTTTTATTTATTTGGAAAGTTTTGCAACTGCCCTACGCAAGGAGCACATTACAAGCCTTGCCGCAAAAGATGAGCATTGAATTTAAAAAAATGTTCACACACTAACACTTTTCACTCATGAAACATAATATAATACATTTATTACGTGACAGCAAGGTATAGAATTGTAGATGAACATATAGAAATATCCACATAAACAAAATGACAATCAATTAATACAAAATCACGTTGTCAAGATATAGTTTTCAATAGAGAAGCACGCTAGAGCTTCAATCTACTTAACCTTTTCTTTACGATGAAAATAAAATCCGTCGGTTCTGGTGATGTCACCTTGTGTTACCGTACGAGATTATCAATATTACAGTAGGTAAAAGGAAAATCCTTATTTTCGCAAAATATATAAATCAAACAACGTTTCATCATTATGATCAAGATGTTGGGCTTTGTATTGCGTACTTCCCGGGACTTTTCGGATGTTACGGTACTAAAAATTCTCTATAACTCCTTACTTAGAAGCAGACTTGAGAGTGGGTCTATCGTTTGGGCCCCGCATCAGTTGAAGTACCGACTTATGGTGGAGAGAGTCCAAAAGAAATTTTTAAGACTCCTTTACTTTCGGCTGTATGGATATTATCCGTGGCTCTATCCGACTGTTTTTCTCTTAGGTATGCTTACATACTGTAGCTTAAAATTTAGAAGGGATCTTTATTTAGCTACATATTTTTTTAGACTTATACGCGGCGTAAATGTGAGCTGTAGGTGTTGGCTTGTGTGTCACGGCGCAGAACTAACCTGCCATTGGTAATGCCAATTTGGAGGGCTGTAACCATGTTTAATGAAATCGCTTCGGATATTGATATATTCCACTTACGTGAAGGTGAATTTAGGTGGACGTTGTTTTATAAGTTTTTAAGATAGGGTCTATCAAAGTTCACTCTGTGTGCTTCCATCTACTTTTATTTTTTTACTTATTTTATTAATTATTCTCTGTATTTGTATTTTTTAATTTATTAACACTTATTTTATGTCATGTCGTGAACGCTTTGAATTTATAATTTGTTATGTTCATTATATGTAAAATGAATAAATTTGATTTGATTTGATTATTATTGGCTACCATTTTATAGATTAAACAAACTTCTCCAACCTTATCGGTACATTCTATGAGATCCACTCATACTATTCGGAAAAGGTTTCTTTATTTTAACGCCACATTAACGGGGAAATAATCATATAGGTGTGAACAGAGAGTTTAGAATTTTGGTAGAATTTTTATACATTATTTTAGTAGCTGTGTCACGCCTGAGCTTCTGTGAAAGAATACAATATGGTAGTACAGATACTCAAGGTAGTAGGATAGGGATATTTTCTTATTAGGATGCTTGTAATAAACTCTACATCTACACTGACGACATGCCGATATTGAAAATGTCCGTTATAGGGAATATTTTAGAAAGTTTTCCACTATTTTTATTTGCATTATAATTACCTCTTTTGATGACGATTCTGAATCATATCTTTATGCTATTTCTCAAGATGTGCATGCAAACATGCAAGAAATTATCTTTTTATTCCTATAGGAAAGCGATGAACATTTATTATATAGTAAGAACATTTATCGTTACGATAGGTTATGTAACCTAATACCAGTAATGTAGTAAAATCGGTTAAAATAGTCAGGCTTTGAGAAAATCATATATACCTATGCATTATAATCTCACCGGGATTCGAACCCGAAGTCATGCTATGTCAACTACGGCCATGTTTATTTAAGTACACCACCTTCTTCTGGGACAAACGTAAGTTTGAAGGCTTGCTAATTACTAATTAATCTAGAACACAGTATTATTGCAGTTTGCCTACCAAATTGGTTTGATTACTTATTATCTTCATAGTTATCAGCGTCGGTTTTGATCTACACCTGAATGAAGGTTTACCGTAGCACCCTTCAATCGGTCTCTAGCGCTTTGCTGCCATGTACATTAAATGTCGAACTTGGCGAGTACCACTGTATGATTGTATTCGTCCAATGGTTGTCGACTTGCCCAGCGACTTTTCTTTTTAGGTCTTTTCACGTTATGCTAAATATCAACCGTTCGATGTTACATAATATTTTATTATCAAGAGATTATTGAACTCCAGCGTCGGACCACATGGAAATAAAAACTCGCACTTGGTATAGGGCAGTGGTCGCCAAACTACGGCTCGCAAGCCACATGTGGCTCTTTGTGAGTGCAGCTCTGACACAAATGCTCTCTGTCCTATTTTACATGGCTACCGTGAATTTAAAATTTAATGGACCGAGACTTTCGCGTTTATTCAAAACTTAAGTGTTTTACCGACCTGTATTATTTGTCGGTACAAATTGGCGCATAACAAGAAGTCAAATTTGGAGGGGTACTTTACAACTAAACACGCGTCATTTAGCACTAAATATCCTGTCGGTGATGCAAGGAAGAAAGCAGTTCAGGAACTTTGGAAGAGTCAAGAAAAATCTTGTTCTGTATTCAATTACTGAATACAATCTTCCAACAATGTTAATATTGCATGTTTTGTGGTTAGTACAGAGATTTCAAAGAGAGGAAATTAACAGTAAATTGAGAAGTCGTCTTATTGACGAGAACCTGGAATCATCAATAAGACTTAAAATTAAAAAAAAACATCAACATTCAAACCTGACTTACCCAAACTTTCCAAGGAGATGCAAGGCTATTATTCACATTGAGTGTTTGTCAGTCATTGTCATGATTTAATTTTATGGATACCTTACTAACAATTTAATTTTTACCAATAAATAAGATCATTATCAAGTATGATATCGAGTTTTATTCAGTGTACCTAGCTATAATTTAAATAAGACTTAAATCTTTAACTAAAGTTTATTAAGTTAATAAATAGTGTAGGTATCTACATCGGTATATAATTTCAGTTTAAGAAATTTGGCTCTCAAAAGAAATCTCAATTGTTGAACTGTTGATATTTGGCTCTGTTGACTAATGAGTTTACCGACCACTGGTATAGGGTAAGCGTAATTTCATGCCATTCCCCTCGGTTAAAGACCATGTTTAGCGCCTTTTGCTATCTCGGTAATCCAGCATAAAGATGTTCAGCCTCTTTGATGAACTGCTCCACCTCCCGTATAAAGTAACATAAGTCTGGCACCCGGCAGGAATTCTGCATAGATGCTATTGTTCCCATGAAAGTTTAATCGCATTTGCAACTTAAGAAATTCTTCCAATATTAGGGCATAGATACTCGTATCTGCATTCATGTTACGTCGGTTCAACTATAACGTTAGACTTTTTTTTTGATATACTGAACCTAAATATAATATATTGGAAAAAGTTGCGATTTTACGGGAGTCTATTTTTATACTGGTAAACAGAATAATAAATATGAATTATTTTATTCAAGGATTAAACGCAAAAATGTAATCTTTTTTGAACCTCAATAAAAAATAATTTTGATGCTATTTATATAAATAATAAAAAAACATTTTACACACATATTGTCTAGCTCAGCAAGAAAGTAGGTTTCGAGTTTTCATAAAATATATTGATATTGCTAAAATATTGGAAAGTATAATATTTAATATACATACTGAAATATAGAGAAAATAACCAAATACTTGACGAGTAAAGTACTTGTCAGATAAGAGAAAGGTTTGTTGTGTGTTTGAATGTTACTTGATACAATTTTTGACTTGATTTGACCACTCGGATTCCGGTGTCCTGATTAGGGATTCCAATCGCGAGATTACGGGATCCCGAGCTATTTTCTATTTTCCGGGATTAGTAAACATAATCCCGAAGATTTCGGGATTGATTTTTTATCAATTTTTATGGAAAATAAAATAAAAACGAAAATATAATAGAAAAAATACTTTTCATAACAAATAAGTAAATTAGAAATAAATTGAGTTTGAATAAAGTTTGATTTATACCCATAATATGTAAGTTGCCGATTCATTTTATTTTTTCACATAAATTAATAAAAATGAGAAAGATTGGAAAAAACCAATGCTTCGCACTTTTAACAAAGTAATTCCACCATGATCTCATATGTTTTACGGCAGTTTCATATTTGGCTGACTAATTAGATTTATGAAGCGGAAAGGCCATACACCACGATTTGTTTTACTACTTTAAATCTCGCTAACCCATTCATTAAGTTTTTACTATCAGAAACAGCAATCTCATATTAAATTCACATTATTATCTATATTACAATATTATTTACTCCATTAAACTTATGTATTTTCAAGATTGAACGTACACAATATTAACAATAAAAATACCTTAAATAGTATAAATTATACTAGATTTGTTTACTAGACTAGACTAGATTTGTAAATATAAAAAAATATATTAAATATGGAAAAAAGGCCAATCCCGTGACCAGTCCCGGGATTGTCAAATTGAATTTTGGCTCGGGATTGGATTCCCTAGTCCTGATACTAGATATCATCTTGTTTAAAAACGCGAGACTGGTTAAAGTATGTTAATTTGAATGGTGTCCGATATTGTCTTGAAAATATGGGGCGTGAACTTCTGATTGTGTAAGATTTTGCATTTTATTTTAGTATATGAACTCCATGACAGCTAAATTTAACATGTAAACAAGAAAAAAACTATATTAGAAAATCTATTACCATAGTTTATAAAGCCAAAGATCATTCACATAGTTTATAAGGTGGAGATCGGGATGCTGGTATGATCTGGGAAGATGTAGGAGACAGGTGAGTGACAGAACTTCTTGGAGGCACCGTGTGGTGTCTATGTACTCCAACTAAGGGGCGGGCATGACCGAAGAAGACATTTGTGAAGCAAAATTTCAACTTTTCGTACATGTGTATATTATCTCTTTGGTAATCCTAATTGCCTCTCTTAGATTGTGAGAGTTAAAATATTTCTTGTTATATTGTATGAATAGTATAAGATACAAGCTGGATGTTATGACTGAACAATGTGTCAGAGAGTAAAATGCAAAGTTAATTTCAATCAGCCCCCGGGGAGCGCTGAGAAAACCGGATTTCCCGGCCACCCCACAAAAGTACGCGCCTTGTCGGCTGCTTTGGCCGCGAATAAAAACCGCTTTAGTGCACATAAACGCGGTTTAGTGACGTCATTTCCTCCCTGCGCACTTTGCCGGGCCTTTGAGAATGGATGCTGAACATTTTTGGGGTCACTGAGTGGCCCTACGACGTCCGAAATGTATGCAGACATCCTCCCGTAAACAGGCTCTCGTGGACTCACAGATTTTGGACATATCGTGTAAAGTGGCAAAGGTTATCGTCAGGCGGAGTTTTTTGTATATACAAATAACAGTTTGTTTCACAACGCAGTTATGATTTAGGGTAGTCTTTATAAAATAAATAACCTTAATTTACATTTTTGTCATAATGGAGTCAGGGTTGAGAGCAAGGCTCACTATTATAGTCAGGCCGTGACACGAAACTGTAAACTTAGATGGTAGTGCTAGTTATTGCTCATGAAAGTAATATGGTAAACTGTTTATAAAAATTATGATTATTGCTTATTGAAATAAATGGTAATAATTTTAACGAAATATCCAATCAAAATTTTTCGTTTATTGAGAACAGGTTATCGCATTGAATTCGAAGATAATCAATAACTATCATTACTAGCGTAATTTTCAATACAATACCACGGCCTGAATATAGCGGGTTTTGGATTGTGAGGTAGTTTGTTTTACAAACAACCAATAAAACATATTTTAATATTTTAAGCACCTACGTCTTCACGATTTTTTATTAAATCTAATGGTCACCATAGAAAAAATCACTATGATAGAAATGCTAAAGCCAGTCGCCATAGACCAAGAGTTTGAAAGCATTTTTGGTTATTGACTTAATGATAGTTCACTGCCATGATGGCCGAGCGGCCTACGCGTCGGCTTATAATGTCGTGGGTCCCAGGTTCGAATACTGGGTCTGACAAATACACATATTGTTTTTAAATTTGTGTCTGTAGTCAGAATATGGACCTAATACGTTGAGCAAGTGGCTAACATCCATTTCTCGTAAAAATCTATTGGAGGCCCATAATATGATCTTATTAGGATCGGACATGGCCAAAAGAAAGAAAATCCATTAAACGCTAGAAATACAAATCCACCTATAAGATTCCATATATTTGGGTCTTTGGTATTTCTGCATACGGCATTTAGGAATTCGGAATTTCGCCTTTCACCCGAGAATGATATACATACATAATAAAAACAGTCATGCGGGTTCACGGTTCATATTTTTATTCAGTAGGCCCCATTTTTTACAACGTTTTTCTTAGCTCGTATTCTTATTTGTCCGGTACAAATCTTGCAATCGATTTTTAACTAACTTCCCGACTAGCTAGACATTTGAAACTTTTAGAATATATCAGAACACGATGTCAATGCATTTTTTAATGAATTCATTTTCAATTAATTCTGTTTTGTATGAAAAGTTATTTCGACACCATTATTGATTATTAGGGGTCTGGGGCCCTAGCAACTAAATTATTAATATATATCGTAACGCACTTACAATGGAAATCAATATGAATGTCAAAGTGACATTTCAGTATTATTTCTATCAAATACAATTTTTTTGATCGTTTAAGCTAGTCAAGTCAAGTTTATATGATTAAACAGAAAATTTAAAAACGTTTATATAAAAAGTTCTTTTTATCTTGTATTTTTTTTAATGTGAACCGAAAGATTTTACGCAAAACTTTTTTTAGGACAACCGTTGTGATAAAAAGAAATATGGCAATCAACTTAACTAATATCATTTGTAACAAGGCGTGTCTCGATTTTCTTTAAGGGGGGACATGCTCGTCGAAGGTCAAAATTGAGTTTTTATTGTATTTTCAAACCATGATCCTGGACACTCCTTAAACGTTGTAGATGATCTATTTATATAATTTTGAAGCCTTATTATCCTTTATAGTTATTTTAAACATTTGATGACTGCATGAAGTATTTTTGTTACATAAAATAGTATTCTTTTAAACCTCTCGCTCTAATGTTTTAGAATATAGTCATATTTCGGTACATAACTGTGCAGTGGTGTTAAGATTTTTTACATTTATTAATTTTTAAATGCATTTATAAAACCATTAGTATAATTAATTACGAGATAATTTTTGTAAAATATTCACGATAAAAAATTATTTTGACAATCTCTGTGATCCCAAATTTGACAAGAATTAGGCATTTTATTATTCAAAAAATCGGCAAGATTAACACATTTGAAGATGATTCTAAAGATACTTATTATAAGCTATGTCTTTGAACATTCAAGTGTGATAAAAATCTTATGAATAATGATTGCTTTATAATAATTATTGACCTAAGAATAAGGTAGTGTTTTTTTGAAATACGCCATTTCTTTTGTCATTCCCTAGTGGTTAAGCTACAACATACGGCCGTAGCCATAAAATGACAAACTATAATTAAAGTAGGGAGTAAAATTATGTTAACGCGCGTGTTTGAACATGTACCTAACCGAATTTTTTTTAATTTTTTTTTAAACGGTACATGTTCAAACACGCGCGTTAATATCATTTTACTTCCTACTTCAATTTTAGTTTGTCAATTTATGGCTACGGCCGTATGTTGTAGCTTAACCACTAGGGAATGACAAAAGAAATGGCGTATTTCAAAAAAACACTACCTTATTCTTAGGTCAATAATTATTATAAAGCAATCATTATTCATAAGATTTTTATCACACTTGAATGGTCAAAGACATAGCTTATAATAAATATCTTTAGAATCATCTTCAAATGTGTTAATCTTGCCGATTTTTTGAATAATAAAATGCCTAATTCTTGTCAAATTTGGGATCACAGAGATTATCAATATAATTTTTTATCGTGAATATTTTACAAAAATTATCTCGTAATAAATTATGCTAATGGTTTTATAAATGCATTTAAAAATTAATAAATGTAAAAAATCGTAACACCACTGCACAGTTATGTACCGAAATATGACTATATTCTAAAACATTAGAGCGAGAGGTTTAAAAGAATACTATTTTATGTAACAAAAATACTTCATGCAGTCATCAAATGTTTAAAATAACTATAAAGGATAATAAGGCTTCAAAATTATATAAATAGATCATCTACAACGTTTAAGGAGTGTCCAGGATCATGGTTTGAATATACAATAAAAACTCAATTTTGACCTTCGACGAGCATGTCCCCCCTTAACTGGAATACGCAGGACATAAACATTTCCCGATCAAGTAGTTTTACTGTTTCGTTTTACGAAGCGTTTTACTGTCGCTGTTGTGTAGCGGAATACTGGTAGAATTTTTATGTCATCATAGCAAACAATAAAGTATTGCCGTATATAAACAATAAATGATATATACATATGTTTGTGTGTTCTATTCCAAATGTTGTTTTACTACTAATATATGAAATGAACTTATTACCCCTTAAATCAGATTCGTGTCGGTTTTGCTAATATTACACCAGTTATAACATAAAAAAACAAACAATATAATGTATATTTTAGAGGATACATGACATTGAAATACAGGTATATCTCGAAGGCTTTTACTCTCCGTAATATTTTTGAAGTTATACTTCTTTAGGCGCGTTTGGAAAATCAGATCAGAGTGTATTTTTGGCGTGTGACATGTAACACATAATTTATTTTTTCACACTAAAATAAACGCACTCGATTGGATTCGAACCACCGATTGTTCGGTTATCAGCTGAATGCACTACCATTACGCCACAGTATGATACTCCAATCATGACGATTATACAGTATAATATTATTATAGTTTAGAATAGTTCCGTTGCCTAGGCAGCGGATTTATTATTGTCGGCCATTTGCAATTCCTTACGTAAACAAACTATTAAACGTCATAGTGGCAGTTGTTACTTTAAAAATAAAAACAACGATAAATAATTATATAATTTAGTAATATAAATTAAAGTGTATAGAAATAAACTAACGGCGTTCCAATAAGCTGTCCTTTTTTCGTTAAGTCGACTTTGCCACTTAACGATGTAATATCGTTTCATTCATTCGTTCAAGACATTCCTTATTGTTTCCATATACATTATCCATGGCCCCCACAAGGGGGGGGGGGGGACAGAGCTCTAGCCTGGGGGCCCGGCGAGGCCAGTCGATCAGATAAGTGAGATAAACACACAACACAACTTTGCTTCAATAGTAAAACAAATCGCCTGCGGAGCTATTTTCCTTCAATAATTTTATTACATAAAATTATATGGTTGTACGATAAAAATTTTAATTGTGTATCGACACTCGACAACTACTTAATTCAAATGGATGTATTAAAATACAAGAAAAAACACTAAATATACACATTAATTTTACCGCTTACACCATTTGGAAAACACTACTGTAGAGTATCACACCGCCGGGGCCCGCCAAAGATCCTAGCATGAGGGCTCGGTTCAGGATGTGGGGGCCATGACATTAATATTACCAGATACCTGATGACAGAACTGGACTATGCTCAGTTGAAAATGTCCCTCTGAGGCGGACGAAACCGATCCTAATTTATTGATTAAAAGTGGAATAAGTACTACAAAAAAATTGCGTTTTATTAAATTAAACAACAATACAACGCAGTTCCACCATGAATTGACAGTTAACAAAATAAAAGAAATTAAAATTATGTATGTTAAATATTTTTTGGCTGCCTACATAAAATTGACGTTTTTATTCCTAAAGTCGGCCATACAAATTGGCAAATAAAATGTCATAGTAGAAGTGTAAAATTCTCTTCGAATGAAACAATAATGCCAAGTCACATGACTAACTTAACCTGTAGATCAAAAGTACTTTTTTGCTTAAATTTCATACATTTAGGCTCCAACCATATTATAGAAGAAGGTTTTTTCAATATCTTTGGCTTGATAGTGATAGAAAATATATTATAATATTATTCTAATTTGAAAATTTGTATACTTACGTATTTATTTTCTATGTGTTGTTATTCTGTAATTAAAATCTAATCATTTTTTGTTTCTTTTCAGGTAAGCAAGATTTAACTCAGCATCAACTGTTTGAACTTCAGACAGGTATAATTACAGTTTATAATAATTAATTATTAAATAAATTAAATAGGATACAGATCAAGAAAAATTTCACAAATACTTGCAGTAATCTTTATAACATTAAATGTATTTGATGTAAAACATATATAATTTATATTTAGGCACTCATATTATTATGATTTCATAAAATTTCATACGTACATTGAAATTGATTCAGGATTGATAGTAAAATATTTATGGAATAAGTTTCCGATGGAAATGTGAATGACTCCTAAATATTTTATCAAGAGCAATCGTAAAAATATATGATGCCCAGGTTATGACATGTAAAACGTAAAACTATCTTTAAAGATGTAAGATCGTAACTTTGTATTCAATTCATTTCCAAAGGAGAAATATGAGAGTTTTATGATCGCAATCAACAGAATTTTAATACTTTATATGAATTTAAAACATCAAATAAATTCTGTAACAGTTGACTTTTCAATACGGATTCAGACGTGGCCTTCGAAATTAAACCAACACGAGTAATTATACCTCTCGGCTTGTGAAAGTATTGAACGCGATGCCAAATTAACTGTCACAGTGGTTTACTTAATAATGCTCCAATAATTAAATATAATACATAATATAGCATATATAACAGCAAAGGAGTTCGACAAGGTGATACAATGTCGCCTAAACTATTTACAGCTACCCTTGAAGACTTATTCAGGCAACTTGACTGGAGTGACAAAGGGATCCCCATAAATGGAGAATATCTGAGTCATCTGCGCTTTGCCGATGGCATAGTAATTTTTTCGCAAGACTCAGAAGACCTCCAAAGTAGAATGCAGGAACTCGCTGAAGTAAGCAACAAAGAAGGTTTGAAAATAAATGTAACAAAGACAAAAGTCATGTTCAACTACTTTGCGGGCCAAAAAGAGATGCTCATCAATGGCACTCAGCTCGAACAGGTGAAAAGCTACATCTATCTGAGACAACAAGTGTCTATAGATGGATGTAAATTTGATGAAATTGTTCGCAAAGTAAAGCTAGGCCGCCTGAATAATGTCTTCAAAAGTGACCTTCCACTCTAAAGCGCAAAGTGTTCAACCAGTGTGTGCTTCCCGTGATCACATATGCGTGTGAAACATGGACCCTAAGTAAAAGAGAGATCCAGAAACTTAGAGTAGCACAACATGGTATAGAGAGGTGCATGCTGGGCATAACGCGAAAGGACAAAAAAAGGAATGAGTGGATAAGGAAGCAGACAAGGGTTTGCGATGTAATATAGTTTATTAAAAGCCTTAAATGGAGATGGGCTGGACACATAGCCCGAATAAGAGAAAATCGTTTGACAAATATAGTCATCCAGTGGTATCCAAGAAGTACAAAACGTCCGCAAGGTAGACCTAGAGGCCGCTGGATTGATGAAATGATAAAGTTCTGCGGAAGTACATGGCAACGCAATGCACAGGACCGAGAGAGGTGGAAGCAGATTGAAGAGGCCTTGATGATGACCTAATATGTATTATATTTATTTATGGAGAATCGATTATATTTCTGTTAAAATAAAGTGTATATCAAACGATACTTGTATGTAGAAATGATTTGAAGTGAGACAGGCACGGGCAATGCAATAAACCATTCAAATATATCTCATCATTCGAAATAATGTTTGTGTTGACTAGTGTCTCAATTCTGTGAAACCAGCCAAACAACGATAAAAATGGTGTCGCAAAAAGTGTGGCAATTAAGAATTTTAAAATTTTTAATTAAGTGGGTGACAACAGAATGAAGAGCAAAAATAGTTTAAATTTTATCACGTGTGCTCGCAATACACACTATTTTTTTCTTTCAGATATTTTATTGACGTTTGCATGCATGCATGAAAGTAAAATATACTGACCAAATGTCTAGGAGTAAAGTTCATGGTAGTATGAATAAACTCTTGAAAGCAACATTGCTAAGCATGGCTCGCGTCATCCTTCGCTTGTCATAAAACATTTATCATCTCCCTCTTGCTTAAGAAGTTCGGACATGATATAGTCCATCACTAAACTAAGAAAAGAATGAAACATTTCCCTAGACCTTTGTGTACCCATATAAAATAAATGTATACCTACTGTTAAGTGCTGCAGAAATCCAGAAATCCATAGAGAAATATATAATACCCAGTGGCATGTATTATTTAGTACAGTCGGGGACAACAAAATTGAGCTGATCAATTAAGTGCATAAGAAAATAATTCTATATGAATCTCATTGCTAATGTTATTACCAGTTATTATTTTTTGTTAAGAAAACATATTTTATGGCCAAAAAGTTATTGGTTATTAATATACTTATAACACCTACGGTGGTCGTGCGGCTTGAGCGTTGGACTATCAAGCAGTGGGTCTTAGGTTCGAATCCTGGGTCTGGCAAGTACACATATTGTTTTTCAATTTGTGTGTGAGTCAGGGTATGGACCTAATAGGTTGAGCAAGTGGCTGACATCCATTTCTCGTAAAAAACAAAATCTGTTAATACAAACCTCTACTCTGTGAAGGCCCATATGATCCTACTAGGATCGACATGGCTGGAAAAAAAATATACTTATAAAAGATTCAGGTAGTATTTCATGATAGTTTATAAAATGACTTGTGCGTTCGGTATTCACCATTATACACCCACGATGGTTGCATGGCTTAAGGGTCGGCCTATAGCATCGTGGGTCTCAGATTCGAATCCTGGGTCTGGCAAGTACACACATTGTTTTTCGATTTATGTATGAGTCAGATATGGACCTAATAGGTTGGGGAAGTGGCTGACATCCATTTCTCGTAAAAACAAAATCTGTTAATATTACCCCCCACTCTGAGGAGGTTCATAATATGGATCACATTATGATATTATTAGGATCGGACATGGTTGAGAGAGATATTCACCACATTTTTTACGACACGTATTTCGCTCATTTATGAGGACCGAAAATTTAAACGTGAGTTTATGTAATTATATATTTGTCTTGGTATCTGTCTTTAACGCATTGGCTGTCTCTCTTTGATGTACGTAAATCACATGTGAAAAAAAATGCGTCTTTGTTATGCGATTGTATAAATATAACACACACGTTGCATTCCTCTCATGCGCGCTGTACTTATCGCTTAGTCACGTATATGCATTTCGCTCACACCTTTATTACCCGATACTAATGAAATTCAAGTAAAATACACCAGCTTTATCGAAATATATACATACCAATTTATATTGGTATTAAAGTCAACGCGTTTTTTAGCTATGGATATTGTTACCTTATAGTGCTTTTCAATAGTCTTATCGTTAGCTAAATAGTAGTGGCATCGGTTACATGTAAGTTGTACGTATGTAGTTCATCTTGGGACACTTATTCGTGCGCCGCAGGACGTGAAACATGAGTTCGTATAACATTTTATCAAATGACGAGTTCTTCGTTGGACATTTCACCGTGGAATACATTTGTACGTATCTTACAAAATGCGGCGATAGTTTGCAAATAGTACTGTTCCAATTAGATTAACCCTAACCTAACATAACCTAGTAAAGACATCTCCACATATTGTAGCATACGTACAAAAATATACTCCACGATGAAATGTTCAATGAAAAACTCGTCATTTGGTTAAATATTACACGAACTCATGTTTCACGTACTGCGGCGCACGAATAAGTGTCCTGCGGTGAACTGTTTACGTACAAATTTCCTGATACGAGTGGCATCGACAATATTGTTGAGAGGTAGAACTACCACCTGGTATTTTTTCTAGTTTTATAATTATTGTCAATACTATGAAGTGCGGAGTATATAAAGAGGTGTTGTAGTATGGGAAAGGGATATTTATTGATAAAATTCAAGTTATCATTGATATGGGGTATTAATTTTTAATATAAACATTGTAAGCAAGGTTTATTATTTTGTTAATTAATGTATTAGTGCAGTTAATAAGTTCATTTATTTTTAAGAATTTGAAACTTTATTATTTATTATGTATCAGAATATTGAAAAAAAATACTGAATATTCCAGTGAACGATTGTAAAAAAATAAATTATTGTGAGAATCGAGGCCAAATCTAACCCACACGATAAAAGTTTCAAGTTAAATAAACAATTTTTACGTTAAGTGTTCTGCTTGTATTTTTTTATATAACTAGTCGTAAAGTGCATACGGCTTTTTCAATTTGAATTAACAAACATAATACCAACTGCGACAATACATACAACTGAAAAAATATTATTTTTATCGTATTGTTTCACTGAATGTACCAGGGCCGCCGCTTCCTCCTGTACCTATGTAGATAATATTATGTGGGCGGCCAGACCAGAAGCCTCTTGATTTTAATTATCAACACCAGCATTTCTCAATAAAATTTAGTCAAGAAAGCCTTATATGAGTTATGTTATGCAACATGACGGAACCACTTAAATATTTGTAGTGTAGTACATATAAAAGCTACGCTGCTGGTGAATAAAAGTTTAATATCAAATACCAAAAAGTTAAAAGTAACATTTTCCCAGAGAGAATGAAGCTACACATAACAGGTTTATTCAAGTATGCGTACATCATATTGTGTACCCACGTTGCGAGTACTACATTCACTGCCACTGATAAATGTGTCGCTAGATTTCAAAATCAATTCAAGTCCAAAATAGATGAATAGGAGTAAAACAGCTTTTTGTTTTGTCAAATAAACAGACACAAGGGTGAAAGTTTATATTATTTCGTGTATAGAATATTTAAAATTAATAAATTCCACATTTTGATAATGCAGAAATATTAGAAAGCAATAGTTCTTCAGCAATTCACAAAAAAGTAAAAAATACCTAATGGTGGACTTGGCTGATTTTGAAATGGAGTGACACAAATGGAGGAGGTTTCTCACCATGCGAAATACTGATCCAAATATGGAAAATAACCAATCATAGTAATTTGCGTGTCGTTTCCTAGTATTCAAGTAGATATATGAATTACATCACAATGTTACGCTCCAGAAGGGGAGTACAGGCACATGCCATTTTCTTCGGTTGATTTTCGTCACCAAAATTACTGATAGATGCCGTAATTATAGTTTTGATGTCTTAATGTCAATACTAAAATTTGAATTATTGATTACACTGTATGTAAACAAAAGTTGTAATGTAATTATTTATTATTAACATTATTATAAACGTGATATTAATTTCTTGGCGGTATTTAGAATAACGCAGGTTAGTCGATTATTTCACCATACATCCACAAAGAATAATTTATAAATAATAAAATAAATTGAAAGAATCTTCTTGTCTCATAAGTTTTTATTATTGGTACTTATCTTTTTGAGACTTTTTAAAATTAGATTTTAATCTATTGATATTGACATCAGTACCTGTATCTTAGAGCCAGTATACCATCAATCCAATTTTACCGATATTTATGTATGTATATAAATTATCATATTATCTTTCTAGAACAATAATTACAATATAAAAAGAACTTTTTATATATCACGTTTTTAAATTTTCTGTTGAATCATATAAACTTGACTTGCTAGCTTAAGGGGGGACATGCTCAGCGTAGGTCAAAATGGAGCTTTTGTTCTATTTTCAAAGCATGATCCTGGACATACCTTAAACGTTGTAGATAATCTATTTATATAATTTTGAAGCCTTATTATCCTTTATATTTATTTTAAACATTTGATGACTGCATAAAGTATTTTTATTACATAAAATAGTATTCTTTTAAGCCTCTTGCTCTGATGTTTTAGAATATAGTCATATTTCAGTACATAAATGTGCAGTGGTGTTAAAATTTTTTAGATTTATTAATTTTTAAACGCATTTATAAAACCATCAGTATAATTTATATTGACATTATTATAGTTAAATATTTACGATAAAAAGTTATATTGATAATCTCTGTGATCCCAAATTTGACAAGAATTAGGCATTTCATTATTCAAAAAATGGGCAAGATTAACACATTTGAAGATAATTCTAAAACTACTCATTATAAGCTATGTCTTTGACCATTTAAGTGTGATAAACATCCTACGAATAATAATTGCTTTGTAATAATTATTGACCTAAGAATAAGGTAGTGTTTTTTTGAAATACGCCATTTCTTTTGGCATTCCCCAGTGGTTAAGCTACAACATACGGCCGTAGCCATAAATTGACAAACTATAATTGAAGTAGGGAGTAAAATTATGTTAACGTGCGTGTTTGAACATGTACCGTTTAAAAAAAAATCGGTTAGGTACATGTACACAAAATAGAAAAAAATTACAAGATAAAAAGAACTTTTTATATATCACGTTTTTAAATTTCCTGTTGAATCATATGAACTTGAGAATTCTATGTATTAATAAATACTTTTTTTGTATTTGATATAATACTGAATAAAATATAGAATACTGAAATGTCACTTTGACATTTCATATCGATTTCCATAGTAACGCACGTATATATCAATAATTTAGTTGCTAGGACGCCCTTAGCAACCAATAATAGTGTTTTAATTTTTAAGATTTTTTTTCCGAAATAACTTTCCATTCAAAAACGAATTAACTGAAAATGAATTCAATTCTACTTAAAGATGGCTAAAAGTATTAAAAAATGCATTGGCATCGTGTTCTGATATATTCTAAAAGTTTCGAATATCTAGGTAGTCGGGAAGTTAGTTAAAAATCGATTGAAAGATTTGTACCGGACAAACAACCACCGGACAAATAAGAATACGAGCTAATAAAAACGTTGTAAAATACTTAGTGCGAACCAATATAAATAAAATTGTAACTGTTAAAGTGCGCAACAATAATGATTCGTAGATAATTTACGATGTACTTCGGTTCAAGTAACAAATGACGAACTGATAAAGGTGATGTATTTTTATTACTGAATCATTTTTAGCTTCGGGTGACATTTTTTTGCATAAATACGGCTGTACTTCTCGTTGCGGCCCTGGATAGATCGCAAACATCCACTTCATACTATCTGTGTTTCGTCAAGGTACTTTTTCTTTTGTATTTCGTTTACTTGTCTCTAAGCGCTGTGGTGAATTTCTTTGTTGCACGCATGCTGTGGCTCCCTAGCATCCGAGGGGTTGAATAAAAAAAAAAAAACAAAATAAACTGTCTTCACGTATACACGAATTTCCCTTTTATTAGTGAAATGAATAGTAGGAGTTCACCCTTTGGCAATGGATATAATATAAACCAGAAAAATATACCACCCTGACATACTAACATAACCCTAACATACTGCTACCTCGAAATGAAGAAAAAACGTTATATATGTATTTAATTCAATGAACAATATTATTGTATTATGATAGGCCGTAAAAATGGACGAATGAGAGGTAAATAATAATAAATAAAATACACATAAAAACTTTTATTTTTATTACCACGTTTTTATTAGCTCGTATTCTTGTTTGTCCAGTACACATTTTTTCTTGTTTGTCCAAGATTTGTATTGGACGATTGAAGATTTTTAACTAACTTCCCGACTAGCTAGACATTTGAAACTTTTAGAATATATCAGAACACGACGACAATGCATTTTTTTAATACTTTTAGCCATCTTTAAGCAGAATTGAATTCATTTTCAGTTAATTCTGTTTTGTATGGAAAATTATTTCGTAAGAAATCTGTAAAAAGTAAAACTATTATTGGTTGCTAAGTGGGTCCTAGCAACAAAATTATTAATGTTAATATATACGTGCGTTACTATGGAAATTAATATGACATTTCAGTATTATTTCTATCAAGTATATTTTTTTTTTGATCGTTTAAGCTAGTCAAGTCAAGTTTATATGATTCAACAGAAAATTTAAAAACGTTGTATATAAAAAGTTCTTTTTATCTTGTAATTATTTGAATTGAGGTTTCAAATTTAGAAGAAGGGAACATTAATATTTACTGAAAACATATTTTTATTTCAGATTGTATCGCGTTCCTAATTTAAAATGTTCAAGCGTTGGTAGGATTTCGAACTATTTTTAAATGCAAATAATATATCACGCGGATAAGCATCAGTGACGTATTTATATTGTTAATTTTTTTTTGATATTGGATGATAAAAAAAACAAGATTTTCTTAAAGGTTATGCAAACTTCTGCAAGGAATCCACGGTGTGAGGAGGCCGGGGTCTTTCCTGACATTTCTAAGCCACATATTTCATTTTTTTCGCAACCCCATAAATAAATCATGTCGGCCGCCGTGTGACACACATACCAACGTACATTATACATACACACGAACGCACACTTACTCTTTTCATAGTGCGTAGGATTCTGCAACGTGCCATGGTGTTTTATAAGATTCTCGAAAAAAATATTTTTTGAATTGTGTTTGTCTTACGAGTATCTCAGAAATTTGAAACAAATATGTTTTATGTATTTATATATTTTACTGCAAATAAGAAAACATGACTAGTCTTTCGAGTATTATTTCAAGCGCCACCTTGCTATTGTAATAAGAAAAAAATGTAAAGATAAAGTTCTTTGAATTTAAAACTAAGGGCCATATAATCCAATTTAGACATACGTTTATCTTGTATGCGCATGAATCATGACGTTGTGGTTGAAGTAATACGTTTCCGTTTATTCAGCTAGTTCTTTGTGAACGATTTGAAGAAAGAAGCAAGTCAGACAGACGCGATTGTTTTCCAGGAGTTGAGGAAGTAGTTCGTAAAATGAAATGTGAAAAATGAGGAGAATTTTTTTCTACGTAATTCAAATGACTTAATGAATCAGAACGAGTTATGAAAATGTAATCGACGCGAAGACTTTCAGGTAACTCATTTCGCATATCTACTACGCATAGTTGTATTTATGCAATAGTCAGCCGATTTCAGATCTCATAAGAAATAGTGCATAACGATACACAATGGTCACATGACAGCCCCTGTTAACATAATATTGTGTATTGCAAAAATGATTCAAGTAAAATAATATACGTTTCAATGTCGTCACTTGTTGCTGGCAAAAGAAAATCGTATTGAGTATATGCCGATTATCTAGAACACGAAAGACTAGCAGTATGAAACATGTCATATTATAGTAAGCAAACTATCGAAACTATATTGATAACTATTGTATGTGTGCGTCGACTGATGTAGTGTTGCAATGCTTATAAAGCTAGAATTTATCTTTAAATATTAAGGACACTTGAATCCGCGGTGCAAAAATTTATTAAATTAAACACCGATAAAGCAATAATTAAATTATATAACGTTTAATGTATTATATACAATGTGAGTCGCATAAATAGTAACGTACATCACGCGAAAGTGAGGCGACTCAGCGCCATCTTTGGATTAATAAAGCCTGAGCATAACTTTTTGCACAAGCAACGAGTGGTCCACTGTTTAGCTGACAAAATCAGATCCTAGATTGCTTGACATATTGATCTGCCCTTTCTCGTTGCAAATTGACTTATAAAAAATTCTCAAATCAGAATATAATATTGACTATCAGTGTTATTTATAAATAATATACTTTCCTGTTATTCATCAGTTTTTAAAGTCAAACTAGTCCTTCACACAAAAACCGGTGGTAATATCAAACACGACAGACGCGTCAGTATGATCATTGTATAGAAAAATGACAGGCAATGACAAGTCATCCATTGACAACAACAGGAGGGGTGAAAAAGGTAGAACCAGTCGTTGTGAATGTATCGGCTTTCTACTTGAGTCGGCAATGGGCGACTACAATGTGCAAGCAATGTCTCAAAATTGGAGTAAAAGGAGACACAGAATTTCTGGAGCTTATTGTAATGGATGGAGTTTGTGGAAAGTAGGCAGTGGGGAAAGAAGACGTTTTATGGAGGTGACCAATACTCATTATGAGGAGTAGTTCCGATGATGAAGATGATGATGTATTATTGTTTAAAATTATATTTTTATTTACTTAATAACTACGGTTGTAGTACCTACCATTAAAAATATTATACTTCAGACAGCTTACCAAAACAGTTCCAGCAGAAACATTTCTTGTCCATAAATAGGCATATGGGGAAGCTTATATTTTAGGTAAAAGTAAGCTGAAGTGATGCGACCACGAATCTGACATATTTTATTTCGGAGGCGTCCCGCGTTTCGGAAAAAGCGCATTATGAAAAAGAAACGCGGGAGGGAATATAATATAACAGAAACATAACTAATGCATATTCAACTATCCCTGTAGAATTAATAAGTATGTAGCGAGTATTTTTATGTTGGCGATTCTGTTATGCTATTTTCGAAATTGGAATTTGAAATAATTTTAACAGTTTCTAGGATAAAATTTGAACAATTTAAACTTAGAATTTAAACAATGTAAGCAGCACATACAAAGCGAATGTTGGATGATGTGTAAAAATGTTCTTTGAAATAACATGAATTTCATTACAAACTGTGATAACTAGTTTCAATATAGTCGGATCCATTTAAATAATTATACAAAAAAAAACTCACTACAATAGACGTAGATATAAATATGTCAAATTATTTTTATTTAGTACTAGCTGAAGTACCCGGCTTCGCACAGGGTCGCTTCGTGGTTATATTTATCTTAGATATTTGAAAAATAATAAGAGGTAATTATTTTTTTAATATTAAAATATCTGTGTAATACAATATGGCAATATGAAAATAATTCTAATAGGAGTAAAGGTCAAACATAAGAACACTAAATTAAAATCGAATCCAAAATATGAAAACGTTATTAATGTTATTAATATGTAGTAAAAAAAAATCAAAATTGGATGGAACAAACAAACAACAAACTTTGTATTTAATATAATAATAATTTAGAAACCTTCGCAAGTATGCGCACAACAACTGACAAAAGTTTCATCGCAATCTGATGAATGGTATAGGAGCGCATACGAATAGTAGAAGAAGATGATTTTCTAAATCAGAAATCTTCGTGGGCATGCGCATGACAACTCACCAAAGTTTCATTGCAATCGGATTAATGGTATAGGAACGCATACGAATAGAAAAAGAAGAAGATGGTTGTACTAATTCAAAAACCTTCGCGGGCGTGCGCACAACAACTGGTCAAAATTTCATCACAATCGGATGAATGGCATAAGAACGCATACAAATAGAAGAAGAAAAAGATGATTGTACTAATTCAGAAACCTTTGCGGGCAAGGGCACAACACTTGATCAAAATGTCATTGCAATCGGATGAATGGTACAGGAACGCATAAGAATAGAAGTAGAAGATGATTTTCTAATTCAGAAATCTTTGTGGGCATGCGCACGACAACTCACCAAAGTTTCATTGCAATCGGATGAATGGTGTAGGTACGCATTCGAATAGAAGAAGAAGATGATGGTTTTACTAATTCAGAAACCTTTGCAGGCGTGCGCACGACAACTCACCAAAGTTTCATTGCAATCGGATGAATGGTATAGGAACGCATACGAATAGAAGAAGATAGAATGAAGAAGAAGAAGAAGATGATGATTTTTCTAATTCAGAAACCTTCATGGATGTGCATACAACCACTTACCAAATTTTCATTGCAATCGGA
The DNA here is from genome assembly GCF_057557595.1 of Rhyacophila brunnea. Taxonomy (NCBI): domain Eukaryota; kingdom Metazoa; phylum Arthropoda; class Insecta; order Trichoptera; family Rhyacophilidae; genus Rhyacophila; species Rhyacophila brunnea. The sequence continues at coordinate 2,919,325 of NW_028232859.1, forward strand.
TGAATGGTATAGGAACCAAGGAAGAAGAAGAAGATACTTGTGCTAATTCAAAAACCATTGCGGGTGTTACCACAATAACTGACGAAGGTTTCATCGCAATCGGATGAATGGTATAGGGACCATACGAACAAAAGAAAATAGAATGAAGAAGAAGAAGAAGAAGAAGAAGAAGATGGTTGTACTAATTCAGAAACCTTCGCGGGTGTTGGCACAATTATTGACAAAAATTTTATTGCAATCGGATGAATGGAATAGGAACGCATACGAATAGAATAATATAGAATAGAAGAAAAAGAAGAAGAAGAAGATGGTTGTACTAATACAAAAACCATTGCGGGTGTTACCACAACAACTGACGAAGGTTTTATTGCAATCGGATGAATGGTATAGGGACCATACGAATAAAAGAAGATAAAATGAAGAAGAAGAAGATGGTTGTACTATTTTAGAAACCTTTGCGGGTGTTAACACAACAACTGACGAAGGTTTCATCGCAATCGGATGAACGGCATAGGAACCATACGAATAAAAGAAGATAGAATGAAGAAAAAGAAGAAAATGATGATTTTTCTAATTCAGAAACCTTCATGAATGTGCATACAACCACTTACCAAAATTCCATTGCAATCGGATGAATGGTATAGGAACCATACGAATAAAAGAAAATAGAATGAAGAAGAAGAAGAAAATGATGATTTTTCTAATTCAGAAACCTTCATGGGTGTGCATACAACCACTTTCCAAAATTTCATTGCAATCGGATGAATGGTATAGGAACGCATACGGGACAGACAGACAGACATACAGACAGACAGACATTCATTTTTATATATCAGTATAGCCTATACTCTTCCCGCAAGTGCAAGCAATAAGTTTACAAAGTTTTATCGCAATCGGATGAACGGTATGGCTGCGCATTAAATACGAACAAACAAACACACAAACACACAAACACACAAACACACAAACACACAAATATTAATTTTTATATATTAGATTCAGTATGCAAAGTGTACATTGGTATGAAATTTTCTGAAAATATTGCGAATTTCTCTAGTGATTCAGGGTATGGATTTTTTCTGCTCGGTGCTTACATAATCAGTCAATACAATATTGTGTATCTCGATCGAAAAATTTTCTCCCATTTCTCAAACCCGGAGTGACCAAATAAATGGTGTACATGAAATCCTCGTAAAAACCCTGTTGTCACTTTCAATATTATCGACAGTAAACATTGTCAATATAATATGTACATACCAGGGAACTCAGAAATAATGGGAACTGAAATACATGAACACACACGTGTCAAGAATACGTTTCACGTCGAATACTGAAAACTGCACTATTGCACGTGTATAATACATGCTCAATTTTTGTATGACACTCACACATTCAAAACCCTGCATCAATATGCGGCGTATTGAATATAGCCTATCGGTATTCTATTTATTATCTGTTCTGTAGTACATACCTACTATCTTAATCGTATTTATTTTAGTTTAACAGATTCAAATTGACAAAATGCCAATATTCCTCTACCTAAAAATATTATTTGATCGAGTCAGCGAATATATGGCGTTTACGTCAATGAACATACGAGTAGCTGGGAATTTATTATTGCAGTCATATAATTTGATATTACGAAAATAGATATTTAATTTTTAATTCGATATCTCTACAGTATTAATATTATAATGATTGAGCGCAATGTTTACAGGTGGCGCTGCCACCTCGTAATTTTTCCTGGGATTTTATACAAAGTGAAAAATGGTACCGTTAAAATTGAATGTTAAATTAAATAAATATCTATACACTCGTATTATGGCATGGCTATAAAATATGTATTCATATTGAGCGTAACACTGATTTGATCACGCTCCGTCCAAAATTGAGTCACGTAGTAGTCTGGAAGTTGTGTCGCGCGCCTTCTTGTGCCGCAAACCGGCACCGAAATCTACCACAGACCAATTTGACAATCAAAGAAATGGGAGGTGTGTGATTTTGACACCCATGTCGCTTGCCTCGCGATCGTTGTCGTGGATTTTCATCAACCCTTATAGAGAGATATAAATATACAGTACACTCTCATGCTAATCCGCCGTTATTTATACTACTTTAGTTGAAAGCACAAAATCAAGCTCTATAATCATAATTCGCCGGTATTCGATTGTCAAATTCAGAAGTCCGCCGCGTACAAGTATACAACGCAGATGAGACGGGTTTATTTTGGAGACTTTTATTTCGTTAAACGTTTGTTCATCGCGAAGAAAGTAATGTACCAGGGAGGTATGTGCCCAAGTACCCCATCACAATTATGCCGTGCTTCAATGCAACCTTTTGGTCATAGGGAAAGCCAGGAATCCTAAGCGATTCAAGAATATCTGCCTCACTGAACAACCGGTTGTGTCAAGTGATTTACTGTTTAATATTTAGTTGATAAACTTAGTTTATACATACATATGTATAATTTAGTAAACACTTGATTATTAAAACTATTACGTTAATTTCTTTTATTTTGTTAACTGTCAATTCATGGTGGAACTGCATTGTATTGTTGTTAATGTGAATGTTAAAAATGTCCCTCTGAGGCGGACGAAATCGGTCCTAATCTATTGATAAAAAGTGGAATAAGTACTAAAAAAAATTACGTTTTATTAAATTAAAACAACAATAAAACTATTACGGTTTAATTGATAAGATATAGATCCGTGCGTCGGTTAATAACTTGATTTAAAACACAAAAACCCATGCCCAAATATAACGCTTTTTGATAAGCATTTCCGGTAAAAACTAATAGTTAATTTCATCGTAATTAGATAGGATGCCAGTAGCTTAATTAATATAAAAGCACATTGGTGCAAATCCAGTAGTTATAAATTCAAGTCCCGTCGGGCGTCGTATTTTTTTTACTGTCAAAAAAGACCTTTTATTGTAGACACACCTGAGGTGTTTTCAAATTATTTATGTTCACTAGCAATGATGCTAAAGTTAACATTATGTTTTAAATTCATGATGTAGCACTTTGCAATTACGTGAGAGATTGAAAAAAATCTACAATATCGTGTATCTAATTATTGAACGGAATCGAATAAACGTGTTCAGGAAAATCTCATTATACCTTAGTTAAAAGATCTGATAAACTTGTTCATTATAAAAGAACACGTTTATATTATAAGTAAGCTTTATTATAAATAATTTATGTTGTTATAATGATACGGTGATAAGCGAATGGAAATTGTGTATGTTTCCTAATTGGGACGCCGTACTAAAGGAAAAGAGAAAAAAGGAAAAGCATAAAAGAAAAAAAAACTGGTTTACAGATTCTATCATTAGGAGGAAAGTTTTCTTTTGAAGAGATAGAATATAGATAAAAAATGCAAGCCATTCAATATTTATTTTACACTTCGTTTGGTGTGTTATAATTTTATTTTATAACTTTAAATCTTCTCTAAAAGATATACATGTAATATAATGAAAGTTAAGATAAAAAAGGTTACTCAAACTATTGAATAAATGAGCTGGAAATCATTTCAGATTTTTTTGACTATAATTTCTCGTATAAGTCAATACAATTGAATACGTGTATTAATTAAGGCGCTAAGTACCAAAATAATAAAAACTGACGTTTTTATAGAAAAATGTTCTACATACCAACGCCAATAACTTCAACTATAGTCTAAGTGCCTCAAGCAAGTCAAAAGAATACAGCAAAATAATTAAACCTGTCGACGTTGTAAGTCCGTTGGCGTGTTTTATTTATAATGGTGTAAGTAGCACTGCAGTGGTCAACGGCATTCAATATAAAATAGCTGACGATGGTGTGTTGACACTTGCGAGCTCTTAATACCTAAAATTATGGAAGCTGCCGTGATTGCTTCACACTGTAAAACTACATTTTTCAAAAGGTCTGGTTCATGAAATTTTACAGCAATGACTCGGTATTTTGTAACTACAGGCAATACTACTTTTTGGTACTTAGAGCCTTATTTAATACACGTATTCAATTTTAATTTAATACATGGTTTGCCAAAACGGGCGCTACCACTTCTTATAGCCGCTGGATGGATCTCGGGGAGACGTTGATGAGCAAGTGATTAATAAGGAAATTTGTTTTGCCAAACATTTAAAAGACTCTTTTTTGGTATAATAGTCCAGACTATTTAGTACCTATAGATTTATATATTCAATATATAATTACTACGTAATATATTTAATTCGAGTTATTTTCAATTATTAAAAGATGTTTTTCAAGACACGTTTGGTCAATGTAATAAAATATTGTATGAAGTATTGACTGCATAATATGATAGGTAATACGGATATAGAGCAAATATTTTACGATGCAATAAAAATATATATTGCAATCTGAAAAACCCACATAAAATGGCGATTCTATATTATTTTTATGATTTTACTGGATTTTTAATGATCTGAAATACCAGCGATTGATCAAAAAATGGCTTATCTCAAGAATAAACAACTAAGAGTTTTAAAAATGTAATATATATATATTCGATAGTCTGACGTTTTATAAATTTGAATTATTTGAAGTGTTCTTTATTCAAAAAGCTTGTTCTGATAAAATGAAACGATTAAAATAATAAAATGATTTTCGAAGAGGTAGCTCACGAAATTTTTTTTGAGCCACTTACGTGTCAGATCTAGTATATATCAATAAGCGTCGGACTTTTCAGCAATTACTTACTAAAGGACAATACCTACTCAATAATAAATTCAAGTGCTAGGAATGCTAGGACCTAGGAGTGTTGGGCCATATGTGATATGCAGTAGAAGTTTGAAGGAGAAAATTTGTACATAGATACGTGAGGTAATACATAGTATTAATTTAATGTATTAGATTTCTTAAATTTATTTTATGTTATAAACATATAAACACGGTATTGAAGATTTTTTTTCAATCTTTCACGTAATTTCAAAGTGCTACGTCATGAATTAAAAACGTAATGTGAACTTTGGTATTATTATTAGTGAACATAAATAATTTGAAAACACCTCGGATGTGTCCACCATAAAATGTTTTTTTTGTGGAAAAAAAAATACAACGCCCTACGGGGATTGAATATGTCTACTGGATTTGCACCAATGAGCTTTACCAATTCAACTACTGGCATCCTATCCAATTACGATGAAATTAACTATTAATTTTTACCTTAAATGCTTATCAAACTGCGTTATGTTTGGGCATGAGTTTTTGTGTTTTAAATCAAGTTATTAACCGATGCCCGGATCACTCCAAATTTTAGTTATAACGTATTTGCACTTATTTTTTATGTGTCGCTAGATTTCAAAATCAGCCAAGTCCATAATAGATGAATAGGAGAAAAACAGCTTTTTGTTTTCTCAAATACACAGTCACAGGGGTGAAAGTTCATATTATTTCGAGTATAGAATATTTAAAATGAATAAATTCCACATTTTGATAATGCAGAAATATTAGAAAGCAGTAGTTCTTCAGCAATTCACAAAAAAGTCAAAAATACCTAAAGGTGGACTTGGCTGATTTTTAAATGTAGCAACACATATATTATATATATTATAAAAAAATATTTTATGGTAATTACTGTCAATTATTGTTAGTGGAAATATATTGTAGATTTTTTAAACTTTATAGTTAATATAAAGATATAAACAAATAAAACTACTAAAATTCAATTTTTAAATGGTAAAGCAAAAATCAATGAGTGAATGTGAATAGCATACATAAATGTGTGATATAATTTAATGTCTATCTATTGATTTGATTATCAAATTTTGCCTAAACAATCGGTGTTATATTATAATTTCTCATGCCACAGAGAAATTGAGTGTATTTAAATTAATAAACTTTCCAGGTAACAGGTTGCGATAATATTACCTGAATTGGGGTTTGAATTTGGGTTTATTATTCAAAGAGCTCTAATTACTATAGCCATCATAAATAAAGGCAGCTATAATAATGATTTTTGATTTTAAATTGGTACAGAAACATCTAATGTCATTAATTATCTATGATTTAATTACATTTGTATATGAAAATCATTTTAATATGTCATTTAAATTAATAAGTATGTACTGATACCTCACCCTCCCCGCACATCTCAAAGAATAAGTATGCCAAGCATATAATATACACAGGACGAATATAAATAATTTTATTGTTGAATTGAAAGTATAGATATAGATAATATGAAGTGACCATTTATATAACGTTATTATAAGGTACATGAACACTAAACATTTTGCATAGCGGTAAACATTTTTTCCAAATTGCCCACGCAGGCCGGGTGTTTACTTATCTGCATATAATATCGTGGGTCCCGGGTTCGAATCTCGGATCTGAGAGTATATACATAATTAATAGCTTGAGTAAGTGACTAATATCTAAAAGGAAAATCTGTTAATACAACCTCCATACTGCGGAGACTCATGTTTCTTATAATCGAATACGATAAAAAAACTATTTAATTATTAATAGGTACAGCTAGACTATGTTTAGGCATTTTTACGAATGCCGGAAAGAAAATACAATATAATTACAAGATAAAAAGAACTTTTTATATACAATGTTTTTAAATTTTCCGTTGAATCATATAAACTTGATTTGACTATCTTAAACGATAAAAAAAAATGTAATTGATAGAAATAATACTTACTGAAATGTCATTTTGACATGTCATATTGATTTCCATAGTAACGCACGTATATATTAATAATTTAGTTGCTAGGACCCCAGACCCCTAGCAACAAATAAAGGTGTCGAAATAACTTTTCATTCAAAACAGAATTAACTGAAAATGAATTCAATTCTACTTAAAGATGGCTAAAAGTATTAAAAAAATACATTAGCATCGTGTTCTGATATATTCTAAAAGTTTCAAATGTCTAGCTAGTCGGGAAGATTGCAAGATTTACCGGACAAAGAACCACCGGACAAATAAGAATACGAGCTAAGAAAAATGTTGTAATAAAATAAAAATGTAAGTTAAACACACAATTGAGATATACGGGTGGGTTATAATGATAACAACAGAATGCATGTCGAGGCTTCAAATGCTATGTATCTAACAGACTAGAACGCTCTCATTTTGGATTCATGAGTAGGATGTTTGAACTCCGCGGCTTGGTCACATCGATATGTAGGTATGTTTAAATACAGCATAATATTATGGTCCGAATTAGCAAACTTCCTAACAACCAATCCCCGTAAGACAGTGCTCTCCAAACTTTATGTTACTACGCCCCCCTTTAAAAAAATATAATTTTGGCGCCTTCCCCCCAAAAATAATAATGGTAAAACATGTATCAATACAAAAAAATAACATAATACTACCAACGTTTTCAACGTTTATATATGTGTATATTATATATATATATATATTCATATTTAAATTAAATGATTTTTAATGTGATGGGTGTGTTTGTTTTTTAGCACAAAGTTAATCATATTTAACTTATTTAGCGCTAACACCGCGACTGGCGCATTTGGAGTCGTTGGCCATTAGATATAATTAACGTGTTATTTTGTTATTTAAATGTGGTAATTAGAGGTATTTAAAAGGTTAGCAGTGATTGTGTTAAGTGTCATTGAGGAGAGTGCTACTCGTAGCTCTTTGTCTACTACTAAACGGGCTCGATATTTGGATTTCATTGCAGCTAATGCAGATAATCCCGTTTCGCATAAATATGATGTTACGAATGGCAGCAGTACTTGCATTGCTTTGCTTGACAAAATATTATATTCTTGATTTCGAACCAAAATTTATTTCAAAGAACTATCACATAATAATTCTATCAACTTTTACTCTTCAACAGTAGTCAATCCAAATTCATCCTCCTGTTCACACCTCCCTTTGCAATAGTCTGCGGCTCGCCAGGGAGGCGCGCCTTCCAGTTTGGAAATAGCTGTCGTAAGACAAGGCCTTGTCCACATGGCGCGTTTTGACTTGGGTGCATTCCAGGTATATGTGACCTCATTGAGCTGTCCACAAGCACTTGCGCTTGCCGCACACAGTTGAGGTACAGATGTCCATATGCACTTGCGGCGAATCGCGGTGAGGCCTAAGCCTGTTTAATTATTTCCACACCGTGTAGGGAGTCAGTTTATTTTTTCATGAAATTTATGCTCGTGGTCTAAATACTTGTAATACGTATTTATAATATGGAAAACTATGTAGTCCCAGATTCACTAAGGAATTCGAATATCTATTTCGTTTGTAAGGGTTGACTGTATTTTCCTATTTTTATTACTCTGTCGGAAAATTGTCAGCGTTTCATTGAAATTTAGAAACGCTCCCAAAGAAACCATTTTTGAAGTGTGCCGTGTAGGAAATAAACAATTCCTTCAAAGGGAATAAATACCGTATTTAACATTCTAATTATATTTAAAACTTTATACAGGCTGTGTTGAATATTTTACATTATGTTTGTTCATTTTAAGCCATCTATCAGGAAGCGCATATTGCCAAATTTGCAAAAGCTCAGTTTTATTTATTTTTCTGTTGTAGAAAAGGAGGTTTTAGGTCGTTTTTTATTTGATGTGTATCGTTACGCAAGATTTAACAATTAAATATTTTTTATTGAAAACACATAATTTGAACAACCGTTGAAATATACATATTAGAAAAAATCTTTGAAAAAGTTAACTCAAGTCCCACATCCATTGCATTCCGGGAAACGTTAACTCCGTTTCGCATGCAGAAAATAATTGTCGCGCGGTATAAAGTCATGCCACAATTTTTCATAATTGAGCTTTAATAAAATTTTAATTTAAGAAAAAAAGCATTTACCCTCAATTTTAATGATTTTCTGTAATAACTTCTTTAATTATTAGTAGAACGAAAATATATTACACCAAATCATCAATTATCATGCACCCAATGTCTGTGCCTTTTTTTATTAATATTAAACCAAAATCATTCAAAAAACGTTTCTTGGCTCTCCTGTAAAATTTGTTCTGTGTGGGTTACACCCTTTTTCCTAAACACGGTCAATATGTGTACACGTCTGCGAACTATGTCGCGCGACTTTGTATCGCATGATAATATTAGCTGGGTATGAAACAGTGATTACTGATTAAGATACCGATACAATTACTAATTAATAATGTATGGTTGGGCCAATTATGGTAGCCATAATTCAATACAAATCTCTTACCTACCTCCCACCATTAAACTTTGTGCGTCAGGCACAGTATTAATAATTCAGTCATTGTTTATCGTCATTAGTGGCATAAAAACCTGTTTACCTGTTACACGTCGAAACGTTATTACCGGTATAAATTTTGAGCGTCGATCGCCGCGACACAGAGTGACTCAACAAGAAGTTATTTTTGCGACCTTCGTTACCGCTGACGTGGCGTGTGCCATCTATATTAAGCTCATCTTAATCCCAAGACAGTATACCTGCAAGAGTGATAGTACTAGTGGGCGGGTGCGGGAATAAGGAACCAACCCAGCGCGTCCGCCTTATCGACATTAAAGGTTATTGCCTGGTATCCCTGTATTGTATAACTCCCCCGCATCCAAATTATTCCCTTCCTACAGTCCACTAAAAAGCGCCACCAATGTATACATAATATTTCATTAAATAAAAAATCGTTTAATTAAAAAAATATATTAACCGAAGTGCAAATACATAAACTTTATTATGTTTTGTTCAATGAATAATATACAAGAATACTTATGAATGTGTTCACAATTTGGTACCACAGAAACATTCATATTAGGAAAAATATTGTACCGATAGAGACCGATAGACTTTAATAATTATATGTTACGAATCACACTATTCACATTTCACACCTACATTATATAATATGGTACTAACAAATTATGCATCCGGGACGTTGTATCAAATTCTGTTAATATAATATGTAAGCGAACATCTTTTGTGAATTAATAGCTACTTATTTCCATTCCTAGATTCTTTTCAACAAACTTGATACCGATAATCTGTAAAGACATGTATATATATTCTTTCACGTTGAATTATGTATATATTTATATTTGGTCATATTATTCAATGGACTCACCCTGTGCGTATATATCTAAAGGTATTGTGTAAATATATATATATAAAGGGGATAAAAGGTTCTGTTTTACCTTTCGGAGGGTTTTAAATTGCTCGTAAAAAAAGATTAGAAGAGCTTTCTTTTGGAAATTCGAGGAAAATCTTCTTTGATGCATTAAAAGATTTTTTTGTTTGTTTTCCTAATTATCCACTTGTTAGAAGTCGTATGAGTGAAATTATTTTATATTCAATGCTGATTCTCTAACGATATTTACATTTAGACATTTTGAAGTTTGTAGGCTGTGTTAATATTTTTATGAAGTTTATAAATCTAATTTTATTCCATTCCAGTTTTGTACTATTTTCAATTTTCATAACTGATTATTCTTGCATCAGAATAACATAAAAGTTCTGTACATATTATTACAACGTTTTTCATAGCTTGTATTCTTATTTGTTCGGTGGTTCTTTGTCCGGTACAAATCTTGCAATCGATTTTTAACTAACTTCTCGACTGGCTAGACATTTGAAACTTATAGAATATATCAGAACACGATGCCAATGATTTTTTTAATACTTTTAGCCATATTTAAGTAGAATTGAATTCATTTTCAGTTAATTCTGTTTTGTATGAAAAGTTATTTCGACACAATTATTGGTTGCTAGGGGTCTGGAGTCTTAGCAACTAAATTATTAATATATACGTGCGTTACTATGGAAATCAATATGACACGTCAAAATAACATTTCAGTATTATTTCTGTCAAGTACAATGTTTTTTGATCGTTTAAGCAAGTCAAGTTTATATGATTCAACAGAAAGTTTAAAAACGTTGTATATAAAAAGTTCTTTTTATCTTCTAATTATTTATAATTATATTTTATAAAACGAACTGTGTTTTAAATTCATTACGACTTAAATTAAAATTCAATAAATTATCTTCGGTCGATAGAACTATGGTATATTATAAGAGAGAATAAGTTTAAAATTATATAGTATTAATTAAAATTGTATTTTTTCTTTAAATATTCATTCCTACGGTTGAGCAAAAATGCGATATCATAATGTAACAACAAACGCTTCCAAGGTTTGCACAACATTTATTGTGCCCACACACCTTTAAAAAAATTATCCGCGAAAATGTTTAATTTACAGAGAATTTATGTAGAAAGTAGTATACGATACCAAATACAGCAAGCAGAAAATTAATAATTCCTTTTTATGTTACGTATTTTGTTTGGCGGCGTAATAATTTGACAAATTCATTTATCTACACAATGGTATGTATTTGTGCACATAATTTTACCAAAAAATACTGCTTAGATGGGTTTATGATGCACATACAAAAGAAAATTTTTAGGGAACGTTGCTCACAATTTACTATATTTTCTACATGGTTTACGGATTGTTGAGGCTGGGCCCCCTAACTTATCACAAATTCCTCACTATCAGCCTTTTTAGGGAATTTATATAAAAACACAAAACTTACAAAGCCTTCTAAGGTTTGGGAATATCAAATTTCAAATGTAATTATAACTTGATCGCCTTAATTTTATTTTTTATGTCATATTGGTACTTTTGTGTATGTATAGTTTACACACAAAGTGTTTATATGTCTCTGTGACAATTAAAATAAGATTTAGTTCGAAGCGATGAATTACCTTCGGGGTGAATTGTTCGTTATTCATTATATACGCGATGTCTCGGCGGTGAATGTTCTGGATATATTAAATAAGATGGCAGTAAATATTTTTCAATAAATCTAATGTACTGATTACAACCGTGAAGTTGTTTTTTGATACTGATTAATAGTGTTAGCGATGGAAATTCGACCAAAGCAAGCAGAGCGCACACGTAAAATTTGTAATACTGACCCTACTCTTTAAAAATACTGAACGAATGTATGAAAATACTGACAAAATAAATGGAAGTAATAAAATACGCTGTAGTTACGGGGAGGGACGCTGAGTGTTTTTGACTTTCCTTTCTAGAAGTGGAAGAAAGACTTCCCTTCGCGAAGATTCGCAGGAAAGCCATTCAAGCGAAAAACACGCCTCGGACCCTGGAAAGGTCGGATTTTCCACTGCCTCTCAAACTGATTTGTAAAGTAAGTCTATCAAAATAATATATGACCAGATGCAGCGTTGAGACTCACGTCAGTGACACTACCACTAAACAGTGACAATACACAAATAATATAACATCTGTAAATTTGTCGTAATATTCAAGTAGGTACAATATCATTTACATATTCGAAGAAAATATAATTTTGGTTTTTGCTTAAAGATAATTAATGAATCAGTTAAACGAAAATGAAAGTAAATTGGTTACTTTGACAACTCAATTATTCTGTAAATCTTTAGTAGATTCGCTATGAACGGCCATATAACGATAAGCGGCAGTTGAGGATGACTATGAATGAAGCTCTCAGAAGCATACATAATTTCGAGGGCTTAGTGTCAAACAACACTATCTACAAAAGTGCAACTTTACAGGAGAGCCAAAAATCGTTATTTTAGATTCTTGTAACTCAACAAGGGAAATGTTTATTTAAACCTAATGTTAATATTTTATAATTTATTGTGTATTGTACATTTATCTTGCTTATGATGATGTTAAAATTTATAGGGATAGTTTAAAAAAAATATGAAAACAAGGGTAACTTATGTAGTTAGCGTTAAACTTTACTGAAGATTTAATAAGAAATTAGAAAAGATTGACATAACGTTGTTTGACTATCATGTAGCCGTAAATGTAAAATAACGTTATGTCAAAAAAAAAAAACACTTTTTTGTAGATAACGTTGTCTGACTTTAAGCACTCGATTTGCTAATGAGTATAATATATTTATGTAGGTACTACCCAATGAGATTCTGAGTAAATACATGCATATATTTTATAATACTCGCTACGGTATGGTCCATACTGGATATCTTTTACTAATGTGTTCTTGTTTCCCTATATTTTTGACACCCACGGTGGTCGCGCGGCTTAAGCGTTGGACTATAACGCCGTGGGTCCCAGGTTCGAATCCTGGGTCTGGCAAGTACACATATTGTTTTTCAATGTGTGTGTCAGGGTGTGGACCTAATAGGTTGAGCAAGTTGCTGACATCCATTTCTCGTAAAAAACAAAATCTGTCAATACAAACCTCTTCTTTGTAGAGGCCCATAATATGATCCTATTGGGATTGGACATAGTCGAAAGAAAAAAAGAATATTTTTCTCTTTTTTTCTCACTTTCAACATTTGAATAAATAAACTCATAAAAATTATTTTAATGACTTATGTACATACAATAATTGAAATGTTTTAAACCTGCCAAAAATATATATTTAAGATGTTGGAACTTTCCAGAAAACCAAACGGTTTCTGTGTATCAATAAGACCAGTTAAAATCTAAGGCGATGCTTAATATATTGTAAATAGACTTATTCTATATATAAACCAGAACCGGCATGTGATGGCCATATAACTAGTCAACTGTAGATCACTAATATTATGTTTCATTAATCTTATGTACAAACTAACATTTATATACCGAAAGTATTGCGGGATTTGGTCATACCATGCGCCTCGCCAGAGATTAGTACCTACATGAAAAATAGTAACTCTGTACTTACGCTGTCTTTATCATTAATCTTAAAATAAAAACCGTTATTCGCAACAACCTTTTTGTATTACAGCCTTCCGATCAAAGCACGAGTCCTTTTGAAGTTATACTTCTTTTGGCGCATTTAGGAAATCAGATAAGAGTGTATTTTTGGCGTGTGACATGAAACACATAATTTATTTTTTCACACGAAAAAAAAAACGCACTCGATTGGATTCGAACCACCGATTGTTCGGTTATCAGCCGAATGTATTACCTTTACGCCACAGTATGATACTGCAATCGTGACGATTATACGGTATAATATTATAGTTTAGAATTGTCCCGTTGCCTAGGCAGCGAGTTTATTATTGTCGGCCATTTGCAATTCCTTACGTAAACAAACTATTAAACGTCAGTATGACAGTTGGTAATTTAAAAATAAAAACAACGAGAAACCATTATATAATTTAGTTATAGAAATAAACTAACGGCGTTCCAATAAGCGGTCCTTTTTCTTGAGTGTGTAATTTAACAAGATAATTAAGAGCTATTCAAAGAATATAGTTTATCACAAGTTTTGTTACGCCAAAGAAGTATAATTTCTAACGCGCGTACATAAGTACTCACGCCGATTTTTTTTAATAATACGCATATTATGATCGTGTAGTTTACGATAATATTCAAATTTATAAATAATATCAGAGCATAATAAAGAGTGTTGCAATGTGCAAAGAATCTTTACTATCTATGGTTATGGTACGAATCAAAGTTTACGAAGCATTGGAGAGTAAGCGAAACGTAAAATTGTGCCGTAGTCGAAATCCGGCTACATCGTTTTATCAACGAGCATACTTTTCGAACACTTTTGTACAATTTCGAACGGTTTTTTTTTCGTTAAATTTCGAACGGTTTTGTGACTGAATTCCTCTGGAAAAATATTTGAACACACAACTGAAGAGGATACCTACATGAATAAATATGTTTACTTACCCTTTCACCGCGCGCTGTGTACCCAACTCAGAATATTTGACTGAGGGCCACTCTTATAGTATAGTTGTGCTTGCGATGATGAATAATATGTTTTATGTAAATACAACAGCAAGAATTTTCTAAACATTCTTTTTTAAAAGTTGACCTTGATTCTGAATTAAACAATAATTCGTTTTAGCATCCAGCAGGCAACACTGGTATACTAATCCATTTTTAAAAACCATATTTAATTTTAAGCTGATCATAATATTGGTCTCTGCAGAGTGAAGTTTAGGTACATAAACGAGAAATAGTTGTTAGCCATTCAATTAATCCACTACGTCCTCGCGTTGGATAGAACAAACATTAAAAAGTATGACATACGAAATTTTATCCACTGTGGCTAGGTTGGTCACGCGCCTGTCTCAGAAGTACTAGTATATAGGTTTGATCTATAAAATTTATCTATAGCTATCTATAAAATATTAAAAGTTATGTGTGATTTAATTGCATAATTTTAGATATTTTATAGAAAGACGAGTATTTTTTGACTTATGTATTATGACTTGGTTTTCGCAGGGTTTAATTAAATTTAAAAAAAACTAACCAACACCATCTGTAAATGGTAGTATTATTTCAATGAAAACAAATACGTATGACTGAAGTTTAGTGTGCACTCTTTATTACGAATCTCAACAGCCTACTTTCACCTTTCACCACTGCATTATCGAGAGTATTAAAAATTAACAGTCCTTAAAAATCGCCTTTGTTATATGTGTATAATAAAGATACGTGAACAGACCTTAAAACATGATGGTTATGAATAAAGTAGACAGTATTGAGTATGTGCACAAGATATATTTTTCTATAATTATATTATACTGATTTAATCAAGGGATTGCCATCACGTATTGTAATAGAAAAATACTCACTCTAGTTATAATCAAAACTATTCAGTACCTATAGTGTGATATGTTGAGGATGATTAGATCTTACGAGGATTATACCCTTGACACCTTACTTTTACATTTAAGATGGCCGCGCGGCTTAAGCGTTGGCCTATTGCGTCGTGGGTCCCAGGTTAGAATCCTGGGTCTGGCAAGTACACATATTGTTTTTTAATGTGTGTATGAGTCAGACTATGGACCTAATATGTTGAGCAAGTGGCTGAAATCCATTTCTCGTAAAAACAAAATCTGCCAATAAAAACCTCCACTCTGTGGAGGCGCATATGATCCTATTAGGATCGGATATGGTCGAAAGAAAAAAAAGATCCTACGAGGTTATCCCGAAAACCACAAACCGATGTTAGCGCCACGTGACGGCCGCACTCGTCACTTCTTTATTTTGTTCTTAGACTTAGCAGTTCGGGTTATCTTTAACTTGTTAGATATTTTTGCGATTCACAAGTTCATATATTCCACTTAACGGCCCACATGCTCGTCGTAGGTCAAAATTGAGTTTTTATTGTATTTTCAAACCATGATGATTAAACGTTGTAGATAATATATTTATATAATTTTGAAGCCTTATTATCCTTTATATTTATTTTAAACATTTGATGACTGCATAAAGTATTTTTGTTACATAAAATAGTATTCTTTTAAACCTCTCGCTCTAATGTTTTAGAATATAGTCATATTTCGGTACATGAATGTGTAGTGGTGTTAAGATTTTTTACATTTATTAATTTTTAATCGCATATATAAAACCATTAGTATAATTTATGATGAGATAATTTTAGTAAAATATTTACAATAAATAATTATATTGATAATCTCTGTGATCTCAAATTTGACAAGAATTAGGCATTTTATTATTCAAAAAATCGGCAAGATTAACACATTTGAAGATGATTCTAAAGATACTTATTATAAGCTATGTATTTGACCATTCAAGTGTGATAAACATCTTATGAATAATGATTGATTTATAATAATTATTGACCTAAGAATAAGGTAGTGTTTTTTTGAAATACGCCATTTCTTTTGTCATTCCCCAGTGGTTAAGCTACAACATACGGCCGTAGCCATAAATTGACAATTTATAATTAAAGTAGGGAGTAAAATGATATTAACGCGCGTGTTTGAACATGTACCGTTTAAAAAAAAATCGGTTAGGTACATGAATGGTCAAAAACATAGCTTATAATGAGTATCTTTAGAATTATCTTCAAATGTGTTAATCTTGCCGATTTTTTGAATAATAAAATGCCTAATTCTTGTCAAATTTGGGATCACAGAGATTATCAATATATTTTTTTATCGTGAATATTTTACTAAAATTATCTCGTCATAAATTATACCAATGGTTTTATAAATGCGTTTAAAAATTAATAAATGTAAAAAATCTTAACACCACTGCATATTCATGTACCGAAATATGACTATATTCTAAAACATTAGAGCGAGAGGTTTAAAAGAATACTATTTTATGTAACAAAAATACTTTATGCAGTCATCAATTGTTTAAAATAAATATAAAGGATAATAAGGCTTTAAAATTATATAAATAGATTATCTACAACGTTGAAGGAGTGTCCAGGATCATAGTTTGAAAATACAATAAAAAGTCAATTTTGACCTACGACGAGCATGTCCCCCCTTAATCTAAATTGTGTAAGAATATAGGAGAATAAGCGTTGTGAACGTCAAACTTTGCCTCAACATAATATCAACTGCATATATTGTCATATATTATATCCATACAAAAATAACGTTTATATCTCGTCTAAAACAGTAGGGATATAATATGGTGGTCGTGTAATGTGAAATTATGTTACCGGACCTAAATGTTTGACAGCGGAAAACAAATATAAGGGAGCCGGATGAATATTTTTATGTAAATAGAACATGAAAATGTATGGCAGTGACTAACCGGTTAAGTTTACATTTAAACATGTTATTTGACTTCTTTTTTAAAATAATTTAGGCCAGCATAATATTCTACTACATAAATAAATTTTCAGTTCTTTATTATGTAGATTGCTTTTATTTGCATAGATACTGTGGAATGTAGGTCGTCACCTGTTTGAGAAAATTGTAAAAACTATTTTATCTTAACATTAATTGAACTCTGTATTATTATGTAATCTTTTCGCCGGGACCTCATAACTAAGGATCGTGACCTGAATGCTTTAGCCGTTGAGAAATAGCCCTCTCCTATCCTCGGCTCTACTCTTCTTGGTATTCAACAACATACCATGAATTTGTCTATCGGTGGATAACTAATCTCTTGTGTATTTTTTGATTTGGTTCGTCTATCTGAATTGAGATATTTTTCGTCCTCTTTGACATCGATAAAGAATTTGTACCACATATCAAGCTCATTGACGATGGACTTCTTTATCCATTTATCGTCCATAAGATTCTCATCATAGTCGCGGAGATTAGGAACTTGGTGTTTATACATATCTGTTTTTAAACTGTCTTTATTTACCATACCGTACCGTGGGTTACCGATTACAAAATATCAGGTATTACTTCAAAAGCATTAAATAAAATCACAGTAGTCCCAAGTTTAGTAGTCATGTCTCAAGTTTATGTTTATCCCCATTTTAATATTCATATCATTTTTTTTTATTATTAAAATAAAAGTGATATATTAAAACGGTAATACGACTTACAAGGTGTAAAATACCCAATAAATGGATTATCGACTGGAAGTCTCTGGTTTCGACTGGTTTGATTGGAATGACATATATTTCAATATTTCAATATTAGTAGATTTTAGTATTAACTATTGTTTTAATTTACTGTACTATTGTTATGTACATACTCTCATTCTTAATATCCTACAAATATCTTACATCTTACAAATTGAGAAGCCCTGATGAATCAATTGATGTTTACACGCCTAACATAATTATCTTTTCTATTTGCTCGTCTAGCCAATGTTGTCCATTATATTCTACTACATAATGATGTCTCTGTATATGACATTGTATATGACAAACAAGTACAAAGGTTACCCTAATATGTAATTTCTAAACTCCTATTTAACGCCATACTTCTCATGTCAATCAGTTCTAATATCAGTTCCAATTTATACATCAGACATTTATACATCTCCAGTGTAATTATTCCAATTATTATTGTACTAAATATTATACTGTGTTTATAAATTGTTAATACTTGTTAGTAACTCTGTTACTTTGATGTTAATAATAAATTGTGAAACCTAAAGTGTAAATTTTGTCAGATCATATAAATAAATAGTTTATATAATAATATGAGTGATTTATGTGTCTTCGACATCCCGATTCTATAACACTATTTGAAACTTTTTCTTAGAAACGTTAATGCAATATTATAATGCATAGTAAACCAACCCCTGAATGCACACAAGCCTACATCTAAATTCCCATATATGCTAATAGGCCATGGAGCAATGAAATCTTACCTGGAATGGTTCAACCTGAGGGAATACGACCCATGTCCATTGTTCACGTGACAGCGTCACAACTCAAACAGCCAAAAGATAACACAGGGGTGTCAGAACATAGAAACAGCATGGTGTGTCCTGAGCAATACATGAAACGAATGAAACATGGTCATCACATTGACAGTTTTCAATACACATGAAAAAGACATACTATCATACATCACATCAACGCAAACAATCTATATAATATGTAAATATTATTATATTATGAAAGCATGTTATAAAACATATCGTCGTTTCCATTGCAAAATTGAATATCTGCAAAATCTCAAGTTTTCAGGGGAGCATAAAACAGTTTACAAAATGTATGGCACTTGAATCAATTCAAAAAAGGTTTTTATAATTTAATCAATAATGCAATTTTTGTAAATTGTGTTATTTTGCATGTGTGTAAAGGTGATTTTTGCGGTTTTAATTATACAAAAATGTCAAAAACGCATATTTTGCAGATATACAATTTTGCAATGGAAACGACGATATGACATAAAACGATTTAAAGTATCCAAATAATTACAAGATAAAAAGAACTTTTTATATACAACGTTTTTAAATTTTCTGTTGAATCATATAAACTTGACTTGACTAGCTTAAACGATAAAAAAAAATTGTACTTGATAGAAATAATACTGAAATGTCATTTTGATTTCCATAGTAACGCACGTATATATTAATAATTTAGTTTCTAGGACCCCCATTTATGTATATGCAATATAACCAATAATGGTGTCGAAATAACTTTTTATACAAAATAGAATTAACTGAAAATGAATTCAATTCTACTTAAAGATAGCTAAAAGTATTAAAAAATGCATTGGCATCGATTGCAAGATTTGTACCGGACAAAGAACCACCGGACAAATAAGAATACGAGCTAAGAAAAACGTTGTAAAATCATATATCTACAGGCCTTGTATGCAAAAGTAAGGTAAACACAATTTAAATGAAAATGGGTTAATTTAACTAAGTTGCATTTTAAAATTTAACCTATTCAATTAAAATAGTATAAATATTGTTAATTTGATGTTACGATTGCATTGTATATATTCCGGGTAGTTTGGTTATGTTATCAACATAAACCTATTAAATACTAAATTCACATAGATAACTTAATCGATATTATCTAAATATAATATACACTCTCAAAATGTAATATAGTGTATAAGTGCATACAATAAAACAACCATAAAAAGTCATGTGCTGACTAGGGGCCGTCCATATATGACGTCACGTTATGGGGGAGGGGTTCTGATATAATGTGATGATATCCGACAATGGGGGGGTGGGGGGGGGTCAAAGATATGACGTATTATAGACTGGGTGGTAAAAGGTTATATGGCGAAATGTGACGATGGGAAGGGGTTGGTTAAAACTATATTATAATATATAAAAAAGTTGTCAATTAGAATACTAAGCCATGTTCACTGTATGTACCGAATTGTGTAATATTTTATAATAAGTATTAATAATATAACACAATGCCATTATAATACCTTCCGCATTTAATATTTCGTAAAAATAAAACATGTTTTACATATTAAACATAATATAAAATGAATAGCATAAAGAGATTAAACGTTATAAGATTTTAAGTCCTATATCTTTGAAAAGTTCTTAATGTTCTGCTTTTTGTTAAAAAGTTTTCGCATTTTTGCATAATATTAGGACGACTTAAAAAAACTTTCTCGTCTTAGAGATATTGTTATGATGTCTTTAGCATTTTATTGAAGATGATAAATGAATAGGTATACCATCTCAGTGAATTTCAACCCAAATAAATTAAATATCTTGATATAATAGTTACCCAGGCCCCATTGCTCTGTGGAGAGGTTGTTCAATTACACACTCAAGAAAAAGAGCCGCTTATTGGAGCGCCGCTGGTTTATTTCTATACACTTTAACTTATATTAGGTACTGAATTATATAATAATTATTTATCGTTGTTTTTATTTTTAAAGTAAGTAACAACTGTCACTCTGACGTTTAATCGTTTGTTTATGTAAAGAATTGCAAATGGCCGACAACAATAACATCATTGCCTGGGAAACGGAACAATTCTACTATCAAACTTGCGTTTGTATAAAGCTGACTGATTTGCAGCTAACTTCATAGGGTCGCACTTTCGTAACGGTGTGCGCGCTCAGCTTTCAATTTCACCCTCTACCAAACGCGTCAAAAGAAGTATAACTTCAAAAATGTCGGAACATGAGATGTATCACTTTAATTGTGTTAAATAATGTTAATTGCTTAGTTAATCATGTTTGAACGAAAGTCGGTCACGATATAATATAAGTATTATATATTTACATAATAATTCGTATTATTTTAGTAACGTTTAAAATAATACCTATACACCAAATGCGACTAGAACCCACAAGCATCCATTTAAGCTATCGATATACTCATTGAACATCATAGACTAATATCCTATATACTATTTAACATGACAAAACTCTGTAACGATAATATTATGTAATGGAGTTGTTATTATTAATTTCGTTATTATTATTATCCGTATATTGGCGAACAATTTTTGTAATTTTAAATACTAAATTCTTAGACGTTAGCAGCATTGATTGTTTCATGTTCATTACTTTTGTGAATATATAAAATGATAAATTTTGAAATATTACAAAATAAAAAAAATAGTATAATAATATTAATATAACTATAATTAATAATATAATTTATATATTATATATACCTAACATTATAAGTAAAGCCAAAAGATTAGCTATGGGAATCAAGTCACTCAGTAGTCACTCGGAGACTTTCGTTTAATTATGATCCGTTCTGATTGGTTAGTTCATTTGAGTCATTAGGTATTTGATTCAGTTGGAAACTGAAATGTATTGCGCAATAGCATTTTAAAATACGAATCTGTTTTTTAATCTTCATCAACGTTATCTTCACTATTTTAGAAAGTCATTAATCATGAAAAGTTGCTTTTGATGTCAAAAAACTGTATGTCGCATTAGCATAAAAGCTTGAGACTGTTTCACATACAGTCTCTGACATGATGAAGTCATGGTGCATTCGTGTGAAGATGGTGCATGATTGATTAGCGGGAAGGCTCTGACTCGTGTGTTTTTAATCAGTCGTACATGAACGTTGCACTCTAAAAAGTATTTTAAAAGAAAAAGTATCAATCATTTGTCTGAGTTTAATTATTCAGCCTTTGGTTATATTAATCGGATGGAGGGTAACAGTTCTAATGGGAATTGTAAACGGTAAAAGAGCATGCTGGACTAACAAAATCAAGAATATTACAATGTTCATTGGTATTGGCAATCCAATCAGTTGAGCCGAGTTATAACTGTAAAAGAATTTTATACAAAATAGAAACTGCTTATTAAGATAGTGATCATCAGTAATGACCGAGAAAAATTATTATTGAATTGGGATATTATTTCACATTTCGATGTGAAATTTGATATTATAAAAATTGGACTAAAGATGAGAGAAGAAGGTTAAATGAAAAAATAAATGAAATCGAGATGTCATAGACACGCAGACAATATTACGAGTAATATCGGATTTCAGGAGGGAAAGTAATCTATATCGCTAATAAAAATAATAGCAATTGGGTTTTGAGACTTTTGTGAACGAATTGAGAAAACAAGAACGCATCCAACTCATAACTTTTTGATGACAGATTTTTTTCAATTGAAATTGAAAATTTGCCCTCAGTAAATGGCACTAGAGACTCTAAAAGAGGCTCCAAGTTTCACACACATATATAGCGATTTATTGGTTATATATGTTACGCCGAATGTGTGAAATTGCGTTTTACATAAAATCGGAAAATTTTTGCCTATTCCATGAAAAATGCAAGCCCGTTGCCTTATTCATGAATTAGGCAAAATATCTGCCGAGTGCGTGAATGCGGCAGTAATTTTTCTGCCTAGTTCATGCATTGGGCAAATTAGATAGTAGCGCTACGGTGGTGTTTTTTGCAACTAAACCAAATGTGTCAAATGCTCATGCATCGGTCAAAATAGATGGTCGCGCTCCGGTGGTGTTTTTTGCAACTAATCTAACTAACCAAATGTGTCAAACGTCATTGATTATATAAAAATATACAAATAAATAACTAAAATGACGTTCATATCCATTTACTATGCCCAAAAAAAAACTAGAACTATAATATGATAACGGAAGAATTTTATTAAAAGGTATTTTCGCGATTTGATTCGTGCTTGGGTCTCAGGCAATGGTCGATTGTTTGTTTGTGATAGTATGATTTGATAGTTTGTTGACACTTATTAGGTAACCTCAAAATGGACATTCAGTTGAATTCAGAATTAAAAAACTTAACCTAACCTAATAATAATAATATTATATTATGTCCAATTATAACTAATAAAACCATCCGTATTCAATTTACTATTTCTACTGTCATATTGACAGTTTAAGAATTCCATACCCTGCCAAATTCACGCACTTGGAAGATAAATTGCCTAATTCATGAATAATGCAAGCACGTTGCCTTATTCATGAATTAGGAAAAATATTGCCGATTTCGTGTAATACGCAATTTCACACATTCGGTGTAACATATACACGGGTATACGAAGAATTTTGTATTTTTTGTCAGTAGCTTGGACCTGAATATACTCTTCACCAATGTGATTGCACCACGTCATTGCTCTTCACTGTGAAAAACGCAACATTTCCACGCTCACTGACGAATTCAAGATTCATCTCTCGTGGATCTGCGAAGAATTAAAGCTCAATATATTTAATGTTTTGTAAGACTTTGATTGGCCGATCATGTTGTTAGATGGATATAGAGGTCTCCATAAGGTTTATGGAGGAATAACACTAGACACTCGGGCCCTGGGACGCTGCAGGAAGAGAAATACGGGCAACGTCAAGAGCCACGCTGAGAGGTTTAGCTTGTACTAACTGACGAGAAATAGAGCTCGGGATAGAGATACCTGGATGAAAGTTTTGCAGCCATGGACCTGAATGTAGCGCCAGTTTAAGTAAGTAATTTAGTATTTGGGTGGAAAAATATTGTACATCAGTAGAGAATTTTCTGTTTAGCGGACGAAACTGGTCCTAATTCTTGTTAAGATATTGTTTTCGTTTGTTTTAATTAAAATAAATTATGACCCAAATTTAATCAAATATAAATAACAATGTGTACCAGAATAATTTATACCAACATAATAATTGAGTTGTGTTTCATTCATTCGGTAAATTAATATTCCTCATGAGCATTCGGTGAAACGGCAAATAATTTTCAACTATAGGTGCGACGAAATTTCGGACTCGCTGCCAATCGGAGAGCAATAGTAGAGCTGTGAACACGTCAATTTGTTTTGTGATGCCGTCGGGGGAATTAATTCTTAAATCGTGTAAAGATGACTAAAAAACGTTACCCATTTACTTGAAAAAGCAAACATGTCAATGAATATATTATTATTATTACTAATAGAATAATAAACATAACATTAAATGGACGCATGTTGAATTTTTATGACTAATTATGTTTTGTTCTGCACGCATCGTTTGCACAATCTTAGCGTCGCGTAGTCACGATCTTTTTACACCGTGCCCCAGCTGAAGTATAGTCTTAATAATAAAATTATGTAAATAAATAATTAAGATGTATGAATGTATCATATTTGTGTCATAAGATATATAAGAAATTAATATAGAAAAATATTCGTGGAATATTAATTTTACAATTTGAAAACATCATGACTCGTTGGTAGTCTCTTAAAGTGGAAAAAGTGCGGAAAATTTATATTTCTGACGAGCATTAGCATAGGACGTGATCTTTTGTTTATGCTGTTCTATTGTTTATGAAAAGACGTTAGCGCGCCATATCGGCGTTATCTGTGTGGATAATGAGCCCAATATTATATAAAAAATAATTACAAGATAAAAATAACTTTTTATATACGTTTTTAAATTTTCTGTTGAATCATATAAACTTGACTTGACTAGCTTAAACGATCAAAAAAATTTGTACTTGATAGAAATAATTCTGAAATGTCATATTGATTTCCATAGTAACGCACGTATATATTAATAATTTAATTGCTAGGACCCCAGACCCCTAGCAACCAATAATGGTGTCGAAATAACTTTTTATACAAAACAGAATTAACTGAAAAAGAATTGAATTCTACTTAAAGATGGCTAAATGTATTAAAAGAATGCATTGGCATCGTTTTTTGATATATTCTAAAAGTTTCAAATGTCTAGCTAGTCGGGAAGTTAGTTAAAAATCGATTGCAAGATTTCTACCGGACAAACAACCACCGGACAAATAAGAATACGAGCTAAGAAAAACGTTGTAAAATAAAAATAGAGATATTGACTTTGATAAATTTGTGTAAGGAAATCTTAGAATTAAAAAAAAACTTGTATAGGTACCTACTAAAAATAAATAGGTAATTAAATGTTTAATTTTAGGTTATGAAATGATATTTTATTAAATTATATTAGTTGGTTTATAAGTCGTAGGTTCGGGCTACGACTACAAAAATGATTGAGTTGATAAACAAATATGTGTACCTAATAAGTTTTTAAGTGAATAATTTACTAGTGCTAATTACTGATGGCTTATTAATAACTTATTTTAAAGTAAAGTTAATTAAGTTAACACAGTATAAGGTTTCTAAGTAGTAGGTTACTATTTATGAAGGGAGTGAGCCCCCGGCTTCTTCTGTGACTAAAATACTTTAGCAAAGACAGTTCCTATATTTTTGTATTATTGATAATGGTGTGACTATTGAAATAGCTATTGATTATTATAACAACGTGTCGAATTTAATACAATATTATAATTATGTAAAATGTAATGGCCAAGGAATTTAATTAGGTAGTTATAATTTGAACATGTTGAGTTTACTTTAAATTAAAAAGTATAGCATCTAAATCAACTTATATAATGAATTAACAATAAGTTCCACTTATTGTCAGATTAAACAAAATATTTTAAGCAATTTACATGACAAGGTTGTGTTTCTATTTGCTTGAAATGTCAAAATACAGTTTTTAAACAATGTTGTGTTACATTTAAAAAAACATTGTAAATGTATGTTTGAGACTTTCACGATTGTTTTTTTACGTAAGAGATTTTTGAGTTTCCACCGCATGTACTTCTTTCTTCTTTACTCGACGTTTCGGGCTCGTTACAGAGGCTATTATCAATCATATATCTTGATAACTCTCTAAAACCGACTTCATATTTACCCCGTCTATTGTCTCAAATACCGTGCTTTTCGAAATACATTCTTCATATAAACTCGATGACTTACAGGTATAACTAAGGGTGT
The DNA here is from genome assembly GCF_057557595.1 of Rhyacophila brunnea. Lineage (NCBI taxonomy): Eukaryota > Metazoa > Arthropoda > Insecta > Trichoptera > Rhyacophilidae > Rhyacophila > Rhyacophila brunnea. The sequence continues at coordinate 2,945,630 of NW_028232859.1, forward strand.
TCTTTCTTTTTCTTCTTTTGACCATGTCCGATGCTCATCCACAGAGTAAATGTTTGTATTAAAAGATTTTTGTTTTTAAGAGAAATGGATGTTAGCCACTTGCTGAACCTATTAAGTCAACGTACATGTTATTGCGAGCTGTCACATTCACAAGTGGCTTGTGAATGCACATGTCTTAACAGTAATAATGTTTAGAATCGTTAGTGTCTATTTGTGTCATATGCGCTGTTTTGTCATTTATGAGTGCCAAGTGGCCACAGGCCTTGCGTATCATAGAATGCCGAGAGGAATGGGAACAAGGCCTGAACAAAAACGATGCATGAGTGCGAGTGAGAAAGTATTCGGCACCCTTATAATCTCTGCGACACGCGCTAGAGTAAGATAAAAGGTCTACATATTTTTGAGTCAGTTTCCAAAAGTATCGCTGGCAAATCGTGGTAAATCGCTTCACGTAGCATCGATAATCTGCGAGTTCGTGTTGCTAAATTTGCTATTTTTTGTGTTAAACATAAAGTCAGTGGTATATATTTTTAGTTAATTAAGTAGGAAAGGTAGTTCTGCGTGTTGTATTAAAATATGGTAGCCGTAATGATAAGCAAGAAGATAGTATTACGTTTCATAGGTAAGTTGATACATGTTCGTGACAATTTATTTGTATATTATTATTTATTTTAATATCAGTGACCTAGTGTTTCTTTAAAATAACTTAAATTATGGATATATTTACCTAATTGGTTGCATTTTGACCGCTTAAAAATACTATATAACGTAAAAAAACAGAAAATTATATTTTAATTCTGAGCGTCTAGTGCGAGCACTTTGGGCGAGCACTAGCGAAATGGTCTATGGTCTCGAACATTAAATTTGTAGGCGAATGCCTTCGCTCGCCCACAAACCAAACGCACGGCACGTAACTTCATTTAGCAATGCAACGGGTGGCGTCTAGATGTATCTATAGTCTATGAATGGGACCAATCCGTTGAGAAGGTTTTTTGACAAACAAATTTAATCATCCTGGTCTCGAACCTCAATCATAAGGTTCTGACAAAAGATATGTGTTAATAATTACTAATTTGTATTTTACCGGTTCTAGGGGGAGGGGGTCCGGACCTGAAAACCCCCCCTTCTGTATTCACCTGTGCTGGAATAACATAATATTTTATAGCTACTAAGTATGTATTTGTATGTGGCATAAAAGGTTGCTGAATGTTTTTGGCAAAAATCTTGTTAGGGAAAAAGTAGCTGTCACATTAGCCGAACAACGGAGAAATCCATAATACATAAACGACTAAACCAATTTGCGATCATCTGAAAAGAGATTACGTAAACAGTCCATGGAAATGAATTATTTATCAACCTGCCCGTGGGTTCATTGAAAAAAAATTAAACGAACCAACATTAATTATTCGCCGTATGTCGGATTGCTTTTCCATTAAAAACGAAACATGTACCTACTAGAAATATTCACTGGTTTAATGTATTGCAAATTAAAATTTACCGTCATGTAATACTATAGACACGATTTTGCATGTAATGAATAATTAATATATTAATATTTATGATTTTTTCAATTTTTAGGGCAATTTAATATATGAAGGGTACAGGGAATAAGGCTAGAAGTCAGTTTTGTTAGAATGTTCAGGAGACGAATTAATTTAAGATTGCAACTTTCATATTGACCTTTTTTATGCCATATTTTTCAAACTGGAATATCTCATGACTCAAACCTTCTTTGCACTTTAATGTCTTATAGTACACAAAATTTGCCACTAAATGGCATTCAAATAATCTAAAGTTGACAAATTTAGTGACTTATAGCCTTATTCCTCTGTATCCTTCATATTCTGAAATGTAATATACAGATCTACAAACTTATCTGTAGAATGGCCAAAAATAGAACTACAAACTACCATAAGACGCCATTTTGAAAATTTCATTCGAATGTCAGATTCTGTCCAGTTACGAGGCTTGATTGGGTAGTTTTCGACAATGGCTCCTCCATCCCATTCTTCAAATAAGTTTGTAGGTCTGTAAGTTGTACCTTTATTTTTTTAATTTGAAGAGAGACCAACAAAATTGTCTATGTATATTTTAAATTAAGAACATCAATCGCTGTGTATGCATGGTCACTTTTTCGCAAAAAATATGACATACCAACCAATCAGGTTTAATTGGATAAATAAACATATTTTACGCTTGCTGCGGAAAAAAATCGGTATTTTATAATACTTTTAAATGTTATTGTAATGATTTGACATTTAATTACATACCATTTAGAAAGTTTCATTCTTCTTCTTCCTGGTGCTACAACCTTATGTGGGTTTTGGTTTCCTCTAGCATCTGCCTCCATCATGGTCTGTTCAAAGCCAGTTTTGGCCGACCAAGGTCATAAAATCAAACTCGACACTATTCCTTATTATTTATAACGTATATTATAATTATAATTATATATTATATTATATTAATAAAATATATTAATTATGTACCGTTTTAAAAAAAACGTTTTTTTTCGGTTAGGTACATGTTCAAAACATGATCTAACTCTTTACTTCATTTATCGATTGTCAATTTATGGCTACGGCCGTATGTTGTAGCTTAGCCACTGGGAAATGCCAATAGAAACGGCGTATTTAAAAAAAATACTACCTTATTCTTAGGTCAATAATTATTATAAAGCAAACATTATTTGTAAGATGTTTATCACATTTGAATGGTAAAAGACATAGCTTATAATCAGTATCTTTAGAATTATCTTCAAATGTGTTAATCGTGCCCATTTTTTGAATAATAAAATGCCTAATTTTTGTCAAATTTGTCACTATATAATGTTAACATTAATTTTACTAATAGTTTTGTAAATGCGTTTAAAAATTAATAAATCTAAAAAATCTTAAGACCACTGCACATGGATGTACTGAAATATGACTATATTCTAAAACATTAGAGCGAGAAGTTTAACAGAATACTATTTTATGTAATAAAAATACTTTATGCAATCATCAACTGTTTAAAATAAATATAAAGGATAATACGGCTTCAAAATTATATAAATAGATTATTTACAACGTTTAAGGAATGTCCAGGGTTTTGCTCTGAAAATTCCATAAAAGCTCCATTTTGACCTACGCTGAGCATGTGGGCCGTTAAATCCGAGTGTGATGCGGGGCGGTTGGTTTGGAGAGAAGTATTAAGTACCTAGTTGACTTTGTTAAAATTATATTTAATTATATTTCATATTCGATACAAAAATTTGTACAGGGAAGTTTTTTTATGTGATTTTTAGATACTTTTATTGTTGTAATCTCTTTTGGATACAGTATCAATAGATGGAAAAAGACGTTTTTTGGTTATATATTATATTTTTTTTATAAAAGAATAATATGGATGCAATAAAATGGGTGGGTATTTAAAGATAATAAATTCATCTTGCTTCATTGAATAATGAGATTTTCTATTATAAAAACACTCTTTCCTCGAGCGTAAAAAATATATTTTTTAGTTTTCTTACAATTTCAATTAAAGTGCACTCAAGTGTACCTGGTAGAATTTTAATCAAGAAGATAAAATCTTTCACCGAGGTGCTTTTTTAACTTGCGGTGAATATAAGCTGCATTATTTCAAAGAGAAATAAAGCTACTTTTTACTTTGGTCGGATACCTAATTATTTTTAACTTATTCCGTATTAAAAGGATGCTAAATTTATTTTCGCATTAGAATTATATAGATAATTAAATGAAGGTAATAATTTTGCGAACGTAAAAGCACACATTACATTTTGTTTATAGTTTTCAGCTCTTTTCAAGAAATATGATTTTCGATTAGATAATAATTACTGTGAAAGAAGTACTGTATGAATTGGTATTTAATTATGTCGGCATGATTTTCATTCAAAACTTTTTTTTCAATAAGTCAGTAGGGTAGAACGGGGTGAAGTGGGTACAATTTTTTTTTGGCGGGCTATAAAAACTATAAAATGAAAAAGTCGTGTATTTTTAATTATTTATTCTTAAAACCAATATATTTAAGCTAATTTCAATGGAAAAATATGTGTCATATTAATATAAAATCAACAATTTTTAATGACACGTCCAGTGGGCCACCTAACTCTAGTAGTGGGGTTAACTGTGGAAGCGTGTAGGGTTATATGGTTACATACATATTAATTCCACGTTATTGGATATCATATAACATAAAATATATGTTTTAAAACAAATTGTCAATGAATAATATAATAGCCTGGTTTATATTAACGTTGGCCCAGTCAACCCCTGCACCCACTTAACCTCGTTCTACCCTACCGATACAATTTATTTCCATTTGCATTTTTTATTGCTCGCATTCCGAAAAAAAATAAATAAATGAGAAATCGATGGTCGCCACATAGTTTAATATACCAGGTTCATGCTCTGTATCGTAAACGTACATTGACAAAATATCATGTGAGTTTTAGCAGATGTTGGATTCGCAGTCGTCCGCTTCACTAGTCCAACGCGGGCCATTTCATTTGGATTTACTAAACGACATGCAGTTTCGATATAAGTAATTCCTATGAATGCATTCTGAAATCACATATTCCTGTTTTTGACTATAAGTTATGTTAAACTGAGAACATTTAATTTAATTGTTGAGTTGTTGAAAAATAATAATAGGGGTGTAATGCTACTATCGGATCTATAGGCAAAATACATGGAATTTAATATTTTTTTGTTGATAATTTATAATTTAAAGTATTTACATATTTTAGAACATCGAAACTATTTTTTTATTTCAAAGATGTAGGTACAAATAAAAAACAACTTAAAAATTAAGCACATCACATAATTTCATACATCACGCACATAAAAATTTAATCAGTTTCATCCTATATTCATCATCATTATCAGGAGCGCGACAACCCGGTGTGGGTCCTGGCCTCCTCCAACAGCTCCTTCCACTTGTCCCTATCCAGTGTGGCCGCTTTCCAATTTGATACCTCCAGAATACGGCAGTCACTGGCAGCTCCATCCAACCAGCGAATCTTTGGCGTCCCTCTTCTTCTACGTCCTATTGGATTGCTGGATACTTTGCCGGTTCATTGTCATTCATACGGTGTACATGACCTAGCTATCGCAGTCTCCCAATCTTAATTGATTGAACTGCGCTGCAATCTTCGTACAGCCCGTAGAGCTCAGCATTATATCTTCTCCTCCAATTGGTGTCATCCCTGATCGGTCCATATATACGGCGGAGAATTTTTCTTTCAAATATATTCAGGGCTCGTTCATTTCACAGTGTCCAGGTTTCCGATGCGTAGGTGAGCACTGGCTTTACAAGTGTCTTGTAAAGAGTGCTTTTAGTTCGGCGAGATAGTGTGCGGGACTTAAAATGTCTTAACAGGCCAAAGTAGCATTTATTCGCAGACATGATTCTCTTGTTGATTTCTTCTGTAATATCATTTTATGTCGAGTTACAAGAGAAGGTATTTGAAACTGTCGACCGTATCAAACTTGTATGCACCAATATCTAACTTTGGACTATATACTTTTAATAATATAAATTTGGACTATATTCAAACTTTCATCTTATATTACATAAGTAATATTCTATGATACTTTTTTTCATTAAAATTTAGTTTAATAAGTTCTTTCGGATTGACCGTAAAGATTTTTGAATAATAAATTCATTGTAATAATGTATTTTGTTTTATTATAAAAGATTATTTTACGAAACTCTAAATCTAATTTATTTATACTGAATGTTGCTTTGGTGTGATCACAATACTGGCACTGAAAAAATTATAGGTAATACGAAAAGGGCGGACTAAAAAGTTGGGAAAATTATTATAATTTAGAATCTAGATTATAAATACATTGAGAATTTGAGCCAGACACGGGATTTGAACCCGCGATTTGAGACTTTGCTGACGGACGGTAATAGAATAAATGAAAAATACTTAAAAAATACATAATAGTATAATATAAACCAATAGGTACTGATTCAAAAGTTTTTGTAAAAGTATCCTTGTCGATTATATTGTTATTATGCAAAGCAAAAAAATACGAATATAAATACATTTTTCTGTAGTAGCAAAACTACGATAGACTTTTGATTTATAACTTCAAACGCAGACACCGTGTCGTCTTATAGTGAAAATACACAAACTTTATTCTAAGATCGATTCTTATCGTAGAATCCTACACGACACGTGTAGCAGCCACATACGTGACGTAGTAGCTGTATTATAGCGAGTCGTAGTTTTCTATAACATGAATCTTTTTAGGTAGGTACATATATGGTCGAAATTCAGCCACAACGAGGGCTACAACAACCTTCTGTGTGCGGAAAAAATGTTACTTTGAGCTAGAAAATAAATACTAACTCGTTCAAACACTACACAATTGTTGTTTTTATTTAATAAAACGCAATTTTTTATAGTACTTATTCCACTTTTAATTAATATATTAGGACCGGTTTCGTCCGCCTCAGTGGGATATTTTCAAATGCGTTTAAAAATTAATAAACGTAAAAAATCTTAACACCACTGCACAGTTATGTACCGAAATATGACTTTATTCTAAAACATTAGAGCGAGAGGTTTAAAAGAATACTATTTTATGTAACAAAAATACTTTATGCAGTCATCAAATGTTTAAAATAACTATAAAGGATAATAAGGCTTCAAAATTATATAAATATATTATCTACAACGTTTAAGGAGTGTCCAGGATCATGGTTTGAAAATACGATAAAAACTCAATTTTGACCTACGACGAGCACGTGGGCCGTTAACGAGTATATTCATATTGTAATCGTTCATAATATTATGAATTTTAATAACGTTAAAGGGATTTTATTTTACCACGTTTTTATTAGCTCGTATTCTTGTTTGTCCAGTACAAATTTTTTCTTGTTTGTCCAATACAAATCTTGCAATCGATTTTTATCTAACTTCCCGACTAGATGTTTGAAACTTTTAGAATATATCAGAACACGATGACAATGCATTCTTTTAATACTTTTAGCCATCATTAAGCAGAATTGAATTCATTTTCAGTTAATTCTGTTTTGTATGGAAGGTAATTTCGGAAAAAAATCGTAAAAAGTAAAACACTATTATTGGTTGCTAAGGGGGTCCTAGCAACTAAATTATTAATATATACGTGCGTTACTATGGAAATCAATATGAAATGTCAAAATGACATTTCAGTATTCTATATTTATTCAGTATTTCTATCAAGTACAAAAAAAGTATTAATTAATATATATACTTGTCAAGTTTATATGATTCAACAGAAAATTTAAAAACGTGGTATATAATTTTTTTATCTTGCAATAATTATTCTTGTTTTTATTATGTTTTTTATTAATAAGTCTAAAATGTGGTTGATAATTTATGTGATTATCTGAAAATGGCGGAATATAGACGTAACCGACTTTGAAACTAATAGTGTCACTATACTGATTTCATTAGAACCTCAATTAATATCTGAAAAATAAAATATTACATAAATGAAATGAATTGATAGATCACCGATGAAGACTGCCGAATCAAAGGGCCCGCCCGTGCAGTGAGATATCGGGGGTTATCTCGAAGATGCTGATGTAGACCCGATATTATTAATATCTGTTCTGGAATGTTGCGTTGAGTGTGCGTGATATAGTTATCCGGGTAGTGAGAAATGATACACAGTGTTTTAATTTTCTAGTTTTTATGTTGTAGATATAAAGTTTGGGTTTTGGACTGTCACATTAGTTTTTATGTTGAGTTGATATGTTTACATTGCAATTTTTAATTTAGATTAAGTGAGACGCGTGGCACAGTGGCGCGCATGAACTACATTGTAGGACGATCGAAATGCAACTGATTTATTGACTGTCATTTCCTGTTAGTAATATTGTCCATGATATATAAATGAGCATAGATAATAATGCGTCAGTTGTAGGGTTGAGTAAACCTCTCTACAGTGACAAATTCAAGAGGCGCCCTTTGGCTTCGCCTCACACGTTGCGCATTATAACGCGGCGCCCCTGCATATATATATTACATTGGATATAGCGTGCGTCTACGAGGTGATACCGTCTGTTTAAAAGCTCGTCTGTTAAACTGAATATCCGGTAGCCGGAAGTGCGATGATTGCCCGCTTTCGCTAGTGCGCTGCCAGCGACCGCAACCGCTTTGTTTCGCGGGTGCTGGAACCTCGTCAGACGAGATAAGGATGGATTAATCACTCCGGCGCGGCGGTTTTAAATTGTCTGTGAGTCGCGAACGACCGGGTATTACCGGTGTTTTGTTGAGAGCGGATAATTATGATTACCAGATTACGTGTCTGGCCATGCTTTATTCAATAACATGGATTGATACGGCTTAATTTATCTGACAGTTGGATTATTCTGATAAACAGAATTATACACTCACTGTATTACGGGAAAATACGCTACCCTTTCGTACTTATAACTACAACAATGATTGTAAGTAAATATTAAATTTACTTTCATTAGATCTATTGGTGTACACATATTATTCGAAACTTCAATACATGCCAGTGTGACTCCACCGTGTCGCGTAGGTTCTGTCAATAAACGTATTATAATATGTACAGTGACGTCCCGTAGGGTAGGCAGATTGAGCATCGCTTGGGGGAGGCAGTTACTTGAAGGACGGTAAACCGAGGATAGTCATTAGGTATATCTAAAAATAGCTACCGAAACTTAATATTAACGGAAATATATTTCAATTAAAAAAAACAGCTCACTGGTTGGAAATAAAATGTATTAATTAACATACAAGATTTATCAGGACTGTATTTATTTTGTCAGGTTCGCGATGTCTAGTTTATTTCCGTTGTCCTTGGAGGTCACGTTCTTGATGACACGTGTAGATTTTAGAATTATAGCTAGGTTCATACTTACCGAATTAAAAATTTATCTAAATATTTTTGCCAGTCACTCGCGAGTTTTGAAAATTCTCAGGTTTATTTTTAAATGTATCTGAAACCGTGGACTTGCATTATTGTCTATTGAAGCAGAGAAGGGATTTATATGAGATTTAGTTTGTTAGTAATGTAAAATTTATGCTTACAACACATTTCTTAGATATTTTAGTCATGAAAGGATGATAAAAAATACTGTATAAAAAATGGGGCGGCATTTGGCGCTGCCTAGGGGCAGTATTTTGTCTAAGGACGTTACTGTATATGTATGTTAAAATCGTATCCGGAAATATGTACGTAAACAGTTCACCGCAGGCCGCTTATTCATGCGCCGCAGTACGTGAAACATGAGTTCGTGTAATATTTAATCAAATGACGAGTTTTTCGTTGAACATTTTACCGTGGAGTATATTTCGATACCTCAGTTCAATAGGGGAACAACTCAAAATTTTGGTTGGTCAAAAAAAGGTTTTGAGTTAATAATGCCATTCGATGCAGAAAGGTCTTCTCTTTATAATTCAGCAAAAAAAATCAAAAATTTCTTCAATGTGTCATAAAATCAAATAACGCTTTCTGAGATTATCAGTAATTCCGTTTTATCTTGAAATTTATTGGTTAATTCCTTATTAAATTGTACAATGTCATTTTACATTGCTGAATTACACTTAACTAAATATAAAAAACATACACTTTCATCAAAATCAAGGCTTCAAAATTAAAATGAGAATTTCTGCAAAAAAATTCGAACGCAATCATCTTGGAAAAATGTTTTTTGAGTTGTTCCCCTATTGAACTGAGGTATCGATTTGTACGTATGCTACAGCATGTGGCAAATTATATGAGATATCCTTATTAGGTTAGGTTAGGTTAGGTTAGGTTAGGGTTAATCTAATTGGAACAGTACTATTTGCAAACTATCGCCGCATTTTGTAAGATACGTACAAATGTATTACATGGTGAAATGTTCAACGAAGAACTCGTCATTTGATAAAATGTTACACGAACTCATGTTTCACGTACTGCGGCGCACGAATAAGTCTCCCACGATGAACTGCATACGTACAACTTACATGTAACCTGTTAAAATACATTGCTGTAAGATAGGGGATATTTTCAAAACGACAAATAACGACAGTATTGCCTGTAAGAAGTTCCAAACTCATTACGTACTGTGGATATAATTTTAAATTATTTAACTCCCTAGTTAAAGTACTAAGTGGTGAGATCGTGCTTCTCCGAATTTAGGGCTTGGATCGTAAATAATATTATTGTAGAAGCAAAGTTGTCAATACCTTTAACCTCAGTCGTCCTTGCTGAAATCTCGATTCTCAACTTGTTTCCCAGTTTGTTTAGGCATCGGGTCTGAGACGTGTATAAACTTTTGCCAAGTAGCTCTTTACATAAAGCATGCTTTTACTAACTAACGACAACAATTTTCAACTATAATGGCTGCCGGAATTGTGTAATTTATGTTTATATTGAAATTTAATTGCAAAGATATCGATAATAATGAAATTGCATTAAATATGAAACAATATTTAAACGACAAATGAAGAAAATTAGCGTATACCTCGCAGTAACCAATAGAATATACTGATTATTATAAAGTGATAACTATGCCAAAATTTGAGTTCTAAGATCATCGCAAAAAAACATCAGAATGAGTGAGTGAGTGAGTGAGTCGATTTACATTTTTTTTTTAATTTTGTCACTGTACAGGCGAATTGCCGTAACCCTCACTTTTCACCAAAGTGACATTTTGATGGTAATGGACTTATTGCATACTCTTACACGAACTGGCCAAGTATTATAAATCCCAAAAAAATATTTCATATCAAAATAATTAAAAACTATTTTTTAAGCCATTTGTAACTTGACAAAAAAATATTCCAGCCAAATGCTCTAACCCTCTCTAAACGTAAGCCATAGGGTACGCACAGAGTAAGCCACTCAATTTGTAATAAAATGATAAATATATATTATATAAAATAATAAGTAAATCCAATGCCCACAGTTTTTTTCACTTCCTGAATAATTCGATATTTAAGGGTTACGCTACTCGGCTTGTACAGTGACGATATAAATATATAATACTCATAAGGCTGCAGACACACAGCACACAGCACTATGAAAAATATAGCTCTCTGTTTGGTTAGGTTATTATTCATTGAAAAATGTGAGTTAATATGACACCAACAGTCAACTTTGTCAACGATTTTCACATGGTTTAAAGTGACTTTTGATAGCGAACTATTTTTCTTTATATAGATTAATGCCTTTACAATCACGTGGTATATTTAACTAAAAAATGACAAAATTTCAAAATGTGAGTTATGACTCTAGGTCAGAGGTCGGCAGTTTGTCAAGTCAGCAGAAGAAGAGCCAAATTGTCAAGGAAACAGGATAACAAAGGTACCAGAGAGTCGCATATATGTAATATACATATGTATATGGATTTTTAGAGGGAAAAAGGTCAAGATTTTTTATTAAAAAAAATAATTAGAACAGCGTTCATGAGTCGCTTTTGATAGCTTTACTCTTTCTGGCAAATAGCTACTTATTTTTAATTGAATAGGTACATGATTGTAAATTTTCATCCATTATCTTGCTTCTAAGTTTATTTTTTATTTGGTTCATAGATGAGAATGTATGTTCACATTTATATATGTAGAGCCAAAGATTGTGAAAATACCGAAAGCTAGTTTTTTTAACGCGTCATATGTTTCAGGAAAACTATTCCATGTATCAAATATTATTGTTTCTATTGTAGGCAGTTGTTTTATAGTTGTCAACTTTTGCTGAGAATTCAAATTTGATTTGTCTCTTTCGAGTTCTTCCAAGCGGATGGTCAGATCTGTGAATTTGTTGCTCCACAGTCCCTTGCTTTTTAAATCTATTAACTGCATCTGGAGTGAACTAGCATCTGTGTCAAACGGTGTCGATGATTCTATCTCATACACTCATAAGTTATACGGCTGCTTGAGATGAAGTGAAATTGGAGTTTATGCCTGAAAAACCGCAAACCTATATGAAAAAGCCGCTTCTGCCGACCCTTGCTCTAGGCGACTCGTATGATTATTTGTTTTTGAAAGCAGATACAAGTAAAAATGTGGGAAAAACTATAAAACATAAATTAGCCCACTCACATAACTGTAGAAATGTACTGGATATTTCACTACTTATTCGGAAATGAGCATTCTTTTTTTTATGTCTAACTTGAGCTCTCGTATCACTTTAGAACTCAATAAGACTTTCTAGTACTTACTTCAATCTCACCCTCAATTGTATTTACACCAAATGGGCCTATCACTCAATCTGAGATATTTATTTATATCTATCATATTATCACTGAATCTAATTTACATATTCTCATGAAAGAAGCTGTTTCCAATGCACAATATGATAAAAATATTATTATCAATAGCTGTGAATGATTGAATCACTTTGAATGACGTTAAATATTAACTTCGAAAAGATTGATCTTTCCAAGGAAAGCGATAATTACTTCTTTACATGTTACACATTGACTGCTGACTAGATAATTACTTATTAACCTTATCACTGCCAGCCAATTTTTACTAGGTGGACACTTGTAGGCTAGCTATTTTCGGAATAAAATAAATCCTTTAAAAAATATAAAATAGGAACGTAATGATAAATATTTGTAAAAACTTACCAAAACAACATGTTTATCGAGTTTATTGTGAATATTTTCACACTAAAATGATTAATATTGTTTAGAAAATATACACAGAATGTTTATTCAGAAGTTATGACGTTTACAAGAACCCGCGAGTTAATTCGCCCGTGGCACGGATCAGGTTAATTACCACATTTAAATAGCATGCTAATTATATCGAATGGCTACCTTAATCGTTACGCACTGGGCGCGTCTTTAGCGTTCAATGTATTAATATATTACAATTTTATCACTATAATTGTTTGTTTAATAAATTATGTTACACGTCTTAGTACGAGCTACTCGTATTTTGATTCTGAATAATTGTGTGTCACTCTTAAATGATCAATATTATCCTAATGTGCAACAACATGACTATAATAAAATTACTCTTTGACAATTATTACCAAACCTCCGTATCTAGAATTATCCGGTTAGAATCTTCCTCATTTTTCTCACAGAGTTGTAAAAAAACAACATTGAAATGGACATGATTTGACGAAGATTTGAATTATCAAAGAATATGTTTGTCAAATTTTATATTGGATATTTTACAACGTTTTTCTCAGCTCGTATTCTTATTTGTCCGGTGGTTATTTGTTCGGTACAAATCTTGCAATCGATTTTTAACTAACTTCCCGACTAGCTGGACATTTGAAACTTTTAGAATATATCAGAGCACGATGCCAATGCATTCTTTTAATACTTTTAGCCACCTTTAAGTAGAATTGAATTCGTTTTCGGTTAATTCTGTTTTGTATGAAAAGTTATTTCGACACCATTATTGGTTGCTAGGAGTCTGGGGTCCTAGCAACTAAATTATTAATATATACGTCCGTTACTATGGAAATCAATATGACATTTCAGTATTATTTCTATCAAGTACAATTTTTTTGATCGTTTAAGCTAGTCAAGTCAAGTTTATATGATTCAACAGAAAATTTAAAAACGTTGTACTTATATAAAAAGTAATTTTTATCTTGTAATTATTTGTAATAATTTACTTATTGAATTTTAACAGTTTTAATCGATTTTTCATATACTTATATACATTAAATTATGCTAAATTATGCCACGGTACCCAAAGGTTTATTTTTGGTCTATGGTCGTAGTTTAGGAATACTGTAGTAGATGATAGAGCGCCCGTTTCTAAAGACGTGGGTGCGGGTTCGCACTAAACTAAAAGTACTGATGTTTTTTGTTCGGGTGGTCTATGAAAATATGTCTATGAAAAAGGGGCGATGTGACAAAGAAGTTTAGGAAAGTTTGGTTTAGAATGACATTTTTTTATACTTTCTTTAGCACGGTTTACTACAATCGGTAGACTGCTTACTGTTTTAACTACCCGTTCTATTTTGACGTTGAGTGCTTTTATAACTATTTTCTTAAATGGCACATTTTTAAAAATATGTATGCAGTCACGTCTTTCATCTCGTCTACTTATCTGAATATAAAATACGTGCTTAGGCGTAGAAAATATTTCGCCAAAAATCAAAATCTGTCAGTGAAAAGCTGTCAAAGTTATCTATCACTCTATCAGGGATCTATGAGGACGCGCGGGAACACTCAGCCGTGAGAAAAGACGCCAATAAATATGACGTAAGCCTGCATTGAGTTCTTTTAATACCTCCTCTCCATTCTTACGCCCTGATACCTAAAGAGGTTCGTGATGTTTTACTTCCGTCTATGTAAACATACTTATACTAAAACAATTTTAGTATTGGATATCGCAAAAGCACTTATGCTCATCCATTCCAACGATATGACGTCCTGATACTTCACTTATATATTTTTTTGTATTTTAACATTGCACTTCAGGTTTGTGTGTGGTTTCTTTAGATTTGTAGTTGAACAATACTTGATATTGATTCCAGATAGGTTTTTTGTGAGATTTGCCAACTGTAGACTGTAGTTGGAGAAGCCACACTGGACCTCACTTAAATGCCTAAGCCTTCGGCCATATAGGTAGGTGCTTCGCTAGTGCTTTGCTAGTGCTTCGCTAGTTGCTATGCTTGTCTACTAAAAACACTACTGCCACATTGCATCCTACGTGCTTAGGTAAAAAATCTTGTAAAAATTTTGTCATTTGGGAACGCTCAAGTCAACAACGATATGTCACTCTCAAAACTAACCAAAAAGCTACTTCTCACAGATAATTTACGTTTAAAATTTCGGAAGTCTCAAATTCGAACATGTTGGGTGCATAATGTCAATTCATCCCATGCGTCATTATTTATAACCTCAAAATATACGGTGTTTGACGTTTATCATACTGAAGAAATATCCGAAATCTTGCAAAATCACTAGATGACACAATAAAAATAACCAACACGTTTGTTCGCTGGGAGACTCACGAGGTGACAAATAATCACGTAGCGAGGCGCGAAGCATGCAGTGTGGTAGTATAGTGTCCGTTCTTTAGAATATGTTACCTAGCACGTAGCCACCAAGCAAGGCACCTGCCTATGTGGCTTTAGCTTAAAGCTTTTCAAGACCAACCGGAAGACCACTAAATAGCATCTATAGAGTGTATACGAAACTGGCATGGATCACGTTTAGGTACCTATCTGAATATCTTCAAAGGTGACCTCCTATTATGTCTTAAGCATAAAATGTTCAACCAATGTGTGCTACCAGTGCTCATACGCATGAAAAAAATGTACCCGAAATGTAAGAAAAATCCAAAAATGACGAGTAGCAGAATGTGGTATGGAAACTAGAATGGTGCATATTGGCATAACGGGAGAAGGACTAGAATATAATAGTAATGAATTGTATGGTATATAAAAGTACGTTATATGATTGAGGTCAACCAAATTAAATGGCAATGGCATGGGCCCAGTGACGTCCCGTGGGGGTAGGCAGATTGAGCGTTGCTTGGGGGCGGCAGTTACTCGATGGGCGGCAAATCGAGGATAATCATTATATATATATATTGGAATAGGTACCTAAACTTAGTAATAACAGAAATATCTTTCTATTAAAAAAATCAGCTCACTGGTTGGAAACAAAATGTATTAATTAACATAAAGGGTTTAATATGAGTGTATTTTTTGTCGGGTTCGCGATGTCTAGTTTACTTCCGTTGTCCTTGGATGTCACGTCCTTGATGACCAACAATGACACGTGCCGATTTGCGAATTATATTTGAATTGTAGGTAGGTACATAGACTTACCTAATTAATCTATCCAAATATTTTTGTCAGTGATTCGCGAGTTTTGAAAGTTGTCAGGTGTATTTTTAAATGTATCTGAAACCGTGTACTCACAATATTGTCTATTGAAGTAGATATGGCATTTTAATTAGATTTTGTGGTATATTATTATTTTGTTAGTAATGTATCCATACAACACAATTCTTAGATATTGGAGTCATGAAAAGATGTTAATAAAATACTGTATAAAAATGGGGTGGCATTTTGACGCTGCTTAGGGGCGGCATTTTGTCAAGGGACCTCGTTGATGGTACCCAATATGCTCTAGTAATATATTTTAGCTTCATTTTATAATTAGGTGTATAAAAATTCCATCTGTATACAAGAAGGTTTTTCTTCAACATATTTGATCATAGAATTCCGGCAAGTCATTTACCTTAATCTCAATTTTTAAAATTCTTCCAAATATTCAGTATGCGGCGTGTTAGTCTGCCGTTACAGGAGGCTCCCTTAGTATTCACAAGGTGTAACAGCACACTTTCGTGGTTCGTCAGTTCGCTGTGACACTACGACGTTGTGACAGCATGACAGTATAGCAAGGAAATACTGTCACACGTGACAGCCTAATACTCCCGCGCTACTAACATTTAGTATAAGAAGTTAAACGATTTGCTGTTGTTTCAGTGAAACGACAGATTGGATTTAAACTAACCGAAATTAGGGGTATAATTTAAAAGAAATATATCTTTCGTTCTTTCCTATTACTTTATTATTTTGAAGGTGAATTGTTTTTTTTTATAATAAATTTGTCTTGGGAAATATATTACATATTATATATATTGTGTATGGAGTGGGACTGCTTTTTTGTAGCCGTTTACGATGTTATCTGGCTCAGGGGGTTTGTTTCAATCGATTTTAAATGTCATGTTTTAAAATTAATAGTTTTTGTAACGCAATTTTCATATGTAGTTACCATTTCTACATATTATATTATATACTAACTACTTACTGTTTATTATTAAGATATTTGTAGCTGTCAGTATATTAGCGATCAAATATCTATTTTTAATGTACGAGTATCAAATTATTCGACCGCAATAATAATTTCTCAGCGACTCATATAACGGTAAACAAGTTTACTGTTTAGTTGTATCAGCATATTGATTGGCGATATGAAATACGGTATCGCAATGGAAGATTAGTCGAATAATCCTTTCCCATAGTATCATATTATATTATGACAGTAATTATAAATAAAATTCACAAGCTACTCGTATTTAAACCGCTGACTCGTTCAATATAATTATGTACGGGAATATAATATAATATAACTTTTGACTGTATAAATAACGAATAATGATTTATCAAAATGTCACTCGAATCTAAGTACCTGGCTCGTTACTATCTCAGTACATAATATGTACTGTCATTGTATTTATACTATCGTACCGACCGTTACGCTGCAAATAAAACTCGCTCCTGCATACATCTTTGACTTCTTCATCATCATCATCACCCTCAACACCATAACCCACACATCGAACACCACAGTGGTGACACCAACATATTATTTGAAGAAGTCTTTCATTTTTTATTTAAATTGGTGATTAAATATAGACAAGATGGCATTATTTATTGGAAATAAATAACCTGATCACTATTGATGAAATTTGCACAGCTTATAGATAACGTATAGTATTCGTACCAGTCCTATTAATCACGATATCTCAAAAGGTTCCAAAATTACAAGATATTTTTTTCCATAGTAACGCAACAGGAAAATTAGTCAGATAGCAGCGGTGGAGTGGTGAGATGTGATGCTTGTAGAGGAACCTTTGCCAACATCTAGCCATTGTTTATCTCATTCATAAAGCAATTGTCTCAATTTTAGAATGTAAATGTATAAAGTTGAACATACATAATTTGGAAAACTGGAAAACACTAAATATATTATAACCAATAAAAAAAATCTTTTTGAAAAAAGTAAGCCACCCGGCTGGAATCGCACCAGCTCTCTCTCGGGTCCGCTCATTATTCTCTATGCTACGAGGTGACATACTAATTGCGACAATTTTTAAATATTGGCCTTTTTAATACCTGCTCAACAACGCTCTTCTAAATCAAGCTACTTTGGTAATCGGTTTGATTATTGAAAATTGAAAGATGATGAAAAAGAAAAATTGAAATTGTATTGAAAGTTGAATAAAATTATCATAAAAAATCACTTCTGTCGCGTATATGCTTGACACACACACACACACACACATACACATATTTTATTTTTAATGTTTTGTAGGTTTTTTAAGCTGTATTTTCAAAAGGATTTATATATTTTCTTTTAACTGTTGGCTACGATATAATGGATTTATGCTTTCGGAAGTTTGCTTATGAAATACGTGAAATCGTAATACAAAAAAGCTGAGCAAACTGCGCCGTTAGGAGATCTTTTGTATTCCGCAAAATGTCACTAACAATATTCCGTTACAATATAAAAATACACTCTTGAAAATGCCACATAACTCTGCCGCTTTTCATTCATGAAATTTATTACGCAAAGTATTTCAACGCCCGCGTGTAACAATGAGCTTTATGGCTCATTTTGAAGGACTACTTAGAAGTAACGTTTCTCCTCCAGGGAACGAAAAAGAATATCGTCTTCTGCGAATTTTATCGTGTAGTGTTTGTATGGCGGAGGAGGTCTCCCTTAAATGGATTCGATGTTACGCTAGGTTTACATCAAGAGAGTAGCTATACCAAGTTGCTGTATTGAATTGTGTAGGGGTTATATAAAGTAATTGAAAGATAAGTCAAACGTAGTACGGATCGTTAGCTGCTAGATGCATACGACTTGAAAACTCAATATAGCACAATCAATTACATCTCGTTACAACATTTTCTACGATTATGGATGAATTTATTGTATAGAAATTGAAAGCGTCCCCCGAAAAGGGGTCTATATGTAAAAACAATTTTTTTCAGGAGAGGAAAAAACGTTTTATTCGATCATGCGGACTTTTGGAGTATATCTGTGTTAAAATTATGTTCATGAAAGCATTCTTTATCATTGACAATTTTTTATTTTTTATTTTGGATAGTAAAATAAATCATATAGACCCCTCTTCTACGGTAAGCATTTTAGTATTGCTAATATCTAAAAAACTGTGGCAGATAAAATAATAAAACTTTCCAATAACGTGAGCAATGATAAAGCCCGTGAGCCGTTTTAGTCAATAAAATCACTTTTTGACATGATGTATTATATAGACCCTTTTTCGGGGGACGCCTTCAATTACTGAACGCTTTACTGTTTTATAAAAATTGAATTGTTATTATACAATAATAAAAATAAAGTCTTTTAACAGATTATTTTTAACAGTATTGTTCACATAATATTTTCGTTATTTTACTTGATAAATTCTTGTTAAATAATATTTGTTAATAAAAAATAATAATATTTTTTTTTTACAATATACCGTGAGGGGGCGGCTCTCGTGGTGCAGTGGGTATGGCGCTGGCCTTCCGTTCCGGGTTTGATCTCGGTGAGGACACAATACTTATGTGTTTTTCTCGAAGCCTGGTTGTTTGTGATTGTTCAAAATCACTAACAACCACCTTGTACGAAAAAGCAAGGACATGGTTATTAATAATTCTAAAACAAAAAATATACCGTAAGGCCCAGTTGTTTGATAGTAACTATAAGATATCCCTTGGTTTGGCCAAAGGAAATCTGCATATTTAAATATATTGACTCATTTTAAAACCTGGTATCAGCGATATAATAAAACCACGTCTCGATAACGTCCAGTCTTCGGATGGCCCTTGCATTTGATCTACTTCCATCGGGTATACTAACATTCTATCGCATGTTCTTCTCAGGCATGTTGTTGACATGCAAGCTGTATATTGCTATATAATATTATATTGTATTTAGCTGAATAACTGCAACAGTTGTTAGTCATACAAACATCAATGATAATGTAGACTTCTCTGAATAATGGTTTAGATATAGGAATAACGAAGAATTGATATTTATACACCCACGTGGTTAATTTTCTTTAGTTAGTTTCAGTATCGGTATCCAGTAGATTTATTTTATTTTGAAAAACTTAGTTTTGTCTCTTATTTTGAGATTCATATATTATTTTTGGCAACACATAAGTTGTCGTATCTTAAAGAATGGCATCTACATGGAAAATGATTTTATCGAAGTTAAAGAACATGATAGTCAAACATTGCTCACGTATCTGTTTTGAAGGAGAACTTAAAAAATCTTGACAAATGGATTTTTTGAGCAAAATAGCTGATTGTTCCGATTTTTTATGTTGCTTAGAGATCTAGATCGGTGGATTTTATGAGAAGAAGAAATAAAATCAGCTTACGATTTTTTATGTGGCTTAACGAAGTCAAAAGGTTATACAACTTGTCATAGACAGAGGAAAATTTGTGACCAAAGATTAGATAATATAGCCAAAGATATAGCTTTAATAAACAAAATAATTCTCTTGTATGACTAGTCGTAATTCTGTGCGTAAGGCACTGGCCTTTCTTTCGGGGATCCAAAATTGATTCCCGATGAGGTCAAAATATATTTAAATGATTTTCTCAAAATGTTTGATTGTTTTGCTATTGCATTATTGATTAACTATACTACAGTCGTCACTGGGCCTAACGGTAGGTATATTGTAGAGCATAAAAATATTTTTATTTTTATTACCAAATTATTATTTAACAAGAATTTATCAAGTCAAATAACAAAAATATGATGTTAGCAATACTGTTATTAAAACTAATGTATTAAAAGACATGATTTTTATGATTTTATTATAACAAAATTTAATTATAATAAAAGAGTACAGAATTCAGTAATTTCTATAAAAAACGTCAATAAATCCATCCATAATCGTAGAAAATATTGTAACGAGATGTAATCGATTGTGCTATATTGAGTTTTCAAGGCATAGGCATCTAGTATCTAACGATTCGTACTACGTTTGACTCATCTTTCAATAACCTCTACACAATTAGCTATATTCTATTATTTGCCAACTAAAATAAAAATAATTCCAAGATAAAAAGAACTTTATATACACAACGTTTTTAAATTATCTGTTGAATTATTATGCTCAATATGCTCAAACTTGTACTTGATATGAAGTAAATAAAAAATCAAACAAATGTAGAATACTGAAATGTCATTTTGACATTTCATTTTGATTTCCATAGTAACGCACGTATATATTAATAATTTAGTTGCTAGGACCACCCCCTTAGCAACCAATAATAGTCTTTTAATTTATACGGATTTTTCTGAAATAACTTTCTATACAAAACTGAATTAACTGAAAATGAATTCAATTCTACTTAAAGATGGCTAAAAGTATTTAAAAAAATGCATTAACATCGTGTTCTGACATATTCTAAAAGTTTCAAATGTCTAGCTAGTCGGGAAGTTAGTTAAAAATCGATTGCAAGATTTGTACTGGACAAACAACCACCGGACAAACAAGAATACGAGCTAATAAAAACGTTCAAAAAATCAGGAACGATGAACACGGTGAAGTCTACCAATTGAAATATATAGTCAAGATACTCTATTAGAAAGTGATTCTAGTCACGCTATTAGTGTAAACTTTGCATTTTGTTTAAGTAGTGAGCGAAAGACGCACCTAACGGATTGCAGTCGTATCCGGTGCAACGGGCGTCGGCGGAAATAGCTTTGCGACTGTCCTAGGACTTCGTTACGATCAGAGTGTTTTGTAACTATTTACTAAGTGCGCGTCGCATTGAATACAAGTCGCTTCCCGTTTTTGTTAAAACGTTTCTCTTGTATAATATTTTACGGTGAGAAATTTATTACTTTATTCCTTTATTGAGAAATATCATTCCCATCATCAAATAGCCTTCTTATTAAGTAGTACAGTTACTTACTTAGATAACTCGTGAAGATAACGAAAAATATTGTATCAAAGAATTGCATTAACGTTGAAAAAACATTTTCTACTGTGTTATCTTGTAATAAAGACAAACACGTCCGTTCTTTTTCTTTGTTTTCGTGACAGAATTGCAGTAGATTATCATTATTTTTAAATTTACTTGGAAATCGCTGATCGTTCTTTTCTATTTAGGGGAATTTAGTATAGGTAGATAACGTAAGCGCGGTAATTTTAAACAGCTTTGTTTGTGTGTAGAATTATATTATTTTATTATATATTTTGAGGCGCTTGTAGCCAAGCTAAGAGGTCATGCTTCCGTTGTGCATATACGTGAAAAGTGAAACCTACCTGACATGATTTTAGACAACTTTTTAATTAGGAAGGTACCTGCCTAATTAAAAAAATTAATATTTCAAAAGTATTTTCAGTAGGTACCTTTAAAACCTTTTATTGTCGACGTATAAAAATACTTTTTATTGTAAGCTGAACATTTTCTTTTTGCAAATTATTATACATTTGGTAGATACTGCAGTTTTATTTGAAAGTAATATCACAGTCGTAATAAAAATATTGATAATTATTGGGGGCGGTCCAGATTTTCTACCACACGTGCGCATTGCCTCTAAAACTAACTGCGTAAATAGACATTTTAATTTGTCCGAAATAAAAAATAATTATGAACTATTAGATACTTTACGAAGGAATGTCATTGTTGTTTTTATTTAATAAAACGCAATTTTTTTATAGTACTTATTCCACTTAAAAGTGGAATAAGTACTATAAAAAAATTGCGTTTTATTATATAAAAACAACAATACAATGCAGTTCCACCATGAATTGACAGTTAACAAAATAAAAGAAAAAAAATGAAGGAATGTCAATTTGAGGAAAGAAGTTTAGAAATAATTTTTATCTGAATTGGAATCGAATCGTCAATTTTATATATATTATTTATAAAAGTGAAAGTAGGTTAAACAATATTATCAAAACATGAGTATATTATTAAAATCCTTTCCACGCGGACACCACCACACCTGTTGTGCCCCCATTAATTGGCCATTCGATATAATTAGCATGTTATTTAAATGTGGTAATTAAATAGTAATCAAATGCTCCGATAGTTTGTGATGTTAGTAAACTGATGATAATTATTATGTGTTTAGAGTTATCAAACTTCAATTATTCAATTTGCATGTGATCTCGATGTTGACTATTTAGATCAGCGGTTTCCAACCTGGGAGGCGCGATCTATTGCCAGGGGAGGCGCCAAAATTTTTGAATAAATTATTTTTTATACCATAATATCTACAAATAAATAAAAGTTCATATCTTAACGTAACAGTGAAAATTCAGTGCATGAATGTTTATTTTAATATATAATACATATATTTAAATCCTATTAAAAAAATATTTGGAGCGGAGAAATTTAAAAATGGCGCTTTTGCAAACGCTCTGTTTCGGTAATGCACAAAACGACCGCTGGTTGCATGAAAACAATAACCTCAAATTTAAATGTCACTCGTAGCTAAAGTGTCAACTGAAGCGTGTAGGCAGGGTGTGATATATTTTTTTTAAATTGTTTTTGACGTGATTTCTTTAATATAATATAACAATAATACATGTCTCCACTTTTAAATGATTTCTACGCCAGATATATTGAAGCAAACAAAAATCTATTTCCTGAGTTCTTGGTTAGTTTGCCAATGCATTTTTCATATAATTTTATTAATAGTAAAAAAAGTCGCCTGCGGCGCTGCTTTGTTTCAGGGCTATTAAATATTTTTAATATATGGATGAAAGATCCTGGCCTGTGGGCCCTATTCACTATGTGGAGCACATGATAGAATCCATTAATTTTTGTCAATGAACAATGATGAATTTGGTTGACTTCTTTTAAAATTGATTGTGGTAATAAACAAGCTCATTCGTCGCATGAAAAAAAAAATAATTAAAAAATGAATTTGATATAAGTAAGTAGTAAAAACTTGTGTGTTAAAAAGTGTCTGTATTATTTAATGAAATAAAGGGAGGGAGGCGCCAAGATTAGATTTTTTTTAAAGGGAGGCGTAGTAACATAAAGGTTGGAGACCACTGATTTAGATAACAGTTATTTATAACAACACTGATTTTATCAGATCATTTATGGGCCTCCACGGAGTGAAGGTTTGTATTAACAGATTTTGTTTTTACGAGAAATGGGTCACTTGCTCAACCTATTAGGTCCATACTCTGACTCATACACAAATTGAAAAGCAATAATGTCTACTTGCCCAAACCCAGGATTCGAACCTGGGACCCACGATGCTATAGGCTGACGCTTTGATCAAGTAAAAACAGTAAAACATATAAATAACAATTTATAAGTGAAAATATTACCATTATTATTAGAACAAAGGCTTCTTCTAGCTCCTTTTAGACTTCTCGGTCGTTACTATAGAAAGTGTAACCATTGAACCACAAATATACGCATATGCGATTGTTCCTCGTGCGAAAGACTTTGTTCTGTCTAAGTTGATTATTATTATTTTTGCCTTCGTCGACTTCTTATACCAAGCCTAGTTGTTTTATGCCAAAGCTATCGAATATCGCGGTACTGTGGTTTGTTTATAAAAATGTTATTTATTTTTTTATAAATGGCGCTTCCATGTATGAAAGAAAGTAAATAATATTCCACAGTATAACAGAGCGTACAATAATATAATATTAGAATCTGCGCATATCTACGTAAATTTATTCTATACACAAGACTGCTATCGAAAGCTATCGAGGGTAGTTTTTCATATGTTTATATCGAATTATTATAATTGTTACAATAAGTTAGCCATATAAATAGTCAAAACTCTATATCTCGCTCTAAAGCTTAGCACACCCAATAGAGGTGAATTAAAACATAGCACTTATTGTAACAATTACAACAAACTTATTGTAATTATTAAAATAAGTGATAATACTTCGATACAAAACTACCCTCGATAGCTGCTGTAGCGGCCAATATAAGTCTTGTGCATATAATATATGCGCAGGTACAGTTAACACAGGTAGACACCAGAAAAAAATATTTCATGCAGTGTTTTAGTACCTTAAATACCAGAGGTATTGAACATGTCAATAGAAGAAAATATTCAAAATACAATGAATCCTTGGTATTAAAAAATAAACGGAGAAGTTTGTTTTTATAAAAGTCAATATGATCTGAGTATGGTACGTTGTTATGTTCTCTCAATTATTTTCTATGGTATGGAAGTATGCACGCTAAACCAAAAGATGTCACGGAGACTTGAAGCTTTCGAGATGTGGCTGTATAGACGCATCCTCAAAATTCCATGGACTGACCGGGTGACAAATGTTGAAGTTCTCAATCGAATGGGGAAGGACCGAGAAGTTCTATGTAGTATCAAAACCAGGACACTACAGTACCTCGGCCACATTATGAGAGGACAAAAATACAGCATTCCCCAACTTGTCATTCAAGGGAAGATCAATGGGAAGCGTAGCCAAGGACGGTGCCGCATTTCATAAGAACCTCCGTGATTGGTACGAGTGCAGCTGCACTGAACTGTTCCGGGTAGCAGACGACAAAGGTAAGATCGCCTTGATGGTGGCCGACCTCCGATAGGGAGAAATGAAACTGGATCACACTTCGGCGCAATCAAAAATTGAATTTACGTGTTAAAACATGACCAAAAGATCAACTATTTGCCGCATTGATTTTAACGTGCATCTCTATCAAAATGCTGTAGACTATAGATTTAGATATCACAAGATAGTACATATTATAAGTATAGTTTCAAAGGGGTCAAAGGATTATGTACTCGGAACTAGGGATGTAATATCGACAGAAAATAATAATACTAGTATTGGTATCTGAATCCAAAGCCAAAGTATTGAAGTATCATTATAAAATTATCGTTGTCCATGAAAGCTTTTTTCGAGAGCTTTCTGCTGTATTAGACCTGAGAGTGTGCTCTTGAGAGTGAGGGAGGGTCGGCAACGATGCCGGAATCCATACGGATGTCAAACAAGAGCGTGGAGTATCGCGTTCTCTTGCGATATTCGGAGTTTGAATTTTAGTTCAAATTGGTTTAAGTTTTATAGTATTCCATTTGAGTCGTTTTTTGCGACCCGGCTCTTGCCTTTCCACATATTTGCGATCGTGGGTGTCAGATTTGTTATTTAAGAAGTAGATAATATATTTAGTGATTTCTCATTAGCTAATTTTATTAAATTCTCAATTTTTTTACTCTCTTTGAGTTGCTGTCTCATCTGAGCTTTGATGGAATGCTATTTTAAAGTATCGGCAGCCACAGTAGTGGGGTAAATGAAAGCGTTCCGTTTGTTTTATAATATTCGTTAGGTATGTGTTTATGTGACCTTCCACTGTGCTTAAAGCGCAAAGTGTTCAACCAGTGTGTGCTTCCCGTGATCACATATGAGTGTGAAACATGGACCCTAAGTAAAAGAGAGATCCAGAAACTTAGAGTAGCACAACGTGGTATGGAGAGGTGCATGCTGGGCATAACGTGAAAGGACAAAAAAAGGAATGAGTAGATAAGGAAGCAGACAAGGGTTTGCGATGTAATAGAGTTTATTCAAAGCCTTAAATGGAGATGGGCTGGACACATAGCTCGAAGAAGAGACAATCGTTGGACAAATCCAGTCATCCAGTGGTATCCAAGAAGTACAAAACGCAATGCACAAGACCGAGAGAAGTGGAAGCAGCTTGAAGAGGCCTTCATCTAGCTATGGATAGATTCAGGCTGATGATGATGATGATGTATATATTGATGGTATGTGCACTACAGGTAAAATACTCGACCACGGAGTAGTAAGCTACGGGAAGCGAGATTGTACAAAATGCTGCCATTTACATTGCTAGACTTCACTATGTTCATCGTTTTCTACCATCTAGAAGCACTTTCTTCTTTCTTGATTGTAGTCTGCAAATAGGAGAATATAGCATATTATGTGAAATGGAGTTACTGGTGATGATGATATCCATATAGATGGCGGTAAGAATCGCCACTCACGACCTATTTGGAATGACCGATTCAATTTAATGGGCAATGTCGAATAAATCAAGCACGTTAATTCTTTCTGCGAGAGTGAAAATGATCGTTCCATTAAACAATTTATTATTAAAACGGGTTCCACGGAATCTGCAGTCATAAATTACGCATTTTCACAGAGTTAACCTCCCCACAATTACGAATGTTACGAAAATTTTTCGCTGCACAGATATATTATTCCGCCAAAATCTCCCTGGCCCTTACCTACGCACTGCGAGATTACATAATGATTATAGGGTTGGTGAGAAATTATTATTATATACCTGTTTTTAATTTAATTATTTTATATTCAAGGCTGAATAATAATTGGTACTGTTCGGTTATCAAGAATACAGTGGAAAACACATTTTGAAAATAGCCGATAAATTGGATTATTTGTTAGGTTAACCTAACCAAACCTAAGCTAACCTAACCTTACCTAAACTAACCCAAACTAACAAATAATCCAGTATATCGGGTATTTTCAAAACGTGTTTTCCGCTGTATTTCTGATAACCGAACAGTACCTAATAATTAATACATAATATTATAATATAAGACTGAAAAATTACAAAACATAATTTGCTTTAAAACTGTCTATTAGGAAAATTCTTGATTTTTTAAAAATCGAAAGGGACTTGAACCTATGAATGAGGGATGAGCAGTATTAATTGCCAGATAAAAAACAACTACTATAATAATTATAGCGGTTATTTTTTTATCTGGCGTATTATGTAGAAATTTCTACTGTGTTTTTGGGGAATGAATGAAGGAAGGATGGTAACAATGTTTTGTAATTTTAAATTAAGACTAGAAAGGCTATTATTATGTGTTATTATGTTTCTGAACTTTAAAAAAATGTAATATTAGTATTTAAAAAAGACCTTTTATAGCACAACTGCAACATACACTATTTCGTTTTTAAAGAGTGAATTAAGAATCACTACTTGTTGACAGGAAAACCGCATCATGTTTTATCAAAACACAGGAAAATATCGAGCTGATAAAGAAGGAAACAGCGGAACTGGGTTAGGATACTAATAAGTTTTAAATCGCACTTAAAGTTTCCAAACGAAATATACTTATTTTATTAATGCTCTGGGGAGGAATCTAAGCTCTGAATACGGATTGCTCTTGAGGTATCGATTACGTTTATTTTGTATTTCTGAACGATATTGTACCATTTAGTGATTCAATAATTTTAATTTTCACAAATCCTGATATATAGTAAAACACTAGTGTTTAATTTTACTGTAATAACTAGAAATAAATGTCTACTTGATAGTAAAGAAAAGGCGGAGTTATCTTGGAAACAAAGCAATGTAAAAACATGAAACACACTAGATATAAGATGAGACAGGGATGTGATTATATCACGAAAGATAGCGCGTCAAAACTTTAGGTCACATGTTTAAATTTGCACATCCTCAGACATATTTTTTAGATACATTATTATTTTTATTTATTTATTTCAAACCATTACGCATCAACATAAATAAGTATGGAGAAACACAAGGTGGTGTTATTTATCTTGGTCCATTGCCATAATCCGCCTGTTATATCTACTGCCTCCCGAGACGTACAATTATTAGTTCTGGCGTCGATCCCTTTGCGGATTGCTGGTCTACCTATTAAGATTAAATGCTTATCTACCACGGTTGCTAATAGTAGTAGTCTTTGAAGTAAATACAGAAGCCACATAGGCATGGTAATGCATTTGCATTCATCGTTTAGGTCCCGCATCAGTTGAAGTACGGCCTTATGGTGGAGAGGATCCAGAAGAAATTTTTGAGACTCCTTTACTTTCGGCTATATGGATATTATCCGTGGGTCTATCCGACTGACTTTCTCTCAGGTATCCTTACATACTGTAGTTTAAAATTTAGAAGGGATCATAATTTAGCTACATATTTTTTCCGACTTATACGCGGCGTAATGGAAACTCTGCCATTCATGGTGGTGTTGGCTTATGTATCTCTGATAATTATCATAGGAATCGAGGGCATCCGTTGTTTGTTCTTCCAATGTGCAGAACTAACCTGCTGTTAGTTAGTGATACCAATTGGGAGGGCAATAACCATGTTTAATGAAATCGCTTCGGAGATCGACATATTCCACTTACGTGAGGGCGAATTTGGGTGGACGTTGTTTTATAAGTTTTTAAGATACGTTCTATCAATAGTTCACTCTATTTTTATTTATGTCATTTTATTTTTTATTTTATTACTTATTTGTGTTATTAACTCACATTGCTCTGTATTTATATTTATTTTATTTAACACTTATTTTATGACATGTCGTGAACGCTTTGAATTTGTAATTTGTTATGTTCATTATATGTAAAATAAATAAATTTGAATCCAACTGACGCAATTCACGATGCGTGAAGGTCAACGCTGTATTCTTTAATGACCAAATGCTGCTTCTTCAACGCGTGTGTGACACCTACCCGTTTTTATCTATGGTTGTCACATCTCGAAGGCTTCAAATTAATGTCCGTGATCCCTTGTTTAACGTATATAACGTATACAAATGAACATGATATAGGTTTTTGTCATTTATTACCATTAATTCTTTATTTTACAGCCATGTAAGATAATAATATTATAAGGTAAATCGAAATCATGATTTTTCCAGACGCAGATACTTTATACCATGGCTACAGTGGCCTACATAGAAATTTATTATCTAATATGCAATCGGCAGCCCTGAATATAATTCATACTCGACCCCTACAGGGTTATGGAGTATGGTAGCGATTTATTGCGGATTGTTAACGAATACGTTACGTGTGGGCGCAGCAGCCTCTGCTACAATAACGATCCGCTAACAGGGCAGTAACGGACAGTAACGATTTTATGATCTTTCGTATTATTTCGTTAGTCGTTCTCCACAGGGTATAAATACATCTGTGCTTTTATTTTAGATTGCGGCAGATGTTTCTAATTCCGGGGTCCCAAAACAATTATTATTGTAGTTTCCTCGGACTGGCGAATTAGTCGATGGGGAAACATTTCTCACTATTTTTATTTTATATAGTGACTATGGTGTAAGATTAACGTATTATTGTATCGGGGGTACGAAATATTATTGTGATTGAAGTTTTGTTGGAAAAAATCATTATGATTTAATTCGTGGACATTTATAACGAAATAACAGGGGGTCCCGACAAAACCACCCAGACATTGCCGCCAAAACAATTTAGAAATGAGACAATTCTCATAACTAAAAACATAGGTACCCACGAATAAAGATATAATAATTACAGGATAAAAAGAACTTTTATATACAAAGTTTTTATATTTTTGGTTGCATTATTATGCTCAATATGCTCAAACTTGTACTTGATATGAAGTAAATGAAAAACAAACAAATATAGAATACTGAAATGTCATTTTGACATTTCATTTTGATTTTCATAGTAATGCACGTATATATTAATAATTTAGTTTCTAGGACCACTCCCTTGGCAACCAATACTAGTCTTTTACTTTTTACGGATTTTTCTGAAATAAGTTTCCCTACAAAACAGAATTAACTGAAAATGAATTCAATTCTGCTTAAAGATTGCTAAAAGTGATAAAAGAATGCACTGGCATCGTGTTCTGATATATTCTAAAAGTTTCAAATGTCTAGCTAGTCGGGAAGTTAGTTAAACATCGATTGCAAGATTTGTACTGGACAAACAACCACTGGATAAACAAGAATACGAGCTAATAAAAACGTTGTAAAGAATATGAGTTATTAAAAATTAAATTTCAATATTGTGTGCTAACCCTTCTTAAATATTTTAAATTAGGGATTAAATCGCAAATTACACTGATTATCGTAAGTGTGTAAATTTATATTGATTCGCAATTCGAAAAACCAAAAACGCACTTGTTTTATATATTTTGTATTTTTTGCGGGCGGTTTTGTCTAGGCGGATTTGCCCGGGCGGTATTGACGAGCACTGGTTCGGGCGCATTTGGTTTGGCGGCAATGTCTGGGCGACAATGTCCGGGCGAGGGTGGTTTTGTCGCTTATTTTTCGAAAATTTAAATTTGGAAAACGTATTTATTCTCAGTGAGTGGATGTCATGCAAATTTAAAACATGATAATGGATGATTATACCAAAATACATGGTCGATTAATTAGAAATTAAAGCCCGTTCGTTAAATTTCGTTCAAATTATATTATCAAAACTATATAGGTTGCAATAATTGGAAACAGATTGTTGAAACATGTGATTAAAATTGAATTAATATGTAAAGTACCTAAGCAAATACACATGTACGTATAGTAAAAACTAATATCGCATGGATAAATCTCATAATATCCAACTCGTTTCAATATGCGTTTATTGCATATGATTTTTGAATGAACATTTTTTTTGGAGTTTAAATAATTATAATATAAAAAGAACTTTTATATACCACGTTTTTAAATTTTCTGTTGAATCTATAAACTTGACAATTCTATGTATTAATAATTTAGGACAAATAAGGCAATTGTCAACAAATCATTTTTTTGCTATTTTGCAACAAACAAACAAATATAGAATACTGAAATGTCATTTTAATTTACATAGTAACGCACGTATATATTAATAATTTAGTTGCTAGGACCACCTCCTTAGCAACCAATAGTAGTGGATTGGATTACGGATTTCTACTGAATAAACAACCACCGCACAAACAAGAATACGAGCTAAGAAAAACGTGGTAAAAACATGGTAAAAAATAGTTGAAGCTATTAAAAATAATAAATGTCAGGATATCATAGCTAACTTTACATTAGTAAGGATTACTGTTCATCGAAACAGTTTGCGTTTTTATTATTTAACATTGTAAACAGACAAATTTAATACAGATGAATGTGGTTGAAAAAAAAATCCTACTCACGTTGCAATAAGACTCATTATCTAACTAAGTAATCGTCATTGGCAAGACAATATGTAATATATCTTACCATTGTTTATATGTCTTTTATTGAATGGATTTTTATTTTGTGACATTTCTCATTAGCTAAATTTCCAACATGTTACCTAGTTCCATTGTCTATGAGTAATAATATTAATTTTAATGAGCTTATCTATTGGATGTATTGATAGTAAGTCATTTTCTATGGGTTTTTTACAAACACTTTAAATATTCAAATATAAAAAAAAGTTTTCTATACCCGATCATTTACAAGGTTTTACCTTATTTTCTTGTATTTCATTGAAATATTAAATTTATTATATAAAAGTGTGCATTTACCATTGGCGAGTACGCATAGCGCCCGAAGATACCGTTAGGCGAATCTTGGGTCGCAAAAAAATACTCAAATGGAATACTATAAAGCTCAAATCAATTAGAATGCACATAATCTAAATATGGTGATTATTGTAAATAAATTTTTGACCTATTCATCTAACTTTATATTGAGAGTGTTCTGTTGTAAGTAAATATTGGATTAAGTCCAAATAATATTATTTTTCCAAAATTAAACGCATGCCATAAAATCCTCATAATAACTAAAAGTATATTATTTTCTCTGCGTTTTTAAGGTATGCGAATTTTATAATCTATATTTTATTAAGACAGATAAAGATATTATGTAGAGTTAGGTAGTTTTGAAAATAAATAATATATTATATTAAGTGTTTATCAAACTATAATAAAGCTACAATCGTATACTATAAAGTTAATGAACAAATAAGTTATTGTACGATCCAAAATACTTTTGCAATATGGTGGTACGAGAAAACTTATAATCCTTTGTTGGTTTTTGCATAATGCAGTGTGATGTTATATGAAACTAAGTGAATGTTGACCTATTTATTTTTATTACAGGTAAAACTCCCTTGGGCCGGAGCTTTGCAGGAAGCTTTCGAAGACTCTGAGACGTGTTTTGTATCTTCTTGAAGACTAAGGAAAATATAATGGTAAGTTGATAGTCATTATTCGTTATGCATTGCAAAGTTATGGTGACATCGTTGAACTTTAAGCTATTTTTATTTTGATTATAAAAAAGTAGAATGTTTTCAATTAGTTTAGTTAAGTGTGTAAGGAACCAGTGTGTGTGAGGACATTACGTTCATAAATATTATTAATATATAGAGCGATATCTCTTCACACTAAAATGTAATTAGCCTCATATTTTTTAACTCGTCATCACATCTATCCTATAGGAGCTTTATTCCGGGCTCTCTCTCTAGCCAGTCACACTCAGCCTCTCTGCGTCCTTCTTAACGTTATCCACCAATCTCCTTCATACAATATACGGAAAGCTCGACATATATTGCATCTAACAACGTATTATGGATTAGAGTAGTGTTCCACAATCTTTTTACACCTGGGGACAGGTGAATATAGGAGAAATATTTCAGGAACCGCTAACATAGAAATAAAATCTACTATTTATATACTATTTTATTAATTAGTTTTTTGAATCTTATATTGTAACAGATAGCCATACTAGACATATTATAAAAGTCTAATTGCGAATACAAAGAAATATAGCATGAAAATTGCATTGTAAATTAAAATAACCAAAAACAAAAGAGTAAATACACTTTTAATAAGTTATAGAAATTCTCGAATCTTAAAAAAGTAATATTCAGTTTAAAAAAAAAAACAGTGCAAAATCAGCTTCTGCATCTTTTCTAGAATAGTTGATAACCGTGGTCTCAGTGTTGTTTTGAAAATACATAGGCACTGCAATCGGTTTCCCTGTTCCGTCTTTATTACTCACATGTAAATAAATATGTCTAGACCACAGAATGGCATTATCGGATAACTCGATTTTCCGTTTTTTTGAGTTATTAAATGCGCATGGAATTACGTCTTCCATGAAAGGATTATTAATATATAGATTGCCTTTACGAAGATCATCCTTTCAGGATAATAGCGATTAAAGTTTTGAACTAACGCTTTTAAATATTAAACAACTTTCTAGAGACATCAGCAGAAATTGACTCTTGCAAAAAATGTGGAAATGATTCTATATTATCTTCTCCTTGTATCCTATTATCCCAAAGAGCAAGTTTTTTAAACGAGTCTATCTTATTTTACAACGTTTTACTTAGCTCGTATTCTTATTTGTCCGGTGGTTCTTTGTCCGGTACAAATCTTGCAATCGATTTTTAACTAACTTCCCGAATAACTAGACATTTGAAACTTTTATAATATATCAGAACACGTTGCCAATGCATTTTTAATACGTTTAGCCATCTTTAAGTAGAATTGAATTCATTTTCAGTTAATTCAGTTTTGAATGAAAAGTTATTTCGACACCATTATTGGTTGCTACGGGTCTGGGGTCCTAGCAACTAAATTATTAATATATACGTCCGTTACTATGGAAATCAATATGACATGTCAAGTACAAATTTTTTTGATCGTTTAAGCTAGTTTGTTTGGTTCAACAGAATTTAAAAACGTTGTAGATAAAAAGTTCTTTTTATCTTGTAATTATTTGAATTAATGTTTCAAATTTAGAAGAAGGGAGCATTAATATTTTATTATTATTAAATTAAATTTAGACAAAAAAAATATAAAATAATTGTGTATTTAATTATTTTGAATGAAGATTTGCTTGACAATTTTAAATTGGAAAAAAACTATTGCCAGAGTCCGGCGGTTGCGAAACACTGGATTAGTGATAATGGATGGATTTAATTTATAGATGGGACGAAATTTCGCACTCGTCACTCGTCGCTAATCGGAGAGCGGCAGTCGAGATGTGAGCACGTCAATTTTATTTGTGATGGCGTCGGAGGAATATATTCTTATATCGTGTAAAGATGACTAAAAAACGTTAAAACATCTCAATGTATATATTATTATTATTACTAATATAACAATAAACATAACATTAAATGGACGCATTTTGAATTGAATTATATTTCGTTACGATTTCATTAGTCACGACCTTTTTAGACCATGCCTCAGCTGAAGTATTTACTTAATCACAAATCTCCTTAATCAGAATTTATTATAAATGTGACTGTTGACCCTAGTGAACGATCAATCAAAACACCTTTATAATTATCTCAGGGAGATTAAGTTGGTGGTGGTTATGAAGCCATAGATACATGATGATTTTGGTGATAATTTAAATATTTTATCTCTTTAGTATTGGTATCCGTGTCACTATCACAGTCTATAGTGACAGTAGAAAAGAATAAGGCATAAGTCACACTGCAGTATCGTTCCTTGCAGATCCGTCGACGACTGAAATGATAATACAGCTGTAACAAAGTTGCTATGTGTAATCCATTTCGCTGCGACATAACTGCAGCCGAGCCATAAAGTCTTCGAATGATGGCCCGCTCAGACGAGTTCGCCTTCTTCCCGCTGATTTCGGTATTATTCGTCGACGCTAGGGTTTGCAACACTGCTCGATTTCGGGATTATTTTTTTGAATAATTTTCGACAATAAATACACGTGTTTGACAACATTGTATTGTTATAAAAAAAAGCAATTACAATTAATAAAAATGGTATTACGTGACCGATTTGTTATTGATATAAATCAGACGGAGGTGAGGTAGTAAACTAAAATAAAACTTATATATAAACATTAGACTGTGATAAATGTATGTAATATATTATATCTTATTCTTTCTTTTGACCATGTTCGATCCTAATAGGACCACATGGGACACCACGGAGTGGAGGTTTGTGTTAACAGATTTTTGTTTTTACGAGAAATGAATGTTAGCCACTTGCTCAGCCTATTAGGTCCATACTCTGACTCCAAACACAAATTGAAAAACAATATGTGTATGTATTAGACCCAGGATACGAATCTGGAACCCACGACATTATAAGTCGATGCGTAAGTCCCGTAATTATATTACATCGGTGGTCCTCAAACGTTTCAACTTGCGGCACACTTCTTGCAAACATACAATTTGTATTTTAACACTATGTATTTTAAATAGACAATATATAAAACGTATGAAAGTTGCATGTTTACAAGTAATATAATTATAGCTATTAATAGTATTGTAGTGGATACTACAGCGCCGTGGAGGTTGTATTAACAGAATTTTTTTACGAGAAATTGATGTTAGCCACTTGCTTAACCCATTACGTTCATATTCTGGGTTCAAACAGACATTAAAAAACGACATGTGGATTTTACAAACCACGGACCCTCGACACGAGGCAGTAACAGTTCGACTACCATGGCAATATTTATGCTTTCCATTCCATAGGCATGTCCGTTGCACTATAATGATTTGTATAAAATATAAGTTGATTTTAGGGGTAAATAAATAACATATTTTAACCAGGCAGATGTTTTTTATAGTACAAAATTTAAAAGTAATTATGAAGTATGTAATACCTACTTATTTACCCGCTTATTTAATTCTTTTTTTATGTCAAGGTTGATACTTGGAAGAGCTACAGACTCGTGATTTCTAATTAATATGACATTTTGGTAGTGACTATAGACTAAACATTATTTACGTAATAATGTGCGTAGTATAATAATCTGAAAACGCGCGGAATTTTATTCTATTTTGTTTAATATTTAAAAAAAATCAGAATAATCAAAAAATAATCGGTTTATTTTAGTTATTACTTTTATGATCTTTCATATTGCGGTCATATCAAAGAGCGGCGCGATAACCTATGTTCATTCTATGTTAGTTCCGATTATAGACTCAAAATACAATTTCTCACGTCGTAATTTTATAATATTTTACTAGTGGAGAAGTAAATAAATATTATATTGAATAATATGCTAAGAATATTGTCAAGGTATACGTTCAAAAATCGCTTAGAATTGAGTCTTTACCACTGAAATAAATTCGGATTATGTTGATACCAAGCACTGAGATTTTTTTGAGTTAAATCTCATTTATTTTTGTCCCGGAATTGTAAAAATACTAATCCTGTAATCCCGAAATTGCAATCCCTAACTGACGCGTTCAACTTTTGCCAACTTTCACGAACAACAGACATAAATTTGTCTCACAGATTGCATAATTTCCCATTTGAAGTGTATACGCGAGAGATTTTTCCTCCGCTAAAGTTCAGTGTTCATGTCGTTTGTGTTTTGACAATGAAAGACGTTTTATACCACTTCTTCGTATTTATTGAATGCCAGCACCCATTACTCATAACGAACGAATAGCTGACAACAAACTATTCAAAAATAAAGCAATATTCTATCATCATTAAATGAATTGCATTATCTCGCATTTTTGTCCATTTTGAGTTAAGTTTGCGAAGTTGTTTATCTTCTAAGTATTGGAGACAAAGTAGATATTTTGAGCTTAATTTTTCAAAACTAGTTTTCCGTTTCAGTGCTTTTTCTCCAAACAAAATATTTTTGTCCAGAATCCAAATTGAGAGATTTTTCAAGCTTCACTTGCAAATATTATTTTTCGTCTGGTCGGTTACCCATATAAATTGTTCTTTCAGATTGTTATGACTTGTTAAACAAACATCGGGATAGTATCCTAAAATTTTAGGATATTTTGCATTTCGATTATCATTAAATCTCCGGGACAGGGAAATGTTTTCTTTGACGATTTTCCCACATGATTTAACATGATGGAAAGATGTGGTATTGGAAATAACAAATGCTTAATAATGAGAGTTTTTTTTTAATTTTACCACGTTTTTATTAGCTCGTATTCTTGTTTTTCCAAGATTTGTAATGGACGATTGAAGATTTTTAACTAACTTCCCAACTAGCTAGATATTTGAAACTTTAAGAATATATCAGAACACGACGACAATGCATTCTTTTAATACTTTTAGCCATCTTTAAGAAGAATTGAATTCATTTTCAGTTAATTCTGTTTTGTATGGAAAGTTATTTCGGAAAAAAATCGTAAAAATTAAAACACAATTATTGGTTGCTAAGGGGGTCCTATCAACTAAATAATTAATATATACGCGCGTTACTATGGAAATCAATATGAAATGTCAAAATAACATATTATGAAATGTTAAAATAACATATATAAATAACGTATCAAGTACAAAAAAAAGTATTTATTAATACATAGAATTGTCAAGTTTATATGATTCAACAGAAAATTTAAAATCGTGGAATATATAAAGTTCTTTTTATCTTGTAATTGTTTCATCTTTGTTTTTACAATTATAATAATATCAGTTTTGTTCTTGGGATCAATGATTTATATTGTGCCAAATACGATACCGGTCTTGTTATAATAAAGTTGTATAACTAATTAGGTACCTACGCAAAATAAAAAAAGACTGCTTAGTATAAACACGACAGGTGTTCGTTATTATTAAAACAATTAATTTTATTGTTATAAATTTAACAACGAGAAGAAATATGCCCTAATCATACTTACCTACTGTAAAAAATGCACATTGTGATATTATCCACCATCGTTTCAAAACATGAAAACAACCTATCAATGTTTTCACCAACAACAAAAAATACTCTAAATAATTTGATTTTGTTTTGATACGATACTATATCGACTTATATCCGAGTTTACTTTTTTACATTAAGCATAAAATATTACTTATCAATTTCCCTTTCTTGGAAACTCTTAGCTTATGTAAATACGTTACGGATTTAGAATACGCCTTAATGGTATTTTTTTGAAAGTTTTTACAAGTCGCTTACATTTTGATGTAATTATTGGGCGAATATTTTTTCGTTTGTTTTTTGAGTAGTTTTGTTTGAACTTTGTTTACAAATATAAAATTTTAGTTTGATACGCTCCTGTGTTTAAATAAAGAATTTTTATAATTCGTATGTATTTATTTTAAAATTGTCTAGTTGGAATAGTGAACCCGCCGTCAAGAAATGGTAATATTTTAGCATTTAGGGTATTTACGGGATTCAGTAGGTATCTAAATACTATTCTACATTCTACTATTCTACAAGAAAAGTATACACTTGTTGTAACTGTAATAATATAGTAATAAGGTATCTATTTGTATCCTCTGTTTTTCTATTTTCATGATCCCAGGAGAATGCAGCGCTGGTGAAGTGATGTAGAATTAGTTTATAATTAAATTTTATTGTGAACTAAGTGCCCGCCGTGGTCGAAAGATAAATCGTCGGGAGGGGTCTCGGATTTGAATCCTGGCTCTGAAAATTTTTCATGTTGATTTTAAATGTATGTTTTGATCCACCTAACAACTTGAGCATATGGCGAACGTTAATTTTTCGTTTAAAGACTGTTGAAAAACATCTTCGCGGCGCATCTAAGATCCATGTTGGATTGTGGAGCCATGATGATGATAATGTGAATTTAAAAATTATGTTTTTTTTTTTAAATTTTATTTATTAAGGAAACAAACAGTTA
The DNA here is from genome assembly GCF_057557595.1 of Rhyacophila brunnea. Lineage (NCBI taxonomy): Eukaryota > Metazoa > Arthropoda > Insecta > Trichoptera > Rhyacophilidae > Rhyacophila > Rhyacophila brunnea. The sequence goes on from NW_028232859.1 coordinate 2,984,631, forward strand.
CATATTGATTACAAAAATTTGAAATATAATAATGAAAAGTTATTGCAACCAGCAAAGTTTCCATAAATTTCCATTTGATCGTACATTAACCCTCGCAATGGTTGAGAGGTAAAACGTCCGCTTCGTACATATACACAATCTTCTCGACTGCGATCTGGTTGTTGGGACAATGACTTCATGTGATTAGCGCATGCGCTGATGCAACATTTTGTTATTCTACCTGCAGCCAATGTAGAGTGAAATTTGTTACATGCGACCAGCAGATATAATAGGAATGGAGCCAGCTTGGAGAGAACTTCATCATTAATTATTTTATGGAGTGTTGATAAGATCTGGTTCTTTTCGTTGAAAGGGATAACCATTTTCAGATGAAGTGGATTAAAATAAATTCTGTTTTATTTTAATTAACATTACTTAACGGCCAGGTGTATAACGGTCGATAATACAGAGTTTGAGGTATCTTTGGTAGGTGTCTGTACTGTTTGTAGAATTTATATGTGTGTTATTATAATGCCCCATTTTTTCATCATAGAGATAAATATTTCATGAAGAATAAAAGAATATTCTTGTAAATGTCGCCGTTTGAAATCAACAATAATGCCATATTATGGTAGTTCATTAGATGTGTGTGATTGTAGCAATTATTGATAAGTAAAGATAGGTCATTATAAAATAATAAAACTCTTCGTTTTCGACCATTATACGGCACCTAGGCTCTTAAAATAGCAAAAACCATATCACATTCAGAACAGCAAAACAGCAAATTCACAAATATTTTAAAATCCATACAATCTAAAAAGTGAACGTATTTTTTACTTAATATCGTGAAAAAATGAAATAATATTTTATAAGGAATGAGTAATAAAGTTGTTAAGTTATAAATGGTTGCGAATGTCTGATGTCGTATAACTTTAGAGCATTCATTATTTGCAGGGATAAAAAAACGTAGACGTACAAAGTAGGGGATGACGTAAGAGATTGGTGCGAGGAGAGAACGGGGGTGGTACAAAAAGTGGGGGTAATTTTCTGCGTGTTATGTAAATACAAGCGCTGTTGTTTGAACCAACTTTGAACATTTGGGGTCGGAGAGCAGTGTCATTGCGGCGATCGCCAACCATAATATAATATACAGAATGTTTACATATTATTATATTCATGAAGGTGTCCATTTGAATGATAAATAATGTACTTGATATTCATAATTTGCAAATACCTCAGAAAGATAACTATTAGAGAAAGTAACATTGTACCGGTCAAATCAGTGTCCATCGGATTTCGGCCCATATACTTTACCAATCTAGTCACCTGCATCGTACCCAGAGCTTGTGATTTCAATAATTTTTTTTTTTTTTTTTAGATTGGAGTTTAGTTTTTTGATACATTGAGAATTTCGAGAAATCACCTATTACGAAATTACTCATTCTTGTCGATTTTTCAGTTTTTATTTGGCAAAAAAATTGAGCCGGCTTATTTCCGGCGGAATTTGTGAAGTGGGTCCCCCTTTTTTTTACCAAGAATTCAAATTTTATTGAGAAGTTCCATTTAGTTTTTTTAAATCTCGACTGTAGTTGACGGCTTAGCGTAGTGATAATTTCTCGAGAATCTCATTGCTGATTTCTTGAGAGATAAGAATTATCGAAATTTCAGAAAATCAAAATCTCGAAATTCGAGATTGGCCTTTTCTGATCTGTATCGAAAATTCTCGATACCATCACAACCTCTAATCATACCTAAGTACTGTAACATTACCCAATAATATATGTGCCCGCAGCGTTATCAAATTTTCGGATCGATGACCATCTTTTAAAATTTTGTATCAACATATTAACAGTAAGCACAGCTACTTGGCTTAATTTCTTAACATCGTTTTTTATTAACAAGATCTAAGAATGCAGCATTATTTATTAAACATATATAATTTGGAATATCTTAGAAATATACCGACCTATTAGAAAACATATTTTGAATAATACATACTGTGCTATTCCGTTATGGTGACATTATTTCAGTTTTTGTAAATGTCTAAACTATAACTCTATTGTTTAAGAAAGTTCTTTCAAATACATATTATTAATTCAATAATATATTATATTATGTTCAGAGTGACTTGAACTTGGATGTAATATGTTTCCACGACATAGTAGGTCATTTATATAAATAATTACAAGTTAAAAGAACTTTTTATATAGGTACAACGTATCTGTTAAATCGTTTTCTGTTGAATCATATAAATTTGACTTGACTAGCTTAAACGATCAAAAAAAATTGTACTTGATAGAAATACTGAATAATGAAATGTCATTCCATATTGATTTCCATAGTAACCCACGTATATATTATTTAATAATTTAGATACTAGGACCCCCTAGCAACCAATAATGATATCGAAATAACTTTTCATACAAAACAGAATTAACTAAAAATGGATTTAATTCTACTTAAAGATGGCTAAAAATGCATTGGCATCGTGTTCTGATATATTCTAAAAGTTTCAAATGTCTAGCTAGTCGGAAAGTTAGTTAAAAATCAATTGCAAGATTTGTACCGGACAAATAAGAATACGACCTAAGAAAAACGTTGTAAAATGTCATATTAATTAGGGATCTTTTAACTTACTCTCACAGTGTATTCAATGTTATATTTGTATGTTAATTTGTCATTTTAGATTAATTTAAAAGGAGCTGTCATATGTCTCTCTTTTCTAGCAATATTCAACATCATTATCAGTAAGAATTGATCCATTGTTTGATAGAGGCTTTCTCTAGCTCTTTCCAATTTTAACGCCCCCTAGTTTTTTGCTGGCACGCATATTCGCTTTGCTACATCTACTATATTGCGTACCTACTCATCTGTCTTCTTATTCATTGGTTTTTTTGTGGTCATTTCGCTAGTAATATTGCTAACGGGAACATAGTTTCTACATATTTATTGTAAAATAGAATTAAAAGAAATTCAAATTTAGAACTACCCGCCAACTAATGGTTACATATTTAAATATTTTTGTAACGTCGTCGTGTATTTTCTTTGAAACAATTTCACGACATAAAAATAAAACGGACCATTAAAAATGATTTATTTCACAAGCTAACTAATAATATGTCGTTTTTATTTAAAACACTAGTATAATGTTTAAGGTTTTTTCGCTATGTAGTGTAGATGAGGGATATTTGGTAAATTCCAAGTTAAATTTGAGTAGAGTGAGTGAATTATTTAAATTAATTAATTAAAGAAATTATAACTAAGAATTTTATTTACTACCCCTTTTCTATATAAAATATCTATATTATTGACAATCATTATAACATTAAATTTAATATTAAACCCAAACGTAAATTTTGGTGAGTGAGTAAAACACGTATTGTACCTACAGCAATTTATATAATATGCGGTGAACAGGTGAATAAATTATTTCCACTAAAAGATTATTTTTAATGCTGGAATTCTTTCCTGTTTGCGTATATAATCAATACAATGGCAGAAACGAGTAAACGAATATTTAAAACCATATTTACTTGATTTCTGTTTACAAAACATTTTGACACATGCCAATCTTTATGCGGTATGCACACAACAATTCGCTTCATGTCACATTGGCAATTAATTCATAATTTGTCTAGCAAATACCTAATAATTGGAGCATTAAATTAATTATAGCATAACGCTAATGGGATGTAAACTTTATACACCTGGTAATATTATTACAAACCTTTACCATATAAGTTGCTTATCCCCACTTTCCAACCACAACAGTTTATCGGCGGCACGCGGCTTCGAACCCTGCAAACCCCGGGATGCAGCCTCTCGTTTATCTCACCTTATCAGCCCCAGTGGGAAAATGGCCAGATTAGAATATTGTTGTTTTTGGGAGAGTTCAGTTCAATTAGTGGGTTTAAGGATCAACCAGGTGACATCTCTCTTGGGGATATGTAGTTTTAAAAGTGGGGAATACGAGAACCGTTTTCAAATTTGTGGTTGCATGTTTTCGTCTCTTTCTCATGGGATTTTGTATGGATGTTTTCAATGGAAAACTCGTCCAAAAATTATGGTAATCTCAAATACATAATTATATATTTTTAATAACATGACACGTTTTTTTTTAATAAAATACTTTTTATTCATAAAGTATATATCTATGTAATGCTAATATTTTACCGTATTTTATAATAATAAAATCATATTAAAAACAAATTACGTACGTATTTTTAAATATTAAAAAAATGAATAAATAAAATATAATATTGAAACATCTTCTCCTTTTGAAGATATTATTAAAAAAGTAATCTTTTCATGTTCAATGTGTACATGGTTGTTGTACGTGGGTGTGTTCATTATAATATTGTATACAATGCGGAAGGAAAGATCACTCATAAAATTATATTATTTGTTGTATATTCGGCTGTTTTTCAGTTGGCAAGAAATTATGTATCCAATAATAATTCTTACTAGAAATTCTTTAGAAGATTTATTATCTTAATATTTTGAAGGTGGACTACATTTTAAGGCATGCTATATTCAATTTATAATAAATAATTTATATTTATTATCTAATTTATTTTTTGTATGTTACGAATACATATATTATTATGTTGTGTTAAATTTAATAAAGTTATGACAGCATATGGATGAATAAATATATTGTGAATAAAATTGTAGTAAGATATGAGATTTTTTTTAAAATACCGAATAATTAAAATGTTAAAAGACAATTATCTCGAAAAGAAAATCGACAACACCTACATTTTTTTACATTGTTATTTGTAGTAATCTATCAGCCAATTTTTTTGGAAGAAGATTATGTGGGGATCTTATATTTAGAGCACCAGAAGATAAAATTATAGTATACTGTTCATATGACATTAATATTTTGGTCTAATAGTTTACGAATTACGAGTATAACAGAACAAACAAAAATTGATATAGAAATAGACACTCTTTTATTAATAGTAGATATTAAATTATTAGTAATTATATAATTAATTATTTAATTATGAACATGGTTTATAGGTTAATCAGATAAATTTAAAAAAATGCATGTATTCAATTAACGAAAGAATATTTTATACAGAACTACGGCTTCTTTATTAAAATACTCGTGTTGATGATCACTGTATAGACTATTTATCTTCCCAGAAGCCATCGCAATCCTTAATATCCTCGAGTAAGCCTTCAGCTTAAGTGGCTGAAAGAGAGGATCAGGTGGAAAGAGAGAAAACATATTTAAGATTGGTTATCTTTTAGTTGGCGGCCCTGCCACTCAGATTAAATTGCAAAGTATTTTTGTTTGCTTAACATAATCTCAATATACTCATCCATTCGTCTCGGGAATAGTTATATAATGTATACAGTAAGACAGAGTTGAATTTTTGTGAGTAATGCCGCTTTGTTTTGATTGCATGGTTCCAGAATTGAATTTTAAAAGAACTAACATAACCGTAATCCCAGAAAATGTTATACTATAAATCATATTTTTTTCTTGTAAGTATATGTATTTTTTGAAGATTTCCGTATTATTTATGCAAAATAACTTGGGGTTACTAAAAAAATTTAAAACTATAGATAGAGAAACTAGGGTCAGGAGGAGGCCCATATAGCTTAGTGCGGAAGGCGATAGCATTTCATCCGGCGGCTCCGGGCTCGATTTCCGGTGAGGTCACAATATATTTATGTGATTTTCTCAAAGCCTGTTTGTGACTGTTTCATCTCTATCATTATACCACTGTATTGGGCGTTATGGCCTGCTGTAGTGCTAAAATGAAATATATTTATATAGCATATTAATACTAACAACCGTAGGGACCTATTTGATAGAATTTAACTTTTCATTCTTAATAGATTTAAGTTTTGTTCTCTTCTATTTGAGTTGTTTTTTTGTGTATAATAAATTATTAATACAATATTACCGAGAATTATTAACTGTGTTAGTTGTTAGTATGCATTTGCCATTAATGAGTGTGCACAGTGCCCGAAGACGCTAAAAGGTGGACCCCGGATCACACAAAGCGACTCAAATGGAATAGTACAAAACTTAAATCCATTAGTATATAAATATAATACACTAGACACTTAAGTTAGATAGTAGTCACATTGTAATATTACTCTCTACATTAGCATACTGAAAGTTATGTTTTGTGATTATTATTAAATATAAGAAACATTTAATTATATTAGTGATGTATTTATATTTTTCGTACCTGTTTATTTCTACAATTTGCACCATGAGTACTTTAGTGTATTAACTCCAAAAGTATTGTTTTGAGATATCAACATTTGAAGTCAAAAATCATTAAATTTATATCTGTAATATTGCGGTAAGTTTAAGAACTTCGTATGAGCATAATACTTTAGTATATCAAATCAAAATAATACACTAGTGCACCAAACTATACATCACATTGATGCATTACCATAGCACCAAAAATATACATCACATTAATGCATTACCATGGTATATCTTAATAATAAAGTAAAGCAGTCAACTTGTTCAAATATTTTCAAAATACTTTAGTGAAGTAACTCAATTACAACGCAATCTACATTTTGTTTGAGTTACTACGTTAAAGCAATAAATAAAGATTTTTTTTGAATAAAACTGCATTATCAACTACAAAATGATAATTACAACGTTTTTCTTAGCTCGTATTCTTATTTGTCCGGTACAAATCTTGCAATCGATTTTTAATTAACTTCCCGACTAGCTAGACATTTGAAACTTTTAGAATATATCAGAACACGATGCCAATGATTTTTTTTAATACTTTCAGCCATCTTTACGTAGAATTGAATTCATTTTCAGTTAATTCTGTTTTGTATGAAAAGTTATTTCGACACCATTATTGGTTGCTAGGAGTCTCGGGTCCTAGCAACGAAATTATTAATATATACGTGCGTTACTATGGAAATCAATATGAAATGTCAAAATGACATTTCAGTATTATTTCTATTAAGTACATATTTTTTTGATCGTTTAAACTAGTCAAGTTTATATGATTCAACAGAAAATTTAAAAACGTTGTATATAAAAAGTTCTTTTGATCTTTTAATAAATTAATTAATTATTTTTGACTTAATACACTAAAGTATATTTATACCTGATACACAAATAACGCGAAAGGACAAAAAGAGAAATGAGTGGATAAGGATGTAGACAAGGGTTTGCGATGTAATAGAGTTTATTAAAAGCCTTAAATGGAGATCGGCTGGACACATAGCTCGAAGAAGAGACAATCGTTGGACAAATCTGGTCATCCAGTGGTATCCAAAAAGTACAAAACGTCCGCAAGGTAGACCTAGAGGCCGTTGGATCGATGAAATGATAAAGTTCTGCGGAAGTACGTTGCAACGCAATGCACAGGACCGAGAGAAGTGGAAGCAGCTTGAAGAGGCCTTCATCTAGTAGTGGATAGATTCAGCCTGATGATGATGATGATGATGACGACGACACTAAAGTACCCTTGGTGCGAATTTTTATAATTATAGCAAGGCAAAGAAAATCGATTCATCCTTTCGTGATCCAGTTCGTGATCATATTTTTCACTGTAATACTTTCACCTCAATTCGAATCTTGTTTGCGAGGAAAAATTTGCTGACATATTATTATTGCTGAAAAGGTCAAAGAACTTTGCCCTGATTGCGAAACAAAACAACTCAATATCACGCGGTAATTGGGTTTTGCCCGTCTGTCGGGAATCTTGCCAAAAATAATATTATGAGCAAGCTGATCGAAAACTTCCTTCGCACATATTTAATTAATTATCGGATAGTTTCAGGATACTATTCTGATTAGTTGGCCATTTCTGCCTAGGCGGCTGTAAGCTGTGACATGATGACTTGCACTTTGCGAAGTCATTAGTTAATCACGTGACTTTGTGACAAGTCACCTAACCTAACCTTAAAAAGTGATGAATAATCTTATTAATAATACATTGGTAATATTCCTCTTAGTATGATTATGACAACAAATTCTATTTTGTATAGCTTATCATCAGCCGGAGTCGATCCATTGATGGATGCAGGCCTCTTCTACAGTGGCGTAGCTACTGTTTAATAAATTATTGTGACACAATAATTTTGAATTTTTGAAATACCTTCAACTAACTTCATTAATAATTAACTATTTTTGAAGTTATACTCCTTTTGGCGCATTTGGGAAATCAGATCAGAGTGTATTTTTGGCGTGTGACATGTAACACATAATTTATTTTTTCACACGAAAAAAAAACGCACTCGATTGGATTCGAACCACCGATTGTTCGGTTATCAGCCGAACGCACTACCTTTACGGCACAATATGATACTGCAATCGTGACGATTGTACAGTATAATATTATAGTTTAGAATTGTTCCGTTGCTTAGGCAGCGAGTTTATTATTGTCGGCCATTTGCAATTCCTTACGTAAACAAACGATTAAACGTCAGTTGAGTCGAGTGACAGGTGGTAATTTAAAAATAAAAACAACGAGAAACCATTATATAATTTAGTAATATAAGTTAAAGTGTATAGAAATAAACCAACGGCGTTCCAATAAGCGGTCCTTTTTCTTGAGTGTGTAATTTAACAAGATAATTAAGAGCTAGTCAAAGAATCTAGTTTATCACAAGTTTTGTTTTTGTTTTGTTACGCCAAAGAAGTCTAACTTCTAACGCGCGTACATAAGTACACACACCGATTTTTTTTATTCAATGTATTATATATACACAATTAAAAAAAATGTAACACTAAAAAAACAGAATTATGAAAATTATAGAAAGGTCCTGATTTATTAAGATAAAACACTAAAATAAGTATTATTCTTTCATTAATACATTAAATATCACAACCGATGTTTTCCAATAATAACGAAAATTGATAATATCTTGGACGCGTAGTTATTATTTAATTTGAATGTGATTATGGTGCAGGTAGCGTACATTGATAGGACGTATTAGCCGGAATCTGACAGACCAATGAGGCTATTCTAGAATATCACTTAACATCCAAAAAAGCTACATGTGATAAATATATCAGGCAGTTTATTATTACAATAAGTTTAGTTAACCGTCTGAACTATTAAAAAGTGTTTTCTTTTCTTTTCAAAATCTTTTAACAGCCCTTCTATTGGCTGTATTAACTTTTAGGGCGAGATAGAGTACGTAAATTTTACATATTGAGAATTGAGATGCAAGATACGACTGTTTTGAAAAATAATTATGTCACGGCCGCCGCATTAATTTGTAGTTTTCCACGAGCTGTCAAATATCGAGTGGCTAGTTAGTAGTAACATAATATTTGTTTTACTACATGCTGCAATCGCAATGATATGACAAATAAAATTGTAGTTTATGTTAATATTTTTGACGTTTCAACAGAAAATACGCAAGCACGAACATATCCGAATTTGACTGGCTGTCTACCAACATAAATTTTCGCCGTATTACGAATTTATCGATTATTGTAGATAACCGCATTGTGTATGGAATGCATTCAATGTTAATTTCGACTAATAAAAATTACGGAAACGTGCTAAAGTTTTACACTGTTGCAAGTGCTAAACTGTTAAGAACAGCTGCGCAAGTCCCGTTCGTCACTAATATTTTTTTCTAATTTGTATATTTCTGTTTATACAATATTATCGTCTATTACTTAAATACACAAGTTAGTACTAATGTAAATCGATCGTTTTTCTGATTCCGATACGAAAGTAAAAATTAAATTAAACTTTTTCTTTTCTAAATGAAATTTCGCGCATGTCTCCGTTATTTTTTATGATTATTATATCATATTGATATCAGTAAAAGTCTGATTTCAGATAGCATTCACAATGACAGGCATTTATCGTGGCAGGCACGAAATTTTCCATCAACCACGGTTGGTACTACGCGCACGCATAAAATATCACGCCAGAATGCTCCGAAAATTAATTGAAACATATTATTAACAATATAATATCAGATAAAGATCTGTCTGTTGTTGTATTACTAATAAAAACCAAAAAGCACCTATACAGCATTTGCTGTGCATCAGTGGCGACGGGTGGAGGTAGGCTCAAGATCCACGAAAAATATTACAAACTAAACTTTGTCAATTATACGTATTTCTTTTCATTAAAGTAAGTTTTTAAAATTTAATTAAGCCCTGCAAAAAACAAGCCATAATAGATAATAGTCACAAAATATTCGTCTATCTATAAAATATCTAAAATTATGCCATTAAATAATACATAATTTTTAATATTTTATAAATAGAATATTTTTTTAGTTTGGTTTACACAGGGCATAATGAATTAAAAAAAATAACCAACAACATGCGTAATAATATGTATTCCTAATTGAACAAAAACAAATAAGTTTTGTCAGATCGCCCGATTACGAAAACTAGTATAGTTTGGTATAGGTAGAGTTTAATTGATTTTTTAAAACTATCCTACATCATCTGTAAATTGTAGTCTAACTTCAATAAAAACAAATACGTATGACTAAAAAAGTTAAATGTGCACTATTTATGTCGGATCTTAACAGCCTACCTCCACCCTTCGCCACTGCTGTGCATCATAAATGGTCAAAAATAGAAAGACAGAAGGGTAATTTTGGACAATTTAAACACTGAATGGATGAAAAATGAGAAAATATAAATTTAAACCGCGATAATTTATAAAAAATATTGAAAAAAACCGTATAGAAAATTATACAGATGTGCAATAATAACAATGTAAAATTAAAATATATTAAAGTAAATATATACAAATATCTAAATAACCTAAGACATACCTCCCAGTTCCAAAAAACAGCGACCGCATTATCTATTTGAATTTAAATGCATATTCGTTATCTTAGACACTCATCTGAGCAGCACTCACCTATTTTTTCAGCCAAATGACGATCTCTGCTTTGTTATCGAAGGTCCCTTGGGCCGATATATCTTGAAATCCAAACTATGGTTATATATTATGGGTGCCGGACGAAATCCCGAAGGCCGAAATCTATATTCTGTATTTATATAGTTTTTTATTGCATTGTCTTTTATAAAAGTAGTATTTTTTGCTGTCGATTTGATATTTGTTGAGAATTATTACTGTTTGTATTTTTCGGGATTTTGGCCTTCGGAATTCCGGCCATTCGGGATTTCGGCCATTCGGGATTTCAGCATTCGGGATTTCGGCCTTTGGGATTCCGGCCTTCGGGATTTCGACCCAAACCCATATATTAAGCGTATGTATCGTATGGTTTTTTCATCGCTTTTCTTACTCAATTTTGGGTCCAGTGTTGCCATCTTATTTTATTCATAATTGTAGTATATTTCGTAAACAGTATTTAAAGATTATTACACGTCAGTAAAATTTTGAATCCGTTAAAGTTATGGTATTTTAGACATATTTGGTGATATAATATTAGAAACCACAGAAAAATCCCCATTAGAAAAAAAACTTACAAATAAGTCGAACAGAGTGTGAATCTAACTCACATTTCTGGGTGAGTGCTCTTATCCATTGAACTACCGTTTCGTTTATAAACTCATTAAATTAATTCTAATACCTAGGAAGAGCAATCAATTTTGTTATTAATTCAAATGATGAAATTTGTTACTAATATGATGAATTTGAATTTATATGTGCCTGTCAACTACCTACGTGGTCGCAGCCATGATTTATTCTGGATCGGAACCGTTTCCCGTGTCAAGCCTATCAGGCACCATTAGCGAGGGGTGCAAGATTAGTAAATGCGCTCCTTAAAGACAAACATTTTCGATGATGTACTTTGCATTAAGTTTTTGAAACTTTATTTTTTGTATAAATTGTATGTTTTTTGTTTTCAAAATTTTATTTTTCTGTATTAAATTGTACTTAAGTATGTTTTCATATATTTTTATTATCATTATTATATTCTATATTCTCTTTTTCTCTTTTGTGAGGGTAATATTTGTTATAATGTAAATCTCATGTTGTGTACGTCTTGAATTTAGATTTTTTATGTCCACAATATTTTGTTTTCTTAAATAAATTAATAATATTATAGGTGGCGGTCGGTTCAAATTTATTAGTGAATACAGTGCATTTACGAATATGTATATATATATATATATATGTATATAAGTATGTCTAAGGGCAGTTAGTGAATCAAACCGTCCACAAATTACCGGAGTTACCTGATCATTTCGACTTATTGGCTCATTTGTCACTTACTTGATCATTGTCAGGTATAGATTTATATGCAGTTGTGACCAGCTCGACGAGCTGATGCCGTAGGTACCTATAACTCAATTTGATAAGGTAAGTGATAATTTCGAAGGCAGTAAATAGGCTCCTATATACTTTTTTATCCCTGAATATAGAACGTGACTTCGTTGATTATTTCCGTTCATTATTAATCGCCTTTAGCTGATCGGAGAGTGCGACGTTGCCACTGCAAGGAAGAGGTGATAGGAAGGTGAGACGGAACGGGAACGGTGCGTGAAATTTTATAATTTCAATGATATGCGAAAATATCCTTTGCGTAAACTGCATAAGAAATATTTTTTACTGTAGGTACAGGTGCTGGAGACGGGTCCATTGTTTACACCTGAATAAAGTGACACCATTATCAAGACTATTCAGATAGGCCGTTTGCCTTTGCTTAAATACTATACGTATAGATGAAGACAGAATACATTTTCTTATTCGTTGAAACAATATTATGACTTTGTATACTTATTATTAATTGTAATATTATAAATACTTTGCAAACCCTAAGTGGGTTTTTAATGGATATCAAAATACTTTTAGTATTTTGATACTTTTTTGTTTAGTATTTGGACTAGAAGTCATTTCAAGCAACGTTTCGATTCTGAATTGTCTTTCACGATATTGAGAGTATCCACCGCTCCGGAACTTGCCGCAAGTATACTATACTATAATATTTTATAGTAATTAAACGTAAAATAACACATATGAATCAAATAAAATTGACTTAGCACGCCGCGTTCGAACATGCGATCTCCGGATTCGTAGACGAGAATCTTAACCGTTCGTCCACGGAGGTCGTCAAATGATTTGAATAGCAAAAAAAGTGCGTAATAATTGTATAGACTACATTTTAGTAGATATGTGCTTAACTATAAGCATACTATTAAAGTTGAAATAAATGGCACGACCTACCAGATGTTTTATTTTTGCTTGCTTGTATTGATCCAATATGAATACATAAAAACACTCAATAAATAAACATCTTTGAATTAACCATTTCTTTTATTCAATGAATAATTCACAAGATTTTGAGAATGTAACATTCCATATATTGAACATACATAACTTGAAAACACCTCAGATATATACCCACTAGAAAAAATCATATTTGAAAACAAATACGAAACTCGACGAGATTTGAACCCGTATAACCATTGGTTAATGGATTTAATGCAATTTGGCGCGACATGGAAATTTCGAAAATTATTACCGTCGAAAATAATTACATATATGTAATCAAAATAATACCAATCACTTTACTTACACACACGCATCACTAAAAAGGTATTTTGTTTTTCACTTGAAAAAACAAAAATTTTACAGTTCGTGCACTATTGAAAAATGATGTGAAAAATGTTTTGTTTTGGTACCTGTAAATTTGACTGTATTTAGGGTTTTTAAGAAATTTTGGCTCTCATGTTTTTTCAAATATTGCCTATTGGTTAAAATAACAAAAAATATAACTATTGATAAATAATATTATAATCTCTTGTTTTTTAATGATTTGGGTTCTGTAGGTAGATACATAAGCTAGATAACATTAAGATCTTCGTTGTTTTTTAGGTTTGCATTTATCAACAAAATAATAGTACAAAACAGGCACAATCTTCACTGTCTGGAAAGCCCACGAAAATACTCTTGGTATTCCTCTGGTATGTATTTAGCGTTGTCACTAAATCACGATATTTTAATTTAGAAATATGATTTCTTTGGATTCTTAATTATTATAGGTATATCTGGAACAATAACAGGAATTCTTTCTATATTTCGTCGTTAACCAACTACCATAAAATCATTTTCTTCAAATGATGTTTATATAAAAAGAGTCTCTCAAAATCATCTCTTCAAACGTGAAACCACGCCATATTGTATATGGGAACTATTTTACCACACAATGTTTTTTTGTAATATAAATTAAATGGTGCGTTGGGTTATCATATTTAGATGCGAATGATTTAAAAACCTGAAACGTCATTGATACAATGAATTTCCGCATTCTTTGACAAAATTACACCAGTCATTGAATGTGAAAATTCTCATCGTAGACAGTTTTTTTTTTTGCTTTATTATGCTTTGGCCATGTACCCCACATCCCGAACCGGGGCCCCATGCCAGGATGTTTGGCGTGCCCCTTTACCTATCACTGAGGTTAAGGGCAGTATGATGTTCTACAGTAGTATTCCCCATATTATCCCCAAATGATATTCCGTAGAATCCCTGGGTTTGGCGAGGTAAAATGAATGGTATTCTGTGTATTTTTTGTAATTTTCAAATAAATCCACTTGAATTATCGAGTTGTGGCTTATTATGAACCATTAATCGCGACCCCCTTTCATGGTAACATAGTAACATGCGACTCTTCTACATATTGGATAAATAGCTATTTATATTAGTCAGGAAACACACTACAGATAACTATAAAATAAAATTCCAAATGTGAATTATCATCAAATTTAGATAATTTATTATATCACATAAAATTGCATCATATACATACAAATATTATAAAATCTTGGGTCAAGTTGACGACAGATTTGGATTTCGCGTTATACACATTTTTATTTATCAAAAAAATCAAAAAAATGAATTATTCAAAATCATTTGAATTTGTGCTGCACAAGAGAAAAACCAATAATCATAGAGTGAAAAACATAACCATAAAATAAAAATTAATAATAAGATGGTATCATTTCACAAATTCAAATTGTATGGTTATTTTATTAATATGTACCTTTAAGGTGGAGAATTTATATTAATAAGTTATAAAATAGTTGGGGTGCATCGAAAAGATTAACAGTAGGCATAATAACAGAATGATTTAAAAAACGCCAAATATAAAATTTAATACAGTTCTAAAATCTAAAAAGTTTTTATGAATAAGCACGGCATAAAATGAGAATCTCGTAAAATGAGTAATTTTTCAATAATTAGTAAACAAAAAAAGGTAGCCATTGTTTAGTGGAAAAAAAAATAAGCCCAAGCAGTACAGTGGTCATAATGCTATGTATTGTTTTTACATGCACTTCACAAGATAATTTTATTCATACAAAATATTATTTGGTAGTATGGGTGCCACTGGCACTGGAGACATATTTATAATTGCCGAAAAACTAATTAGAATTATTACAGTTCACACCTTCATCTGTCTTCTCCAATAGTATGTACATATCCCTGGTGTGGACGAATTATTTTTTTTTGCATGTACCTACTTACCTTAATAATTAAGGTACACCACACCGTACACCACGCATGTAAATCATTCATTTAGGTACAATACCTATCGTCTTCATCATTTCTAAATACTTTTATTCATGATTTTATCAAGATACCGACTAAACAGATATTTTTCTTATCGATAGTCAAATTTCATTTTTCAAAGCAACAAACTCATTCCAAAATAATATATCAACTTGATTTTTTTTGTAATTGTCAAAATACTTATGATGTTAGTACACAAATTTTAATTTTATTTATTTTTCTAATATTATTATCTTGTAATTTACATTCAAATATAAAATGGTCTTAAAAACTCTCATCATAACAATACAACAGCTGTAAACATTAGTTGAACAAAGCTAGCTCTCAGTTCTGTGTGTTCTGAATTCAAGATAATTTGGCAACGTTGCATGAACGAACAAGTGTGTTGATCAAAATGATCAATGTAGAGACATTAAAAATAGATGATATATTTTTGGGTATAAACATAATATTTATAGTTAAGTGATAGCTGACCATGTTTTAAATATAACGAAAAAGACAGCAAGTTGCTACCTCATCCATGTCATTATATATGACATGTGAAATAGTGATCGACGAAGGTCGTCTATTCACACATGAGCCGCTAAATGTGGTCGGATATAAATATATATATATATATATATATATATATATATATATATATATAATCAACTCTTCCCGTTGTTTGTTGATCGTGTAAGAAGTTAGAGGAGGTGTTGATCCACCTTTATAGCCATTTATCTTCGTTGAAATAGAATACGTCTGCGCGAATTGACAACATCGCTTCAATAGTTTCCTAGGTTGCCAGTTTGCCACTAATTCCAGTCGATGTACTCGCCATAAAAATATGCTCAAATTGTTCTAGAAACGGCCATTTTTCTAACAAAGATTGCCATTTTGTTGCTCTATTTATATCCTCAAAGCTGAACTAATGTTGGTCCAGAAGTTAATATATATTATGTATTTGGTAAGAAGGTTGGCATTTTGTGGCTTTATTTATATTCTCACAAAACCAAACTAAAGATGATCCAGAAATGAATATATTTATTATGTATCTGGTATGAAGGTTGACATTTCGTGGCTCTATTTATATTCTCACAAAACCAAACTAAAGATGATCCAGAATGGAATGTGTGTGTAGTAGGTAGACAACAACAAAATAAATTGGTAACTAGACACTTTTATTGCGACGACCGAAAGAATGCAGTAACAATAATATGAACTTTGCTAATCAGAAATTGATGGTACCTACCTAATTGTGAGTAGTGGAAGGCGATTTGAAAAAAATACATGCGTGACTAGTTCTTATCTCGTATCTTTAGTTGATATTGCAATAAATGCCAATGTGTTAATTTGTAGGTGTGTATCTCATGAAACAATATGCGCAAATTTTGATCCACCATAAATAGTGCACACTAAATTCTGTTAAACAAATTATTTTCAAAGTGAATAGGGTAGATTGGTATGGGTGGACAGTAGCGAAGGGTGGAGGTAGGATGTTAATATCCGCCATAAATAGCGCATATTATTTTTTCTTAAACAAATTGTTAGTTGAAGTGTAGCGAAGGTTGGAGGAAGGCTGTTATAATCCACCATAAATAGTGCACACCAGTAGCGATGGGTGGAGGTAGGCTGTCAAATCCACCACAAACAGTGCACACTAAATTCTGTTAAACTCATTGTTCTAAATATAAATAGAGTCGACTGATATGTGTTGACACCAGTAGCGAGGAGTGGAAGTAGGCTGTTAATATCCACCATAAATAGCGCACATAAAGTTTTGTTAAACCAATTGTTCTAAATATGAATACGGTAGACTGCTATGAGTTGACACCATTAGCGAAGGTTGGAGGTAGGCTGCTTATATCCGCCATAAATAGCGCACATTAATTTTTCCTAAACTTATTGTTAGTTGTAGTGTAGCGAAGGTTGAAGGTAGGCTGTTAAAATCCACCATAAATAGTGCACACCAATAGCGATGGGTGAAGGTAGGCTGTCAAACTCCACCATAAATAGGACATTAATTTTTGTAAAACTAATAACTATTCTAAATATGAATACGGTAGACTAATATGGGTTGACACCATTAGCGAAGGGTAGAGGTAGGCTGTTAATATCCGCCATAAATAGCGCACATTAATTTTTCCTAAACTAATTGTTAGTTGTAGTGTAGCGAAGGTTGGATGTAGGCTGTTAAAATCCACCATAAATAGTGCACACCAATAGCGATGGGTGAAGGTAGGCTGTCAAATTCCACCATAAATAGGACATATTAATTTTCGTTAAACTAATAACTATTCTAAATATGAATACGGTAGACAAATATGGGTTGACACCATTAGCGAAGGGTGGAGGTAGGCTGTTAAAATCTACCATAAATAGTGCACACTAAATTTTGTTAAACAAATAACCGTTCTAAATATGAATACCGTAGACTGATATAGGTTGACACCATTAGCGAAAGGTGGAGGTAGGCTGTTAATATTCGTCAAAAATAGCGCACATTAATTTTTCCTAAACTATTTTATAGTTGTAGTGTAGCGAAGGTTAGATGTAGGCTGTTAAAATCCATCATAAATAGTGCACACCAATAGCGATGGGTGAAGGTAGGCTGTCAAAATCAATCATAAGAAGGACATTAATTTTTGTTAAACTAATAACTATTCTAAATATGAATACGGTAGACTAATATGGGTTGACACCATAAGCGAAGGGTAGAGGTAGGCTTTTAATATCCGCCATAAATAGCGCACATTAATTTTTCCTTAACTAATTGTTTGTTGTAGTGTAGCAAAGGTTGGATGTAGGCTGTTAAAATCCACCATAAATAGTGCACACCAATAGCGATGGGTGAAGGTAGGCTGTCAAATTCCACCATAATTAGGACATATTAATTTTTGTTAAACTAATAACTATTCTAAATATGAATACCGTAGACTGATATGGGTTAACACCATTAGCGAAGGGTGGAGGTAGGTTGTTAATATCCGCCATAAATAACGCACATTATTTTTCCTTAACTAATTGTTAGTTGTAGTGTAGCGAAGGTTGGATATAGGCTGTTGAAATCCACCATAAATAGTGCACACCAAAAGCGATGGGTGAAGGTAGGCTGTCAAAATTCCACCATAAATAGGACATTAATTTTTGTTAAACTAATAACTATTCTAAAGATGAATACGGTAGACTAATATGGGTTGACACCATAAGCGAAGGGTGGAGGTAGGCTGTTAATATCCTCCATAAATAGCGCACATTGATTTTTCCTAAACTAATTGTTTGTTGTAGTGAAGCGATGGGTGAAGGAAGGCTGTCAAATTCCACCATAAATAGGACATTAATTTTTGTTAAACTAATAACTATTCTAAATATGAATACGGTAGACTAATATGGGTTGACACCATTAGCGAAGGGTGGAGGTAGGCTGTTAAAATCCACCATAAATAGTGCACACTAAATTTTGTTAAACAAATAACCGTTCTAAATATTAATACCGTAGACTGATATAGGTTGACACCATTAGCGAAGGGTGGAGGTAGGCTGTTAATATTCGTCATAAATAGCGCACATTAATTTTTCCTAAACTATTTTATAGTTGTAGTGTAGCGAAGGTTAGATGTAGGCTGTTAAAATCCATCATAAATAGTGCACACCAATAGAGATGGGTGAAGGTAGGCTGTCAAAATCAATCATAAAGAGGACATTAATTTTTGTTAAACTAATAACTATTCTAAATATGAATACAGTAGACTAATATGGGTTGAAACCATTAGCGAAGGGTGGAGGTAGGCTTTTAATATCCGCCATAAATAGCGCACATTATTTTTCCTAAACTAATTGTTAGTTGTAGAGTAGCAAAGGTTGGATGTAGGCTGTTAAAATCCACCATAAATAGTGCACACCAATAGCGATGGGTGAAGGTAGGCTGTCAAATTCCACCATAATTAGGACATATTAATTTTTGTTAAACTAATAACTATTCTAAATATGAATACCGTAGACTGATATGGGTTGACACCATTAGCGAAGGGTGGAGGTAGGCTGTTATTATCCGCTATAAAAAGCGCACATTAATTTTTCCTAAACTAATTGTTAGTTGTAGTGTAGCGAAGGTTGGATGTAGGCTGTTAAAATCCACCATAAATAGTGCACACCAATAGCGATGGGTGAAGGTAGGCTGGCAAATTCCACCATAAATAGGACATATTAATTTTTGTTAAACTAATGACTATTCTAAATATGAATACCGTAGACTGATATGGGTTGACACCATTACCGAGGGTGGAGGGAGGCTGGTTATATCCGCCATAAATAGCGCACATTAATTTTTCCTAAACTAATTGTTATTTGTAGTGTAGCGAAGGTTAGATAAAGGCTATTAAAATCCACCATAAATAGTGCACACCAATAGCGATGGGTGAAGGTAGGCTGTCAAATTCCACCATAATTAGGACATATTAATTTTTGTTAAACTAATAACTATTCTAAATATGAATACGGTAGACTAATATGGGTTGACACCATTAGCGAAGGGTTGAAGTAGGCCGTTAATATCCACCATAAATAGCGCACATTAATTTTTCCTAAACTATTTTATAGTTGTAGTGTAGCGAAGGTTAGATGTAGGCTGTTAAAATCCATCATAAATAGTGCACACCAATAGAGATGGGTGAAGGTAGGCTGTCAAAATCAATCATAAAGAGGACATTAATTTTTGTTAAACTAATAACTATTCTAAATATGAATACAGTAGACTAATATGGGTTGAAACCATTAGCGAAGGGTGGAGGTAGGCTTTTAATATCCGCCATAAATAGCGCACATTAATTTTTTCTAAACTAATTGTTAGTTGTAGTGTAGCAAAGGTTGGATGTAGGATGTTAAAATCCACCATAAATAGTGCACACCAATAGCGATGGGTGAAGGTAGGCTGTCAAATTCCACCATAATTAGGACATATTAATTTTTGTTAAACTAATAACTATTCTAAATATGAATACCGTAGACTGATATGGGTTGACACCATTAGCGAAGGGTGGAGGTAGGCTGTTATTATCCGCTATAAAAAGCGCACATTAATTTTTCCTAAACTAATTGTTAGTTGTAGTGTAGCGAAGGTTGGATGTAGGCTGTTAAAATCCACCATAAATAGTGCACACCAATAGCGATGGGTGAAGGTAGGCTGGCAAATTCCACCATAAATAGGACATATTAATTTTTGTTAAACTAATGACTATTCTAAATATGAATACCGTAGACTGATATGGGTTGACACCATTACCGAGGGTGGAGGTAGGCTGGTTATATCCGCCATAAATAGCGCACATTAATTTTTCCTAAACTAATTGTTATTTGTAGTGTAGCGAAGGTTGGATAAAGGCTATTAAAATCCACCATAAATAGTGCACACCAATAGCGATGGGTGAAGGTAGGCTGTCAAATTCCACCATAATTAGGACATATTAATTTTTGTTAAACTAATAACTATTCTAAATATGAATACGGTAGACTAATATGGGTTGACACCATTAGCGAAGGGTTGAAGTAGGCCGTTAATATCCACCATAAATAGCGCACATTATTTTTTCCTAAACTAATTGTTAGTCGTAGTGTAGCGAAGGTTGGATGTAGGCTGTTAAAATCCACCATAAATAGTGCACACCAATAGCGATGGGTGAAGGTAGGCTGGCAAATTCCACCATAAAAAGGACAATAATTTTTGTTAAACTAATAACTATTCTAAATATGAATACGGTAGACTAATATGGGTTGACACCATTAGCGAAGGGTGGAGGTAGTCTGGTTATATCCACCATAAATAGCGCACATTATTTTTCCTAAACTAAGTGTTAGTTGTAGTGTAGCGAAGGTTGGATGAAGGCTGTTAAAATCCACCATAAATAGTGCACACCAATAGCGATGGGTTAAGGTAGGCTGTCAAATTCCACTATAAATAGGAAATATTATTTTTGTTAAACTTATAACTATTCTAAATATGAACACGGTAGACTAATATGGGTTGACACTATTAGCGAAGGGTGGAGGTAGGCTGGTTATATCCGCCATAAATAGCGCACATTTATTTTTCCTCAACTAATTGTTAGTTGTAGTGTAGCGAAGGTTGGATGAAGGCTTTTAAAATCCACCATAAATAGTGCACACCAATAGCGATGGGTTAAGGTAGGCTGTCAAATGCCACTATAAATAGGACATATAATTTTTGTTAAACTAATAACTATTCTAAATATGAACACGGTAGACTAATATGGGTTGACACCATTAGCGAAGGGTGGAGGTAGGCTGGTTATATCCGCCATAAATAGCGCACATTTATTTTTCCTCAACTAATTGAAGAGTGACATTCCAAACCGGCCTAAGTCTAAAAATCTGATTTTGAGATAATCATATTTTTGTGATTTGCAATTTACCTCTTAATTTTTCGGTACTATAATGTTTGGCAATTTTATAGAAAATTCAAAGACTCAAAAACATAGTATATAAATAACAATAAAAAGTATAGTAAAACTTCAAAAAAATTCATTCAAAAACTGACTTTTTTTTCAAAATGGCCCTAAGTCTGTACTAAGTACAGTTTGGGACACAATAAAATAAAGTTGAGTGTCTTTTGTGTATACAATTATGATTGTGTAATAGAATGTGGTCATGGACAGTTCTGTTGGGATGATTAATGAATAAAAATAATATAAAATTTCTTTCACTTTGATGCATTTTTTGATAAAAAGGTAAACATTGTAACTTTTACAGCATAATAATATATTATATAATAATACTACAATGTAGGATCAGTTTCAATAAAAAAATAGTTTACTGATGTGCACATGAACTTATAAAACACAAATTCTCTAATATTTACTCTGACATTTCTAATCTGACGTGTTACAATATTATATTATGGCCGCTTGGAGCGTAAATGAAGCAAAAAGAGTTCAACTGCGCATGCGCATATATCCTTAGGCCAGTTTGGAAAGAATCAACCGTTACCTTAGTGCTGTTTTGAGAAAAAAAGGCACATTTCGACATCAAATTTAAGAGACTTAGGATTTTTTGTAAAATATAAGTTTTAGTGAGAATATAGATCTCAGCACACTCTATCGGATTCCATCAAAACATGAAAATTTGTAATTTTGGACTAAGGCCGGTTTGGAATGTCACTCTTCAATTGTTAGTTGTAGTGTAGCGAAGGTTGGATGAAGGCTTTTAAAATCCACCATAAATAGAGCACACCAATAGCGATGGGTTAAGGTAGGCTGTCAAATTCCACTATAAATAGGACATATTATTTTTGTTAAACTAATAACTATTCTAAATATGAATACGGTAGACTAATATGGGTTGACACCATTAGCGAAGGGTGGAGGTAGGCTGGTTATATCCGCCATAAATAGCGCACATTAATTTTTCCTCAACTAATTGTTAGTTGTAGTGTAGCGAAGGTTGGATGAAGGCTTTTAAAATCCACCATTAATAGTGCACACCAGTAGCGATGGGTGGAGGTAGCCTGTCAAAATCCACCATAAACAGTGCACACTAAATTCTGTTAAACTAATTGTTTTAAATATAAATAGGGTCGACTTATATGGGTTGACACCAGTAGCGAAGAGTGGAGGTAGGCTGTTAATAACCACTATAAATAGCGCACATTAAATTTTGTTAAACCAATAATTGCTCTAAATATGAATACGGTAGAGTGATGTTGGTTGACACCAGTAGCGAA
The DNA here is from genome assembly GCF_057557595.1 of Rhyacophila brunnea. NCBI lineage: Eukaryota > Metazoa > Arthropoda > Insecta > Trichoptera > Rhyacophilidae > Rhyacophila > Rhyacophila brunnea. The sequence continues at coordinate 3,007,797 of NW_028232859.1, forward strand.
GGGTGAAGGTAGGCTGTTAATATCCACCATAAATAGGGCATATTAATTTTTGTTAAACTAATAACTGTTCTAAATATGAATACGGTATACTGATATGGGTTGACACCATTAGCGAAGAGTGGAGGTAGGCTGTTAAAATCCACTATAAATAGTGCACCCTGAATTTTGTTAAACTAAATATATGTAAATAGTGCACATTAAATTTTGTTAAATAATTGTTCTTAATATAAATAGGGTAGACTGATGTGGCTTGACGCCAGTAGCGGAGGGTGGAGATAGACTTTAAAATCCACCATAAATAGTGCACACTAAATTCTGTTAAACTAATAACTGTTATGAATATGAATATGGTCAACGGATATGGGTTGACACCATTAGCGAAGGGTGGAAATAGGCTGTTAATATCCGCCATAAATAGCGCTTATTATTATTTTTTTAAACTTATTGTTAGTTGTAGTGTAGCGAAGGATGGAGGTAGGCTGTTAAAATCCACCATAAATAATGCACACCAGTAGCGATGGGTGGAGGTAGGCTGTTAAAATCCGCTATAAATAGTGCACACTAAATGTTGTTAACCTAATTGTTCTAAATATAAATTAGGTAGACTGATGATGGTTGATGTCAGTACCGAAGTGTGGAGGTAAGCTATTAACATCCACCATAAATAGTACACACTGAATATTGTTAAACTAATTGTTCTAAATATAAATAGGGTAGGCCTATATGGGTTGACACTAGTGCGAAGAGTGGAGGTAGGTTGTTAAGATTCAACGTAAATAATGCACAGTAAAATTTGTCAGTGAAACTTATCTGTTTTAAAAATTTAACTAAGAATACAATTTGCAGATGGAGGTGGTTAGATTTTAAATTTCAATGAGACCCTGCCTAAATGAAACCATAATAGTTTAAGTATGCTATGGGAGATCCGACAAAAATATTGCACACATTTTCAGTCATATTTACTATTTGTTTTCGTAGAATTCAGAATACATATTAGGAACAGATGGTGCTTGTTAGTTCATTTCAATCAGGTTTAATTCATTACACCCTGCCTAAACTAAACCATAATCGATAAAAAAATATTCTTCTATCTATAAAATAGGTAAGTTTCTAAAATTATGTATGGTTTAATTTTATATGTCTTATGGATAAACTAATATTTTCTACTAAAACCTACTATGGCTTGGATTAGGTAGGGTTTAATTAAATTTTAAAAACTAACCAACACTGTCTACACGTTGTTTTAGTTCAATGAATACAAATACGTTTGACTGGCAAAGTTTAGTCTTAACTATTTATGTCGGATCTTAACAGTATACTTCCACTCTTCGCCACCGGTGTATTATCAGAATATGTTTAAGTTGTACATATAGTACGTACCTTTCTATAAAGTTTAAAACGTCAATTATATCCAAAATGAATTAAATAAATGCAGTTATCCAGTTATTTAGGGTAGGTATATTTATATAATTAACGTGTTATTTCAATGTGATAATTAAAGGGTAATTAAAAGTTCAGCAGTGATTGTGTTTGGTGTTTTGGTGACCCCGAGTTGTTGGAGCGATTGTCTATCAAAAAGTGGACCCAATCAATTTAAATGTTTGTTAATACAACGAAAATACAAAATGGGTTGGGCGAATGGCTAACAAGTTAAAACCATTCTTCGTAAAAGGTCTGTTAATGAAATCTCTATTCTGTTTAGCCCAATGTGTTGCAGTTTGGAGCAAAAATGTTATTTATTTTAGCTACCTACTGTATTTCGTTTACAAAGTAACACATACATACTTTATAAATATGCGCGTTTCATTTACGTTAGAAAATTATATGCATATTATGATACATAATGTAACTGTAAATTAGAGCTGAAAGTCTGGAAATCACATATTCAATATTTTCCAGGAGAGCAGTTTTAACCAAAAACAAATCAATCAACAAAACAAAAAAATCAGTCTAATGTCTACAAATGAAACTTTTCAGATATCTCTGATTATTTTGCTAAATTAGTAAATTGTAAAGGCCATTCAAGGTTAGACTTTTTTTAATTATTTAATTCATAATTGGGAAATTATCTTCAGCTGCTCTAAGTTGTCTTTTGTATAATTTCTATACTAAGACTTGGGCTTTTGAATATGTAATAAAACGATAAAATAATATCATTTAAAATTATATTTTTGTAATAATAATCATCATAGGTATATTTTAAGCCATTACACACAATGCAAATATAAAAATAATAAAAAATAACAAAACACTTGTGTAATATTGTATAAATTTGATTTATTTTGATTTGCAGAATTTTTTTGCATTATAAAGTTTAGGTATAGGACATATTATTGTATTGTGCTTTCAACCAAAATGTTTTGTCTCCACGGACATAATATCAGATATCGGATTATAATATTTTATTCAATAAAAATACTTCACTCAAGAGGTGTGAAATCGTCAATACTGTGAACAATATCAACGTACCTATTGGGAATTTATTAGCTTTCTTTTGTAGAAACTTTAACTATTGCTTAGCAGTGGTATTGGCAAACACTTTTATAAATCCATCGATTCATGTTCATTTGAATTAAGCATAGTAATCCATTAGTAATTTTGAGAGATGGTGTCAAAGAAGAAAGATTTTCTGTAAGTGCAAGTTATCAGTAGACGTAAAAACAAGCTTTAGTATTATAAAACAAAAAAATAAAAATAAGTTCGGACTACGTAGAATCTGATAATTCTTTTCAGTATCATTGCAATGAGCAATGTAGTCTTGTCATTCAAATCGCTAGTCTGCATCGAAGTTGAGATGCTAGCTACAAATTAAATTCACCATTCACCACTATAGAAAGACAAAGGTGTATGATATTATATAATATAGAATCAAGCCTTGATTAATCAAACTTGTATAACATAGTAAACCATCCTTATTGATTAGTTCATGAAATATTACACCATTTTTTTAGGTTGGTTATTAGTATTAGCATTATCTGTAAACAAAAGTTAGGAACATGATAATAAACGAATGATTGAAAATGTAGGAATTCTTGGCGATAACTTACCTTTATTAAGTTTTTCCCTCACTTCCCGAATAAGGGATGCCCTTCTTGAAATAATATTGTTTGAGACTGGCAAAGGGTGGAGGCAGGCTGTTAAAATCTGACATAAATAGTGGACACTAAGCTTTGCCAGCCATACGAAAGAATTTGTTTCCATTAATTGTCAGATAGTGGTAGTTAGTTTTGAAAAAAAATAATTAAACTCTGCGTAACCAAGCCAAATAATATTTGATTGTAGTTTAATTTTTAAACCTTCAACAGACTACAATATTCGACGAGGCGGGTGTTAGCCAATAATGCAGTCCAAGTGTCACTTCAGCATTCCTAATCTATTTTAAAAAAATACTCCCTCGCATTCGGACTAAAACTCCGTATATTGGACTTCCGCACTTTTGCAAGTCTTTTTGCTATAGCTCAAAGCAAAAATGACTTAAAATGGACATCCACTCTTTCAGGTCTAAAGTATAAATTGGTCTACCGTCGTTTAAGAAGTATGTATTTCGAAAACTATGTGACATTGGACTCCCAAAATTTCAGCATTAAAAGAACGTGAATACACTGCAATTGTATTGCAGTGCAATTTACCTAAAAACGATAAAAAAATTATTTCCGCACTTTCATTTTTCAGGTTTTCATTTTAGACAAAGCCTAATTCTGAAAAATGTTTTTTTTTTAATTTTTATAGGTATCGCTTAAACTTTATAGTGGTTTTGTAAGCGGACATCAAAATCTATTCATAGCTAGCTCAATTGATACTAATGTAGTAAAGGATAACCCGGTCAATGATGAGAATATCGTAATAGATCTTTGGGTTTCCCCCGTGTGTACTTCCTTCTTTCCTCGACGTTTCGGGCTCATTGCAGAAGCCATTATCATGCATTATCTACAACGAGCCCTAAACGCCGGGGAAAGAAGGAAGAAGTACACACGGTGGAAACCCAAAAATCTATTACGATAAAAAAACAACCATGAAAGTCTCAAACATTAATGATGAGAATAATTTACAGTTTATCAATTATTAGAACCTTCTTAACTGTATCCATTTCTCGAATAACAATTAATTATAATTATTTACACTATTTCCAAAATACTTTTAAATTATGTCTATATATTAAACCCAAAAGCATTTTATTTATACAAGTTTAAAGCCAAAACCCTTATGTATAGAATTTTTTATTAGCTAGGATCATTATTTTCCTCAATCCATGGTTCAAAGCCATTCACAGCGTGCGGGTGACTTAGTTTAGTCAGACATAGGTATTTACTTATAAATATTATCAATTCAAAATAACAATATAGTATACACAAGGAATTGTAAATATAATGTAATTACTATTTATTTACAATATAATATATTAGTGTTTTAATTTCGGTTAACCTACAATATTCATGTCGAACAATCATACGTTATTGTACCTACTTATGATGATGAAATTATATTTTTTAATCAATATAGAATACACACAAGGTTTTTTATTATAGAAATAACATTATTTTGAAAAATCTCAGAAACATACACGTTGGAATAAATCGTAGCAGACAAAGGGTTACGGCAAGAAATCTGCAATTCGGTCGGGAAATCCCTTTTGTTTTTTTTCAAATGCTATTTTATCGCGGTGAACTCCCGTACGCGCGTTTTATAATTAGAATAACATACTATCGTCGTCAATTTTCTACAAACACGTATCTCAGTTTTGAGTTATTTGATGCAGTGAATTCAGAACTTGAATACGTACATATTCCACGAACACGTACCTATCTCAAAACATACTTTATTTATAAACTAATAGATTGAAGCAATGACAAAAAACTCGTATCACAATACAAGACTTTTATAAATATTATAAACTCGTATCCTGAGTTAGGTGTTTGTAACTATACAGAATACTGAACTCCGACAGATGATTATACAGAAGCACTTTCTCGTCAAGATACGTGTTTACTGCAGTAATATTGTGGAATGACTCACAGTAAATTTGCAAAGCATTCTCGTATCTCCGACAATATGACTGATCGGTCGAAAGTATAGTGCGATAGATTGAAGAAACATAACATTTTTTTTCAGGAAAATATCTGTAACTATTCTAAATGGATATTTCATAGAAGAAAATTTATTTCTGAATTAAAAACTGAGTGAATAAAGTTTTTATTTGCCTCTCCTGAAAAGTTGTGTTTTTTGAGATACGTGTTTGTAGAAAATTAACGACAATATAGATATTAGATCTATTAGGTAGGTACATGATTATTATTCTAACTCGAAATATGACGCCGTATCAAGGCGCTGAAACATCCTCGCCGAACTTCAAAACCAATGGCAATGATAATGAATGAATAATGATACTTTGAGCAATAATGAAAAAAAAATGAGGTGAGTAATTATATTCATTAATTAAATTAAATACGTATTGTTATTTATTTCAAACAATATCTCAAACACACTTATTCACCAGACTGTCAATGAAACACACGATCCCTCCACTTAAGGTGACGCATCAGTGAAACGCCAAATAATTTTCAACTGTACGCGCGACGAAATTTTGTACTTGCTTCGCATTCATTGAGAGAACGTGGAGTGAGACACACGTCACTTTGCTGCGTGATGGCGACGGGCCAATTAATTCTAAAATCGTGTAAAGATGACTAAAAACTTTACCCATTTACTTTAAAAAGAAAACATGTCAATGAATATATTATTATTGTTACTAATAGAATAATAAACAGAACATAAAATGGACGTATGTTGGATTTATATGAGAAATAATAGTTCGTTTGACAGGCGTCATTTTCACCCGCGACCCGCAATCCGCACATCGCCTAGTAACGATCTTTTTAGACCGTGCCTCAACTAATGCATGGCCTTAAGAAGTATCTACCTAGCAGTGGCGAAGGTCAGAGGTAGGCTGTTAAGATCCGCCATAAATGGTGCAGACTAAACTTTGTCAGTCATACGTATTTGTTTTCATTGATTAAAATAAGACTAAAATTTACAGATGGTGTTGGTTAAGTTGTTTTTAAAGTTCAGTTATAGGTGCCCTGCGAAAACCAAGCCATAATAGAGAATAGTCAAAAAATACTCGTATATCTATAAAATATTTAAAATCATGCAATTAAAATCATAAATAACTTTTAATATTAATGATAGAATAATATTTTTTCTATTATAGGTTGGTTTAGGCGGAGCTTAATAAATTTAAAAAATTAATCAACAATATCTGTAATATGTTTTCTTAATCCAACGAAAACAAATAAGTATGAATGAAAAAATGTGCATAATTTTTTCGTATCATCCAAAGTATACTAAAGCTTTTATTTTGTTAACTGTCAATGCATGGTAAAACTGCATTGTATTGTTGTTTTTAAAAAAAAATTGTAGTACTTATTCCACTTTAATAAATAAATTTGGACCGGTTTCGTCCGCCTCAGAGGGACATTTTGAAACTCAGTGGAATAAGTACTTACTACAAAAAAATGTTGTATTTTATTAAATCAAACAACTATACTAAAGCTATTATGATTTGGTTTGGGTAGGGTTTAATTGTTTTTAAAAACAACCAACACCATCTGTAAATTGTAGACTTAATTCAATAAAAAAAAAACGTCTACGCCTGATCTCTGACACAAGTGAAAACAATGACTTTGAAGAAGAAGAAAAAGTACCGAAGAGAAGGAAAAAGGTACACTTGAAATGGACAGAAGAAGAAATTCAAATTGTGAAAAAATATTTTAAAGAAAAAAAATCCAGGAAAAGCAAAATGCTTAGAAGTTTTGAAGAAAGAACCTACACTACATAAACGCTCCTGGGAGCAGTTAAATACTTATGTCAATAACATTTACAAAAACAAATTAAAATAAAGCTTGATTATAATAATATTTTATGTTCTATGACAATGTAGTAAGTAGGTAATTGCTGTTTTTTTACCATTATAATAAGTATTATATTCTTAACGGCTATCTAAAAAATAATGTTGATTAAAACAAATAAGTTAGTACCTATAAACAAAATTTATCAGTTTTCATCTTGGCAAGTCTAGTTACATGCGATAATTTTTCAACAACATTTCCTTTTTAAGTCCAGTTACAATTATAAATTATAAATTTGTGTATCATACATACAGAGTCTTGGATTCTTAATTATTGGTCTTATCTATTGTCTTCAATAAAAATATGTTAATAAGTGTTTACCTGCTTAATTATTGTAGTTATAAGCATAAACATGTTGTATACAACCACTTAATAATAATATGTTTTATGATGAAGAATATAATGCTAATAAATAAAGTTATACAAATTTTGTGTCGATTGATTCATTGGTTTTATTTTAATTTTATGGTTCCTTGAAATGTCCGAGCTGTCATAAAAGCGGACCATTTTTGATAAATGGGTCATAAAACTCATTAAACATAAACAATTATTAGGTGTTATACCTACTGCCGACCTTTTTGTAGACAAGAAATGATTTGTAAGCACAATTTAATGTTTTGGCTATTTTTTACTCCTACCCACTTTCACTTAGTTTTATTAATATGTGCACAAAAATTATTGTTTAACAAACCTCTTAGACATTAAAAAAATATTATTACTTAACTATTAATAATACAACTGAGTGTATTTCTTAATAAACAGCATATTATTTATATAGGTACCTAGTACTTAACATTATTGCTCCAGTCCGGAACACATTGGCTGCACAGAATGGAGATTATCCACAAACATTTAACGAATAATGAATATTACTACTTGTTAGCCAATCTTGGTCTTTACGTTGGATTAACACACATTTAAAAAACAAAATGTATTTTTTGTCCAGTCACGGAATTGAACCCATTTTTTACATACAACCACTCTACCAAGTCAGCTACCATGGGTGTATTATAGTGGCGAGGGGTAGAGGTAGGCTTTAAGAGTTGACATAAATAGTGCACAGTAAACTTTGTCAGTCAAACGTATTTGTTTTAATTATTTAACTAAGAATACAAATTGCAGATGGTGCTGGTCAGATTTTAAAATTCAATTAAACCCTGCCAAAACCAAACCATAATAGTTTAATTATGCTATGGGCTATCCGACAAAAATACTGCAGTTTTTCAGTCATACATGTTTGTTTACGTTGAATACAGAATCGGTACATATCGCCTGTTTAGAACCAATCTATTCTAGCTCACATGTTTAAGTTTCTGTGTCAATGTAGGTAGATCACAGATTCATTACAATAATGTAATATTAAAGGTTAGTTGTTAGGTTAATTAAGGTTAACCTAACAAATAATCCAGTTTATCGGCTATTTTCAAAATGCGTTTTCCGCTGTATTCCGTATAACCGAACAGTACCATTGGAGTTGTTCTGTAATACGTAATAATTTGTATGGAATGTATTGAATATTAAAAACCACAGAAAAGATAATAAAAAGTAACAAACACTATCTACACTTTGTAGTCTTAGTTCAATGAAAACAAATACGTATGACTAACAAAGTTTAATGTGCACTATTTATGGCTGATCTTAACAGCCTATCTCCACCCTTCGCTACTAGTGTCAACCCACATCACGCTCCCCTATTTATATTTAAGTAGTACTTAGATACAATTATTTTTACAAAATTATTATCAAGTGATCGGGATATTTTTACAGCTCTTAAAGGGCCGTCCATCCTATAATATCACATGATTGGGGCTATTTTTTAGCCCCCTTCCCCCATTGTCACAACCTTTTATCACACTGTCCATATGACGAGTATTTTTTACTATTATCTATTATGTTTTGGTTTAGGCAGGGTTTATTTGATTTTTAAAAACTAACCAAAAGGTAGGTACCATCTGTAATTATTTGTATTCTTGGTTCAATGAAAACAAATAAAAATGACTGACAAAGTGTGCATTATTTTTTCAAATCTTTAAAGCCTACCTCCAATTATGGTTTGGTATATGCATGGTTTAATTGAATTTTAAAAACTTACCATCACTATGTGCAATTTGTATTATTTGTTCAATTAATACAAATAAGCATGACTGACAAAGTTTATTGTGTACTATTTATGTCTAAACTTAACAGCCCACCTCCACCTTACATCAGTCTACCCTATTCATATTTAGAACAATTAGTTTAACAGATTTTAGTGTACTATATTTATGGCGGATTTAACAGCCTATCTCGACCCATCGCTACCGGTGTGCACTATTTATGGTGGATTTTAACAGCCTACCTCAAACCTTCGCTACACTATAACTAACAATTATTAGTTTAGGAAAAGTTAATATGCGCTATTTCTGGTGAATTTTACAGCCTACATTCACCCTTCGCTATTGGTGTCAACCTACATCAGTCTACCCTATTTATAAGGTATTTATATTTATAGGGTATATTTCAGAACAATTAGTTTAACAGAAGTTAGTGTGCACTATTTATGGCGGATTTTAATAGCCAATTTTCACAATTCGCTACTGCTATCAACTCATATCAGTCTACCCTATTCATATTTAGAACAATTACTTAAACAATATTTAATTGTGCTCTTTATGGCGGATAATAACAGCCTACCTCCACCCTTCCCGACTGGTGTCGACCTACATCAGTCTACCCTATAAATATTTAGAATAATTAGTTTAACAGAATTTAGTGTGCACTATTTATGGCTGATTTTAACAGCCTACCACCACACATCAATACTGGTGTGCAATATTTACGGTGGATTTCAACAGCCTACCTCCACCCTTCCCGACTGGTGTCCACCAACATCAGTCTACCCTATTTATATTTAGAACAATTAGTTTAACAAAATTTATTGTGCACTATTTCTGGTGGATTTTAACAGCCTACCTCTACGCTTCGCTTCTGGTGTCAACTCATATCAGTCTACCCTATTCATATTTAGAACAATAACTTTAACAATATTTAATGTGTGCTATTTATGGCGGATAATAACAGCCTATCTCCACCCTTTGCGACTGGTGTCGACCAACATCAGTCTACCCTATTCATATTTAGAACAATTAGTTTAACAGAATTTAATGTGTACTATTTCTGGTGGATTTTAACAGCTTACCTCCACCTTTCGCTACTGGTGTCAACCTACATCAGTCTAGGCTATTTATATTCAGAACAATTAGTTTCACAAAAGTTAGTGTGCACTATTTATGACGGAATTAACAGCCTACTTCCACCCTTCGCTTCTGGTGTCAACTCATATCAGTCTACCCTATTCATATTTGGAAGAATTAGTTTAACAAAATTTAGTGTGTACTATTCAGGGTGGATTTAACGGCCTACCTCCACCCTCTGCTACTGGTGTCAACCCACATTCATATACCTTATTTATATTTAGAACAATTAGTTTAACAGAATTTAGTGTGCACTATTTATGGCAGATTTTAACAGCCTACCACCACACATCGCTACTGGTGTGCACTGTTTACGGAGGATTTTAACAGCCTACCTCCACCCTTTGCTACTCGTGTCCACCAACATCAGTCTACCCTATTTATATTTAGAACGATTAGTTTAACAAAATTTAATGTGCACTATTTCTGGTGGATTTTAACAACCTACCTTCACCTTTCGCTATTGGTGTCAACCCACATCAGTCTACACTATTTATAGGGTATTTATATTTATAGGGTATATTTCAGAACAATTAGTTTAACAGAAGTTAGTATGCACTATTTATGGCGGATTTTAACAGCCTACCTTCACCCTTCGCTACTGCTGTCAACTCATATTAGTCTACCCTATTCATATTTAGAACAATTACTTTAACAATATTTAATGTTTGCTATTTATGGTGGATAATAACAGCCTACCTCCACCCTTCGCAACTGATGTCGACCTACATCAGTCTACCCTATTCATATTTAGAACAATTAGTTTAACAGACTTTAGTGTACACTATTCATGGCGGATTTTAACAGCCTACCTCGACCCATCGCTACCAGTGTGCACTATTTATGGTGGATTTTAACAGCCTACCTGAAACCATCGCTACACCATAACTAACAATTATTAGTTTAGGAAAAGTTAATATGCGCTATTTATGGCGGATATTAACAGCCTTTCTCCGCCCTTCGCTACTGTTGTCCACCCATATCAATCTACCCTATTTACATTTAAAACAATTTATTACCTATTTATATTTAGAAAAATTATTAGTTAAAAAAAGATTGTGTGCACTATTTATTTATGGCGGATTTTGACAGCCTACCTCCACCCATCGCTATTGGTGTGCACTGTTTATGGTGGATTTTGACAGCCTACTTTCACCCTTCGCTACTGCTGTCAACTCATATCAGTCTACCCTTTTCATATTTAGAACAATTACTTTAACAATATTTAATTGTGCTGTTTATGGAGGATAATAACAGCCTACCTCCACCCTTTGTGACAGGTGTCGACCTACATCAGTCTACCCTATTCATATTTAGAACAATTAGTTTAACAGAATTTAGTGTGCACCATTCATGGCTGATTTTAACAGCCCACCTCCACCCTTCGCTTCTAGTGTCAACTCATATCAGTCTACTCTATTCATATTTAGAACAATTATTTCAACAATATTTAATGTTTGCTATTTATGGTGGATAATAACAGCCTACCTCCACCCTTCGCAACTGATGTCGACCTACATCAGTCTACCCTATTCATATTTAGAACAATTAGTTTAACAGACTTTAGTGTACACTATTCATGGCGGATTTTAACAGCCTACCTCGACCCATCGCTACCAGTGTGCACTATTTATGGTGGATTTTAACAGCCTACCTGAAACCATCGCTACACCATAACTAACAATTATTAGTTTAGGAAAAGTTAATATGCGCTATTTATGGCGGATATTAACAGCCTTTCTCCGCCCTTCGCTACTGTTGTCCACCCATATCAATCTACCCTATTTACATTCAAAACAATTTGTTACCTATTTATATTTAGAAAAATTATTAGTTAAAAAAAAATTGTGTGCACTATTTATGGCGGATTTTGACAGCCTACCTCCACCCATCGCTATTGGTATGCACTCTTTATGGTGGATTTTAACAGCCTACCTCGACCCATCGCTACCGGTGTGCAATATTTACGGTGGATTTTAACAGCCTACCTCCACCCTTAGCTACTGTTGTCAATCCACATCAGTCTACCGTATTTGTATTAAGAACAATTTATTATTAGTCAACAAAATTGAGTGTGCACTATTTGTGGCTAATTTTAACAGCCTACTTCCACCATTCTCTACTGGTGTCAACCTACATCAGTCTACTTTATTTATATTTAGAACAATTATTAGTTAATATAATGTGTCCTATTTATGTCGGATTTTTACAGCCTACCTCCGCCCTTCGCTACTGGTGTCAACCCACATCAGCCTTTCCCATTTATTCTTAGAACAATTACCAAGTCAAATTATCAAGTAAACTGTAAGGGGCCGTTCATATACGACGTCACATGATTTTAGCTATTTTAGCACCCCCCCCCCCCCCCCGCCTATCGTCACAACCTTTACCACTCTGTTTTTATTATGTCCTCCCCCGCCACATTCGTCAGAAATCATCACATTATAATAAATTAGACCCCTTCTAGAGCGTGACATAATATATGGATGACCCCTGATAGAATAAATCTCAGCGAAGATTCTCTTGAAAATTGCAATCGCAAATATCTATTTATTAGTTGCGCGGTTGTATTGATTTCATTAGAGTGCAAATCATAAAAATGTTCTTGAACGAATCTTTTAGGAGTAAACAAATGCGTCACATGCATTCAAACCAATGCCGAACAAGAAGCCCTCTGATTGGTTCATTCAAATTGGATCAACAGAAGCTAAAAGAGTAAAATGTATATGGGAGGGGAAAATGGGCGGGGCTTCTATTAATAGATCGAGACTTTTGTTGCTCCAAATGGATCAATTTCGTATGTCATCTTTGGCAATGGAGCAACAAATCAGGGTAGATCAACAATTACAAAATGTTCAACAAATACCTGGTGTGCCGTCGCGTAAGATCAACTTAGAACGAGAAGAGATATCTATATATATATATATATATATATATATTTATTTATATTTATTAATTAATACAGAATATACATAAGATTTAAGGATTTTAGCTTATCATTGACGAAAATACATATATTTTATATATATGACACTATATTTAATACTAATATGCCATGAAGCCTAATGACAATATTGTAGTAGTAGAAATAAAACAATCACATAAACATAAACACTAAAGTTTTGAGAAAATTACGGAAGTGCATTATGTTTTTAATATGAGCTGCTTAAGTCAACGTGAAGATCTCTTCACTTAGATTGTTAGACAGTTCTGTATTAGCTTTTGTTATTTACTACAATTTTTAATTTGCCTCTTCGTGCTCCTCTCTCCCATGAGAACTCTTAACTTAAAGTCATGTAAATTCAGTCAAAACACATTTGTGTGCATGGTAACCTCAGTCTTGGGTCACTGCTCCTGAGACATTCTCAGTCATAAAAAAGGATGCTTTACCTCAAATGTTTGAATCAAAGGTTTGGTGGGGCCATTAACTTCAATGTGTCTTTAACGTGAATCGAACCCGGAGCAATCAAATAAGAAGTCAGTATTTGAGATATGGTGTTGGCGCCGAATGCTTCGTTTTTCTTGGACGGTGCACAGGACGAACCAGTCAATCATCCAGAGATTGAAGATAAAGTAACGTCTCTCGACATTATGTCTGAGACGAATTCTGCAGTTTTTTGGACATATTGTCAGGCGCGGACCGGACAACCTGGAGAGACTGGTGGTTTTTGGTGGCCGCCAGGGAAGGCAAAGCAGAGAAAGAGCGTCTGCGCGCTGGAGCGACCAAGTGAAAGAGCTGATTGGAGGCACCATCCATTATGTCCTGAGAGAAACGGAAGATCGAGAAGGATGGAAAGTCTTGGTCGCTCAAAGGATAACGAAATTCAAATGTCATCACGATCCTCAGCCATGAGTGTACGACCAAGAAAAGAAAAGATCTTATATACTGGAGTAGCTATGAAGGATAATTTTGTTCAATATAGGTACCTAAATAATTATGAAAGAATTAATAAGCTAACTCACCCGGGTAGTAAAATACTTATTATAGACTGTTTACTTTTCGGAAGCATCCCTACAATAAAACCTCGTCGCACGCCACATTATATATTTTATATATATGTACTTCGCATACTCGTAAAATGCAATTTGATAGTCTAAAGATATTATATGAATGTACGGTGGTTACTGAAACGCATACGCATTGTCCGTCGCATGAAATTGCTGATGCGACGAAAAACGTTCGATATCGATGAATCGGCAAAAGAAAAAATGTATCCACCTTGTCTATATCTCTCTGGGGAGAAACAAAACTGCGCGAGAAGTGTTAAAAAGAATCCGCAACGGGTTTAGGGCGTTGTTTGGATTGCCTGCAGCTAAGATGTGTGGGCTTTGAGGGGTTTGGATACATCATAAATAGAGAAATAACAACGTGATGGAACAGTGCTGGAGTACCAAGGAATACTGAAATATCATCACAATCGTAATAAAGCCCGCCAATTTGGCGTTTTTACGAGAATTTGTCACAGATGGAATGGAAGTAATATAGAACTGGTGGTGTATTATTTATGATAGAAATTTTAACAATGGCTGTATTGACGAATTTTTGGTATATACTGTCAAGTAGAAACACAATTGAATAAAAACTTGTATGGAGTACCTACTACTATTAGTCAAGAAGCTTAGCATGAAAATGTAAGCAAATAGGACAAGAGAACCTTTTTTCACGTACTTAGAGTTATAACTTAAAATTTTTGAACCATCTTGAATTTAATAGGAGCCATCTTGAAATATACTTATATTACCAATATCCTGGCTACTAAAGCACTTAGCCGGCTCTTACATCTAAACTCGTCTCGTCTACAACGTGTCGAATACGTCGATGTGACGTCATCGTTATTCACAAAACACTCGTTATCTTATTGACCTTCGCACACTGCTGAGATAAAACATTTTATTTGGAAAAATACATGTGATCTCTGTCATTCTTGGTGGTGTGTTGGTGGTTGGCCTCTGTGTCTCTGATAATTACCTTAGGAATCGAAGGCATCCGTTGTTTGTTCTCCCAAGGTGCAGAACTAACCTGCCATTAGTGATGCTAATTGGGAGAGCAATAACCATGTTTAATGAAATCGCTTCGGATATTGATATATTCTACTTACGTGAGGGTGAATTTAGGTGGACGTTGTTTTATAAGTTTTTAGGATATGGTCTATCAATAGTTCACCCTGTGTGCTTCCATCTAATTTTGTTTTTGTTATTTTATTTTATTTCTTATTTTATTACTTATTGTATTGTTAACTCACATTTCTCTGTATTTTTATTTTAAAAATTGTTAATACTTATTTTATGTCATGTTATGAACGCTTTGAATTTATAATTTGTTATGTTCATTATAATATGTAAAATAGATAAATTTGATTCGAAATTTGATCTGGAGGCACATACAACTATTTTAGTCGACATGCAGCGCAAGGGGTATAATCCTGAAATGTCGCACTTCGTCATTCATTTTGGCTTGCCGAGTGACGTCAATGTCTTGCTATACACACACAAGAAAGTTGCATGTTGCGCTCAGTTATGATTTATGACTATTATTCCAGTCAAAACGATTTCCAATGTGCGACTGGGCTTAAGAACACAATTATTAACAGTTTGGTTCGGTTTGTGATCTGGAGGTGTAAATAGAACGTATTTTTTGAAAATGAAAATGATAATGCAGGTAGGAACTATCGATGGCGAACGCTACGGAAACATTATAACTGATTTTTTCTGGCATGAATTAAATGATTTTGATCTGGACGATATGTAGTCCCAACAAGATGGCGCAAAGATATCACATTGATATCTTCTTATACAATGTTGTTTTTATTTTAAATTAAAAACAAATACCTATCTGTTATTTGATAACCTTATAGTTAACCTGTGTTTATTTCTGTACCGCACCATTGCTTAATAATTATCATATTTTTGTGTCACAAACTGAAAATATGAATCAGTCGTGACTCGATATTGCCTCAAGACATGTAACGCACACTATTAATTTATGCAAGAGTATTAAACATTCTGCTATTGTGTAGTGCTTCCCAAACTTTTTGCGTCATGGGACACTATTAAAATTATAAAATCACGCTAAAATATACTTAAGCAAAGAGAGTAAATTACGATGTTCACTCCTAAACGTAGCATTTAGACGTCCACAGAAAGAATATTTTTTTTAGAGAGGGATAGTTGTCAGGTATTCGCCCAACCCATTTGATTTTTGCACTGAATCAAATACACATTGGAAAATAAAAACTGTCCGTGCTAAACCATAAACCTTTTCCAAATTCTTGAACGTAGCATATCTTGCATATTCTGAGATGCTATTAATATTACGTTAGAATACATAAATATTATATATTATATTTTTTTTTGGAAAAACAGGCTCCAGCATGAATCATTATTACCAATGACTTATTTTTAGTGGTTTCGTTTATTGTTCAGGGTAATAAAGATTCAATCAGAATCAAATGTTTCGGATTCAACATGTTTAAGCAATTCTCAGGGTTTCTTGGTTTGGTTTCGGTTCAATTTCCAGCTCTGATATTATAGAGGCATTTTTCATAATGTGAAGGTGGCTAAAAATGGCTTTCATCAGTATTTTTATAAACAGTATTGATGTCGATGCTTGAAAGAGCTAGTAACTGTTCTTGGGCAAAATAGTTTTTTTATATTATTATTACAAACCATTTTTTCGTTAGAAGGTTTTCATTCACCCGAAAAGAAAAAAAACTTAATACTATTATATACAGATATTGAGATTTTCTTTGATACAATAGTAGACTATTGTTAGGTTATGTGGAGAATACTCTAGATCTTTATTGAAGGAAACCCTCTTTTATCAGTAAACTAATGTTCAGACTTATAATATCTATGAACTGAATATCAAGGAGTTGACCATTTATAAAATCTAAGAGTATCTACTTCTATTTTACGTTCAAAAAATATTATATAATATTATATCGGATTCCATGACAAAACGGGACATGACAAAACAGAACATGACAAAACAAAACAGTGACAAAACAGAACATCCAGGGGAAAAATAAAACATTCATTTTTGTGGAATCTATTTATTAATTAAATACTAATATATAATATAAGTATATATATATATATTTTTTAAAGTGAAATCATTAACTGTTTATTAGGTATATAAGTATACATTTTTTTTACAAAACCGTTATTTTGAAAATAATGCATTTTTCATATATAGAATATGTACATAACATTTTATAATGTATGCACTGCATGTTGGCCATTCGGCGTAAAACGCTCAATTTATCTGTTCGATTTTGATAATCATGCACGACTATTACCACTCGATTACTAAGGGTATCATACTTTTTATTTATAACTTCAAGGTGACGCATATGATCATTGGTTAATAATAATCGCTGACAAGCTATATCTCGCCTTAATCCATCTAATAGGTCTCAAATGCAAACAGATAAATTAATTGACGTTTTTTCGCAAATTGGCCAACATATTATAGTGATTACATTAAGTATCAAATTTTATATACTCCATATATATATTTAAAAAAATCATTATTTTCAAAATAACGGCAAAATAAAAAAATGCGTATATACCTAATAAACAATTGGCGATTTCACTTACAAATTTAAAAATATTAAATATTCTTATATATTTCGTTTATAAACTTAAGTTTTATAAGTATTTAATTAATAAAAATAGATTTCACGAAAATGAATGTTTTATTTTTCCCATGGCTGTTCTGTTATGTCACTGTTCTGTTATGTCACTGTCCTGTTTTGTCATGTTATGTTTTGTCCGGTTATCGGCACACTTCCTAATAATTGCTTGCGGCACACCGGTTAAGATGCACTGTCGCACATAGTGAGTGTCCGAGTAGCGCTCGGAATGAATCAAATCATTACGATGTGTATTTTTTGTGATCGACTGACGACTGGATAGCGTGTCGTGGCTCCAGTATCAAATAATTGAACTTATAAAAATATTTAAGAGCACAGCATTATGCTAACAACGAGGGAGCAAGTACATACACCCGCCCATGAAAAGAAATAAATTGAAAATAAACTTATGCGGCGTTGAATGGAAATCCCCTCGGGAATTGAAAAGGAAGGGAGGGCGCGTTTTTATGCGGGACCGCAAAGCACCACTATACGCTTTTCCTGGTAGGTATTAACCTCTTTATAGTGATTCTCAAATTCCGTATAGGTACACATTTCTATACACTTGCATAGTACCCGTCGAGTGTTTGTCAAGATTGTAATATATTTATACACAAAAAATATGACATTACAAAAGATGTTGAAAAAAACCTTTTTCAATAGAGATTGTGCCTAAATCTATGAAATTGAAGCAGAAAAGGACCTCTGCAGCTTAATTCAGTCTTACCCGCCGCGAGTTCAATATTATACTGAGATTAGCGAATAGTAATAACAATTAATAATTATCACTTTGGTAAGTCAATGCAACTTGAATCCGAGCGCGGTGATCTATCGCATCGTTCGCGCAACAGGGCAAATTAATTAGTTGCGCAACTTCCCTTGCGCATGCGTATTATAACAAATTATTTAGGTTTTAGGCATGCGCACTAGTAGAGAATATGAAATGTCATTGTGTAATTTCAGTATTATGTACAGTAAAAACAAAACAATGATTCGGTTTGTGGATTGTATGCGTACGAATATGTATACCGTCATCAGCGCTACGACTGACAGGTTATTAGTAGCATTAGTATGGCTAAACATCCGCACGCACACCATCGACCAACCGAATCATTGTTTTGTTTTTACTGTACCTAACTATTTGCCTATAATAAATTTCCAGATGACAGATGATATTTTACTACTAATATTCAACGTAAAATGCAGTCAAAAGGAATATTTGTATAATTAAAACAATACTTACTGTTATTGTATGAAAATTAAAGAACTTACCTGAACCTTTTGACATTTGACATTATAAAATCACACTCAATTTTGAAACCAACATAAAAATACTTAAACTACGCATTATAAACGAAACCTAAATAAAACTAATTGTATGGAATCGTAAGTATCTTCAAAACATATTCACAATGTAATTAATATGATTTCTATATCGTTACCTGAAAGCAACAGTGAGATTAATAGTGAAAAAAGTTAATTTTGTGATAAGAATAAAAATCGATTGCTTAAAACTATATCTACATAATGAATTACTGAGATTTTTTTATAAAATTGTGATATCTTATTTAAAAGAAAAAATGCGACTGTTGCATTTATTGAAATTGTTCTATAACTTTAAAGCAACAATGGGTTAACTGAGATATCCCACTATTAACAATATTATACAAAAAATCTTACCATTATCACCGCAGAAAAAAAAAACATACAAAATAAACATATAGTTAACGTTTTTTGTATGACGTAAACATTACAGTTCAAGCATCTCGATTACTAGTATTTTTGACTTATCTCACTGTAAAACATCGCGACCCGCGTCACCATTCGCGGAATCGTCTATAGGGTGTATAGAGATATTATTTATCGCGGATACAGCCATTTTTACCACGTTTTTCTTAGCTCGTATTCTTGTTTGTCCGGTGGTTGTTTATCCAGTATAAATCTTGCAATCGATTTTTAACTAACTTCCCGAATAGCTAGACATTTGAAACTTTTAGAATATATCAAAACACGATGCCAATGCATTCTTTTAATAGTTTTAGCCATATTTAAGTAGAATTGAATTCATTTTCAGTTAATTCTGTTTTGTATGAAAAGTTATTTCGGAAGAAATCGGTAATCCAATCTACTATTATTGGTTGCTAAGTGGGTGGTCCTAGCAATTAAATTATTAATATATATGTGCGTTACTGTGGAAATCAAAATGACATTTTCTATATTTAGTATTACAGTATTCTATATTTGTTTGTTTGTTGCAAAATAGCAAAAAAATGATTTGTTGACAATTGTCCTATTTGTCCTAAATTATTAAATACATAGAATTGTCAAGTTTATATGATTCACCAGAAAATTTAAAAACGTGGTATTTAAAATGTTCTTTTTATAATTATTTGGAATACTCAAGGTAGGTTTGAATGAAATTGTAGATCCACTGATTACGTTAGTTACAAGTGACTACGTATTCTTGTTTTATTTGAAGAAAACTTGACACTACTGGTGTGAAGTTTATTTGCCAATTTGCCAATTTGCAGGGGGATGACTTATGACAAAACAATTATGTAGTCAAAATGAGTGGACAAGCAGAGTACACTTCGACATAATTATTTAGTTGAAAAAAAATCTGTAGAATATGTGTAAAACTGTTTACAACCAGATGGTTGGCGCGGACCCTTTTTTGAGTTTCTTCGCTCAGGGACCTATTACTTGCTCCAGCTCCACTCCAGGGACTGTTCCGCTCCGAGTAAAAAGTTTTAATATGTATTACCGATATGTATATACGTTAATAAAATGTACCTTACCGTCAATACGTAATTGCGTAAAAAATAAGTAAGTTTTGAAAATATTGTAGACACACTGTATTATAGTAGATATATTGTAGATATGCGCGTCTATTATATACGCAATACTGCTTCTCGATCTCTACAGCAGCTATCTAGGGGAGATTTGTATCGAATTATTAGCACTTATTGTAACAGTTACACTAAGTTAGCCGTTTAAATAGTCAACAATGTCTATCTCGCTCTAAATTTTAGCACAGCCTAGAGAGGTGCTGTAGTTAAAATATAGCACGTATTACAACAATTACAACCAGCTTACTGTAATTGTTACAATAAGTGATAATACTTGGATACAAACCTACCCTAGTTAGCCATTGTAGCGGCCGAAATCTTCAGATATGGTGTCACAAAAAATACATACCTAGGTATATCCTAAAGTAGCAATATTAAGTCAAGTGAGGTCATATGTTTTAAAAATGTCGTTATCTGTCTGCAACAATAGATTCATTTGTTTTAAATATTCGATATTATTGATAATATTTTGTGGGAAAGTAGATTGTATACAACGTTCTATAGTTTTAAAATATGTCTTGTATCAAATCATTGACTATCGGAATAATGTATTTATAATTGGAATATCCGGCGAGGCGGAAGTGGTTGTACGTAGGTATCTAAAAATACCCCTATGATTTTAGTATAAATATGATAGGTTAACAACAAACATAAGTTTTACATTCGGGGCATGGTGTAAATATTCTAACATAATAATGTTCATGGAGACATAGTTTGACATGAGTTTTACAGTTTTTACACGTAGTCAGAAATGCGCAAGATTGTTTGAGTAACACCGTGAAATAAGCTTACATTATGTTCATAATGCAAATACCGGATTGCAGGCGACGCCATCTTGAAGGTATTCGAGATTTTCCGGTTTACTGATACCGACTACTAAAAAAGCGCCTCCGAATTGTGTTTCTTGCATTTTAGAACACGTGCTGTTTCTTTTATTGTATGTTTTACATGATTCCGTTGTAGGTAGTGTCAAAGTACATAGCTTAAAAGAGGGATATGTCACAAGGCATTTGCTTAGCAAGATTTAAAAAAATGTGATTTTACGTCTTATTCTCATTATAATTGACTTTTTCTTCCATTTTGGTAGTGTCAACAAAAGGTGTCAGGTAAATTATACGAAAATTCTTCTATAATATGTAAGTACAATATGGTCGAAAAATATATGTATGTTCCTTACAAATTATAGAAGAGCATTGGGAACGAATGACATTTTAATCGATCAGCATTTCGCTGAGTGGTAGATAGTAACAAAATAATATTTATGATGTTATTTGAAATTATGTTCGAATTCGAGTGAATTAGGATATCTTAAATTTACTCTAAGCAAATATTTTGATAATAATTATTCTAGGTATACTATCATAATATGTCCTTTTAAATCAATCACAATTGTTTATTGATTTTTATCAATATATAACACAAAATAAAATGTATATAGGGAGTTCATACTTACAAATTTTTTTTTGGATTCTTCTTTTATAATGGTGTATAAGAGAAATTATAATACTTACTTTAACCCTGAGATAAAATATGTGCTGTGTCTATATTGTATATTATTTTAATAATTCCTGAAATTCAATGCAGCATTGGTAGTATGTACGTGTTATAATATATTATACTTTAATGTCTTTAAAAAAACTTTATATCCCAAACAAACGGCACGTGTTTTATAAAATTCGTGCAAGTCACTATTCGGCGAATAGCTAGCTGATGAAATTGTATTCGTTTTCAATACTATTCTGTAATGCGTACAAATGTTTTAGGCTATATTTTACTCGTATAATTTATTTACAGGACCTAGTATTTATAGTGTTAATTGTTTTTGTATAATTTACATGTACGCATTTTATTGCTGTACCTACCTATAACGAAATATCGATTTAAAAAAAATGTGTACTAATTTTACCGTATTTTGGGTATTAATTACGGTAAAAACACATTACTATCATGTCACGTGAGCGCACGTGAGCTCACCTCAAGCTCACCTGCTACGTTATAGATGCAGATTTACGCATTTTTGAGTCTTACGACTTCACGTATTTTTATTTGAGTGGTTTGGTAGGCACCTATAAATTGTAATCAATTGACACAATATTGTTGTAAGGAGCCAGTTTGTATTATTGAATGTTCTGATGGTTATTGCACATGATCTCACATGACGTATCGGTAATGTATTTCTAGCATTATCAACTGAAAAAAATACTTTTTTCTACTTATCTCATCAAATCTTTTAACCGATATATTATTTTAATTTTTAACATTGGTATTCGAACTCACATCTTTCACAGTATATGTAAGAGCTCGATCTGTCTATATGTCACGCAAATTGATCGCAATAATGGCGAATTTAAAATTTCTACAAATAAAATTATTCACACTAAAATTTATAAGAAGCAGAATTTCAGATGAAGTAGGTAACGAAAATGTTGTTTAAAATAAAATTATTATACAGAAATTCCTTTTGAGATCTCCTCCGTACCTGTAACGATTTTTTTTATTCGTTCAGATAATAACTCAAGTGGGTACTTTATATTGTAAGTGCCTTCTGAAAATGACTAAGTATACTTAAGCTACGTAAGGAAAGTGTACTGAACCCGCCGTCGGCCGAATTTTCCTTTCCTAAATCACATCTGTTTGTCTTAATTCGTTTATTTTCTTCACAACTCTCTCCGCTTTGCAATAAAACTTAAGTTGAGTTCCCAAAGTAAAAAACCAAATTGCGCTGCTAATGATTAAACTTTGGCCCTGGCGCGCGCGCGGACGAAGGCTCTGTTTGAACCTGCAACTTTTTTTAGTTTTAACTTTTTGGGGCCACCTTAATTTAGAAGCTTGTTCCGCGCACGACTGGGCGTAGCTTAATTCGAAACACTTGTCCCAATTAAAGTTAACATTTGTCCAAGATTAATGACGGCCCCCGGACAGTTAATTATATCGTTCGAATATTATTAATGATGTTTTGCGAATTTTGTGGAAATGAAAAATGATTTTCTGAAATTTGAATTATGATTTACGGCAAATCGGTGAAGGATTTTAAGACGCTTAATTTTAGGAAATATTAAATGAAAATAATAACATGAAAAATTGATCGACAACACTCAAAAGTATACACCTTAAAAAAATTAACAGAAGGAGCAGAAATATATGAAAATTAAGTTGAAAAAATGGAATTAATATTATTTTGCATCTCGAATATTTTTTTACAATGTTTATCGGCATTTTTTGTCAAAAACGCCAAGCTTTTTAACACAATTTTAGTTTCACTACAAAATTCAATTCCACTATTTGTAATAATTCGACAAGGGTATTTTCAGATTTATGTTTCACTCGATGACAGAACATTTTTAAAACAAATGAATATACAATTTACTGTCATATTAGCATTGCGCATTACTAACTGATATAGAGTGTCCAATGTACATTTTGTTTACTTATTTACATATTAATAATTATTTATATACTATAATAATTACTCGTGAAATTTGATATAAAAATAATATTTTACTTTTGTGTAATATTATAAATAAAATTAAATACATCAACTATAATAATTTTAATTTTCACTACCGAATACCATGTCCTACGACACATTAATTATGTTCTCTTTTATTTTATCAATTACCGACTTACTTAAACATACCCCCATGATACCTAAGCACAAAATGTAGTATTTAAAAAAAATGTTTCTCTGTTTACAACGTTTTAACTCAAACAGATTTAAATCAATATTGATAAAACTTGAACAGCTTATAGACTTTATCGTTAGTACACATTTAAGACTTCAATTCTACGAAATTTTATCTCAATATCTTAAATTCCGTGAAAATGACGCACAACAATAATTCTTCGCGAATCAGCGGTGGAGTGATTGATGGGGTGTGGTGCGAGTCGAGGAACGAGTGCCTACATCAAACCGTTGTATATATTGTGGGTACAGTCGAACGCTACTGACGTACAAGAAAATTTATAAACGTGGTATATAAAAAGTTCTTTTTATCTTGTAATTATTTTTAGTGTAATTTTAAAATAGCGAAACTACATGTTGATTATTTGAAAAAATAAATAATATATTATGTGGTTTTTATTTTAATTTTTAAATAACTATGCCCTGATTTTTCGTACAAAGTTACAAGAGTTAATTGCATTGAATAATATTTATATATTCGTATTTATTGTGATATTCAGAAACTTGCTCGATTACAGTTTTTCGATAAAGTGTGCAGTTAGTTATATTCCTCCATTTATGTTTTTAATTTTCTATATGGTCAGAATCAAGTATTTTGTGTATTGCTCTTGTGTTGTTTTGTTGTTTAGTTTTTTGTGAGGTGAGGGATAAATTTCGTGTATATATTGTCTGCACAGAGATTTGAGAGCCCTTAGCGATTTTTAACGTATTGGGCAGTCGTTGATAATATGCCACATATATACTCATTATTTTTAGACAGGTTCGCAGTGCTCTATGACCTGTTAGTATACACGTGAGTTCGTGTGATGTTTTTAATATGTTCCTGGCAAGATAATAGGTAGCTGATATTATAGTGTATTTTTCATTGTGTATTTCCGTCTACTTTTATAGTATTGGGCAGTCGTTGATAACACGCCACATATATGCACATTATTTTTAGACAGGTTCTCAGTGCTCTATGACCTGTTAGTATACACGTGAGTTCGTGTGATGTTTTTAATATGTTCCTGGTAAGATAATAGGTAGCTGATATTGGTGTATTTCTGTCTACTTTTTGTAGAGTCAATGATACTTCATATCTTCGTTGGGTTACTGTTAGTATAACAAATACATAATATTAAATTTAATGATATCATTTCCCTACGTTATAATTAATTACTTTGCAGATATTTTGTATGTATTCATTATTTGTTTGGTGCACATTCCAATGAAACCGAAGAAGTATTTCGGAACGCTTAATTGTAAATTTATTCACCGTTCCTGTTTTCGTTTAATTAAGTTTGCAATTAATCTAAATATGTTAAACCATTTTCGGTGATTAGCAATTCGTTTGCTCACGGAATATAGAAGAGGGAATATTATCTCAAATTAAAACACAGAATAAAAACAATGTTCGAGTATCTTAATATACATATTATTATGACAATGCTCGGATAAATAAGATATAATGCTGAGCTCTATGGGCTGTACGAAGATTGCAGCTCAGTTCAATTAATTAAGATTGGGAGACTGCGATGGCTAGGTCATGTGCACCGTATGAATGACAATGAACCGGCAAAGAGAGTGATGTCCAGCAATCCAATAGGGCGTAGAAGAAGAGGCAGGCCGAAGATTCGCTGGTTGGATAGAGCTGCCAGTGACTGCCGTATTCTGGGGGTACCGAATTGGAAAGCAGCCACACTGGATAGGGACAGGTGGAGGAAGCTGTTGGAGGAGGCCAATGAATGGTGATGCTCAGATAATACCAAGACAATAGACATACTGAAAACCGTGTACGTGTAAGCCATGCTTTGTTTAATTGAAATATATTTAATGTTATGCAGAAAGCACCTGCCTATACAAAATTTAAATTGTTATTGTTTCGGAGTGAAAACAAATCATTTCTAGCGGAATGTTTTCAATTATCGGAGGCATATTGTTTTGACAGTTTTATTGTAATTCGTAATTATCCACCGTTGGATGGAGGTTTCGGGTGAAACAAATATGATTATTACTGTATGGATTCGGGAATCGCTTTTCACAGAACACTGTTTATAGTATAACGTAAACTCTATTATACTAACGTAATCAAAATCATCAACGTTATTTTACAATGCACACACATTTATCAAACGTAATAACATATTATTGTTATGTTGCATTGATGACCTTTAGACATTTCATTGTTGATTCTGAAATAATTGCAGTGTTACACAAAATCGTACAATTCAGGGAACAGTTAACATAAAAAAGTAAAAAATGTATAGCTATGAGTTAAATAGATTAACAACTTTAAATATTAAGGTGACGAGATAATAATATCGTAATAGATGAATTTTAGTTGGTTTGTTAAGACGATACTTTTCGAAATAATTTTCAACTATAGGCGCGACGAAATTTTGGACTCGCTGGCAATCAGAGAGTGAACATCGAGGTGTAAATACGTCAGTTTGTTTCGTGATGGCGACGGGGGTATTAATTCGTAAATCGTGTAAAGATGACTAAAAACGTTACCCATTTACTTGAAAAAGAAAACATGTCAATGAATATATTATTATTGCTACTAATAGAACAATAAACAGAACATTAAATGGACGCATGTTGGATTCATATGACAAATTATATTTCGGTCGGCACGCGTCATTTGCACAATCCGCGCATCGCCTAGCCACGATCTTTTTAGACCTTGCCTCAACTGAGGTATAGCCTTAATGTATTGGTTCAAAATTGGCTACTAATTTGATATAGCCACCTATCCGAATCATTTTTGCTTATGATCTCAGGCTTTCATCCACATTATTAACAGAGATGCTTGTGAACCATTATGAAAATATTAGATGACCACATCTTTGCCTTTCATCAGTAAATTGAATTGCTATGTAATAGTGTTATAGTGTGTTGAAGGTCGGAGAAGATGAGAAAGAGCTTTCTCCAGTTGGCCAGACCAAATTGAGTGTTCCACAGAGTTTCCACTGAGAACATTATGTTTTGTGTGCCGCTTATGTCAAAGAGGGGTAGGTACTGCCTGACGGCTAAATCATTTGGATTAAAAGTTTTGATTATCATTTTTAAAAATTGTTTTGTCGTAGTTATTTGGGTTTTTGGCTGTCATTCTGTACTATTCCTCCGTCTTTTGTTGCAATTTTAGCCTTGCTGCGTAAATTCTCTTGAGAATGACTTTTGAAACGAGCCGAAACCTTGAGGAAAGAATGAGAATAAACACAACCTAAGACTGCCTAAAAAAATACTATTACAAACAACTGTGAGTATTATTACAAGTATTTTCTTATCAGGCAGACTTATCGTTTACTTTCAAAGCCCCTTTTAAATCACATTATTACTTTTATTGAAAAAATAATATTCAATTCACAAGAATTCATGAGCCTTGCCTAATATTAAGAAGGAATTCATTTAGAGTACATTACGAGTTTTATTGATGTTGGAAATAGCCAGAAATATATTCTCGAAAGATACACTCAGAGTACTAACTGCTAAATGATAATGGAATGATATAAAATAGCAAAACGTAATTACCCTTTACAAATTCTGCGGTTTACCCCTACAAAGTCATTCGGTATAATGCTACAGGAGTTTTTTCTGTTACTGACGAATACCTAACTTTATACATCACGAGTTCCCAACCCGTGGGTCACGAAATATTTTCGATGGTACGGGCGGGGTATGTTAAATTATATTACACTCCCCACACAGACTTAAAAGTAAACAAAAAAAGCTACTATTGTGCTTAAAACGAAGAAAAATCGTATTTTGAGGTCAAGATTAAAAAAGTTATAATCTGGTCAGTATTATATCAGAGTTGTTTTGAAATTAGATGGTCTTTGCAGATGATTTGTCTTCGGGGTAGAACTGATTTTTGTATGTTGTTTTTAAATTATGTAGTTTATAACAGTAGAATTAACAGCAACATTGTTATCACTTCCACAATGTGATTTTTAAAAGCTTTTTGCAATTTTTGACATCCAAAACAACGAGAGATCTGTTTTATTATGAAATTCTACGCGTGTTTTATGTTAGAGCAAAGCTCAAAAAGCGCCTCTCCTAATCCTTTGGGTATTTCGGGATTAGTATAAATATACCACATACCACCATGTGGTATAGAGAGGTGCATGTTGGGAATAACGAGAAAGGACAAAA
Source organism: Rhyacophila brunnea (assembly GCF_057557595.1). Taxonomy (NCBI): domain Eukaryota; kingdom Metazoa; phylum Arthropoda; class Insecta; order Trichoptera; family Rhyacophilidae; genus Rhyacophila; species Rhyacophila brunnea. The sequence goes on from NW_028232859.1 coordinate 3,036,234, forward strand.
AGGAATGAGTGGATAAGGAAACAGACAAGGGTTTGCGATGTACCTAATAGAGTTCGCTAAAAACCTCAAATGAAAATGGGCTGGACACATTGCTCGAACAAGGGGCAATTGTTGGACAAATTTAGTCATCCAAGAGGTAATAAACGTCCGCAAGGTAGACCAGGCCACTGGATCGATGAAATGATAAAGTTCTCTGGAGGTACGTGGCAACGCAATGCACAGGCCCGAGAAAAGTGGAATCAGATTGGAGAGGCCTTCATCCAGCAGTGGATAGATTTAGGCTGATGATGATGACAATGATGACCACATAAGTGTTAAGTTCGGGAGTTTCGACCGAAAATAATATTTATTAATTATTATTAGCCATATTATGGCGTAGTTAGAGCGATGCCGAGCGGAAGAAAATGATGCAATATGCTTCATGTAAGAGCAGTCGGAAATAATAATGGTAACAATAATTCAATTTACCTCATATAATTTGTGCGCAGTAGAAGAAATCGTAATCTGCGCAATTTCAACGCTAAGTTGTTTCAATAAAGCAAGTCAGTAGATTAACGAGTATTATTTAGTATTTTTATAATAGACATTATTTTCATACAAGGAGAATGTTGCTAGAATGAAATAAAAAAGTGTCTCTCGAATATATTTTTCTTATCGCATTGCGTCATTTTTTTTACACTATAATTATTTGAAGTAACTTACAACAGTTCCTTGACTCCTGGTGTAGAGAATCATGACTACTAAATTGTAAATTGAAAAAAAAATGGCTGTGAATAATTATTACACAAAATTCATTATCAAAATTATTTTTTATTCAGTGTCTCTCTGTTTTAAAAACTGTCGAATATAAACTTAATTATACGAAATTTAATGTTTACATTTTACATATTTTGTATACAATTATTGATGTATTCGTATATTGTGTAGTTATGTAATTCTCAACTTTCTAGATAAGTAAAAATGAATATTAATTCGAAAAACTTTGGAAACCCGTGTTCTAAATCTAAATGGAAAATGTTTCCCCTCTTTCGCTGTATCTTTAGAAAATAAAAAGTTTTCGAAAGCGACTTTGAACTGGCTTAAATCCTTTTAAGCGACAAACAGAGCCTAAATTGCCGGCGACTTCCTATAGATTGCCGTTATTGAGATGGTGTAGTGATATTGTGTTGGAGCGATGCCAGAAACCGAAGTCGGTTTGAATACGTTCTGCGAGTTTCGGATGTCTAATTGGGCGCTGGTTCGGAATAATACGGCTACATAGATTTGAATGTATTTTCTTTATTACACTACACATTAGATAAATTATGATTTATTAAAATATATGTAGTATTTTTTACTCGAAAAACTCACTTTGAATATTGCTTAATGGAATTTGGACCATAAATCTTTTTGATAATCCCGTATAATATTTATACACAGCAGTATGGCGTAATGTAACTGTTTAAAAAACCGCCATTATATTCTAAATGTGGATGGAAATATTTCTCTTAGATTTCCGTTTATTCTGCATTTTTTTTGATGACAATAATATTATGTTCTTCAATACTATAATTTATTTTTATTTATGTATTCTTGCAGGATAATAAAAACAACTATTATTGAAAATCGCTGTCGATTGAACAAAAAAAAAAAACCATTCGTATTGGGAATAAATATTTTGATATAATAACACGACAACATTGCTGGTAAGCAATGTAAAAGAAAATGATGACTAAGGGCTAAATGCACAGTTATACAGTAGGCTTAAGTAATGCGTAACCATCCACCGACGGAATCGGCGATTTAGTGCCAGTGTGAAAAACAAGTGATGTATTTATAATAGAAAGATCTTCTCTAATAAACTATTTCTTTATTCAACGAATAATGCACGAGATTTAAGAATGTAATATTCTTTATATGACATTCATAATTTGGAAACACCTGTAATATGCCTGTTCTAATTTTAGTAGTACATTATCTGGAATCCGATAAATGCGGGTTCGCTGATATTGAGAAAATGAATCTTAAAATAAATTTAACCGATAAGGATCCAAATTCACATCTTTCACTCTCCTAATGAGTAATCTTATCCATTAAACTGCTGATTTGTTTATGAGTCAGGTTTATGTTATGTGATGCTTACGTTAATCGTGGTTTTTGATCTCCGCCAATGAAAGGTAAACTTCATAATTAAATTAATAAACAAAATTAATCGTATTACTAACACGATTACAAATGACATTGGGGTTTATCAAACGTTATTAATGACAATATTTTTTTACTTGCGAATATTCATTCAGTAAATTTAATTATTATTTTAATATTCAAAACGGAATGTAAACGAAGTTCTAGAATACTAGTTATTACAGTGGAACAATTACTTCACCTCAAAATTGATTGAAGCAGATTACGATTTTTTCTACTGCGCACGAATTACATCGGGAAATTTGAATTATAATTTACGTTATTATTACCGACTGCTCTTACATGGAGCCTATTGCATTATTTTTTCTCCCTTGGCGTCATTTTAACAACGTCATATTTACTGTCAAAACTATCTAACTTCAAACTTATGTGGTATGTTTACAATAATAAATCATTTTGAAAAACCTTAAAAATATGTATGTTATATTCAGACGAAATCATCCATGAAGAATCTACTGATGTTTTTTTTAAATTATTAACAACCATGTCCTTGATTTTTCGTACAAGGTGGTTGTTAGTAATTTTGAACAATCACAGACACCCATGCTTTGTGAAAATCACATAAATACAGTGTGTCCTCACTGGGATCGAACACAGAGCTCCCGGATGGAAGGCCAGCGCCTTACGCACTGCACCAGCCGTCTTCTACTGATGTTTGAGATATTTCTAAAAATTTAATAGAAATAGTCCATTTTTTAAGTACCGGACCGGACCACCTTAAATTTTTATACATTAGATTGTATCAACGTTTTAGCAGCTATAAACCGAATTTAAAGTCTCTGGGTATTTGAGAAACTGCCTTAAAAGTATTTTCAACAGGTCAGAAAAATGTCACAAAAAAACTCAACATACAATGATACAGACTTCAGATTACATTTTCGTAGTATAGAGTAGATATAATAATATATTTGTATGAATAGGTAAAAATTCAAATCCTATCTGTTTTTTACGGTAATATTTCCGTGAAAAAAAAACAACTTTTCTTTTCACTATTCCTGTGTTACATTTTTTTTCTTTAGCTCGGCGTCAGAAAGTGAATTGTAAAAAGCAGTAACTTATGAATTATGTATGTTTTTGATTTTAAGCACACGTTTTTATATAGAGGCTGTTTAGTTATTCAGGTACTCCGTTCATTTGTAGTATTAAATTTTTCTTTACGATGCGTGTTGCTACAAAATGAACCATGTCTGAGATAAGAATTTTAGACCACTCGAAGGAAAGTTGAGTTCCTTATGTTTATTGATGAGATACTTTACGACGTGTATTTAGATGATTTTGTAATTTTTTTTAAGTGACTAATTGCGCTTTATTTACATATAAAATCTTATGTACATATATTATAATCGTTATCCCTATAAATACATTTCAATAAAAAAATATCATGCAATATTTATCGTCAAACAAAACTTCGTCGGTAATTTTCTACAAACACGTATATCAAAAACACAACTTTTCAGGAGAGACAAATAATAACTTTATTCTCTCTGTTTTAAATTCAGAAATAAATTTTCTTCTATAAAATATCCATTTAGTATAGTTACATATTATATTTGCATTAAGAAAATGTTATATTTCTACAATCTATCGCACGACACTTTCGACCGATCGGTCATATTGTCGAAGATACGAGAATACGTTGCAACTTTACTGTGAATCATTCCACAATATTACTGCAGTAAACACGTATTTTGACTTACGAGAAAGAAATCCAGTATAATCATCTGTCGAAGTTCAGTATTCTGTGTAGTTACAAACACGTAACTCAAGATACAAGTTTATAATATTTATAAAAGTCTTTTTATTGTGATACGATTTTTTTGCATTGCTTAAATCTATTATGTCATAAAGTATGTTTTGAGATACGTGTTAGTGGAATATGTAATATGTGCGTATTCAAATTCTGAATTCATTACATCAAACAACTCAAAACTGACAAAAATTGAGATACGTGTTTGTAGAAAATTCGCGACGCTATCTATTATTTTAAGTTACAATATAATTTAAAAAAAAAATAGTGGTATATTGATAGACGTCCACAACATGACATGAAGAACCAAGTTTAAATATATATATATATATATATATATATATATATAAAATATCTGTGTACCTACCTAAAAAAAATGTTTAGAAAAATCATGCTAACAATTTATAAAAAAAGTTTACCCAAACCTATTGTCATGCAAGTGAAATATTTCAAAATTAGAAACGATTTGGTTGATACAGATTAATCGTTACGATTATTATTATCGATGGCAGTTAAGTAGTGCACCTTGAGAGAACGAAAAACTAACTAGTTTACGATGCCTAACGGACACAATATGGATTCTGCATTATTCACTACCAATAATGGCAGATTTTTTTTATCACCCTGTCTTCCTTTCGCTCATTTATGTTACTTACTTGAATTATTAAACCCCACTAATTAGAATACGGTACGTTTATAACAATTAATTTTATATCAAGATAGGGCCGTATTGATATTTTAGTTAATAACTAATACATTCAGTAAGTAATAATTTCACTTGAAGCTTAGGTAGCGCTCACTTGGCCAAAAAGGTCGAAAATTAAACATAATGCTTATTTTTCACAATCTGACGTTTTTAGTTTTATTGTTGGTTTGTAGCACAACTCCAGTATTGTAGTTTTAATACATTTTAATGGCAAATTAGTACACATGCTAAATTATTGTAATAAAAAATAATATAAAGAAATGAACGTACATCTGTTTATTCAAATTAATAAAGCTAAAATTATAATATGTTGGTACCTAAAGTTTTTACGTAAATAAAAATAAAATAATTTCTATAAATAGAGGAAAACTTGTACGTTATTTCTGTTATGACATTTGAAACTATTTTTCAAGCACATGTTCATGGTTAAGTTGGTAAACTCAACAAATATTAAGATCGCTGAGTTGGCATTCCAATTTTATTGCATACGTAATATATATAACGTTTTGTATATTCATTGTGATTACTTACTCGAGATTACTCAAATTTTACATGATTTGTTCAATAAATAATAATGCCGAAGTGTAGTATTAATGGCTACTTATCTACTCATCATGATGGATTATCTTTTTATACGCCCTGAAAATTGGCAAATAAATGTTATAGCAGTAGTGTGAAGTTCTCTTCAATTGAGCCTACAATGCAAAGTCACTTGTAGCTAACGTAATCAGTGGACTAGGGGCCGTATGTGTGAGTTTCCGAAATTCTTTATAAGCTATTTAACCGATTTTCCACCATATAGCGTATATCACTGTTTGTGACGTAAGCAATCTGACGTCACACGTCATTCGAAATGGCTGCTTTATATTATGTCACTTTCAAATGTCATTTTAATAATGCATTCATTACAACAAACGTTTGCTTGAGGCCCTCGTTCATTTTGTAGACTCTGTAAAACATTTGCGAACTTTAAAAACAGTTCCTAGTCGTGCTGTTGTTCAGTTCATTCATTAATTTATTCTTATTGCGTATATAACTGTATGTATTGCCACTAAATGGAAATGTTTACTGGGAATACTCCATCCTTTCGTACAGTAGAATTATAAAATAAATAAGATAAAATAACTGATAAATTATTTAAAGTTCATAATAATTATTCATTTATAATTATTAAATTTATATGCTACCGTTCGCACACTTTCAGACACATTTACAATTTCAAAATTTTAAATTAATGATCGGGGAATGAAATTTTATAAGTTTGCCATTATATGGACGCCATGATACAGTATGACGTCACATCGTGACGTCGCTAACCAACGGATTATATTTACACTCATGCATACAAATGAGCAGTATTTAGCCTATAAAGTATTTGGGAATCTCATGCATACGACCCTAGTGGTTCTTTTTTGCTTCATTTTCATACGTTTATACTTCATCTACATACAGGACAGTTTTTACAACATCTTTTAAGGAAATGGTTATCTATATATTTTTTAATGAAAGTTAATTGGTAAAGGTCTTGAAATTAGTCAGTGACTGGGGTTTGACTACTTTAAACCACCACTGGCTACATTAATAGTCATTCTTGTATAATAATATTATTATATTGTGTCAGAATTATTTTCAGTATAAATTTAAAAATGATGATTCCTATAATATTATAGTCGTCCTGTATCACTCGTTCCGCTAATGTTACCACGAAGGAAAACGAGAAAAAGAGTTTGAAAAACACGAACAAGAAACGTGTTTTGATATTCAGAAAGCAGACTACATGTTGTGGAACTTCATAGACTCTCGGATGTGGAACAAGAGAGTGGAATGTGGATGCGGGAAAGTGAAATCTGATGATGTTACACTTATCCCGAGAGATGCACGTGATATAGGGAACAGAAAATGAATCCGGATATATTTATACAGAGTATGATTACGAATGAAGTTTAAAAGCAATATATATGGTAACTCCCAAACATATAACATAAAATAAACTCATATACAATTTGAAAATATGGAAGCCGACCGAAAAAAAACCTCGGGGAATGCGGTTAACTGGTCAGACGAGAATTTACACTAGTAGGATAATGCCAAAAAAAATATCAAGATTTTTAATTTGTAGTAAATTTGGTTTTTGTAGTAAATGAATGTGGACGGTAGAACATAAAGCCATCAAAAGAAAAGTGGTGGAAGAGAATCAAATTATCCTCTAAAACTCTATCGATGAAAAGTTAAATAATACCATCCACCGTTCAACGGATGCTTTGAACGCATACACAATTATAAATCATTAAAGCTTATTGTTCGTCGTACACTTTGAGTGGGGCATCTAATTAACCAGGCTTAAAATACTACCCGGTTTTTGGGTTATTTAAGAATAAGTAACTACTGCGAGGGCCAGATACCAGACAACTGCTATAGCGAGTAAAATTGGCGTGCGTAATAAATCATCACAGATTATTATTTACAATATAAAGTAATTTCACAATCAAATTTTGTTGTTGTCAATCTATTGTAATATTATATTTAATTGTCTCTTTAATTGAAATACCTACTAAGATGTTGGCCGGTTAGCCGAGTAAAATTACCCGGTTTTTCATAGTATCCCCATCGAAAATAGTAGGTATGTACTTCATGGGTGAATTCTAAATATCTACATATTGCTGCGAGTTGTTTCAGTAATTTAATTTAAATAAATTTATTTCAAGAGTTATTATTTTACAGTAATTTACATTGCACTATGTTATTTATTTTATCGTACCTACTTTATAATGTTTTATCGATCTATATCAACAAAACCTACTGAATATTGTATTGAATAACTCCAGTCTGGTTATAAACATAATTTTATTGTGGAAATATGCAGTCACCTAACCTACTCGCAAATACATGGTAAATCTTAATGAAACAATGAAAATTTTAGCCAGGCAGGATACGATGAATTTGGAGTAATTCACGCATACAAAATATACATACGTTTTATAAAAAAAATGCACATGTCAGAATCAGTATCATACTATCGCGTGCCCTGAGGCTGTAAGTATTTTAGTTTTTGCTAGAAATATTAGATTAGACCAAATGTGTGAAAAGAAATGTATGAAATTCTTAATATGCTGCTACCAGGGCGGCTCTCGTGGTGAAGTTGGTAAGGCGCTCGCCTTCCACCCGAGAGTTCCTGGGTTCGATTCCCGGTCGTGACAAAAACATTTATGAGTTTTTATCAAAGCCTGGGTATTTGTGATTGTTCAAAATTACTAACAACAACCACCTTGTACGAAAAAGCAAAAACATGGTTATTAATAATTCTAAAAAAAAAAAAAAATATGCTGCTACCAGTTAATAGTTTGTACGGTTTTAACTTTGTGACATTTGATTTTTTTTTACAGCGATGTAATTTTTGTATAAAATTATATACATTCATGGCTATACTATGAGTTTTTATCTGTTATCTATCGCATACTATCTACATTCAATACGCGCCATTTACCACTGCTGTGTTAATATACTCGGTGTGCGTATATCACGTCTTTGTACCCTGTATGCCTTCCCTGAAAGACTATATGACATCCACTAAGATGATGAACATGAATAAACGCTATCAATATCTCTCTAATGGTAACTATTTTGCCAATATCGTTTCTTGTTAGCTTGTTCTACATATAATCTATGTGTTCTATATTGTTTTCCCCACCCTGGCGTACTACGAGTAAATTAAATTAAAAATCTGATAATACATAACCAAAATAACCTCCGTATGTTCGTAATTCAGTTACAAAATGAGAAAGAGAGATGGATTATACTGTCTACTAGTTATGTGATTTATTTACAAGTCGGCGAGTTGTACTACAACGTTTTTTACGAGAAGTAGATACGCCACTAACCTAATCCATCATTTTTTTACTATAAAGAGACTTACGGCAATTAATACTATGCTCTTGTGGTATTTAATGCAAAGCTGAATTAATTCACGTGACTATGGCAAATTCCGAAAATGTATTCATTAGATAATGTAAAGAAAAAGCTAGATTGTAGAAGATTGTGTTTTTAGTAACTAACTTTACAACTTCACGTATGCTTTATGTATATACTATGAATATATTATTATATTGCAACCTTTACGTCGTCGGTTATTTTAAAATGGACGGAAAAAAACTATCGGTTAGGATTTTATCTCAGGGAATCGTGTGGTAATTAATATCCGGTATTTCGTTCACTATTAGGATCTCGCTAGATACATTTATTTTTTATTGACTTGGACATTCGTCAATGCATGTATTGTATAATATGTAAAGCTTCAAATACACTATATGACGATCGGTCATATATATGTCGAAAAACCCGTTTCTTATGTTGGCGTCCTGTGTCACAGGGTGTCACAGAGTGTAAATACGATGTCATAGCTGTCATACAATATGTATGTATAAATGTCGGAATGGCATAGATTTGATCATAGACACTAAAACGCTCTTAGCATATATGTGCCCGATCGTCATATAGTCTATTTGAAACTTTAGTTATACACGGTTGTGCAATAATTGATTGTTACATATTGTACCGATCTTGAGAATACAACATGTTCTCCTTCGTCATTAGAGAGAGAGGTGAGAATAGCGTTGGCTACATTTTAAATATTACATTAATTACTAATACAGCTGTTATATACAGGACATATGATTCAATAGAATAAAAGTTATACATGGTATCTTGTTGACCGCCGTTCGATCACAAACTTTGTTTCGCACTGTTTAATAGGCGTTATGTGACAAGGCGCGAAACTTAAAAAATATAATATTAACGGGGCATACCTATTCCAGTAAAATAATTATGATGGTGGCAATATGTATATATATATACTTAATACTAGTGACGAAGGATGACTTTTGGAAAGAGGTAGGCTGTGGAGATCTGAGAAACAGAGCACACTAGTCAGATATACTTACGAAAAATAGGAAGATAATACAATATTACTAATAATGAATAAGTGCACTAATGACAACGACACACTAATTCAATGAAACTTCAAAAACTCAATGAGTTTAAATTATGTATTTTTCAAAACATTCATACATATAAAAAATCATTAAATAAATAGTCTTTTTACTTTTAAAAACAATTTAATACTTATTAATATTCAATTAAGCGCACATAGAAATTATTATTTTAAATTATCTAATTATTTTCGACAAAGTGTATTCATGACGACAATATTATTCGCGAAAGTTTTAGGCTCTGCGATAAGAGCCTACCATATTTCATACAATTCGATAAACTGACTGAGGCTACGTGACGTAAAGTCCATACAAAAAAAATCACAATTCCTTCACACACAATCCGACATTTATTTATGTTAAGACAGATGGCGCGCTGTAGTATATATATTTTTTAAACCTTTGCAGATTGTTTTGTAATCTGTGTAATACATTTCTACATATACGAAATCTCTCGTTGTCAAATTAAATTATTTTTATAGAATGTGAAATAATCAAGAGATTATAATATAAATATGTCAATATGCAATTAAAAATATTTGTCTTAAGAAGGTAGGCTTTCAATAATCGCCTAGAATGGAGACTTTGCCACTGCTCGATACCACCTTGACGTTTGGAAAAGATCACTACTTATCCATCTTGATAACTTACTATGCTTAGTAGACAGACATTATATTTTGAATTATCAGGAAGAGTATTTTCTCACACTGGCGGGTAACGCTAACAATAAAATGCGTTATTTAAAATATTCGCAGATACATACTCGCATACTAAGGTTAAGTTAAAAGCGGGACTCGAACCTTTATACATCAGATTCCGTACAATGTGCTTTATCTACATGACGGCAAAATTGACTTAAAACGGTACGTTCGAATTGTGTTTAAAATAATTACAAGATAAAAAGAACTTTTTATATACAACTTTTTTAAATTTTCTGTTGAACGATATAAACTTGACTTGACTAGCTTAAACGATCAAAAAAATTTGTACTTGACATGTCATATTGATTTTCATAGTAACGCACGTATATATTAATAATTTAGTTACTAGGACCCCTAGCAACCAATAATGGTGTCGAAATAACTTTTCATACAAAACAGAATTAACTGAAAATGACTTCAATTCTACTTAAAGATGGCTAAAAGTATTAAAAAAATGCATTGGCATCGTGTTATGATATATTCTAAAAGTTTCAAATGTTTAGCTAGTCAGGAAGTTAGTTAAAAATCGATTGCAAGATTTGTACCGGACAAAGAACCACCAGACAAATAAGAATACGAGCTAAGAAAAACGTTGTAATTATGTAGATATTGGCAACTATCTTTTATCGTTTTTTTTTTTTAAATACGATACGAGTTAGGTACCGGGTAGGAATATGACTATTTAATACGTGTAAATAATAAAGAGAGATCAGTGGCGTGTAATAATTCTCGAAAGGTCTTTACAATATTCACTCTGTTATACTGACAGAGTGCGAATAATTAATAACAAAAATACTTGAGCTTGCCTCATTTGAGGAAAGCTTTTTTCCATACAATTTCTCGCAGTAATTGAGCGGTCCGTAAAATGTGTTCATTTTCGCGTTGCAGTACGTTTGCCGCGCTTGAAGCTGTAGACCAAAGAATTTATATCCGGGTAAATATGGGGTGACACGATTATCATATGTTGATTACGGGCCTGTTATTATTCAAGTAGAAATGAAAGGAAATAATAATTTTGTTCAATATATTTTTATAGAATTGTAATAATTTAAGATGACCATTGATTTTTTAAGTTGAAATAATTTGATGATATTAGAACCTTTTTTGTTAAAATATTATTTACTCTAAAATTATACAAAACAATGGTATGACCTCATCATCGGTATCATAAAGAGGCAACTTGGAACAATATTATGTTTAATCATTTCGGAGGAATGAAAAAATGATTGATTGAAATAGAAATCGAAATCGATTAACGCTTTGTACTTTTCCATTTGAATAGTTTTTTTCATGATTTTAAGGAACAATAATGCAGATTCACCAATGAAAAATCTATAGTTGATAAAACATATAGTTGCACTCTATTGATATACTTAATATGTTAATTTAGTACCTGTATGAAAGACAAAATAATAAAATGAGTATTAGCCTGTCCCATATAGATAAAAGAACGCGTAAAGTAAACAGAGCGCTCTTGGAAAGACTATAAGAATAACCAATGCAATTTAAATATTTACCTACACATTATTATTCAAATAATCTAACTGAAGGAAACTTGAAATCTTTGGCCGTTTGAGTTTCGATAACACATTGTCTAAAGGAACCCATTCTTTAAAAAAATATTAAAGAAATGGTGGTGAGAGAACTGACTTTGAAGCTAAGACCCTTAAATTTAAACTGTTGAAATTCTTCATATAAAGCCGCGTTCACACGGTCCAAGTACGATCCAAGTAGACTTGGATATGAATAATTATTAGTATGAAGATGTCTCATCCAAGTGACAGCTTTATACTATTTATTCATATCCAAGTTGAGTTGGATGCGGTCCAAGTAGCTTGGATATGAATAATTATTAGTATGAAGGTGTCTCATCTAAGTGACAGCTTCATACTATTTATTCCTATCCAAGTTAACTTGGATGAGCAGGACGCGGTCGAAGTAGCTTGGATAGGAATAATTAGTATGAAGGTGTCTCATACGAGTGCACTTGGATGGCACTTGGTCCGAGTGTACTTGGATCGAGTTCCATCCAAGTTAACTTGGCTAGGAATAAATAGTATGAAGCTGTCACTTGGATGGCAATCGATCCAAGTGTACTTGGATCGTACTTGGACCGTGTCAACGCGGCTTAAGGGAAAATAAAATCAGAAAGAAGAACAACTAGAAAACTATATTAACATAATAATAGTTACAAAAAAAATATATTGTATCATACACAAAATATATATTTATTTAAAAAATACACGCTGAGCACATAACAAATTATTAATTCAAGACGTCCACAACATGATATCTAGAATAAAAAGTACAAGTAAACGAATTACAAAAAAAACAACACTAATTAAAGTATTGTTTTTTTTTATGTTTTCTTTATTTTACCATAAAATCCATTTGGCACAAAAACATGTAATTTTAAGAAAAATATTTTATTGTTAGACATAATGGGCGCCCTACGTCTCCCGGGATCGACAAATCACCCAGCTGTCAAGTGTGTTTTTCTTCAGGAAAGAATTAGGAGCTCACTTTTGCTTCCGCTTATTAATAATATAGCCTTCATGTTTTTCATGAGGCTTACTAATAATTGTTTTATATGAACTATTTGCTTTTTGATAACAAGATTTCTCCGATACACTTCTAGATAAACACCGCGAAACATTGATTCAATATTATTTACACGTTTTCCAAAAATGCTATTAGTCCTAATCAATTTTATTGTTTTTCCCAATATTAACTCTGAACATAATATTTAGTAATATAACATAATAATATATAGTAGATCTAATTTAAACTAATCGTTTTGTAAATAATCATTAAATTCGACATTAAGACGTCAATTATAATTCTAACTGAAGAGTCCTGCGGGGTTTCCAATAACACAATAATATGCATTGAGTATTTTTAAATAACGTTAGAGATCGTGATAAATGAGTTGTAATCAATGACATTATTAATGGACGACGCACTCAATACAGTAGCTAGCAAGTAAATTCGCGCATTCGCATGTATAGGTAGACGTCACGCAATTTCCATTATGCGATATCACGCATCGGGAATTTATAGCAATATCACCTTTATTGTAATGGCGTTAGAATAGTGTTTCTAGTGTCAATATTCATTCGAGCGAACTCGTTCGAACCGAACCGTTCGGCAGTCCCGACTAAAAGCATCGAGAATTTATAGAAATATCACCTTTATTGCAATGGCGTTAGAACAGATTATGCCATTCGGCAGACCCGACAAAAAAGTGAGTGTCATTTTTATTCCCAGATGATTCGTCCATATTAATGTTATTGGTTGTAATAGACTATTTTAATTTGTTGCACGTGTGTTTGAGAGCGATATAGTTAGCTGTTACCAAAGCCTGAACAAAAAATAACCATAAGTGCGAGTGGAAAAGATTTCGGCACGCTTATATCTCCACAATATGCGTTAGAGTGAAATAGAATTTTTACAGCTGAATTAAATATTTTTTGTAAACGTCGCCGGTTAATATTGATTTGATTAAATATTCATTTAACAACTGCAAGCACGTTATGCTAAAATTTATTATTTCTGTGTTAAAGTGATAAAGTAAGTGGTAATTATTTTAAATTAATTTAGTAGAAAATATTATGTTTAACTATGTTGTGCTTAAATTTGGTAGCCGTACTGAGAAGCCACACGATCGTATAATGTTTCATAGTTGAGTTAATCTTAATAAAATTGAGATTCTACTGTGCGTCATACGCAAGAAACACCGCTTCATTTTGCCGTACAATGGCCACTCTATTTATATTATTACTCTGAGGCTGTTATACTATTTGAACCATCGCGTTATATAAAGTTCATGTTGTGTAATATATTTTTCTTTCAAAATAAGATAGGTAGATTTGGGTTATGCTTAATCGGGCGGTTTATGTATTATAATTTTATTTAAAGGAAGCCTTTACTGAGCCATTTTTAAAGAGACACCTATCGGAAAAATACGAAATAGCGAAGCTTGCAATTTGGGACATTTTTTTTTTTGATAATTTACATTTTCAACTGTATTATTAATAAAAATGTATAAACATTAAAAAGATTTTTTTTTATTTTAAGTCAAAGATAAATCTACAATTGATTTAAGAAAAATGTTATAAAATGTGAATTTTGTTTACCCCATCTTAATATAACATATATTTTTATGGATATATTTATTATCAAAATTTAGTTTATTAAGTCTTCAATTTTTATTCGGAGAGATTTTTGACTAATTCATAGTTTTAACATTTTTTATATTGATTTAAAAAAACATCGATTTTTATAAAAATATAAATGCGTATAACTTGAAATTCTTTTTATTTGTATCTGTATGCAACGCATAAGTTAGGTTGTATCTCTCTGACGCACATATATTTTCACGCGAAAGAATTTGAATCTTTGTTCTTTAATGCGCGATCACACATTAAAATACACCGGCTTTATCGGAATAGATACGTACCAATCTGCATTAGTATTCGAATCAACACGTTCTTTTGTCACTCTATATTGCTTTGATTATATTATTAGTTAAATCTTATTATTGAGCGCATCAACTAGAATGTTGACAGTTGACTATTAATGGTTATGTTTTTTTTTTATAAAAAGTAGTGTAAACGTCATTATTATATTTATTTAATAATATAAGTAGGTACTTATATGATGCTCTAATGCAGGGGTTCTTAACCGCGAGCCATTTTCGTGCGTCCCCGGCAACGTATTAAATAACGAATTTTATTTTATCCGTGTAAATAAAAATCTTTAAAGATTACGCGACAGAAATTAATATGCCTTTACAAAAGAAACTTTTGAAAAAAGAAGCTTATAAAAATAAATCCTGTTTTAGTTCCACATATTTGTGCAAATCTTTATTTTGAATCATGAATATAATACAATCAAAAACAAAATCTTGACTTACTAATTAATACCAACCTTGATTACGATTTGAATTATCATCTTACACTCCTGACTTTGAAAATTTAGTAAGTAAGTGAAATGTGCAAATTCAAAGATCGCACTAATAGCCTGTGTTATTTTGAATATTTTTTTAAAATCTTTATTGTATTCAATCTCTCTTATTTTCTATATATAGCTGTATGAATGTTTTATGCATCTTTTGAAAATGCCCTCACAGGCGTTTAAATGTTAATAAATATATAATCTACCGATATAATAAATGTAACACTTAAATACATACTACTTAAGGCTATACCTCAGTTGAGGTAAGATCTGAAAAGATCATGGCTAGGCGATGCGCGGATTGCAGGTCGCGGGTGCAAATGACGCATGCCGACCGAAATATAATTTGTCATATAAATCCAACATGCGTCCATTTAATCTTCTGTTTATGCGGCACACTTACCGTTTTTTTCCAGACGTATTCTGCAGGCATCAAACTAGTAGACTCCTACCTTTGCACTGGATTAGCCAGTTCCTCACCGGCCATGGCAACTTCACCGCCAGACTCCACGAGTTTGGTTTGATAGTAGATGGGCCGGGTTTTACCTGCGGGCATGACCACCAAGATGTTGAACACATCCTCTGGGATTGCCCTCTTATGGAATTCGAACGAGCGGAGCTGTTTGCCAGGGTCCATCCTCACACGGGCCCAATTGGTCATGGAGATCTGGTAGCAACCAAGGCCAACTTTGCGGCATTTGAGAAATTTGCAGTGTTGTATGGGGAGCGGGATAGTACCAACTCTTCTGTAGACTCATCCATTTCAATTCGTGACACTCAGTATGCGGGTACACAAAGCGCTTAACGTCAGCGGACAGTAGAGCCAGTCCAAAAACAAACATTTTCTTTCTTAACTTTCTTATTTAAGCACTACGGTGCATGGTTACAGTATCATTCCTGTGCGGCTCCATCTCGGGACGGAATGAGCACTTAAAATCACTTCTTTCAGACAAGTTTAAAGCGTCATAGAAAGCGACCGTGCATATCCACGGTTGTGCATATATGACGGGTGGTGGTGGGCACTTTAACGTATGTTCTATTAGTAACAATAATAATATATTCATTGACATGTTTTCTTTTTCAAGTAAATGGGTAACGTTTTTAGTCATCTTTACACGATTTAAGAATTAATACCCCCGTCGCCATTACAAAATAAATTGACGTATTCACACCTCGACGTTCGTTCTCCGAATGCCAGTGAGTCCAAAATTTCGTCGCGCCTATAGTTGAAAATTATTTGCCGTTTCACTGATGAATCGCCTTAAATCTTGTTTTTTTGAAAGCCGATGTGCGCCCGCCACTATTATCCCAAATCTCAAATGCGCCCGCTACCGCAAAAAGGTTAAGAACCCCTGCTCTAATGCATTATGTGCCTATATAATCATAATCATTTATATTGTGAATATAATCATTGGATTCAAATATGCATATTAAATGAAGCATTTATATTTTATTTCACAAAACTGAGAACTTTTCACAAACCCTTGTCCGGTGTTTAAATAAAATGAGTCAAGCGGCTGATTTTATCATGGAAAAATATATTTTTTTCCCTTTTGACCCCATTTTTTGATATAATATGTCCTATTCTTCACAAGTGATTCATTCTTCCAAAGGTTTCTCGTAATAATATCATTCTCCTTTTTCTTCTTCTTATATTGTTGAAGCATCTCATTTAGACGTTATCTCGAGAAGCCAAGTAATTTTTGTAGGCAAAGTTGAATCGTAATTAATTACCCAGGTTTACGAAAGTTACGCGCGGAAGATTATGCAGGACTAAGGATTCCTTAATCTTATGCCAGAAATTTAGAACTTATGGCATCCGTATATTATGTTACAGAATATTGTCTGAAAATAATTAAGCCTAACATGACATACTTAGGGATTGCAATACCGGTATTTCAATATTTATCAATACCGAAATATCGGTTTTTAAAATCCAAAATACCGGATTTTTCGGTATTAAAAAAGCACACTCGTTTACTTTTTTGAAAATTAATTATAAGTTATGTGCTGCTAAAATGCAAATATATTAAGTGAATCCAACAGAGGGGAAAAAATAATAAAACAAATTTCATCAAATATATTTATATAGGTAAGTAATTTTCGCGATGAATTATCATAATATTATTTTGAAATAGAAGACATCCGTGACAAAAATGTTAAATTATTCCATAATTATTATTGATGACAGTAGAAGCGTTGAAAATCAGAGGCTTATTCTGCAGCCTGACCTATTTTCACTTGATGTACTTTTGATAGCTTTAGTTAAAATTATCAATATATTCAAAATATTTGTAAAAAATTACTAGTTCTAAATGTAGGTGTGTAGGTTGTTGATATAAAATAATATTTTTAAAAGATTTTAATATCTATATTTATTGAAAAGCACTTACTTCTATTTTTTTCAATGTTTATAAAATACCGGTATTAATACCGGTACATATTCAAAAAGAAATACTGAAAAACCGGTATTGACATTTTCATTCCGTATTGCAATCTCTAGACATACTAGTACCTATTTCGATAAACAGGATTTGAGTTGGGTATAGATATTTCAGTTATTGATAAAATTAAATATAATATTTCCCAGAAACGTAGTTAATATAAAACGCTATAAACAGTTTTCATTTATTATCATAGTGGAACAACTTAACTTTGAAATTGCGCAAATTGCATTTCTTCTTCTGCGTACGAATTACATTGGATAACTATTGTATATTATTCTTCTTCTTTGGCCATATCCGCCTTTAGTTGGAGCATATGAACACCACGAGGCGGCTCCAAGAATCCTTGTCACAGGAATAGATATAGTCTAGTTCAAAATTAGATAAACCAAAACTAGATATCGGTGCATACAAGTTTGATACGGTTGACAGTTTCATATACCTAGGTTCTCTTTTAACTCGACATAATGATATAACAGAAGAAATCAACAAGAGAATCATGTCTGCGAATAAATGCTACTTTGGCCTGTTAAGACATTTTAAGTCCCGCATACTATCTCGCTGAATTAAAAGTACTCTTTACAAGACACTTGTAAAGCCAGTGCTCACCTACGCATCGGAAACTTGGACATTAACTCTGCGAAATGAACGAGCCCTGAACATTTTTGAAAGAAAAATTCTCCGCCGTATATATGGACCGATCAGGGGCGGCACCAATTGGATAAGAAGATATAATACTAAACTCTACGGGCTGTACGAAGATTGCAGAGCAGTTCAATCAATCAATATTGGGAGACTACGATGGCTAGGTCATGTGCACTATATGAATGACAATGAACCGGCAAATAGAGTAATGTGCGGCGAAGGGGCGTAAAAAATGAGGCAGGTCAAAGATTCGCTGGTTGGATGGAGTTGCCAGTGACTGCCGTGTTCTAGGGGTACGGAATTGGAAAGGGATAGGGACAGGTGGAGGGAGCTGTTGGAGGAGACCAAGACCCTCACCGGGTTGTCGCGCCCCTGATGATGATAATGATAGTCTAGTTCAATTAACAAATAATTAGTCCGTTCAAATTAATTATTCATACTGTCCCACTCATCTGCGCGACTCTGTATTATACGAAACTAAATATTTATCTTGTGAATATAAAATACTATAACAAAAATACTTACAATAAGTTAATTGATAATTGCTGGCAATTTTGCTGCTATAGTTAGGTTCTCCATTAATGTTGTATACATATATCAAAGTCAAGAAAACTATTCGTTTAAACGGTGGGGTAACCCGATGTTTATCCGAAAGCCATTCGCTGGCCACAGGATTAGACCACAGTCGATGGAAAAGGGTCTAGTTTATTGAATGAAACAATTATTAAGCTTAGTTTATGCTGTGTTTATTTTGCTTCGGTCTGAAATATTACATATTTTAACATTCAGAAACGCATTGGTACGTTTGTGAAATAATTAATACATGGTATGTTCTGGTAGTAATTTTTTGCCAGTAGTAAAAAAGTCACTGTACATAATTTGGTACAGTTCGGTTATAAGGAATACAGCGGAAAACACATTTTGAAAATACCCGATATACTGGATTATTTGTTAGTTTGGGTTAGTTTAAGTTAGGTTAGGTTGGTTTGGGTTAAGTTAACCCAAAAAATAATCCAATATATCGGCTATTTTCAAAACGTATTTGCCGCTGTATTCCTCATAACCGAACTGAACCCATAATTTTTATGGAAAGACGAAAGATACAAAAATTATAATAATCTATTATCCAAGAAATTTAATATTCGGTATGTTTTATAAGAGTTACCCTAATGTCATTAATTATGATAGATCGGTACTGTGATGGCAGACGGTTATAACTGCTGTTTTTTCACTATTTTAGTTTTCTTTCGTATGTTCGAAATTGTACATTTTTTGATATGGCAAAATATTAGAGCTGCAAATTTATTGATCGTCACAAAGGAACGTTAAAAGATATCTGCATCTGACCAAATGTGAAAAAAGTAAGTTGATGTATGGCATAAAAATTCAATATCTGCTGAAAATGCAAGAAAATAAAACTTATTTTTTTTAAAGAAATAATTTGAGGTTTGTATTGGGATGATAATTACGCTTATTTTGATATTCTTCTTCTTATTGTGCCATCCCCTAGCGGAGGTCGGCCACCATCAAGGTGATCTTATCTTTGTCGTCTGCTACCCGGAACAGTTTGGTGGAGCTGCACTCGTACCAATCACGGAGGTTCTTGCGGCGCCGTCCTCTGCTACGCTTCCCATTGATCTTTCTTTGAATGGCAAGTTGGGGAATGCTGTATTTTTGTCCTCTCATAATGTGGCCGAGGTATTGTAGTTTCCTGGTTTTGATACTACGTAGAACTTCTCGGTCATTCCCCATTCGATTGAGAACTTCAACATTTGTCACCCAGTCAGTCAGTATTTTGATATACAATACTTAAAAATATCTTATAAACTAACTCTTGTCAGACTGATTTCAACACTTTGTTTTCTCTCTCCTGTAAAATTATGTAAACAGCAGTTATAACCGTTTGCCATCACATTACCGAGATATGTTAGTGTTATTTGTAAATAGTATCGACATACCAAAAGTTATTGAGCTAAAGGAAAAGGTTTACCAATTTTATTTTATTTGGAGGTTTCGTAATCTATGGGGTTGTTCTTAGATGAACAGGTATTGCATCTTAGAATTCTGATAAGGCTGCCGCCTTAAGACATTAGACCATACCATGGAACTCTCTTAGTCTCTCATCGTTAGTCCGTCTGGCTTGGGAGACCTTTTGGGTTGTTAGACTACCACCAGCATATACAACCACCTCACCACGACCAAGTGGAAATCCATTTGGACATGGAGTATTGAAAAATAAAGATCCGGCAGTTGGATGGCGTGGTCCAGGATGCGTGAGCGATTAGGAAGCCGAACTGGACGAGAATTGCGGAGGATAGACTTGACAGGCGAAGACGACTTGAGAAGGCTAGGGCCCGCCACCGGATTATTACACCATGAATAATGATGATTTATATTTGAAGGTTTGTTTTTTATGACATTAAATATGATTGTTAAATCAACTAATCGTTTGATAATATTCCAATAGTTTTAGTATAATTCAGAATGAACTATAATAGTGTAAACTTAGTTTGTAGAGTTTGGCTCAATGATATTAGTGTAGTAAAACGGTAGAAATGAAACAAACACATAAATATTCAGGGTTTGAGAAAATCACGCAAATGTATTGTGACCCTCACTGAGAATTATACTCGAAGCTTCAGGGTGAGAAGCCATTGCCATGCGCAATGGACTACGAGGCATGAGAAGGAATATTATTTAGTATGAAGCAAAATAATACAAAATGTCTCTTTGAAATAAGGAATTAATATTAAAATTATTATTTTCAAGAAAATAAAATAAACCTAAATATAAACTCTACGTCAAATAGTTGGTAGAGTGCTAGTTTCTTAAGATGTGTCTGAGAGTTCGAATCCGTAAAGTAAATTACCATTTTGATCTCAAGCGGAGTGTATGGGTCTACACTGGGTAGAGGTTATATTATATTAATATATGTTTTAACCGAAAAATAATTGTTAGCCATTCACCCAACAGATTGAATCAATCACACATTTTAAATATAACATGTGAACTTCACAGATGATGTATTCATACTTGTTAATTATGGTTTCAGACGATTACATTTTGTCACTCAATCATGACGGGCGCTTTTATACCATAGTGTATTATTTTTTAGCATTATACTAGATGCCCACTATAGCCAGGCCGTTATACAAAACCCTACACTTCGATAGTAGCGCAAGTTATTGTTTATATTCTAATGGATTTAAGTTTTGTACTATTCCATTTAAGTCCTTTTTTACGACCCGGGTTTAGCCTTTCGGCATCTTCAAGCACTTTGTACACTCACCAAAGGTAAACACACTGGTGAGTGTACACGGCGCCTGAAGATGCCGAAAAGCGAAACCCGGGTCGCAAAAAACGACTTAAATGGAATTGTACAAAACTTAAATCAATTAGAATTAAAATTAAATTTCCATCAAGTACCTTCAGTCGACAGTATTAATATTATTGTTTATACCTCATAAACAATATGGTAAACTGTTTGTAGATAATTATGATTGTTGCATATTGTAATACGTGGTAATAATTTGAATGAGATAAACAATCGAAAATTTTCATATATTGCAAATATGTTACCACATTGCATTCAAAGATAATCAATAAATAGTACTACCATCGTACTTTGCAATTCAGTGCCTCGGCCTGAATATAGTTGGTATTGGTTTATAGCTATATACGACATGGTGTCGGTTTTCATGAAGCAAAAGAGGTGGTCGCTTTGCTTGGAAGTGCCAATCTGTGTGTAAAAAAATAATTTAACCTATTGCTATAATTTTAACATAGAATGGCCATTTATTGCAAAACTGAACATGTACCTAAAATTACCACTGAAAAAAAATATCGATAAGATATAGTAATTCATTGTAAATAATATTGATGGGCACATTTCATAATATCATTAAATGTTTATACTGTATTTTTTAAAAGGATTACTCAATTACTGCCAGTAAAACTAACCGTAAATAAGGATACCAAAATATTGTCGACATTACTGCCGGAAATGCGACCGTGATACACTCTCAAAAGCCTCCCTTCACGCGCCCTTTTCTATATCTGATTGAAATAATTTGCTTTCCCAAGGACCCCACTTGCTTTGGATAGCCCCATAAAATAGCACGATTATTATTTGCGAGGGGAACCCATGGCGCGGTCCCAATAGACACGAAATCTTGGGGATAAATCAGATATAATTTTCTGCGGGGACTTTCGCCCGGATATTTATGGAAACGGATATGTGTGTACATGGTGGGAAAATTAGCAATAAGATTTTATTCCTTTTTGGTTTTTTGATAAATGAACAGATTAAAAACGAACTCTAGTACTTATATATAGATAACAATCTTGCAGAGATTTTTGAATAATATAGGTTTATGAATATCATCATCATTTTTACTCTTTTGTTATCATTATGCGCAATGTACTTACTTCTCATAACAAGGGCTTCGGGTTCGATTTTACATGATGTCATAATACGCTTATGTCCCGTTAAGCGTTACAGCTAGAAAGGCCTCAATTAAAAATACTCCCAGAATATTGTAATCAAAATAGCTATATAATATCAATTAGTTAAATATTATTGCTATATAGAAGACATTCCTTTCATTGACATTCAACGTAAACGTTTAGTTTGTTAACAATATATTTTCACAAAATTACCTCTAAAGATAGGATGAATAAACAAATTAAATATATTTATATAATAAACTATTTCTTTTATTCAACAAAAAAGATACAATATTCGAGATATATAATATCAAATATACATAATTTGAAAATATCTAGTTAAAGTACAAGTTACATTAAGTAGGATGCTCGTATTATTAACAAGTACATTGTAAAACTAAATAATGAAGTGTTTAATTGATAAATACAATACATACCTTAATTTAATATACAAAAACCGATTACCAATATTATAATGCAATTTGACGAGTATTTAATATTGTACCAACTACTAGTTAAAACCGTCGTAATTAAGTATGATACCGGTAGCTTAATTATTGGAAAAGCATACTGGCGTGATACAGTTACAAGTCCCATTTTTTTATAGTGGATATACTATGCAAGAGATATTTTCAAATTATATAATTTGCGCAATGTATTTTGGTATTTTTAAAAGTCGTTTTGTCAAATAAAATTTTAGATACCCATAATATTATATTATATATATAAATGTGCAGTAAGGAAGTTTGCCATTAAGACGATGAACTACATCATAATTCGTAAAATCAGGAACTAATAATTCACTAGGTACCAAACATGTCCGAATGATAAATTGTCTAAATTGGCCACTTTTGAATATATATCATATATAATATAATATAATATAATATCGAATCCCGGTTTTCAATTATTATTTATCTACAATGTAAAATCTCAACTTTAGATTCGGGCAATAAAATAATCACAATACAATGAATTAATGGGCTAAATTCTCCAATTATTATTATTTATCATTGTTGAAAATTTATGAACGAAACAATAACAAAATTTATATTAATACCTTTATATCCAGTAGGTAAAATTCAGAATTATTTACTGTATAAATTTAATATTAATAATGTAATATCTCGTAAGTATTGAAGTAATTTACGACCGCTATCTCTTCATTGCTATTTTATTGTCCCGTTTAGCATTTATGATAACGATAAATTTCGAATTTTATATCAAAACTATTCCCAACTACTTATCGCCTTAATGCTTTTATTACGCTTTTTTTTATAACGGAGGATTACAGTTTAAAATTCATGTTTTAAAGCGTATTTAGTGCCATTAGGAATATATTATAATTTTAATTGGACACCCTTACGTGATTTTTACCACGTTTTTATTAGCTCGTATTCTTGTTTGTCTAAGATGTATTGGACGATTGAAGATTTTTAACTAACTTCCCGACTAGCTAGACATTTGAAACTTTTAGAATATATCAGAACAAGATGACAATGCAATTTTTAAATACTTTTAGCCATCTTTAAGCAGAATTGAATTAATTTTCAATTAATTCTGTTTTGTATAGAAAGTTTTTTCAGAAAAAAATCGTAAAAAGTAAAACACTATTATTGGTTGCTATAATTGGGGTCCTAGTAACTAAATTATTAATATATACGTGCGTTACTATAGAAATTAATATGAAATGTCAAAATGACATTTCAGTATTCTATATTTATTCAATATTTCTATCAAGTACAATAAAAAGTTTTTATCAATACATAGAATTGTCAAGTTTATATGATTCAATAGAAAATTTAAAAACGTGCTATATAAAAAGTTCTTTTTATCTTGTAAGCATTTGACAGAATCAAAGTGCCTCATAGAGCAACAGCTTGTATTATTTTTAAAATTTGAACGATAGAGGGGATGTAAAATTATAATAGACACGTAATGAAAAATCTGTTGTCGATGCTATGTAGTTATGATAATTATATATAATTTATATTATGGAAAGCAGTTCTCTATTTAAGAGAATTTATTATTCCACAGATATTATATTTATGTTGGAAATGGGTTAATAGGAGAATTATTATATAATAAAAATGTAGTATATTTAGATTGATATAAGAAAATAATCTTTACATTTATATTATTATCTTGATATAATATTATAATTACATAAAAGTAAATGCTCATTTAACCGACTTACATTTTGATCAACCTACTTAGCATTTACATTTCTTTTATTCTTGTATTTTTATTATAAATAAGTGACCTAAAAAGATAAACCTTTTCCAAGTAAGACCGCTGTAAAAATTTCCACTCGTAATCCGGTTGCTGGTTCAACCCTTATTAATGATTGGGTCAGATCTGGTCTGAGAACTACCTCCTTTGGATTATTTTAAGGGTAAGTGAAAATTAAAAGCTCTTAAAAATAATTGGCTTCAGGGAGTGAGCATCGAACTAAATGACATTGAATAATGATTTTTAAGTTAATCTCAAAAAGTTTTGAAGGGGCCATAACATCAACTTTTTTGTTATTATCGCACATCATCAAAATTACTAAACGTTTTAGACATAAAGCCCACCAAGACGGACAAGCGGGCGCAGTCGGCGTGAGAAGCGTATATTCATAACCATAATCACACGCCTCTTGCCGCGCATTACCCTTCACCTATGTAATAAGCGGCCCAAGAACCACAAAATAATTATTATTACAGCGTATAACAAAGCAATAAAAATAATTATTTCGGGGCTTGTAATTAATATTTACGACGACATTATTCTACCAACGAAATATAGGACACGCAATAAAATTAAACAATGAGTTCTCTGTTATTAAATAATGGCTTCTCGCCCGTCGATCGACGACGCTTCCAGAGCGTGATTTTGCTCGCCGCGTTCAATGAATGGATTATGTTGTATTTTTGTTCATTCATATCGCCGAGAAGCCAAAAAACGATGACTCATGGGGCGGGCGCGCATAATGCGTCGTCAAATCCAGTGTACGCTGGCGTATTTGATTACGTTGAATTTTCGATGATTCACATAGAATATGCGCTTCTCACGCCGACTGCGCACGCTTGTCCATCTTGGTGGGCTTTATGCCTTAGAGACAGTGAAAGTTGTAGTAATAAAAAAATAATAATACGGAGGTATCACACATAATATGTGTCACGTTTTTGTATAGATATATCTATTTGCCAAACGCAATATTTTTTATGCAGTCGATGAAACTCGATATCATGCTCACAGAGAGCACAATTGTTATCTCACCGGATTTGGGCGTTCTGTCACTTGAGTATTAGCGTAGTCGAACAGGGAGAGAAAAATAAGTATTTATAATAGCCCGGATGTAAACCAAAATATTTGTAATGAAAATGGCTTAATTATTAATTAACCCATCAGGTTCGAATCCTGGGTCTCACAAGTAGACACATTATTTTTTTTATTTTTTTTATGAGTCAGAGTATGAACCTAATAGGTTGAGCAAGTGACCGACATCCATTTCTCGTAAAAACAAAATCTGTTAAAACAATCCTCCATCCTGTGGAGGCCCATAATATTATGATCTTATTATTATTTGATTAATTATTTGTATATAAATGAAACACAATTTTATAGTACTTATTCCACTTTTTAATTAAATTCTGTACCGGTTTCGTCCCCTTGAAGAAGACGAAACCGGTACCTACAGAATATAATTCAAAAGTGGAATAAGTTCTATAAAATTGTGTTTCATTTAATTACAAATAGTTTTTCATATAATGCTATGCAGTTCCACCGTGAATTGACAGTTAACACTATAAAAGAAACAATATTATGATATTATTAGGATCGAACATGCTACAGTTAAAAAAATATTTTAGTTCTTGTATGCCCCACGAAGAGGTTACGTAACATATATATTTTACGAGAAATGGATGTTAGCTACTTACTCAACCTATTTTGTCATACTCTGAATCCAATGACGTACCTAAAAAACAACACATGAATTCGAATTGGATTCGAACTCGAGACCCACAACTTATCAAGTGCATAAATGTTATCACTCGGCCAGTGCAGGCAGGCGACTTTTATTATTTATATATATTTTTTGAAACGTTGGAATCCTATGCTAATTGGCAATATTATAATATACTTAGGCTATATAAAAAAATATTTTTTCACCTGTCCATTTGTTTCAATATTTTGTAAAAAAAAAACGTATTCTACGTCTGATATTTTCATCAAGAGTAAGTATATTTTTTTACTGTTAATTTTAGGAAGGTTGTCATATTTAAATATTTATTAAATGGTGAAAATATTTTACATTACGTTATTAGTTTTATCCCTTGGTACACGTGATACTTTCCGATATTGATAATCCCTAGTATATACTTTCAGGTTTTTTTGTTCTTTTTTAATCCACCAGAACCGGAAAGCCGGAAAATGAGTCCCTTTCACGTCCCCCATCAATTACCGGTCTCAAAAGGCCGATATCAAGAAACTTATTCAAAGGTGGTTGTTTATATACCCCTCAGTTATATATAGACTACGATCCACAGAATTAATCCTTCATTTTAGACATCAAAACACTATATAATAATATAATAACGGTCTTCTTTCATTACATAATATTTTGTATCAACCCTTATTACCATGGCAATAATAGAATATAACTATAAGACAATTTTATCGATACATTACACAGTTTCTTAATAAAGTTGCACAAGCGTCAAAGACAAAATTTGAAGGGGGAAAAAATGACAAATTGGAAAAAAAAACATTTACGTGATACTCAGACACTAAACTTAGTGACTTTACTACATTTAATGGATGATTCTGGACTGGCTAAGTCTATCCTTATGGTGCCAAAATGCTGGTGTTATCCATGTGTTCATTTTAGCAAGTTGGGAGCCGATTGTCCACTATTTATCCTTGCATATTATTGGTTTAACCAGTATCGTAACTTTATAAATATATCACTAAAAAAATCGATTTGTGTCTCAAGTGTAACACCGAAGCCTATCCTGTATCTATACAAATATATTTTGTTTTAATTGAACATAATTTTACATGATAGAACACCATTATAATGGTTTAAATTTGTTTTAAATACCACAATAATTGACTTATTTATGTTGACAGATGTTTCGGGGTATGGATCCATCTTACACCTAGATAACTATTTTTATAAGCTCTAAACTAAATATATGTATTAATCTATGTTTCGTGGCGTTGCTGCAAAATGTTGATAAGTCAATTATTTATGTATTTGGAGGTATCATCCAATATATTATATAACATGCATATAATGCACAACGAAAGTAGGATCATGCCTGATATTAAAGAGTATATCAAACTTCAAATTGCAATGACTCCATAACATGAATTTGAGACTTCTTAACGTTTGCAGTTATCCCACGGTTATTCTTTCATTCAAAGTAGCATATAATATATTAATTATTTTTTTTATTTTTGTTATCATTTATTTTACTAGAAATATTAGCTTTGATGACCTTTTAATATAAAAACTGACATTATTTATTAAGACGGTACTTCAGTGGAACGGCAAATAATCTTCAACTATAGGTGCGACGAAATTTTGGACTGGCTGGCAATCGGAGAGCGAAAGTGGAACGCCAGTTTGTCAGAAACACGTCAGTTTGTTTTGTGATGGCGACGGGTGAATTAATTCTTAAATCGTGTAAAGATGACTAAAAAACCTTACCCATTTACTTGAAAAAGAAAACATCTCAATGAATATATTATTACTATTATTAGTAATATAACAATAAACATAACATTAAATAGACGCATGTTGACTTTTTATGACAAATTATGTTTTGTTCTGCACGCGTCATTTGCGCAATCTTCGCGTCGCGTAATCACGATTGTTTTAGACCAGGGGAGGGCAAACTGCGGCCCGCGGGCCGCATGTGGCCCGCCGGGTATTTTTTTGCGGCCCGCCATCATTAATTCTACTTCTGATTACGAATAACTTTTTTATATTTTTTTAAAAAATATTGACAATAGATAAAAATTTGAAGAATTTGTTGTTTCGTTAATGTATTATCTCAGTATGTCTTCCTTGCGTCTCGTCTCACACTATGTAACCACTATTTTCTATGTTGAACATCGTGACACATTTAAATACTTTTAACTCTGCGTTGCAGGGAAAAAAAATATATGCCCACGATATGGTGAAGAGTTTGAATGAATTTCAATTAAAACTCAAGTTGTTCCTTCGACAAATATCGAATAAGAACGTGGACCACGTTCCAACTTTGAAGTTGCTGAATATACCAGACTATATAAATTTGAAGAATATGGTAAAATTATTAAAGCTCTGAATGACGATTTTTTACAAAGATTTGGTGACTTCTGAAAAATTGAGACAAGTTTAGCAACAGTACGCGATCCATTTTCAATGGATATTGATAGTGTACTGACAGAGCTACAACTTGAGATTATTGGTCTGCAGTGTGACACTGATTTAAGAGAATTGCATCGTCGTGAAGATATATCCAAATTTTACAATGCCCTTAATTCAGACAAATTCGAACAACTTAAAGATTATGCAAGGAAAATGTTCGTTGTTTTTGAATCAACCTATATATATGTGAACAAACATTTTCGATCATGAACCTCAATAAAACTTCTTTACGATCAAATATCTCCGATGCCCATTTACAAGCAGTTTTGAAAATATCAACCACAAAATTAACACCTGAATTTGAAAAAATGTACAACACTTTCATTCTTCTCATTAATTTTTTTGTAATGTTTATTTTTCGTGATAATAAATAGTGTATATCTAAAAATGGTATTTTACTTGCGGCCCGCCGCTCATTTTGAATTCTTGAATTTGGCCCTCCGTCCAAAAAGTTTGCCCGCCCCTGTTTTAGACCGTGCCCCAGCTGAAGTATAGCCTTAAATTAATCCAGAATATCTTACGGTGACATACTCATCTAATGTAAAATGAAAATTGTATTGTCATCGTTTTCTTAGAAAATTTTTAATTCATTGTTTCTAGCGATGTAAAGATCATTACAAACAAAAGGCTTATGAAAAATTCCATTTGTAGACAATTGTCCTTTGGGACGCATCCAGAGTGATAGAGAGAGACTTCGTGTATGAAGTTTCCTAGAAGATGATTGTACAGTTCTACAACTAATTAACAAACATTGTTTTCTTGAATTTTTATATTGGATTAAAAATAAATGTCAAATATGGAGGCCGTAATGTTTACATGAAACGGTCTCTACATCGGTGAAAAAAGGCCAAAGTGAAAAGAGTCTAAAGGGTTGTGTCCCTAGCTATCTCCGGAGGAAGGGGTAAGGACCATTATCGGGTGCAGGGCCAGACGCTAAATTGTGGAGAGCGATTGTCATAAATTAGGCTCTGGGAGGGCGCCTTTGGAGCAGTGCTCTACGAACTTTTCTAAAGAGGGAATGATCATACTGTGTAATACTTAAGTTTTATAAAGGTAACCAAAAACGATATAATATGCTATCAATTAGAAATAATATAATATGAAGACGGAAAAAATATTTTTTATAAATATAAATGGTAGGTAGGGAACACTACGTCTCTTTTAACTGTATCAATTAATAGTTTAAAAGTAAATAAAGTATTGCCTTGTTGTAATTCCATGTAGGTTTTTTAATACATTTTCTATTTACTCTATCGATTACGCCGTTTTCTACAACGTTTTTATTAGCTCGTATTCTTGTTTGTCCGGTGGTTGTTTTTCCAGTACAAATCTTGCAATCGATTTTTAACTTAATTCCCGACTAGCTAGACATTTGAAACTTTGAAGCCAATGCATTCTTTTAATTTTTCTTTTTTAGCCATCTTTAAGCAGAATT
The DNA here is from genome assembly GCF_057557595.1 of Rhyacophila brunnea. Classification (NCBI taxonomy): domain Eukaryota; kingdom Metazoa; phylum Arthropoda; class Insecta; order Trichoptera; family Rhyacophilidae; genus Rhyacophila; species Rhyacophila brunnea. The sequence goes on from NW_028232859.1 coordinate 3,066,889, forward strand.
GAATTCATTTTCAGTTAATTCTGTTTTGTATGGAAAGTTATTTCAGAAAAATCCGTAAAAAGTAAAAGACTATTATTGGTTGCTAAGGCGGTGGTCCTAGCAACTTAATTATTAATATATAATTACGTGCGTTACTATGGAAATCAAAATGAAATGTCAAAATGACATTTCAGTATTCTATATTTGTTTGTTTGTTTGTTTTTTATTTACTTCATATCAAGTACAAGTTTGAGCATATTGAGCATAATAATTCAACAGAAAATTTATAAATGTTGGATACAAAAAATTCTTTTTATCTTGTAATTATTAATACATATACCTACTTATCGTTAATACTTACAGTTACATTCGTATTTTACAATTCAATTTTTTCATGTCATGCGGCGATTGTCTAAAATGTACCTATAATTAGTTTACCATAATGTTATTATGTAAAATCAATGAATTTGAACCTGAACTTTGAAGAAAATAAATTTTAATATTAGTGATTTTTAATTATTATTCACGTTGTATTCTTGAAAATGTTGTTAGAATACTTTTTAAAGCTTGGTTATGTGGGGATTATACTGATTAGTTGTTAAAAAATAGGTTATTACAAACAGATTTAAATTCGTTTTGGCAAGTGTTAGAAATTCACTGGTTTTGTGTGAAACAAGAAATCACCCCTTAAGGGGGGACATGCTCGTCGAAGGTCAAAATTGAGTTTTTATTGTATTTTCAAACCATGATCCTGGACACTCCTTAAACGTTGTAGATGATCTATTTATATAATTTTGAAGCCTTATTATCCTTTATAGTTATTTTAAACATTTGATGACTGCATGAAGTATTTTTGTTACATAAAATAGTATTCTTTTAAACCTCTCGCTCTAATGTTTTAGAATATAGTCATATTTCGGTACATAACTGTGCAGTGGTGTTAAGATGTTTTACATTTATTAATTTTTAAATGCATTTATAAAACCATTAGTATAATTAATTACGAGATAATTTTTGTAAAATATTCACGATAAAAAATTATTTTGATAATCTCTGTGATCCCAAATTTGACAAGAATTAGGGATTTTATTATTCAAAAAATCGGCAAGATTAACACATTTGAAGATGATTCTAAAGATACTTATTATAAGCTATGTCTTTGACCATTCAAGTGTGATAAAAATCTTATGAATAATGATTGCTTTATAATAATTATTGACCTAAGAATAAGGTAGTGTTTTTTTGAAATACGCCATTTCTTTTGTCATTCCCTAGTGGTTAAGCTACAACATACGGGCGTAGCCATAAAATTACAAACTATAATTAAAGTAGGGAGTAAAATTATGTTAACGCCCGTGTTTGAACATGTACCTAACCGAATTTTTTTTTATTTTTTTTTTAAACGGTACATGTTCAAACACGCGCGTTAATATCATTTTACTACCTACTTTAATTATAGTTTGTCAATTTATGGCTACGGCCGTATGTTGTAGCTTAACCACTGGGGAATGACAAAAGAAATGGCGTATTTCAAAAAAACACTACCTTATTCTTAGGTCAATAATTATTATAAAGCAATCATTATTCATAAGATGTTTATCACACTTGAATGGTCAAAGACATAGCTTATAATAAGTATCTTTAGAATTATCTTCAAATGTGTTAATCTTGCCGATTTTTTGAATAATAAAATGCCTAATTCTTGTCAAATTTGGGATCACAGAGATTATCAATATAATTTTTTATCGTGAATATTTTACAAAAATTATCTCGTAATAAATTATGCTAATGGTTTTATAAATGCGTTTAAAAATTAATAAATGTAAAAAATCTTAACACCACTGCACAGTTATGTACCGAAATATGACTATATTCTAAAACATTAGAGCGAGAGGTTTAAAAGAATACTATTTTATGTAACAAAAATACTTTATGCAGTCATCAAATGTTTAAAATAACTATAAAGGATAATAAGGCTTCAAAATTATATAAATAGATCATCTACAACGTTTAAGGAGTGTCCAGGATCATGGTTTGAAAATATAATAAAAACTCAATTTTGACCTTCGACGAGCATGTCCCCCCTTAATGAGGTTTAAATTATTAAGCAGATACGAGGTGGATTATTTGAACAGCAGTGGTGTAGAATAAAATATACTAAGTGATACGCGCGAAGTTATGCCCAAGAGATAAGTTGATTTTCACTTCCCGTATTTACTTGTAGAAGGAAAAAAAACGTTTAGGTGCTCCTCTGCGGTTATCCTACACTACATATTTATTTAAAGTAACGAGTGTTGCTACGTTTACTGCAGGGGATGTTGCTACACTATATATTTTTGCGTTAGTGAGTTCTTCATACGGTTTCTTGCAAAACTATTTATGTACGAGTACCAAAGTTAATAATATCATACTAATAAGACGGCATTGTTAAATACATACATAAAATTGAATTTAAATTATAACTGATTTTATAGTTTTCAAATTTCGCCTTTCCTCATTTTCATGCACCACAGTACACACTAAAAAATGACAAATATATAACTGATACAAAATATGCCTTGTTACCGTTTATGTTCTGCTTTTCCACTATGAGTTTTTAAAATTTGGTACACAGGTACTATTGCGGTGATAATACATTTATTCAAAATTGGGGATAGTCTGATGCTTCAAAAATGGTATTCCCATACAACCATACTAACCAACAACGGTTTCGAGCACTTTTGATTGATTTTGTAATTAACGTGAATAACACGTGAATTACAAAACTAATTCAAAGTGCCCGTATTCATTGTGTTATGTAAGGAATGCAGGCAATGCGTTGCTTAAAGTATATCGATAGGAATTTTACCATGAATATTGTCACGCATACATAATGTTACCATCATACTAATACATCGGTAAGACGCGTAAACCGAGGTATAATTGTCATCGTGATTCCTCAACTAAAGCAGAACCAATTTGATTTTTGTTTGAAATTCGCACTTTTCAATACCCCCTGAGCTTCGGTGAAAAGGACGAGACAAAAAAAAACCTTTTTTTGGTGATGATGCGGAATGCTTTTTTATGGCCACTTGTTTATTTCTATAATTATAGCAAGGATATTTTGTATTACAACACCGCCGGTTAATTATCATGACGGCTGAAATAATCCAGATTCCATTGAAACGAGATAGATGTCAGTTATTTATCGCAATTAACATTAACGAAGCACGGTAAACGTTATATTTTGAATAATCGATTCATATTTGATCGGGTAGATCATGATATTCTCATTAACAAATTAAGTGCAGTAGGTGGATCTATAAATTTTGTCAACTTTTTCAAATCTTACTTTTCGCATCGCTGTCAATATGTGGAGTATGCAAGGTGTAGATCCGACGTCTTTCAAACTTATTCAAGTGTTCCCCAAGGATCAAATCTTGGTCCAATTATGTTTCTTATATTCATCAATGACATTGTCAATGTTATAAATGGAATCCAGTTTTTACTCTTTGCAGACGATTTCAAATTATATGCGTCAATTCACAGTGAATTAGATTGTCACATATTACAAAATAATCTCAACTCAATTGAAATTTGGGCGAAAAAAAATAAACTCGAATTTAATACTGATAAATGTGTGTGTATTAGCTTTTCGAAATCAAGATCTCCAATTATTTTCAACTACAATATGTCAAATAGATTACTGAACCGTCAATCAGAAATTAAAGACCTTGGCATATTGTTTGACTCACGTTTATCATTTCGCTCGCACATCACTTCTACGGCATTGCGTGCGAGCAAGCTTCTAGGATTCGTCATGAGACAAGCCAAGTCATTCAAGAATCCAACTGTTTTACGTACACTCTATGTGTCGTTAGTACGGAGTATTCTTGAGTATGGCTCCATCATCTGGAGTCCTTATGAAGTTTCCTATAAGCTTGTTTTAGAGCGTGTTCAGAAAAAAATTCTTCGTCATCTCTATTTTAAAGTTTATAATTATTTTCCTTTTGACACCTTCTCAAACGAGTATTTTCCGACTAACTTTCTTCAAGGCATGCTCGCCTTTCATTCTCTTGAAGCTCGTAGGTCACTTCTGCTCTTAAAGCATTTTTCCCTGCTCTCACGTGGTATCATTTTCAATCCCGATATTCTAGAAAATTTAAATTTTTACACACCCGTCAATTACATGCGTGGTCGCAGCCATGACCTATTTTGGGTGAAAGCTGTTTCCTCATGTCAGGCTCACCAGGCACCAATAGCGAGGGCTGTGCGGTTGGTCAATGCACTCCCTAGAGATGTAGATATTTTTGGCAATCCATTATATATTCTGTTTTTTAAATTCTATTTTATTGTTTAATTTGTACTTTTTGAATCATTGTTGTTTTCTTAAATTTTATTTCTTTTGTATAAAACTATTTTTGCTTTCTTTTTTTCCTCCACTTTGTTTTTTCTGATTTTCCTAACTGATTACTTGTAATTTTTATTCTAAATGTCATGTTGTGAACGTCCTGAATTAATAATTTGTTATGTACTCAACGTGTCTTTTTCAAATAAATAAATAATAAATAAAATAAATAAATATTTTGACTTTGCCACTGCAATTTTTAAGATAAGCGCTAAATAATCTTGTGGTTGTGAATTTTGGTGGTACTACTTTAGATCCAAAACAATAAAAGTTGGACAGTTTTTAAAATAGTTATAATTGGAATATGTGGCGAATTTTTTGAAATTTATTTAACAGCTTAGTTTGTGACAGCAATGATTTTACTATAGTAATTATTTACTAATTGTATATTAAGTATTTATAAAAAGTACCACCAGTTAATTTTGTTGCTCAGTAATATAATACATTTAACAATCAATATATTGGGTACTTATAGTTGTTGTACTATTTGTATTATAAAAGGAATATTATAAAGTAGAATTAATTAAAATAACATTTGCCGATTCATGGTCCAAAAATAAATGAATAACACATTTGAAAAAATAAATTTTGCAATGTAAAAAGTTTTCATACAATATGATTATATACGTTAAATGAAAACGGATTAGTCGCAAAAACCAATCATACACTAAATGTACAAATGATTGATCGTCTTGAAAATAGTATCTTATTTTGTTTTACTTTAACGTAAATGGCAAAATAATACGACAGAAAAGAGCATTATCGTATAACCTATTGTTTTATGTACTCGTATAATAATATCGAAGGGTTGAAATTTAAATTAGCGTAAATAATAAATTTGTAGACAATGTTATTAAAGAAAAGATTCTAGTAAGCTATATACCTACATGTATTTTTATTATTTTTCCATTACTTATATATATGAGTCGTATAGAATCATATGTAGAACTGTGCACTATTCATCGTTTCGAGAAAATTACGAAAAACGCTTTGTTGGATTTTTGAGTTTTATAAAAGCATAAAATATTTTTCTACTTTTAGAAATTAGAAATACACAACAGAATTTACGTATGTCAGAATTCTGATTGTTGTAAATAATTAAATATACATGTTTTAAAAGTGAAGAGTGCTACATTTGATACTCACATAGTATACAGTTCTGTCTTTGTTACCAAGGTTGTGTAACGTTCTGTATTTGATCCCAAATAATTGTGGATGACTTCACTAAGAAGTAGTTCAAATTTACCAGTGCAGTACATCATTATAATAAAAATAATGTATTTTTTTATTTATTGATTTCAATTTTAATAGGTACCTACATAAAATTTATAATAATTTAATTTTAAATTGATAAAATATTGTGGGTATTAAAAAAATAACATGAAACCATAAACATATAGGGAGACAGAGATATTATTGTATGACATATTTTATAATAAAGAAAATAGGACATATTTTCCAATGTATTAGGTATTAAGAATAATAACGGAATAAAATCTATACTATAAGTTCATTTAGAATGTCATCTTGTATTTCACATAAGTTCACGTCCCCCGAATCTCGTAAATTATTCCGGGAGTTATTTTCATCAAATGTTTTTTTTTATAGAATTGGAGAGTACCTAGGTAAAGTTTACCATTGTGGCCCATAATGCTTAGTTAATAATTTATTCAAAAACTTCTTTCACTTGGCAACCTTTTTGCAACTGTAAATGGACGAATCGTATCAATGTTAATATTTTTCTTGTATAATATTCTTTAGTTTCCCGTAGTCTGATCGATATAAATTCTCTACCTGGACTAAAACATTCCCCTAACGTTTTGAACGCTTCATATTTCTTTTGGACTCTCGAAAACTTAATATGACATCGATAAGAAAAAAGGTATGAAATAAGCAGTTCACAGAAAATAAATAAAAGATTTAAGATCACAAACAAAAAGTGAACAAAAACAATCCAAATAATTATAGAAACTATCCTTGTTGGTGGAGAGGGGGGACATTGTTTTAATCTAGTTTTAATAATATAAATAAAATTTCATACAAACATTTGTACTAAAATCCACTTTATTTAATGAATCATGAGCGGTTTATCCTTATAGGAAAATTTTCAACTGAGGTTTCATTCGCCCGAGGATGAAAAAGAATTAGCACTATGTTTTTGAAATAGTTTAAACTTGGATAAATAAAATAAAATAAAAATATTTAATAAGTAATATTTTCAAAACATTTGATGTAGGTACGCCTATGGATTTTACACGCACTGACCTGCTAACTTTGTCGATTTTTGCCTGTCATTTTTCAGGATTTCTGCTTCTCTTGCGACCTTTGTTTATTATTACTGGTGTTGGTTGGTACTCCATGAGGGGACTAGCCATCAGTATTTATATGTTTTGGTAAAAAAAACCATAAAAACTCAACTTTAAACACGGCATGTCAACAGTCACAACTGAACGATATGTATGAGCGGGCATATTGTAACGTCACTTAGGGCAACTAGAAGCTAAATTTATTGCATTGATAGAAATCGACAAGAAATAATTCATATATTTTTTTTTAAATGCGATATAAAAAGTTATTTATGTACTAACTTGTTGCTACCTATGTTGTTTCTCATATAATAAATAAAATAACACAGTAAACAAGAGTATATTGCGTGTAAAATAAATGTCGTCTCACTAGTAATAATAATCTAACCTAATCTTACCTAACCAGCGAAAATGGAGAGCGTTTGTGCGGCTTTGCAGCGGCTAACAATCTCGTAATTAGTAGCACCTGTTATCTACATAAAATGATACATAAAGGCACTTGGAGAATCCCAGGAAGCACGGAGTGTAACCATATTGATCATTTTCTTATATCTAAAAGAAGAGCCACAACAGTTAAAGATGTACGCTCTTGCAGGGGGGCCAACTGTGATTCGGATCATTTTTTTGTGAAAGCAAAATTGAAGCAAAAAATATCAAGAGCTCAAAAAAGCGATGGAAAGAAAAAAATAAAATGAAATCTGGAAAAACTTATGAATTCAAACCCCCTGAAAAACTACCAACAAGTGCTAGATAGCAAATTACAAGTGACACCAATTACTGATGACGTAAGTGATGATTGGGAAAACACTAAAAGCTGCATAATAGCGAGTGCCACTGAAGTACTAGGGGAAAGAAAAGTATAAGCAAATAACGGCTGGTTCGATGATGCTTGCAAACAGGCAATTATAGAAAAAAATAATGCAAGAAAAAAATGCCTACAAAGAAAAACACGCAAAAATGCGGAAATTTATAAAGAAAAAAGAAAATATGCAACAAAACTCTGCCGTGAACAAAAACGCGAAATGTTGAGGAAAATGGTGGAGCGTATGGAATCTCAGAGAAGGTGCAATGAAACTAGAAAATTCTACAAAACTTTCCGAGATCTAACTAAATCATACCAACCCAGAATGAACATTTGCCGAGACTCAAATGGAAAAATTTTAACTGAAAAAGAAGATATCATGGCAAGATGGAGAGAATATCTCTATTCACTGTTAAATCATGCTGGCAATGAACAAGGAGAACATGACGATGAAATGGTATATCATGGAAATGGAAATCATTGAAGAACATACGCTGAATGAAGTAAAGCAGGCACTAAGGGGGTTAAAAAATAATAAAGCTCCCGGTGTTGATATGATAGCTGCTGAATTAATCAAAAAGGGGTGACCAAAGCTGGAAGAACATCTGTACCAATTAATTCTCAATATATGGAAAAAAGAAACACTCCCCGAAGAATGGAAGATGGGTATTATAGTACCTATACTTAAAAAGGGGGATAAGACTAAATGTGAGAACTACAGAGGTATCACTCTCCTTAACACAGCGTTTAAAGTTTTTTCCAGTATTCTAAATGCAAGATTACTAAGGTATACGGAGAGCATCTTGGGAGAATACCAGTGCGGATTCCGCCCCAATCGATCCACCATTGATCATATTCACCTGATGCGGCAAACTATGGAAAAGGCGTATGAGTATAATATGATTTTGTATCATGTCTTCATCGACTTCAAACAAGCTTTTGACAGTATCAACAGAGAAAAAATGTTGCATGCACTAAAATTACTAGGAATCCCCTCAAAGCTTGGAAGACTGATACATGTCTCCCTAACTGGGTCAAAGGCCGTCATAAACATACAAAATGAACTAACGGACCATATTGTGATTGAGTCTGGTGTAAGGCAAGGTGACGCACTCTCTACCATGATGTTCAACCTGGTTCTCGAGGCCATAGCCCGTAAGGTTGACATAAGGGGTTGTGCTAACTCTAACACATCCCAGATGTGCGCCTATGCTGACGACATAGTCATAACTAGCCGATCCAAACAAAGACTGATCGACCATGCCACAACATTGAAAAAGGAAGCGGAAAAGCTTGGATTAGAAATAAATGCCTGCAAAACGAAATACACGGTATCCACGCGAGAGCAAGGTCCACCTCGAAATATCTGTGTGGAGCAGCAGGTATGGGAAGAGGTTCAGAGCTTCACGTACCTGGGCTCTAACCTAAACACACTCAATAAAACAACAGAAGAGGTGAACATACGACTCATAGCTGCTAATAAGTGCTTCTACGCCTGTAAGGGTCTACTGAGTTCGAAAATCCTAAGCAAGAATAGCAAACTGCTTACCTACAAAACAGTTATTCGACCAATAGCTACATATGGCTGTGAGACATGGTGCCTCACTCAAAGGGAAGAACATAAACTGGTCATATTCGAAAGAAAGATCCTCAGGAGAATTTTCGGGCTTTGCCGAGAAAGAAGAAGAAGACCCTTACCTAACGTAACTGATACATAGTAAATATATAGGTGAGTAAGTGGTCACTAAAAAAACACTGTCATATTTATACTAACCAAAAGCTGAATCACCATTTTTTTTATTATTATTATTTGTTTCTTTATTACACTTTATTACAAACAATATTATGTGAATTTGCCAGACCCAGGATTCGAGCCTAGGACCCACGACGCACGCGGCCATCGTGGGTATTATATAAAACCTACAAATAATTTAATTGTATTATTTAATATAGTTGCTAAACGAATTCTTCAATGTACTGGTAATTTCGTAGATAGGAGTTAGCATCTAAAGTACTAAAAATAACTTATACCAACACGTAAAAATAAACAAAAGTAATAAATGATAACTGGTCATTTATATTGAATAAAAATAAAATTGTAAATATTTTATCGACATTTTTAATCTAAAACTTTGTAATTGCCAAAGTTTTGAATGCCATACCTAAGTAGGTACTGCATTTTTCAGAAAAAAAGTTGAAAGCTATCGAATTGTTGCCTGTCTTGGTGTTAGAGGGAATGCTTTTAAAATTCTATTTCTGGTATGAAATTGGAACTCAGAGCTAATTGGTTGGCTAGAAAGAATGCTTAGAAAGTTATGCCTAAGTGCTTCTAAAACGGTTTTGATCTTTTTTCTTTGGTTATTACGTTTTATGATTGCTTTAAAAGTAATGGAAAGCTATATTTTATGAATTCAGTGAAATATAAAATATGTATTGAAGAGAGTCAAAATAATGGAAGCTAAAACAGAATGTAATTTTCAAATTTTGTCAAAGTGATAAAATGCGATATTTTCACGCCTCCTTTCTAAAAGGTTTTTGTTTACTAACAACAAAACAAACACGTCGTCTCTTAGATCACATTCGTGGTGTATGGAGTTTAGTAAAATGACGTTTGCCTTTGCGATGACGTGATTAGTTGAAATGTATTTGAGGCTGTTTGAAAATAAAATTGGTGGATTTATCCACTATTCAAAATAAGTTCCACATTTAATGGGATTTTAAAACAATTTGTGTTGAATTTGACTTCTAAAAATAAAATAATTTTGAGCACTCTTTATAGAGTGATCTAGCATTGTCAGTATTTTTGAGATGACTACTTTTAAATACCTCCTGAAATTATATTATACACATTATTTGGAAGACTACATAAACATACATACATATTAGAAAATTATTTTTGAAAAAGGGACTCTAACACGCATCAATTAGATTCTGGTAAACATGCTTTAAAAATGAATCATAATAATATTATGTAGCACATAATCACTACAAAATTAATGATCTAACAGATATGCGTCCGAAATGTTATTAGCTTTCGTTAATATTTTGTTAAGTTTTTGTTAGCAGGGTATGTACTTTGACAATTAACTCATGATATTTCGTAATATCAATGGATTACCCTGAATGTAAATTCCACCAATAGATACTACCGTCTTAACATTGAATCAACGTAATAATCACAAATTTAATTGAGAAATTGAAACTATTGTTCTCGATTAATTTTAATTTGTTGTATTTTTTTTATTAAAAACTAAATAATACATGGGTGAAAGATTTTTTAAAATGAAATATTTTTTATACTTGAATCTAATCGAACCTTTCGTAAATGGTGACCAAGAACCCGCTGGAATTATTAAAACGATTCGATTAGTCGTAGAATGTAATGTAGTGAGTTTTCTGTTGCTACTATTTTTTTGGCGTTGATCAGTAGAATCAGATTACCGATATCCAGGACATTAAGTAATTTACGGAGGTTGCATAGTGAATCAAGATAATCTTCCCCAGCATACACACTTGTGCTACTTTCCTGAATTATCAGCTGCTATGTAGTATACCATACTTTTAAAGTGAAAAAGTGGTAAAAATATGTCTTATGCACTCGACATTATTAGCCATAAGTCTTTTTGGCTTATTGGCTCGTCTTAGAAGCTTTTTATTGGAAATATGATCAGACCAGGAAATTTTCATCGTACACTGATAAAGCTTTTTATTTTGTATTCTGATAATATTTCGTTAAGCGGCCAGCTTTCCACTTAGTAGACCAAACTAATTACATTTTATTTATAAACTTAATATACCTATTATTATTAACTCACTGAAAAAAACTTTGAGCATCCGCTAATTGAACGGTCGCGTTAAGCTCAGGTGTAGTATTTCCTATATTTTTTATATTATTTTTTCCTCTCTCTCTGCAAATAGGTCTTCGCAGACCAATATTAATATAGCTCTACGTAGACCGATATATGTAGCGGTCTGTAAAAACATATACGTTGCTCTCCGTATAGGTCTGGCGTAAAGGGCTGGCGTAGAGGGATGTCGTAGCGGTTAAATCGAGCTCAATTAATGTTATTTCTTTTCCATGTAAATGGCTGTATGTCAGTTCTAATACTGTCAAACGATCCGTGGTAATTGTAAAGACAGAAACAGGATATTTTATATAGCTTTCTCTATACTTACGAGTATATGGTGTAGGGTTTTATATGGTTAAAAAAACTTAATCAGCTAATTTACTAACATCCAAAACATTAACGTCCGACGTAATATTGTTTTTAAGTTGTAGGCTGGACAATAATCAACAAATTAATGATTTTTGTTCGCCCAGTGCTGACTGTATAATAATGCATCATTGTATCTAGGGAATCCAATCCCGAGCCAAAATTCTGATCTCGGGATTTCGGGATTACAATTTGATAATCTCGGGACTGGTCCCGGGATTGGCATTTTTCCACTGTAATTATAAAATTTCTATATTTACAAATAATATTGATAAAATCGGTCAAAAATAAATCTAGTATAATTTATACTATTTAAGACATTTTTTGTTAATATTGTATACGTTCAATCTTGGAAATATATAAGTTTAATGGAGTAAATAATATTGTAATATAAATAATAATGTGAATTTAATATGAGATTGCTGTTTCTTATAGTAAAGACTTAATGAATGGGTTAGCGAGACTTAAAATAGTAAAGCAAATCATGGTTTACTTATGGCCTTTCCGCTTTATAAACCTAATTAGTCAGCCAAATATGAAACTGCCGTAAAACGTATGAGATCATGGTAGAATTACTTTGTTAAAAGTGCGAAGCAATGTTTTTTTGCAATCTTTCTCGTTTCTATTAATTTATGTGAAAAAATAAAATGAAACGGAAACTTACACATGGGTATAAATCAAACTTCATTCAAACTCAGTTTGTTTCTAATGTAGTCATTTGTTATTAAAAGTATTTTTTCTGTTATATTTTCATTTTTATTTTATTTTCCATAAAAATTGACAAAAAAAATCAATCCTGAAAGTTTCGGGATTATGTTTATCAATCCCGGGATTCATAGGTATCAAAAATAGCCCGGGATTGGAATCCTTGGTTGTATCGTCTTCTAAATTCAAATTAACTACAGTTTCTTTACGCGAGGTTCATGTAAGGATGCATATTATTCATTGTGAAATACTTCCTTAATTGAGTTCAAGTATGACTTATTAAGTTTTATATAAGTTTATATATAAGTTCTATATATTTTTTTGTTATTTAGCTATTATAATTATAATCTAATTCATTAAACAATGTGACGCAGAGTTTGCATCTTGCCGTTGAGTTAGACGTAGAATTACTAACACATTTGACAAAGTTTATGAGGAGGAATATTTGTTATGTAAAAAGACGCGGAATATAACAGCAGTATTAAAAATCTAGTGCCTAGCTGTTATATACTAGTTACAGAGCGGCAATTCTCAATCTTCTTTGCGTCATGTTATTAATATGTAAAATTGTTTTATTTTGTAAAATAACCACACCGCATACGTTTATTTTCTATTATTTTGTTAAATGTCAATTCATGGTCAAACTGATTTGCATTGTTGTATAAAACGTATTTGTGGTACTTATTCCGCTTTAAAAAATAAATTTGGACCGGTTTCGTCCACCTCAGAGGTTTAGACTATAATATCTAGAGAGTATCCGCACGATATGAAATCGTTACAATTATATCATTTAGTGGTATAATTGGTAGTTATAAAAATAGGTTGTACATTGGCGTATTGAAAATTATGTTATAATGTACGGATGAAATACTGCTTATTACAAATGCATACTCCCGCATTCACAAAAGAACTAGTTAGCTCATGCATTTGAATAGGAAATAAAACGCTTTCACCATGGGGTTGTTTCTGACCTCACTCTCTATTCCTTAACATTTCCGCTGCTTACATTATTCGTAAATTTATTTATTTATTAATATAAGGCAATCATTGCTTAACGCTCATATCGGTCATTATTAAAAGGGATTAATAATCCATAACATAGAATAAAGCGCGACCCAAATTGAGATGCATGTCATGGTGCATGCCACCTACTGTCACGAGCTGCCGCTACGGGAAAAAAGTGTGTAATGTCGTTGTTCTTGGTGTTTAAAATATTATCAGACTGATGCTCCCATCCCGTAGCACATTTTGAACGTTTAAACGAATATTGTAAGTTGGCAAAATCTACCGTAATCACTAAAACAATAATGAGGTCACCTCACGTTGAACTGCACTGCATCGATACCTACATAACGTTTTGAATGTTTTTATCATATTCCACATGCCTACACTTTTCGAATATCATGTCAAAATCACGTTTTTTGTTTTTAGTGGTTGGCACTATGTATTTTCGATGTCTATTATCTATGGTCTGCAGGTTGGGTTATATTAAAAATATTATCTATGGATGTCATGCCGCAAGTATTTTAACGTACGCACACGTAGAAACTGTTACAATTAATTTAAATTAGCATGAACAATTAATAATAATTCAAATTACTAATACATTATAGTTGGCACTCTTCACGAGTGTCATTCTTCAGTGAATTTACGGAGCACGTTCAAAATATTCTACAAAATGACGAAACCATAGACTAAATTTTCGCCGCGACAGCGTGACAGTAGGTGACATGCACCTCAATTTGGGTCGCGCTTAATTGTTGTATTTGTCTTATTTCTACGTAGTAGTAACATCATAAAATTCATTTCTACTCCTTCAAAAAGCAATAATGATTTACAGTTTCCTGGTGTTTTTATTGGCGCAATGTTATGTTACTGGCTGACTGAACTAAAGTTAACTGACAGCGAGTTATACATAAACACAAAAACTGGCATACTAAATAATCTCTCGATTAAAATCGACTGTAAGTACTTGACCGCAATCGACCTTTTCTATTATATTAGAGAGTTGAGCAATTACATGATATTCTGACGCACACTGGTTGGAAACCATTGTAGGTATTAGACGTTTGTCATAAATAGTAGTAATATAATAATCAAGTATTTATATCGGATATTTATACAGAGTGGTTATATTACATTTAGAAAAAAATAGAACAACTAAATTTGAAAGCTCTCTAATGTATTTTATCTGCTTAGTAATGGCTTGATATAACTCAATTAAGATTCTGTATGTAGACGTCAGTCTGTATTGTGATGCTTAGAGCACAAATTGACCCAGAACTAATTAGAATGACAGCGGCGCAGGGTAAGGAGAATAGGGGGGTTGCTAATTTATGCCCCAGACCAAATTTAAGGCTCGCAAATTGTTTTCCGAGGCATTAGCGAACCAAGAAAAAGAACATTAGGTGTGTTATGCTCCATTAAGTAATCATTGTGTTAGTAAGCGAGCTATTGATGGTTACATAAAGATGGATATTACACTTGCCGTCTTGTGAATACGCGATGAAAATAATTTGAGATATGCCCTATTTATAACCACCGGCGACATAAATTTTACACACGCTAATGGAAAGAAAGTAATCAGTAATTCATGATGTATTTTTTGTAAATTATTTCTTCAGTTCAGAAATAAATATACATAATTTGAAATACTTCAGCTATACTGCCCTTCCAAGGAAGAAGGCAGTAACTCGCAAAATTTGTGAAATTGAGTTATGAATGCCATCCGTTAGGTAATTTTGAAAGCTATATTCCACTTTAAAATCAGTATTATCACTAAAATACCGTTAAAATCCAACAAAAAAATAGACATCTTCTAAAATAATACATTTTTTTTAGGAAAAAGGCAGTAATTGCACCTATTCATTGCAGTTACTGCTTGTTTATTATTACTTTGTTTGTATTTTAACATCCTACTAATAAAAATTATCACCATTTTTTATTAATTCACAGTACTAAAGTTTGAAGAAAAACACATTATGTCATTTATCTCGAAAGTGTTTGAGAGTCAGTTACTGCCTTCTTCCTTAGAAGGGCAGTATAATGCTCTGCTAAGTAAAAAGAGAAATGTTTTTAGTTTTGTCTCTTATATTACGTAAAACAATCCAATAATTTTATATACTATAGGAGAAAAGGTAGTTTAAAACTTTGGTCTTCATTTTACTAAAATCGAAAATACTGTCTTTATACTTAGCAGGGCAGTATAAAAATTTTTAAAATTTAAAACATTTTTCATTAAAACATCATGCGTAGTAATAAGCTAAATTGAGACATTCGAATATTTACAATAATTAGTATTCTAATATTAAATAATTACAAGATAAAAAGAACTTTTTAAATACAACGTTTTTAAATTTTATGTTGAATCAAATAAACTTGACTTGACTAGCTTAACCGATCAAAAAAAATTGTACTTGATAGAAATAATACTGAAATGTCATTTTGATTTCCATAGTGATGCACGTATATATTAATAATTTAGTTGATAGGACCACAGACCCCTAGCAACCAATAATAGTTTTACTTTTTACGGATTTCTTCCGAAATAACTTTTCATACAAAACAGAATTAACTGAAAATGAAATCAATTCCTCTTAAAGATGGCTAAAAGTATTTAAAAATGCATTGGCATCGTATTCTGTTATATTCTAAAAGTTTCAAATGTCTAGCTAGTCGGAAAGTTAGTTAAAAATCGATTGCAAGATTTGTACCGGACAAATAAGAATACGAGCTAAGAAAAACGTTGTAAATAAAAAAGGTAGGTATGCAATATAATAATATACTAACATATTTTGGTTTGCGTCCGGGATAGTATGAATACATAATTTTCTCGCCATGTTTGACTACGGTGATAATCGAGTAGTTGAGTATCGCGATCATGCGCGGAAATTGTGTTCTCTTTAACGATGGTATCGAGCCACGACGACTGTGCAGATTTTTTTATCGTTTGTTGTTTGTGAAAAATAACATGACACCACTGCGTTATAATTTTTCAAGTTAGGTTCTACCAATATAAGTATTCTATGTAATGTTTGAAACGTTCATAGTAAGTTGTAGATTTTTGAGTTGCAACCACTTCTTCCTTCTTCTTTCCTAGACGTTTCGGGTTCGTTGCAGAGGCCTTTCTATATTCGTAATAAGTAATAAGTATGTCAAAAAGAGATCAGTTTAGCTGAGAGCCAGAGTTGGTTAGATTAAAACCGTAGAGGACTACGTCTACGTTCAAAGTCGTACATTTGCGTTGACGGTATTTTCCAGATCCCTTTTCGCGACTAGTGAACGAGTAAATTGTTACTTCTATTGGAAAATAGTTCAAAATAAGTATATAAAAATAATAAAATAAATAGAAAATAGTCATCGCTATTGATTTATAGCATGTGGACGCTAAAGGGTACACGTGGATAATATGAGGATACTAAACACTTAGTGGCGTTAACATTTTTAGGTAATGGGCTGTGATTTGAATTTTTGGTACAGTTCGGTTATGAGGAATACAGTGGCAAACACATTTTGAAAATGCCCGATATACTGGATTATTTGTGAATTTGGGTTGGGTTGGGTTTTGGGTTTAAAATTTGGAGATATGCTGTTGTCGGTTAGTAATTATTTATGAAAAAATTAACGTAATTCGTTGAGCGTTTCAAGATTTGAATACTATCCACTAGTTAATTTCACTGTCATAAGATATGATGCACACGGCACATCGGCATGCATCCAGTCGATGCGGGTTTTGTCCCATTGGGCGTTTTCAACGATTTTTCTAGTATATATATTATATGAGGTAGTTTCAAATTATGTATATTATTTACCGTTAAAATACGATATCGTTGACAACAAAACTATCAAAATGCCATGCAAGGACTCTAATATTATACTGGGGCCAGCAATAAAGGGCGAATGAAGCTTGTAGTAACGTGGTGAAGTGAGCGGCAGACGGTAATTGGACTATGAATATGTTATGAGGCAATAGCACATGTAGACTACTTCACGTCACTTGTTATTCTTGGGTCAATGGTCCCGCGAAGCCGCCTGCATCGGGAATCAGGTTATGGTTTTCAGAAATGAAGTTACATTCAGACAGAACTACATATTATTTTATGAAACTGCGACGCGGAAAATGTGTTTTACGTAAAAAAATAACACACGGACAATTTTATTGACTACATACACGGTACGAAATATAATTGTTAAGCTGTTAAAACCTCCGATGTGATAAACTTGAAATTTATAAAAGAGAATAAACTGTTTTATAAGCATATAAGAAGTGAAGATAGACTTTTTGTTTGACTGAATTTATTCTTGTATGTGATGGGAAAGAATGTGACTTCAACCTTCATAAAACGTATTATCATCATCATGAGTCAAGATCAGTCGACTGCTAAATGAAAACGTCCCCCAGCTCCCTCCACCCTTCTCGGGTCTTAATTCGTCGCTGCCACGTACATCCACCGAACTTTATGAGTTCGTATATCCAGCAGATTTTAGGGTGTCCCACTGTATGGAGGCATTTTGTCCAACGATTATCCACATACCGATTGGCATTGTCACTACAACTGCTAAGCGACTTATATCACATCGGGTACTATTTGACTACTTCTTTATCTATTGCACCTTTCCATGCCAGTTTGTTTCTGATACTCGTAATTTTTAGTTTTCTCTTACATAATGAGTCCATATTTCACACGCATACGTGAACGTTGGTAGCACATATCAGTTGACCACTCGAGACTCAATGTGAGGTCACCACTGAAGATACCATTCAGGCGCTCAAATATACTCCAATGTATTATAATATATCATATATAAATACATAGAATACATGAATACATTTTATTTGTATAACGTTATTTTAAAAATTAATAATAAATACTTTATTCAATTGGTTCTTACTACATACATCTGATGTACTAAATAATAATATGTCTTATTACTCAGTTTTATAACTACGTTGCTTACAATAATACGTTTCTACGGTTTTACTATTATATTTTAATATTATGTGATCATAAAATGTATTTTTTAAAGAAAAAAAGGAAATATAAGATTATTCAGACAGGTGGTATTTTCTTATCTGTCTGCGTCTGTCGGATCTCTTGCATGACTTTTCTATTTTTTCTGTTGCAAGCAGCTCTGAAATTTCTTTGAATGACATAATGAATAAAATAGATAATACGATCGTGAGTTTTTAAAGGTATAACTAAGAAATTGTAATTTTGATTCGATGGTTTTCTTATTACATATATCAAATACTTAATAAATAATTACTTTTAAAGAATACATTAAGTACGCAAGTAAAATATTTTTAATCTTTTTTTGATTGCATGTTACAATTTACATTTTTTACGCCATAAAATATATTGACCGCGCAATATTTTTGACCTCTAAAAAATAAAGTCACCCAAAAGTTACAGCCACATCGGACGACAAGAAAAACGCAACGCGAAAAAAAATGTTTTGAATAATATTTACGACTGCTTGAAATATGTACGTTTTCATCACAAAGTGTTGGCACAATTTGAATTTTATTGCTAGTCGTATAATAAAAAAAACCCCGCCACAAAAAAACACGCTGAGCAGTCAGTCCTCCCTGAAATCTGATATAACTCTATTAACACTCACATAATATTATATATGATACTTATCGTATATATATATATATATATATATATATATATATATATATATATATATGTGTACATATCTATATAATTTATGTCTAAGGGAAATACCGTTGTGATATGCAAATTATTATACAATGTAGATTTAAAAAGAATATGACTATCGTAAAAAATGCAATTATACGACATGCTGTTTTAGATTTTTTGCAAGTGCTGATTAGTACTAGAGTAAAAAAATGACTTCTTCTATTTGTCGTCTGCTACCCGGAACAGTTCAGTGGAGCTGCACACGTACCAATCACGGAGGTTCTTAAGCCACGAAATGCGGCGCCGTCCTATACTACGCTTCCCATTGATCTTTCCTTGAATGACAAGTTGGGGAATGCTGTATTTTTGTCCTCTCATAATATGGCCGAGGAAATGTAGTTTCCTGATTTTGATACTACGTAGAACTTCTCGGTCCTTCCCCATTCAAAAAAATGACAATGGATTTTAATACAGTACCCCGGCTTACGTTATCTTACGTTCCGTTTATATTTATTTACACACGTCGAAAACATGCCAAATTCTGTATGCAAAAGGAAAATGGCGATAAGTATAAAATAATATGGATAATTAGTTAAATATGCATATTGCATATTTGCATAAAGGAGAAAATGAAAATGAGTCGAATCAACGTTTTTGAATTAATAATATATTATTTCATATAGAATCATAGAAGTTTTCATTTAACGTTTGTCCAAAATATAAATAAATGATACCTATATAGGTTCGGTTAATGTCAGTTTATGTTAACTGTTTTTGTGACGAGTACTGTATTATCGACTGAGATTATTAGTTATATTTTACGTAGATATAATAATATGTTACTATACAGTATACATTCTATCGGATTCCAGTCACGTGGTTTACCAATGTTATTACTAGCAAGTTAGTGTAAGTACGTTAACATTAACATTAAATTTAGAGTTTTAAAATTCAAGGTAAGTATCTTATCAGTAAGTACCTATATTTAAAGCTTAGTAAGATGCCATGTCTCACAGCCATACAGCAGCACAGGTAACACGCACGCGGTGACCAAACGGCATTTGGTCCTCATAGAATACAGCTTTGACCTCCATGCGTTTCCAAGTTGACTGAATGCAGGTCTCGGCTTTTGAGCTTTGAGAATCAACGTCTTCGCCAAATTTTAGGGGTACATTGGTACGACCCGTAACAAACACCCGAGTTCGTGAGCAGACACAGCAGCCTTCGGTGATTGACGTAATCACAAAGACACGTTTTACGTGGCTGGGACATGCGTTCTGGATACCGCCAAAGAGCGCGACACTTCGTACCCTTGTGGCACAGCCTCAAGGGTTCCGTCGTCGTGACCGGCCCTCCGTCACCCTGCAGCGGTGCTACAAAAGCAATCTACGCACTGCAGGTCTGGAATGGCGGGGGGCGCAAGAGTTGACGATGGATCGAGGGAAGTGGCGCAAACTTGTGCTTGCCCTATGCCCCAACGCTGGGTCGTGACAGGGTGAAAGTAGAAGAAGAAGACCTTTATTTAATCACAAAATCCAATAATAACCAAATTTTAGAAATATTTCAGTAGCATGACTATTGGTTAATTTCCTGAACGCAGGTTTGAGTCCGTCCGGCGCCATATATTTTCAAGATTTCTTCTAATAGATTTCTGCGGATTCAAATAATGTACATATTATTATGTTCAATAAATGAACAAAATAAAATAATTTATAAAGTAGCAACGAGCATAAAGAACGAACAAAAGAAGAATATCTTAAGCAGTCTTAATTGCTGGAATTTTCAAATTGTATTTGACTTGATTCGGATTTTCTTGGATTTGTGTCGATTGAATAGTCAAGGATCAATTATCTCACTTTAGTATCGGATTTATTAAACTATTCTATCTCAACTTACGTCGCTGACTATGTAACCCATATACGACGTAACATCGGGGTATTACCTACTTTGTTCTGTAACAGATGGAACAGGTTTTGTTAAAAGTATTATTGAGATTTATATGTGTTTATTTCTTTGCTTTCAGGTAAGCTGCGACATAGAAACATAGAATGGGGTGTTAAAATCCAAAAAGGTAAACAGGTTGATTTAAGATTATTGTAATTAATTTATTTTCAGGGATATAAGTAGTTATTTCATGATTTTATTAATTCAATATTTATGAATTTATTTTATAAATCATCCACTCCTCACAGGAATATACTCTCCACAATATAGTACTTATTTCATATGTTCAAACACGCGCATTAACATGATCTTACTCCCTACTTCATTTATCGTTTCTCAATTTATGGCTACGGCCGTATGTTGTAGCTTAGCCACTGGGAAATGCCAATAGAAATGGCGTATTTCAAAAAAATACTACCTTATTCTTAGGTCAATAATTATTATAAAGCAAACATTATTCGTAGAAAGTTTATAACATTTCAATGGTCAAAAACATAGCTTATAATCAGTATCTTTAAAAGTATCTTTAAATATGTAAATCTTGCCCATTTTTTTTAACAATAAAATGCCTAATTTTTGTCAAATTTGGGATCACAGAGATTATCAATATATTATTTATTGTAAATATTTCACTATAATAATGTAAACATTATTTTTACTAATGGTTTTATAAATGCATTTAAAAATTAATAAATCCAAAAAATTATAACACCACTTCACATGGACGTACTGAAATATGACTATATTCTAAAACATTAGAGCGAGAGGTTTAAAAGAATACTATTTTATGTAATAAAAATACTTTATGCAGTCATCAAAAAAATAAATATAAAGGATAATAAGGCTTCAAAATTATGTAAATAGATTATCTATAACATTTTAGGAATATTTAGGATCATGCTTTGAAAATAGCATAAAAGCTCCATTTTGACGTACGCAATTTATAGTATAATTAATAAATTAGTCCAGTGTCATTAATTCACTCACTTGTATGGAGGCAAGTTAGAGTATAATCAATCCGATGGAAATATATACAGAAACAAAATCACAGCCAAACACACGATCACACTGTCAGTACCCACTATGCCAAACTTACGACTTGACGGCACAACGGGGAAAGGGAATTTGTTTCGTGTCACTAAATAAAATCTGTCCTAAAATGAAATAGGTATAATGTATATATATGAACAAATTAATTCTTAGTACCTGACATGCGTTGCAATGCCACTCAAAGAAAGAAAGTGTTTCTGTTTTTATTCTGTTTATTGAAGTGGTTTCGGATACACAATATGTTTTGTTTTTCCGTCTGGTGCATACACGAATAAATCAGAAGGTTTTCCAATGCGTAAGCAGGTCACATACAGCTGTCCATGTGAGAAGCATGGATTTTCCATATTTGGTATAGGAACGAATACGAATAGAAGATATAATAAAAATATAGTTGTACTAATTCAGAAACCTTCGCGGGTGTACGTACAACAACTGTTGAAAGTTTCATCGCAATCGGATAAATGGTATAGGAACGCATACGGGACTAGACAGATAGACAAAGAAACATTCATTTTTATATATATATATATATGTATACGTGGGCAGGTAGTATATATAATTATTTTATTAGTGAGGAGGATGTATAGTAACATATATCGTCATAAAATAGAAGTAACGATCTCAGACGATAATTAAGTACGTACTCGGCACTCGAATTTATTATACAATATGTATTAGATATAGTGATTAGTCGATATCAAACCTTTCAATCAAGCAGATCACAAATAATCATCTCTCGACATAAAACTATTAATTACTAAATTCACATACCTAGATAACTAAAATAATATTATTTAATGTTTCAACATATTATACATACAGTATATAAGTGTATATAATAAAACAACAATAAATACAGTTCTGTGTTTATTAATCAATTATGTATTCATATAAACTAAGTAGTTGGACATCATACCAATTAAAGTACCAAACAAGTGGTGATCCCAGCGAAAATTGATGAACAGCAACAAAAAACAGATAAAAAATCCGAGAAATTTTGAGGAATTCACCTTGCAGTAGTAATATTTTGACGGAATTTGAAAACATTTCATGATACTCGCATTGCAATTGATAAAAATGTTTATTGAAATTACACTTGTTTCAAGATTTTTTTTATATATTTTTAATAAAACATGCTGAATTATATAACGTACAGATGATTTAATATGAATGAATGTGAAATAAAATAATTACAAGATAATAGGAACTTTTTATATACAACGTTTTCAAATTTTCTGTTGAATTATTATGCTCAATATGCTCAAACTTGTACTTAAGTAAATAAAAAACAAACAAAATATAGTACTGAAATGTCATTTTGACATTTCATTTTGATTTCCATAGTAACGCACATATATACTAATAATTTAGTTGCTAGAACCACCCCCTTAGCAACCAATAATAATATCTAGCTAGTCGGGAAGTTAGTTAAAAATCGGTTGCAAGATTTGTATTGGACAGAAAACCACCGGACAAACAAGAATACGAGCTAATAAAAACGTTATAAAATAATAAGACCACGTGTAAAAAAAAGATCACGAGATTTTCTAAAACAACATTGAAAATTATAGAGTAGGCAAGATTGTTAAAAGCATCAAAATTACTGTTCCAGTCGCTAGATGTTAAAATATTTAATAATTTCAATAGGTACCACAACTAAAAATAACAGTGCCGTATCCCGCGATTCCTCTATCGGCGTACGTACATACTAGATTTATTTTTAGCTTAAGATTCCCATACGACAACAAGATTGTCGTAAAAAAACCAAAGAGCAATATAATAAAAGCGCGTACATCACCGAAAAATATAAATAAAAAAATGACACCTTAAGCAACGTCATTAAAATTTTATCTCCCGTCGTCATTCGGCTGTTTTTTTTTCTCTCTTTTTTTTTTTTTTTGAAAATGGTTGTAATAAATTTCCACGCTTGAGGGAACGCCAGGAGGGTGGGAGTGTATGTGGAGCGGGGGCGGGGGTCGAGGGGAGTTCCCATATAAACACGGCACCTGGAAAAAAATACTAATGGAAAAATAACTGCCGACCTTTAGTTTAATGTTACCCTACTGTGTTGTGGTTTTATTTATTTTCGCCTAAGGAGTGTTTCTAAGGGGTTACTTTTTAAGGGCGTCGGAATTTCATTGTATATTGGCAATACAGTTTTATTTTCAATATTATTTATGATTTTATATATGGGCCATTTTGGATAAATAGTTAATTCATAATATTGTCGTTGACCTGTTAAAACGTTTGATGTGACAATTTTGTCAAAGTGTATTTTGTATGCTTTATGTACGTTTATATTACACAATATATTATTATTTTATTATAATATAATACAATATATAAGAATCCTAAACTTATTAGATTATAAAAGTACACAATTTTGAAAAACCAAATTATTCAATAATTAATGAATAAAAAAAATATTATTCACACGCAAAAATACAAGAATATAAATAGTACAATTTTACTAAGCCCCAGTTGCACGTTGATAATCGTCTCGACTGGGATATAGTCATAAATAAAAACTGGGTGCAATATTGCAACTTTCATGTTGGGACAATGACGCCGTGCGGCTAGCCGAAATGAATAAAAACGATGCTCCTGCACACGTGCCGTTACAAAATTTTAGTATGACACCCCAAATTGCATATGTTTTGTGAATATCAGCAAAATCACATCGACATATTAGATGTATTACAGTCGAGACGAGTTTAGATGTGCGATTCTAAATTAAATTGTGGCGAGGTAATTTTCCAATCACTTAAGTCTTCCTGGTCATCGTTTCCTTTTACAGTCTATGACTATGAGTATCTTGGGTAGTTGAGTGTCTCATGATTCATGATTTGTGTACAGAAATCGCCTCAGTTTCACATAATATGAAGTTAGTAGCCACTTTTTTTTTTTTTTTTTTTTTTTTTTTTTAAATATTTTACTTGATTCTGTTTCTGTACGTACTTTTTCATAGTATGTATAATCATAGAATATCAAATCTAGCTCAATTTGTAAGTTCTATAGAATTAAACTGAAGACTTGCAAAGTCAGCCTCCATTTTTTATTACAACGTTTTCCTTAGGTCGTATTCTTATTTGTCCGGTACAAATCTTGCAATCGATTTTCAACTAACTTCCCGACTAGCTAGACATCGAAACTTTTAGAATATATCAGAACGCGACGCCAATGCATTTTTTTAATACTTTTAGCCATCTTTAAGTAGAATTGAATTCATTTTCAGTTAATTCTGTTTTGTATGAATAGTTATTTCGATAACATTATTGTTTGCTAGGGGGTCCTAGCAACTAAATTATTAATAATATATGCGTGCGTTACTATGGAAATCAATATGTAATGACATTTCATTATTCAGTAATTCTATCAAGTACATTTTTTTGATCGTTTAAGCTAGTCAAGTCAAGTTTATATGATTCAACAGAAAATTTAAAAACGTTGTATATAAAAAGTTCTTTTTATCTTGTAATTATTATATTACGTTTTAGGAAAAATTTTAAACTTGTTTTTCATTAATTTTAATGACGTTAATAATATTTCATTTCTCTATACATTTACTAATATGTTTACAAAAATAAATTATTCTATTTGCTATCCTAAATGTACTTGACGATTTTTTTTTTGATAATCTAAAAATGGTGGGTAGAATATGTAGGTTGCTGACTTTGAAACTAACAGCCTCATATGAAGAAGGGTAATCATAGTGCATCTATGAGTGAATTTGAAAACATAAATTTAATTCATTTTATCAATATATTATTGAAAAATAATTATTTAATTGCTAGTTTTGCTAAAGCCGTTAATCTTCGGTTTAAGATGACTTCTAAACTTTCTTCGCCACGTACCTTCTTCGTCTCATGAAGATTCGAAGACCTTTCTCAATATCTTTCTTTCTAAGAAATCCAGCTTAATTTTAAGTCAAATATTCTAAAAATATTCAAATTATTTAGGTTTCAATTTTGAATAATTATAATATGTACCTACAGTTCTATATTTGAATCTATTCTCTTTTTAAAAAAACGACATTAAAAATTACATAAATGTACATTGTATGACATAACTTTTTGTATGTTAATATTTTGGCAGAGCAAATGGGAAGGGTGCTTAGTTTTGTAGGAAGTATTTAGGACACCCTGTAAGGGTACATGCTTACAAACAGTGGGTTGCGAGGCTAACGAGAGGAGGCCCGGGTAATACGAAAGTAATTTTGGCTTCATTTTGCCAGCCCTACTCATATCCACTACACTGAAGACGCCAGTAATATAACATTTAGTACCTACTAAAGTTAGTAGATTTATTAAATAAATCGATTTAAAAAAAATGAACGTGTATGTGCGGCGAGCGCAAGTGGTAGAAGTGAAACTACAATGCTTTTCTCCATTTTCATAATTTTCAATAATGTTGTCAATGTATGGTACGGAATTCATGTCATCACTGTTGTAGACCATCAATTCCTCACTTCTACTAATGTTATACACATACTCACAAAGTTACTCACATATGACATAGTATAAGTGAAATAATAATATGTATACGTATAAGTCAAAATAGCTAAAATAGGTAATAATATGTTTTATGGCTTGTCTTTGATGCTTCGAATGCAATATGGTGTGCTAAATTTAAGTGTAAGTCAGCGATTTCTGTTTCGTTAGTCGAGCGATTTACGTGGTTGGCCGGCCGACTTAAATAAAATAATCTACCGCGTTCATCTGTATTCACCTTTATCAACTAGTTATGTGTGCTAAATGTCCTCTAAAATGGGTGGCGCGCTTAGCTGTCAATCGAAAGTTTGCAGGTTTAACGCTGACCGTGGCATTACTTGAATATTTTTTTCGAATCGGCTACGATGGTTTTATTTAGTGTCACTTCAAGTTAAAATACTTATTTACAACTATAAAGTATTAACGATACAATATGATAATATTATAATACATATTATATACATGATATAGCAGTTCAATTTCACCTTCGTTTTCTTTTTCTTGACGTTAGAAATCTGTTGTGTTAATCTTCGCCTCTTTCGATATTCGTCTGTCTATATCTTAAGCTTGTCTAAAGCTGCTTTCTTCCAATTTTAAACTTTAAATAGTTCTAAAGTTTTCAAATCCGACTAGTCACCATCTATTCATCTTTTGCTAGTTTGGATAGGTTTTAGTTTGTTTTCTGGTTTCACGAATGTTTTTGAATTTTACAACACAATTAGAGCGCTCTAAAAGATCTAAATAAGGTAGATACTACGATTTTTAATACATGAAATAGCTTTTCGAGCTCATATTTGAGTCTATACAATGTGTAGGTATGTGAAAAATCATTTTCAAATATGAACAATATAAATAGCATTAAGAAAAGGCAAATAACCGATGAGAATTTGGAGTCGCGCCTGAAATTAAAAACTGCAAGTTGCATAAATTACCAAACATACAGAAACTCTCCAAAGAAATGCAAGGAAGGTCATTGTTCACATTAGTTTTAAGCAATGCGTGAAAATTGTAAGTCACTCATATTCTGTAAAAATTATATTTATAATTTCAACAATAAAAACATATATTGGCTAGTTTTATTCAGGAAATCTTCTTCGCTTAATAAATAAACAATTATAAAATGTAATTAATTCATTTAAATAAATCATATTTATAAAAATATACGTATGGCTCTCGAATTTTTTCCCCGTTGTGCCACTCAATTTGGCTCCTTTGGTCCAAGAGTTTGCCGACCCCTGACCTAACCCAATGGATACGTACTGATGTATAGATTGGGTCAGTTTTGAACTATATTATATATAACATAATAACAACAATAATTGCCAGCAAAAAACCATAAAATTAAATAATATATATATTTTAGTACACAGACAGAAATATATATCCGTGTTCGTACAATAAAGTTTAGGATGAAGCGCAATTGAGATAGCATTAAGATAAATAAATTGTACAAACAAAATTTCAAAACACTTATGTTATACACTGTGTTACACTGCTATTATATTGTATTTTATTTTAATATAATAAAGTTTGAGTATGTGTTATTTCATCGTATTAAAAGGTGAGAGTAAATAGTGCGTTTTCTGAGAGTTTCCGAACCGAGAAGGGAGTTCGTCAGGGATGTGTTTTATCTCCCCAGTTATTCAATATATATGGAGAGCATATAATGCGAAGAGCCCTAGATCATTGGCAAGGCGGAATAACAATTGGTGGCCAGAAAATAAATAACTTAAGATTCGCAGATGATACCACACTATTCGCTGCTGATGAAAGAGAACTCACAGAGCTGCTACACCGGGTAGAGGAAGAGAGTCGCAAATACGGCCTCTTTATTAATAGGAATAAAACCAAGTTGATGGTTGTTGATCGGGCCAACCTTCTACCAACACCAAGTACACTCCAAAACCTCGAAACAGTCGACGAGTTTGTATATCTTGGATCGACCATCAGTGGAAAGGGCGGATGCGAAGCGGAAATAAGAAGGCGCACACAAATTGCAAAAAGTGCGATGACACGCCTTACCACTATATGGAAGGATCGGAGAATTTCGATTGCCACAAAAATGATGCTTGTGAAAACATTAGTGTTCTCGATATTCCTATACGGAGTCGAGTCGTGGACCCTGAAGGCAAGAGAACGGAAGGCAATTGATGCCTTTGAGATGTGGTGTTGGCGCCAAATGCTTCGCATTTCTTGGACGGAGCACAGGACGAACCAGTCAACCATCCAGGGACTGAAGATAAAAGAACGGCTCTCGACGATATGTCTGAGAAGAAGTCTGCAGTTTTTTGGACATATTGTCAGGCGCGGACCGGACAACCTGGAGAGACTGTTAGTTTTGGGTAGCCTCCAGGGAAAACGAGGCAGAGGAAGAGCGTCTGCGCGATGGAGCGACCAAGTGAAAGAGCTGACTGGGGGCACCATCCATTCTGCCCTGAGAGAAGCGGAAGATCGAGAAGGATGGAAAGTCTTGGTCGCTCAAAGGATGGCGAAATTTAAATGTGGTCACGATCCTCAGCCATGAGTGCACGACCAAGAAGAAGAATAATGTATATTTAGATATTAAGTAATTTTTACTGTTAAGATTTTCGAACCATTCGTTTAACTTCTAGTCACTCAACGTGAAAGCCAAGGTTATTTATTTTAAGATATTATTGTCGTTACATGTGAAATCAATGTGCAACTAACTAAAATCATAGGTTAAATGTAATTAATTATTGATTAACTCATTGAAAATAAATCATCATCTATTTAATTATGAGCGTTGTTTATTTGTAAATATTTACAGCAAAAACTGGGCTATATATAATAATATATATAATGTTATATAATATACTGTCAAGTGTCATCACCTGTGAATCGAATTATAGTAGATGGAGTCAAAAGTCCATTGGCAGTTTAAGTATCTAGTATATAAAATAATAATAATAAACTAATACAACCCATTAATAATAAAATAATTCTTCATGTTCACATCCATAACCCAGGACTGGCGTGTCAGCTCACGAACTCGAGTGACTAATGCTGTTATATTGTTGTATCATTAAGTTCGGCGGAGATATCGATATCCTCAGTCATTTATGCAACATCTTAATACCATTTGACCTTTACAAATTACACATTCAAGACATTCACAACATAACATGTAACATAAAGAAATAAGTAACAGTGTCAGTAATGTCAAATAACTATAAATAAAAAATAAATCATAAACTACATAAATAAGTAGATCGAATAAGCTGAGTAGACTATATTTAAAGAATTTATAAACATCCACCGAAACTCATCCTCGCGCAAATGGAATAGGTATATCAATATCCGATGCGATTTGGTTGAACATGGTTAGTGTTACCAATGGCTGGTAAGTTTTGTACCCAGGGACAAATTGTGTCTGGAAATTCGTACGTATGAGGTTGGCCGTATCACAGTTTACAGTGAGATGTTGTATCGGAAATAGATGGCTGTATGATATTGAAATTAAATTCATGGCTAAAAACTACCGGATGAAAATTGGTAAGTAAGTAATTTAGGAATACAATCATATCGTATATATATTTATATAAAATTCTGGTAGGTGCTAGTAAGTATGAAGTTGTACCTGTCAAATATATTATGATAATATATTTGACAGCACTATTATCAGATATTTTAAATTAATCAATATTGAATGTTCTTATTGAATTTAATAAAATAAAAAACATTATTATCTAATACTCCAAGAACAGCGCATATTTTTTTTTTTGATCTCGGTGCTATACAGCCATATATTGCCGGCAAGACAGTTGACGGTGGACTATGATACGGCGAAATATAATAAGTACGATTTACATGTAACCATTCCAGATTTTGTAAGATCGTTATCAGTGACAGATCATATATCAACACCACCATGAATGTCACAGTTCTTATTTACACCATGTACAGTTCGGAACAAATA
The DNA here is from genome assembly GCF_057557595.1 of Rhyacophila brunnea. Classification (NCBI taxonomy): domain Eukaryota; kingdom Metazoa; phylum Arthropoda; class Insecta; order Trichoptera; family Rhyacophilidae; genus Rhyacophila; species Rhyacophila brunnea. The sequence goes on from NW_028232859.1 coordinate 3,097,350, forward strand.
CATAGCCATGTATTGCGCAGTGGCGTTTGGTCGTCAGAACTATTTTCCGATTGCCTTTCTACAAGACATGCTCGCTTTTCACTCTATTGAATCTCGTAGGACACTTCTGCTCTTGAGTCATTTTTGCCCACTATCACGAGGGATGGTTTCCAATCCTGGTGTCCTAAAGAATTTGAATTTATATTACCTACGTGGTCGCAGCCATGTCTTATTCTGGGTCAGAACCGTTTTCTCGTATCAAGCTAGGCACCATTAGCTAGAAGTGAAACACTAGCCAATGCGCTCCACAAAGACATAGAAATTTTCAGTGATGTGCTGTGTATTTTGTTTTTAAAATTCATTGTATAACAATATTTAGGTTTTTTTTCTATTTTTTTCTTTCTTTATTGTGAGGGTAATATAATATTATATATATATTTGCCATACAAGTATGTATTTTACCACGTTTTTATTAGCTCATATTCTTGTTTGTCCAGTACACATTTTTTCTTGTGTGTCCAGTGCTAGCAACTAAATTAATAATATATAGGTACGTGGGTTACTATGGAAATTAATATAAAATGTCAAAATGACATTTCAGTATTCTATATTTATTCAGTATTTCTATCAAGTACAAAAAAAAGTATTTATTAATACATAGAATTGTCAAGTTTATATGATTCAACAGAAAATTTAAAAACGTTGTATATAAAAAGTTATTTTTATCTTGTAATTATTTATTTAACTTTGTTTGATGAAAACCACCTTTTATTGTTCAGTTATAAAATGTCCTGAATTTTGAGTCGACGGTGTTTTCTTTTTTTTTTAAATAAACCCTCGTAAATTTTAATAATATACAGCGTTGATCTTCATGCAACTCAATCTATTGATTCAATGAGTAAAGATATCTTTTGACTTACAAACTTTTTGATTAGTGATAGGAAGTTAGTGTTTTTTTGAAATTTTATATATAACCTATTGAGATTTTGGTGTTAATACTAGCAGAGATTACTCGAGTCGTGAGTTTATATTAAATTTGACATTATTAAGTTAGCTTTTAAGCCAGTAAAGTCGGTAGTAAATTTCCATATTACCCACCCGGAGGTGTTAACAACCGCATTTCTATGGAGCGAAACTAGCGACGACAATGACATGCTTTGCGACAGGGCGGAATTTAATGATTTTAATAAGAAACTATGCCAGGGTATCCTGTCTCATGTTTTAATGATCGCCGGAGTGCGTGGAGAGTATCAGCATTGATTACACCTTACTTTATGTGGCAAGTTATAATGGAAAGTTTTGTTAGTAGGTACGTTGTTTTGAAAGATAATACACGAAACCTCGTTCAGAGTGAGACAAAACTTAGGATGTAATACAAAATTTTGTACATGGATAATTCGATTGTACCACACATTAATCAAAGAATTTTGACTATAAATAGAAGGAGAAAATGTTTGAGACTTTCACTGTTGTTTGTTATCGTTCTTCCTGCTTTTTTTGACGTTTCTGGCTTGTTGCAGAGACAATTATTCTCAACAGATAATATGTTGATGAAGTGTATTGTGCTAACTATGTTAAAAGGGTTACGATTAGTTGAGAGCGAACGTTGCTCGATCATCTTTGAAAGAAAAATTCTCCGCCGTATATATGGACCGATCAGGGACAGTACCAACTGGAGGAGAAGATATAATGCTGAGCTCTACGGGTTGTACGAAGATTGCAGCGCAGTTCAATCAATTAAGATTGGGAGACTGTGATGGCTAGGTCTTGTACACTGTATGAATGACAATGAACCGGCAAAGAGAGTGATGTCCAGCAATCCAATAGGGCGTAGAAGAGGCAGGCCAAAGATTCGCTGGTTGGATGGAGCTGCCAGTGACTGCCGTATTCTGGAGGTACCGAATTGGAAAGCGGCCACACTGGATAGGGACAGGTGGAGGAAGCTGTTGGAGGAGGCCAGGACCCACACCGAATTGTCGCGCCCCTGATGATGATGATGATGAACGTTGTTTGAAGTAAAATAGTGTGATATGTCAGTTGTGACCACCAGCGCATCTATTCTGTACACAAGACTGCTTTCGGCCATTATGGCAGCTATCTAGGGTAGATTTGTATCGAAGTATTAGGACTTATTGTAACAATTAAAATTACAAGTCGATGACTTTGAGCTACTTTATAAGCTGCTAGTAAGCGACTTTAAAAGCGGGCGAGTCAGCTAGTGCAATTGTGATGATGACACACAAAACTTTCCACTCGCTTATAACAAGCTAGTGAGTTGAAACCGTAATTTTTGATACTATTTGACAGGACGTATTGAGTAGTTCGTTTTTTTACCGGCAGGTTCACCACTATCGCTCTACTGCGCAGACGTAGATCAGCCCACACGCCAGCGAGTAGCGAGTAAAGTAGCCCGGCTTTCAATTTTTCTCGGTAGATTGTTTGCAATCTGCTTGTTAACTAGTTCGATGATGACACTGGGCGAGTTTACAAGCAGATTGTAAATTCGCTGGCTTGTAGCTTATAAAGTAGCCCAATGTCATCGACGCTTAAGTTAGCCGTTTAAACAGTCAAAACTGTCTATCTCGCTCTAAAATTTAGCATAGCCAAGAGAGGTGATGTTACAACACAGCACTTATTGTAACAATTATTACAACTAACTTATTGTTATTGTCACAATAAGTGCTATTACTTCGATAAAAACATACCCTAGATAGCTGCCGTAGCGGCCGAAAGCAGTCTTGTGTATAGGATAGATGCGCAGAGATACCAGATGAAATATTGGATTTTGCTGAAAGTGTCGAAAGCCATGACGTTTTTAACCATAGCCCATCATCTAATATATACTATTTTCAGGGTTTATTTGAATTTAGAACCACCTTTACCAATCGTAAGAAAATTCCCTTATTTTGATATACGATATTTCGGTAATGCCATTTAAACTTATTTAGCAAACGCGTGAAGCATGAATAAGTTAAAACATCATTAACAACAACATCGCTCAACCATTATGATTTTATTATTCACATATTTTTTACGTTCATGATGATCACTTAATCGAGTGCAGCTATAAATAGTTTTACACAAATTTTAAAAGATTTGCTAATAATCTTATAATAAGTGTACTTACTATTAATTGCCCATCGTGACAGATTATCTCTTTATACGCCCTGCAATTTATGCAAATAAATGTCATAGCAGTATTGTGAAGTTTTTTGCAAAGGAATCTTCAATGCTAAGTCATTTATAGCTAACTTACTAAGTATACCAGTAGGCCTTTTCTCTCTCCAATTTAATACATTTAGGCTCTATTTCTTCAGAAAAAGGGTTTCAATATATTATTTGTTCCTAATACACCATTATTTCTTTTATTCAATAAATAATTCACAAGATTTGAGAATGTAACATTCTGTAATATATTGAACATACATAACATGGAAATACCTCAGATATACCTATACATGCTAAAAAAATCACATTTGATAAAAAATACGACGCCCCACGGGATTTGAACCCGTATATCCAATTAAGCTACGAGCCTCCTACTTAATTACGATAATTTTAAATAGTAAGTTCTACATGAAATGCTTTCTTTATTATAAATACACTTTATAATTTTACTTTTACTTTACTTTTTACTATTGGATTATAATATTATATATTCGTACATTTATGCTGTTAAGGCTAGGGCATGGTGAGTTCAATAAATAAATAATTGGGTGTAGAATGGTTTATATCGAGGCCGTGGTACTAAATACATGATAGTACTAGTTATTGCTTAACTTCCAATACAATGTGGTACGCTGTTCGCAGTAAATGCACATTTTCGATTGCATATTTTGCTCATATTACCTTATTGCAATATTAACCAATCATCATTTTCGACTCACAGTTTACCATATTGCATTTAAAGTAGAAGCAATAAGATCGACAGTCACACAGTTTCTTGCCGCGGCTTGAATGTAGTGGACCTTGGTTATTATGATACAGAGGACATGTCGTTTTTTTTCTCCTTATGTTGAATATCTAAAAATAAATTGATGGGGATGTTTCCATATATCGATTTAAGTTGACCAATAGTTGCAATGGGTGGCCGCTACAGATATATATTATGTAGATGGCATGAGAAGTGACCAGTCATGTGTGCTACTTATGCATACAGGTATGTCGTCCCTACATACGTCCTTCGTGTGTGGTACTGTAGCCTGTAGTTCAAATTTTACACGGTCATCTGCCCTCACTCATCAGCTATTGACTTATAAGTTCGTCCTCTGTTACTTTATACGCTCAGTGGCTATGTGCATCAGTTGTATTGTGACTAGTTGTAAATTTAGTAGACTGTATGGATGTGTCGGGTATGAGCGATAGAAGATGTTGTCTTTGTCTATAAACGATGAGAATTCCACCATGTGTACTAGAATTTTGACGTCTTTTGAGAAAACTAACTGTAGCTACACTGTGCGTAATCGTAAACGCGCCAAAATAACTGAATTTTGAATTACTCTATTGATTTCCGGTTCCGGTTAGAGTACGTACTTTTTGGGTTGACCGTTTGCACCAGTATATTATACTTGTTGACTGTAGGTACAATTGTACACTGTATTTGTGAAAAGATTCTTATGGTAATACCATTAAAGTAAGAAGGATGTTTGATAATATATAGATTTGGCGCAAACTGTCCTATACATAATAATATGTTAAACGACCCATAAATTAAAAAAACCTCAGATTTAAACATATGAAACACCAGTATCTTGTTTTGTTATTCAATTATGTCTTTTAAATGGTAATATTATATAAGGCTAGATGAAATTTTTCGATCGTATGGACGACTAAGTATGTTATATAGATATTTTAAATATATGTATTTCTGTTGGAACTTTCGCGAGAAGCTTTAGACTAGACTTACACTAGAAACTTTCTACCTCTGATATATTTTACGCGCTCTGCTATTGCATAGTATCTTCGAGGGTCTACGTGAACATGGCTATAAGGATGCTGTACGAAGAGCTCTAACAAGTAATCGACGAAAACAAAAGGTGTTCGCGCGCCTTTTCTGTTTTATTTCTTCGCGTTGTTGTCAAAAGTTTTTCTCTGAAAACTGGATCAGACCCTTCTTTCCCTTTTTCCAAATTTATTATTTTGTTTCTTGGATTTCTGTATTCATTCTAGCATACTTCACAAAAGTCTGTGGATTACATTAAAATAAAAAGTACGTAACGATTTGTTTTAAAGTATATTGTAGCTACTTGACCAATAATGGAAGGTACAACATTTATTAATCAAAACCTCATTATCAAAGTAGGCAGGCGAAGTTTAGCATACTTGTAGATCAATAATATGTACCTGCCTACGCAATTAATTGCATGGTTTATAGGATGGGATATGCAACAGTTTCTCAAACGTCCCCATTTTATTGAATTACAAGAAAATGTAATTAACGGGATGTTATTTTTATAAAAGCGCTACTTACGTATTTGGCATCTAATAACCATAAAAAACTTGATTACAGTGTAGGGATGTTTGATTATTTTAAAAAGATCTACTCAATTAACAGATAATTGATTTTATAACAAATTAAAAGCAAAAGATCGATTTTATTCAGAGAAAAGATTTTAAATTTCTAGTCTTTCAGAGAAACTGTGTTATTTTACGCGTTTGCATTCATATGCATATCAGTACACTACAATTTGTTATCTCTTGAAAATGGTCTCTGTATCATTAAAAAGTAAAAAGTACACGAGGTGACTACTTACAAACATGTATTAATTATGATACGAATGTTTTAATGATAGAAACTACTTAGTAAGAAGGAAACAATAAATTGATTTAAGTAACAGGTAGAGTGTTTTCTCTGTGATTAATTACGTATTTAGTAAGTTTGAAATCACTCACGTATTATCTAAAAGATTTGATCAGTCTTTAACAGTGGCTCTGGTGGAAGCAGACAATATAAACTTTACAATAAACGGTTTTATTATGTTCCTGCACATTATAGAGTAACAGCCCAGTCATAGATCAAGCGTAATAAATCGACATACATAAGTGTGTATTTGTGTTTATAGGCTGGTCGTAAAATTTTATTTGCCTGTTTTTTCGCGTATCGATCTTCGTTTACCTAGCCGGCGCCTAAGGGAATTGGCGTTCATCGACAACTGTTGTAAAAATTGTAATAATAATTATATTGTCAATTATCTTCATCATAGATTGACCAACAACCCATGAAGTATCTTAGCCTCCTCCTATAGCTTCTTTCATCTGCCTATATCATGCCCCCCCCCCACATCCTGAAGCAGACCCCCCCATATGTGGGGACCATGCCATGTATTATGAGCCAAGTATTCTACAGACGTCAGCCGATCTAGCTTGGGCCTGCTTACTAGCTTACGGCTTTCGACCGTTTGGTCTGGTAGACAGGATTCCTCTCGGCGGCTGAGCACTGTTCATTCTTGTGACATGGACCACCCATCAGTGTTCACTGATAATGAATTAAAATTACACCTTCTTATACATATACGAGATGATGTATAATAATATCATATTTATATCACGTGAAGGTAGGTATATCTTTCTAGACGAGAGTTTATCATTATCGTAAATCGGGGTTACTCCACTGTTAGATGAAGGCCCTACCTCCACTCTTCTTGACCCCTAGTTCTTTGTTGCCACGTATAATAATATAGACATATTATTGCTATGAATACACCTATCCAGCGTACTTTAGGGCGTCCTTGTGGTCGATCTACTGTATGATGGTATTTTAACACTAAATGCTCACCATTTACAATTTTACACCGTCAAACTTTTTCAGGCACATTATTCATTTTATCCATAAGCGCCTTCATAATATTACCTGGTATATTGTTAATTGAAGCATACCTGTTTGTTATTAAGTTATATAGATTGAAAACTTACTCTATTTTATTTTATTTATTATCGTTAGTTTTTAATATTGGATTACAGTGTAAGAATTTGATAGATTTTAAATTATTGATACAAAAATGTCACAGTGCAATGGGAGATAAGAGCTTTGAAAAAACTTGTCACAGTCAAACTGTAAGCTTTCTTACAGTCACTGTGTTACGCCTGAGCTTTGGTGAAAGGATATTATGATGTTATTATATCAGCAGCTACAGACGCTAGTGGCGTATTCAAGAGTGTTATGTTTGATTCATATCGTTGTCTATACTGGCTGAATATTTTTTTACTTTTAAATCCTTAGTACATATTTCAAATTCAATATTTTTCTCAGGTATAAATTAACTTTTTTGATTTACAACACGAGAGTCTTGGACTCTTCCAGCCATTAACCTTAAATTTAGTTCAGGGTGCTGCCGGAGATTAATGTTGAAACTTTGAAAAGGATACGTTCAAAAGTTTCGTGTTCATATTCTCAGCACGTTGTTGTGCAGAGTAGACGTTGGTATAGTATGTACCTACTTGTACTCTTTAAGTTTAGGTGCGAGTAAATTTTAGAAAATTCATAGTAATTATTAAATTTGTCAGCACTGAAATTTATCGATCATGACTTAGTTTTGTGAAACTGAGATAAGTTTCTTTATTTTTGTTTTCTAGATTATTTATGTTTTTTTAATTTATAAAATATATTTTGGTCCAGCTTTGTGGCGAGGAATTTCAAGATACAAACCACAGCCTCTGAAAATTTATTCTCATTTTTTTGATGTTTCAAAACATTGTCTCGTAGATATCCTGAGATAACTGTAGATTTATAATTAACTATTTCTTTTAAATTATAATTATAAATTATTAGCATGTTCAAGTAAGTTACATCATAAAAAATATTGGAGAAATCCACGGCGTCGCTTAGTAATTAAAGTAATAGGTATCTACTTTGATTTAATAAAAACAAAAACCGATTGCCAAAGTAGCTTGATTTAGAAGAACGCTGATGAGTAGGTATTAAAAAGACCAATAGTTAAAATTTGTCGCAATTAGTACGTCACCTTGTAGCATAGAGGTAAATGCGATGGACGGGGCGTAAACCCAGGAGATGCAGGGTTTGATTCCCTGCCGGGGTGGCTTACTTTTTTCAAAAAGATTTTTTCTATTGGTTATAATATATTTTCTCAGAAAGTGTTTTTCAAAATTATGTATGTTCAACTGAAGATTTGTTTAAATAAACTATTGATATCTTATTGGTTGTTAGTCCCTATCTCAAGCTGCGTGTATTGCTCTATTCATAGCTGAACCGATATTTTTGTAGATTGTCAGTTATTATCATTAAATTTTCAGATGGCTTTAGCATATCAGCTCACATAAAAATCGGTTTCAGGTTTTAATTTCAATTGATAATCGCCCCATATCAGATTCTAGATATATATATATATATATGCCTGTATAGTTCATTTGCAAATCGAAATTGTCTGGCAGGAAGCCATCAATGATTGTTAATTGACACCATTTGATGATCGCGTTGTAATTATATATGACAATCTCAATTTGCAAATTAATCAGGGAACGTGCAGGTAATATCAATTAATTATAACGGTATTTTACAGTTCACTTATTTATATTGATAGGTATGGGTTCACGTAGGGTGTTGATTTATACTTTTCCATTTATTAAAAACACGCATTCAGGGACATTAAGTATGACGTTAGTATATTTCGCTTGACAAGTAACAATTAATTATTAACAACATTTGTAAACGCACACTTTGGCGCGAAAAGGTGTAACATTGTATTTAGAGGCGACGTTCAAGGCTCGGGGGTAGGTTACCGACTGACCGTTACTCTCGATCCTTCGTCCGCCCAGAAACAGATAACGGTAACTTTCTTTTTGTTTGTTTCGTTGTGCATCCTGGTCTAGCCTTGACTCATTACAGTTACAATAATATCATTATATTCCCAACTCTGTCGAATGGAAGATTTTTGATGGGGGATTTAGGCATTATGATATTTGGTATCAATATTTATTTTTAATCAATAACGAAAATGCTTTTTTATAAAGCTTGTAATGCTCATAACCTCAGGTGTAGTCAATAACATAGCACAAGAAACAAAACCGACGAAAGACAGCGTGTATATATAATCTTTGGGTTGTTAAAACCTCCGATATGACAATTTAGGCACCATGTTCGGTTTGTAAAACTGTCAATGTTCTATAATTTACCACAAAAATAATATAAAATAAAAAAATAACCCTCCTCTGTGACATGTTTTATTTTAATAATACCTTCAATGTTTCACATCGGAGATATTATAAACATTCGTTGATGAAAACCCCTATACTTGTTATTTATATACTTGAGTTATTTAGACTTAAAAAAAAACTACCTTTGTTTGTGTACTTTATAAGTATAGTATTTTTTTGTTTCTTCTGTAATTATTCAATCATGTCATTACTAGGTTTTAACAAGCTCAATGACGATAAACAGTGATATCCCATAGCTTAAAAAGGTGCTTTTGCTCGAGTATAATATGTATAGTGTAAACCATTCAAGATTTTATCACAGTTTTCACGCAGCGTATTTCCGTTCGGATTTTATATTACTACAGTGAGATTTCTTTTCAAAGTTAAGATATTTCCACGCTAATAAACCCCACGTTTATTATTTCGTTTGGAAATACAAACATCTTCGAAACATGTTTTTCTCATACTACCCCGTGTTTAGTTTGAATTGAATATTCTATTGCTGCCATAACATTTACTGTAGGTTGAATATAGATTCATCAATCATCCGATCGGAACCGGCTTTATAAGGCCGAAACACACTAATCAATTATTGCCGGCCTACAAAAGGTTTACGACTTCTCCTCTGTGGATGACATACACTTTCCACTTAGAAAATTGATACCGAATCACCCTTAAATCCGATGGGAGAATCAACTTATTTACAATTGAGAGTCGTATAGCTAAATAATATATATTTTATCGTATTTATTTACTCGTAAAACGAAAAATAAAATATTGCTCAACTATACACACGTGACCAACACTTAGGAATTGGAATTGAGCAGGTACGTAAGTATGTACCGTAATATTTTACTAGTTATTAGATATAAACTTAGGGATGGCTTCACATCACATAATATTGACGGGGAATTGATGCACAAATAGCCCTTAAATTGGTATCACTGGGTGTAATGAAAGAAATTAGAATGTTATTATATTATATATGTGAAATATTGTAATCTACAGTAATTCCCAACTTTTTATATTTCGTGGAAACATGGAGATTTTATGGCACTTTCAAAGCATTAGCTTGAACATTCCTTAAACGTTGTAGATAATCTATTTATATAATTTTGACGCCTTATTATCCTTTATATTTATTTTAAACATTTGATGACTGCTTAAAGTATTTTTATTACATAACATAGTATTCTTTTAAACCTCTCGATCTAATGTTTTAGGATATAGTTATATTTCAGTACATCCATGTGCAGTGGTGTTAAGATTTTTTAGATTTATTAATTTTTAAACGCATTTATAAAACCAATAGTAAAATTTATGTTGACATTATTATAGTGAAATATTTACGATAAAAAATTATATTCATAATCTATGTGATCTCTGTGATCTCTGTGATAAAAAATAGCAAAATTATCACATTTGATAATTCTATATATACCGATTATAAGCTATGTCTTTGGCCATTCAAATGTGATAAAACATCATACGAATATATAAACATTCACATAATCAACCATCAAGAGTTATATTATTTATTCGTAATCCTCCTTTATCTGCCGCTTTCTTAGAATGTTTTACCCTAAGTTACGCATGACCTGCTTACCGGTATGTCAAATCAATACAAATGTGAATTTCTCAATTTTTTTTCCATCATAATTAAAGCTGTTCTCTATTATTAAAAAATCTCTCCTAAGTAGAATTTCTTCTAATTCAGAAATAGCTATGGTAAGATTTATTTAAACCAAAACAAGCTCAACTATTCAAATATGCACTCTATTGGTTTAATGCAGATCACGTTAAATCGTACCTTTAGCATAAGATTTATATACCTTTTGAGTGAGTTTTTCCGAATTTTCGCGGAGCCTTAACGTCACGATGAGTGTAGTTGTAGAAGATTGCAATATTATATTTCTGTTCCATGCTATGGAAAGTGAATTCAATATATATTTTTAAAATAGAGTTATTATTTCGCCAACCAGTAGAGTTATAATATTTTTTAAATTAAAATTTAAATGAATTTGATCTTCACTCGTATAGCTTTGATTTATCCATGCCAAAATCAATGCGACAAACAGCTGAAAGATAAAATCTCCCGGAAGTATCGAATGTGTAAATATTATAAAAGACTATGATATTCTTTACACGATTCAACATGGATTTGTTTTATTTTTTTCTTATAAGAGAGCTTATTTTTGGCGCTAAAAATTATCATTTTTCATCCGTTTGCAGATTTCCGCGTCTAGTGGAGATGCCAACGTAAGGAAAAAATATTTTCGCCAACGGTAAGACAGAATAGATTCTAGAATCAGTTGTATTGTGATAAAAAACCAAGCCAAGCAAAAAATAAATCAAGAAGGCAAGCACGAGGGTAGGCGAAAACAAGTATTTTTTTATTCGGAAGCATTTTGTACAATGAGATAATTGAGACTCGTGAATTTCTGTAGAGAAGTATCTATCTAATTTATTGCGTTTCAATTGTGATTGTAAAAAATGTACCTCCATTGAGACGAGTTATTTAAAGAACTGATTTTTTTATATGGTAAGAATAATAAGCTTATTCTATATATTCCAATGGTATTAATAAAAAAATAATAGTTGTTTTTCATCATCATCATAGACATGATATCTGCGGTGGACTCCAGCATCCTCCAACAACTTTTCCCACGTATTTAAACCGAAAAAGACCGCGCAACACCTCAATAAATTATAATAACATAATAAATTTTCATATATTATTCTGTTTTCCTGTTAATTGTCATTCATACAATGCATATAGCATGGTTGAATCTTATATGATTGAATTGAATTGCAATATTCTTATATACAAATAACTCAGTAGTGTACTTTATCCTATAATTGTTGCCGTATCAGATTAACACATATACACGACGGAAAGATTTTCTCCGAAAAGAGAGTTTGTCGTGGGGCTAAAAAGCAGACTAAGATTACTAAGTAGTCATGTGTTTACGGAATTTGAAAATGATCTAAATTACGTATGTAAAAAATACATTTGTGTCAGTAGCTTTACGGTTAGACTCGCTCGGGAATCTAAATAGTTATATTTGAATCCAATCAATTTAAAATTAACTAATTAATTACATGATTCAATATTATTTGATAAAATAGTTAAGCTAAAAGTTATTGTCATAACTACAAATTAGATTATATTAGATTTTATAGAATATTGTCAAACAGACTTGACATAAATTGTATTATTAGAAAATACTAAAGAAAACTATTATGTTAGGTTGTAAAATAATACAATATATTATAGTCTGTTGATATATTAGCCAATCGTATTAATTTTTGATGGATGTACATTATTTTAAATAATACATAATATATCGAGTTTTACAAATATTTCGTAACATGTTATATTAATTTTACAATGTTACTCATTGTTATTTGTATTATTATTCTATATAATATTATGTGAATTCTCTTTTTAATGATATGGTATAATATTTATCTGTGCTAATAATTATTGATGTTTTTAATTAATATAAGTCTACTCTATAATATAAAAAAATAGCTAACATCTGCAACGTTTTTCTGTTATTATTTTAACTTCGTATCAACTAAGCCTAATTCCAGCAGACATAAAGATATGTTATATTAATACGAGTACAGTGACACTACATTTTATAAAAAAATGGGTTGGTAATGGTTTTTTAAATAAAGGGTCTCCATACGACGTTAATAATGGTTTTACTGATTTGACACCTTCAACGGTTTCCAATTACAAATGTAAAACAAACATGGGTGTTAAACAAGTGCGTAGAAACAGGATAGAAGGGATTCTGGTAGGGGACGGAATTACACTAGTTAAAATATAATATTGTACTCAAATTAAATGATTCTCAATCCGGCTCGGTTTCGTTTATTTATAACGATCGGTTGCTTTGTCTGAACCAAAACGCCACCTTGTATAATAAAATAACACTTTTATTTGTATTGTCGTTAAAATTAAGTTTGTTAGTAACGTGTATATCAACGAATGTTGTAAGCTGGCCATTTTAATAACGATTTGAACTAGAGAAACGAATAAAAATGGCGCCCAATGACTCTTTCTCAAGTTAAATGAATTGAAAACGCTACAGCGGAACCGGGTCAAGAAGTATTTTCCATTTTCTCCGTCTCTTGCACAAAGGTGAGCATAGACGGTCAATATATGGTACGCGAATTGTATATTATGACATGTCAAAAAGGTGTATTTGTAATACGATAATATTAAATGTTTATTATATTACATATTATGTACTGTATGACTATTACTTTTCAAATGAAAGCGTTTTATACATTAAGTTTGAGTTAAAAGAATGTCTATATTATATCACAATAATTATGGATTAAGTCCATCAAAATGGTTCTTAAGATATTTGGACTCAAAGTTCTCCTTTCGTAAAATTCAGGAATGTTTTCACTGTATATACTCACCATATCTTGATAGTACATGGATCAAAAACATAAAGTAAATTCAGGCTTTATTAATATTAGCAAATTAATTTTAGCAAATACCTCTTTATACTGCTGAAGGAACTGTCGAAATGGAGTTGATTCACATTCAATTTGATGTCTTATTAATACTAGTATTGTCATTTATGCGGAAAATTGTAGAGCTACGATTGTGATATTAACACACAATATAGAAATCTGTTTTATCTAGCCACTGAAATTTAAAAATCGAATTTTATGAAAATTGGATTTGATTCATAATTATTGTGAGCCACCCAAATGTGTATTGACGGAAAGAGTTTATGATGAAATTGTTCGCTCGATCAAACCGGCATAGAGCGCATTTGGCCTTCAATATTATAAATCTGCCACTATTTAAAGCATTGTGTTCGACCAATTTGTGGTGATATTTTTACAGTACTTCAATGCTACCAAGTCATAGAATAAAAAAATCTATGGCTAACAATTATTTCTTCTTCGACCATGTCCGATCCTAATAGGGTCATATGGGCTTCCACAGAGTTTGTATTAACAGATTTTGTTTTTTACGAGAAATGGATGTCAGCCACTTGCTCAACCTATTAGATCCATATTCTGGCTCATACACAAATTGAAAAACAATATGTGTACTTGCCAGACCCAGGATTTGAACCTGAGATCCACGATGCCAACGGCCAACACTTAAGCCGCGCGGCCATCAATAAAAACTTTATTTCGGCGCACGTAATAGGCGATTGGTAACGTGTCCACTTTTTCGTCGTGACACGGGTTCGAATAGGGTTACATGTGAATTGTACGTATAAAATTTCACAGTAGCACAGTTTGCCGTGAGCTTTCTTATCGGAAAGAGATGACCGTATACTATACGGTCATATCTATAGCACCGAGATGAAAAAATTAAGCGTTGTTCTGTATTTCAAATTTAATTACAAACCAATTTTCTACCGTCTTTTCCTTGTATTTTGGTAGTTTTATTACGTATTTTTTAAATGTTTTAGGTACAAGTCGGTGTACAGGAAGCCAGGCGAGAGCCGCGCCAACATTCATCGCCGATTTTGACAAAATTCATGAATTCAAGAATGAGAACCTAACCTATTATTTAGTTTTATTTAGACATGAATTTTATCTCAGTACTATACGACCCAAAGAGGCTGGACGATCTTTAATATACGACCATATATTTCCGATACGACATTTTACGGTGAAGTGTGTTACATCGGACTGCTTATGTACAAATTTTCGGACACGCTCGAATAGTGGGTATGGTACAGTTATGGATGTAAAAAAAGTATTTAGGTAAGTATACCTTTTCACCGATACTTTCTTTCGATATGACGTCTCTACGTACAGTGGGGTAGCTATATTATCTTGACCGTATGCAAAGCATTGAGGCCCAGTCGGACAGGGGTCCTAAATGTCAGACCGATAATTGTTAATGAAATTTATAATGTTATACCGTTCGCAAAAAACGAATTAGAAATAAATTGCACTATAATCTGAAAAAAAAGAAAAACGCTCTGTATTTCGATTTTAGGTGATTTCTTTTAGAAACAGTGAACTACTGCATGATTTTTGCTTAGGGGCCCAATATTTCTATAAATATATAACTGGTATGGTCAAATTAAAATACTGTTTTTCTAGGTGTGTTTTGTTTTATTTTTGATGGATCGAATTGTCGGTAGTGGTAAGATTGGTCAGTAGATCACTGTGCATGGAGGACACGTGCATGGAGGACACGTGCAGGCTCGTACAATGCTTCCCGGTAAATTCCTACCAGCAAGCTCTAACTGGCTTAGCGGATAGAAAATTTCAGTTAGTTGTATCCATAGATGTATTAAAAGTAGAGATAGGCAACGATTTGGCTTCCTCATACAACTGAATGAAGCATGCCGACAACAGCTGATAACTCACGAGAAATGGCGACGCGATAAAAAAAATGCAAGGCATCACGGAGGATTTACTTTTTTCTTTATAACGTACCCATATAATATGAATACGTGTATTAAATAAGGCTCTAAGTACCAAAAAGTAGTATTGCCTGTAGTTACAAAATACCGAGTCATTGCAGTAAAATTTCATGTAGCAGACCTTTTGAAAAATGTAGTTTTACAGTGTGAAGCAATCACGGCAGCTTCTATAATTTTAGGTAGTAAGAACTCGCAAGTGTCAACACACCATCGTCAGCTACTTTATATTGAATGCCGTTGAGCACTGCAATGCTACATACACCATTATAAATAAAACACGCCAACGGACTTACAACGTCGACAGGTTTAATTATTTTACTGTATTTTTTTGACTTGCTTGAGGCACTTAGACTATAGTTGAAGTTATTGGCGTTGGTATGTAGAACATTTTTCTATAAAAATGTCAGTTTTTATTAGTTTGGTACTTAGCGCCTTAATTAATACACGTATTCAATAATGTTAACGTACAAATTTTGCCGCAAATTAATTACCAACCTGTTTCACCATACTTTTTCACCATACTTGCCGGCTTCACCATTTTTTCATATACAATGCCGCCCCTAGGTTGTATCATAGATGATAATATATTATTTGAAGCTAGGGACGCGGACATCACGTTGACCAAGGTTCGTTTAGACCAAGAAAAGTTTAGGCGCATCTTTCGCATGGACACGATAAAAGAAGAATGTGTGCATGAACCCAATAAAATAATCGGACAAGATTTGGACAGACATTGAATTATAGAACCAATGAAAAAAAACTCTCTGAAATCGCTATCAATAATTGTTCTAACTAGAGAGCCAAAATTTTGATCCCGGGATTTTGGGATTAAAATTTGACGATCCCGGGATTGGCGTTTTTTGCGATAGTTTTTTATTTAAGTATACAAATTTCATTGATAAAATGGTCAAAAATGTCGAGTATAATTTAAATACTATTTAAAACATTTAATGCTAATATTGAAAATACATGGTATTTTTTTGATGTTCTTACGATTACGTAAGTCAACAAAAAATGGTTATTTAATATCATGGTGGGCATCCGGCGATTCCTTCTGTGACATGTGGAGGTAAATACACTTCACTAACATAATTGTGTACAAAATATACTTAATTGATTGATAATGTTTACTAATCCCGGGATTCATAGGTATCGAAAATTCGCACACCTCATACAAGACTATCTTAAGTCCAAAACGTAAGCAATGAGATAAATACACAGCAACATGAACAATTTGAATATATTGATTGTGCAAGAGAATTGTAACTCTAGGTGGCCTATAGGCGTAGGTATTTCAGTTACAATAGTCTAATCCTGCATTTTTATTCAAATTTTCTCATTTCGTTTTTTTCGTTTTTTTCGGTTAGGTACATGTTCAAATACGCGCGTTAACATGATCTTACTCCATATTTCAGTTATCGTTTGTCAATTTATGGCTAAGGCCGTATGTTGTAGCTTAACCACTGAGAAATACCAATATAAATGGTGTATTTCAAAAAAATACTACCTTATTCTTAGGTCAATAATTATTATAAAACAATCATTATTCGTAGGACGTTTTATCACATTTGAATGATCAAATACATAGCCTATAATCAGTATCTTTAGAATTATCTTCAAATTTGGTATTTGTGCCCATTTTTTGAAGAATTAAATGCCTAATTCTTGTCAAATTTGGGATCACAGAGATTATAAATATATTTTTTTATCGTAAATATTTCTATTATTTAAATAGTAAACAATTTTACTAATGGTTTTATAAATAAGTTTAAAAATTCATAAAATTTTGCCCTGAACGAAGCCCTGAATGAAGAACAATTTCTGATTCTGAGTAAAAATGTGTATAGTATATTACTTTTAACTGTTGAAACTTGAATACATTTTTCATACAAAATTGTTCCGTTATTTAATTTTTCTTCCAATTCTTAAACACAAACCATTGCAAGACTATCGTATGTTTTAAAAGTTAAAATATTACCATAAAACAAAGTATTTATTTAAAAAATATTTGTCAAATATCATAAATTCAACTACACCCGATTGAATGAGAAAAAAATTAAACATAATTTTAATAACTATGTGGACTTACGATAGTCTTGTACTAGGTGTGCAAATTGTCCGGGATCCCGTTTAAACCATGTTTAAGTTCACATAAATCCATATAGGTGTAGTTGAAAGTATATGGGGTCATATGTCGAGAAGTTGATGAATAATGTATTTATGTTATGTCAAAATATAGATGGTTGATTATAAGTCTCGTCAACAAAGGTTGTTTACGCGTTGCTGAAAATGGGTAGACGTTCGTTCCGAAAGATTAGTCCGACAAAACAGATAAAAGCAGTGAATTGTAGGATTTGTCATCTGTGGCGGAAGTAATACGCCAAAAGCAGGATAAATTCACGGCGTTTAGGATTTGTGGAATAGAAAAACATTGATTTTAACCGCTTTATTTTTCTCGATACCCGCGTGCTATTATTCAGATTTTATGTGTTTACATACTGTATTTTTTACCTCGCGAATTCATACGACAAACAAAACAAAAAAAAATCGGTGATCCTTTTGAGGCTAAAGGGAGTCGTAAATATTTATCTGTATACTATCCGCATAAAACAATGATTTTATGTAACTATATAAAATAATGCACGTAAACCTTAGTATATTATTATACTAAGCCAAGAATCCTTCGAATTTAAATTGAATGCATAAAATAAAAAAAAGTCAAGGAGATGCTTGTGATTGGTCCTAAAAAAGTATAATATTATTTGGTAATACTTGACGCCATTTATAATGATGTTAATTATATAATTTTGATTAATTGAAAAACAAATTAACCTTCCATTGACGGAATTTGGAACAACTCGGATAATGCAGTTTTTTTTTTAAGAATTATTAAACCATGTCCTTGCTTTTTCTTACAAGGTGGTTGTTAGTAATTTTGAACAATCACAAATCACATCCAGGCTTTGAGAAAAACACAAATATTTTTTGTCATGACCGGGAATCGAACCCAGAACTCTCGGGTGGAAGGCCAGCGCCTTACCCACTGCACCACGAGAGCCGCCTCGGATAATGCAGTTGTTAGGATTAATTAGCTTGACAATATACCGATTGGTAGTAACGTTCACATGAACCGTGAAAGAATGTAATTTTGGATCCCATTTGGTCAATATTTTATCTAGAAATTTTTTTATCTAGTTTTTTTTAAATTATCAATTTTTATGTGGACAATATAATTAATAATGAACATTCAGTGGACAATTAGATGGTTTTTTAGTTGAACTGTGCATGTGCGGAGTGCACAACCATCCTCCAGAAATCTCTATTCCAAGCTCTTTGTCTCTCTCCGGTCGGTCACACCCAGCCTTTCTGCGTACCTTTTGACGTTATCCGTTCATCTCTTTCGGGGGTAAGTATAGGGGGTTTCCTGATAAACTTTATTGATACCTCTAGACCCATCGCATCTAGCAACCTAACCGGCGCAACTACTGGACCGGACCGGATAATTAAATTAATTACGTATAAAAAATAATACTTACTTTTGGAAAAGTTTACTCTAGGCTACTCTTTCAAAACAAAGAAGAAAATTCTTATATTATTATGACTCATTTTCGATTCCGTGACAGGTGAATCGATAGAATGCAATAATTTATCCGTTTTATTGAATAAAAATACGAGCGCAATGTTTCGTTATGACATTTAAAAACAATGCAGAGCGTACTACCTATTGCGATTGGCCTACATTTCGCTGTGCCCACTTCATACCCGTTTATGTAAATTTTAAACTGACATGCTTTTCTTTCTCCACTACAGACGGGGCTGGTGTGTATGTATGCTTTCAAGGGATGCCACAGGGTATCTTTTACTCTAAACTCCTAATTGAAACATTTTAAATAAAATAAAGACATTCATAGAATACTTTAGTAATTCATTTTATGTGAATTTTTGAACATTTATTTTGATCTATTTCGTATTTGGGTTGTGGTCC
Source organism: Rhyacophila brunnea (assembly GCF_057557595.1). Classification (NCBI taxonomy): domain Eukaryota; kingdom Metazoa; phylum Arthropoda; class Insecta; order Trichoptera; family Rhyacophilidae; genus Rhyacophila; species Rhyacophila brunnea. Next base: position 3,116,889 of record NW_028232859.1, read on the forward strand.
TGAAAACTGAAAATCCAAGATACATAATCCCGAAAGTAAAATAAAATCGGTGTGTGTACTTACGTACGCGCGTTAGAAGTTATACTTCTTCGGCGTAACAAAACAAAATAAGCTGTTACCTGAGTCTATTACAGTAGATTAGGTTGATGAAAACGTACGCGATTCACTATTCCATACAGACGTTATAATCGATTCAGAAGTGCCCATGATGAATTAATAAAAAATCAAATTTTATTATATTTTTTGGATTATTTACCAACTCAACATTCACAAAATTTATTTATTTATTGATATATAATTTTACTCATAAATAATACTTACATAAAATAATATAAACTCAAATCTCGATTCACAATCTTTACAATGAAAAATAAACATACACTCCAATATAAATAAAGTTTTATGAATATAAATTAACAGTGTAGATTGTTAGTCTCCAGAAATTTGTTTATAAACATGTATATTTACTATGACACAATATTAGTTTTGTTTACAACACGTGCTCTTTACTTGCTTGTATTGAACGACTAACTAAATGACACTATGCGCATGCGTATGTACCTTTGAGACCGAAATGAATATAATCATTTTAATAAATTATGTGTTACATCGGCGCGAGCAACTTCGTCACACGCCAAAAATACACTCTGATCTGTTTTCCCAAACGCGCCAAAAGAAGTATGACTTCAAAAATACAGGATTATATAATATACCTCATGAATTATCAATTGCAAACATGTTGTATATTTCAGGGCTGTGTCATGATCTTGAATGCTTAAATTCCGAAAGCTATAATGTCAAAATATAATAAAAAATATTTATTAATCTTATTGACTTTACTAGTATAGCAAAAAAATGATAAGTGAATTGGGGCCAATCGGTCAAATCGTGCTGACATCTGGCCCGACCAACTGTTCAATTAGAGCAATTCAATTTAATTTAGAATAGGTACTCTTAAGCAAACATAATAGCCCGTTTATACGTGCACGAATTCACTGCTGACAGTCAGTATTATCGCGGCCATATCAAAAATACGTATTACCGTGCAAATTGTAAGATTGCATTCATGGATCGAAAAAGTTCAGCGGCTTCTGAATTTTCACGAAAGTAGCAATACTCACAATATTCACAATACAATGGCAAGAACGTATCTTGCTTACGCTTGAAGAATGAGATTTGTGATACAGTCAGCTGTTTTGTTTGTAAACAGTTATAATCGTGATAGTTTTATTCACACACTATTGGTGCCAGTAAATCCATACATGTGTATATGCGCTATAAGTTTATGTCTGAATATTTATTTTAATTAAATTTGAAGGATTTATGGAGTTCATAATTTTTTTTCATTAGCATGTTGGTTAATCCGTGAAAAAAAAAACAACAAAAGTTAAATAGCATATAATATGCAATAGGACATAATCACAATATTCCCTATATTATCCACATTATGCACACCGAAGGTAATTCCTGCTAAAAGTAAACAGAACATATTATTAGCATATCTGCTGACTGTGAACTCAAACATCGTGTGTAAACCCTCACTCTGCATTACCTTGAACGGGCAGCTTGTATGTACTCGAAGCAAAATCGATACTCGTTAATATTTAAACGACAGGACCTTCTACTAACAAAAGCTACTGAAGGTGAGCTTAAAGCTCTCCACTCCTACAGACTACCGTTTTTACGAGCCTCTCCAAAAATTCTTTAAAAGAAACTTTCTTCGAAGCTTAATTTAAAAGTGAGCCTCGAATAGAAAGAAAAGTGAATAAGCTCCCGAACGATTACAAACAGTTTATAAATTTAAATCAATTTGGTTGTTAGTTTAAATTTATTCACTTCTAGAAAGCTATTTTTACTACTATTTACTTAAGTTACTTTTGTTATTCATTAACTTTTATAATATTGAATTTTCGATGATTGAGTCACTGTGGAAAAAAATGCAAAATCAGAAAACCCTATTATGATCTTTATAACTTTTGTGTATTTAAAATTACAAGGCTATGATATGCGCTGTATGCATGATATTATTATGTTAATAAGCGTGTGATGTGAGATTGATCGGGGGAAATTTTGTGACCATGTATATTTCCCGAGAAAATCTCAATCTCGAGATTCGGGATTTCCAGAAAAGAATTCTCGAGAGTAAATTCTTGAGATATCGAGAAAATTTAAAAAAAAATGTAAAAATCTTAAAATCAGTGGAAAAAAACAGACCAATTTCAAAAAAATATGTTTTCTTTTATTTCAATAAGAAGACAAAAAAATAGAAGTAGGAAAACATAAATAACACATTATTTATTAAAATAGAATTTCAAAAAAACACAGACTGTCGCGTACGCTTTTGAGACACAAATTCCCTGATGTTGGAAAATTTCGATCATTTTGAGTCAAGTTTTGAGTTAAGTTGGCTTAATTGTGTTAAATGCTCCGATCAGTCTTTGAACATTTTGTATTTTCTGTCTACTTTTTTCATATACATTTAGTTCGTAATCATTTATCTATGTATAGAACTAAAATCACATGATCGCACACTCGCACACACTCGAACTCAAATTTTGCTAATTTATTTCAAATTAAAAAAAATCGTTTTTCAATTAATATTTGTTGTTATACAATACAAGTTAAATAATATAATACAAGTTGTATATTGCTAAAGGTAAGCTTTGAGAGTGCTGATAAAATAAAACAGTGCAGCCAAATAAATTATGTATAAAGAAAACTACTATACTTTTGTGTGCATAATTCGAACATAGGCATTGAAATTAAAATATACGATATCAAAGTAAAACATGGTTACCGTGATACCATCTCTCACACAAGTAATTTGATTTTAGTGAAACATTTTAAAATAACAGAATAAAAAAAATATTAAAATCATTTTAATGGAGTTCTCCCACGTAAACGTTGGTTTAATTAATAATATTCTACTGTTCTATCATATAATGTAGATATATTATATAATAATATGCTGTTGAATCTTTGTGAGGCAGTGGCTTTCAAACTTCTTGTTTTTCGGTTATCGTTGTTTAACGGCGCCTTTTGCGTATAAAGATTCTTTTATGGCGCCCTAAAAATGTATGTTCTGAGTAGTCAATTGACAATTTATCCTTCAGAATCAGATTTCAGACCCTTTTTTAGCTTTTTTGTGCTGTGAATTGAATATTTAGCTTTCGGAATCACATTCGATAGTTATTTTTAATTTAGCTTTTCTGAAAGATGGTTGGACCAGTGATTGATATTTTCGGAATTGACGTTGCAACTGAATCATAACTCCATATGTAATACCTGCAATACGAGACGAGTAGTTTAAATCTTGTTACCGCATGAAGTATATGAGTATGTATATCATTGTGATTCAATGTCAATGTCAATTTCAATTTATTTATTTTTAGCATATTGTGGACAATACAAATTATAAGTTTAAGACGTTCACAACATGACATGAAACATTATTTTAAAGAAGAAAAAAAGTAATGAAAGCGATAAAAATGAAAATATAAAAAGAGAACATAATATAAACATACAAAAGCAGTGACAATACTGACAATACAATTATACATCTATGGAAGTTCAAAGAAGTACACGAGTTTGTTAAGGAGGTCCTATTTTAAGAATTTATGAAATAGCGCTCACCTAAACTCACCCTCTCGCAAGTGGAATATACAAACAACTGATGCTGTATATTTCTAAGATAGTTATCAGGGACATACAGGTCAACACTGCCCAGAATGGCAGAGTTCTCATTTATACCAAGTCGAAAAAAATACGTAGCTAAATAAAGATTTCTTCTAAATTGCAGACTGCAGTATGTAAGCATGCCTAATAGAAAGTCAGTTGGATAAAGCCACGGATAGTATCCATACAACCTCAAGTATAGGAGTCTCAAGAATTTTTTCTGCACCCTCTCAACCATAAGGCCATACTTCAACTGATGCGGTGCCCAAACAATAGACACACTCTGAAGCCTACTTCGAACTAAAGAATTAAACAAAAGTTTTAATACCGTAACATCCGAAAAAAACCCGGGAAGTACGCATGACGAAGCCCAACATCTTAAGTGCATTGTTACAAATGGTAACTATATGGCTAATAATTAAATGTCAGTTTACTCTCAAACGTAATGCCAAAGTCCCTTACAGTGATCGTGCATTAGTGCATTGAATTAAGATTAAAATTAAATTGAATAAAAAACTAAATATAGATAGAAGTCAACTGATATAATTTTATAGTTTGGTACACCATGGGTACTGCAAAACCGATCCGTAACTGTGTTGGTATTATTTAGTAGAATTTAAACAGGCACTGTAAAAAATAGTAGCGTTTTGCTGTGCCCATTGTACCACTGTAGAATGATTAATTCAGTATAATGGGGGGGGTTAAAGAAGATACCCGCTCGGCTCTGAATCGTTCCAGACTAATGATGATTTACTTACGTTGGGACACATCGGAAATATACACAATAAAATATGCCAAGCGGGTGGGACTTTAGGTACTTCATTCATATATTTAAAAAAAAATTGGATAAACCTGAAATTTAAAAAAATTCTAAGACTATCTAGGAATTAAGCTATGAATTTGAGATGAAATTTCTTTTTTTTTAATTAAAAAAAATACTACAATAGGCCATGCAGCTTAATGAAAGTAATGCAGTGAAACGGTAGTGTACTTACTTAATATAAGTGAAACAAACACAATACAAAGGGTTTGATAAAATCACAGATATATTATATTGTGACCTCACTGTAATTGAACCCGGAGCCCCCCGTATGAAAGGCCAGCGTCTTTAAATTGCGGCGTGATTAGTATTGCACCGTTTGCGTTATTGGTAAAATACATTGCCCGGAAAGTGTTTGATGCAGATTTGAGTTCTGCTTTGTACAAAATAAGTGTGATGAAAATAACACTTAGGTACATACTGATCACAGAACAGATAATAAATATAATACCGATAGGCTATATTCAATACGCCGCGTCTTGATGCAGGGTTTTGAATGTGTGAGTGTCCTACGAAAATTAAGCACGCATTATGCACGTGCAATAGTGTGTGTAATACACCAACATAATGAGCGTAAATGCATAAAACGAGAGCAGATTTCAGTATTCGACGTAAAACGTATTCTTGACACGTGTGTAAGTTTAACCCGGATTCTTCCTAACTCGAGTCGCTTACCTGCCATCGCCTTACCTATTATGTATTTCAGTTCCCATTATTTCTGAGTTCCCTAATACTAATGCTACATTAATTTTGGTGTTTTAATCAATGAATATTTTTTTTTTAATTTGATGGTGATGTTTTAGTACCTGTATAATAAAGCCTTAAAAATGTTATCATGATGGCGGTATGATATTTTGTGCTTTCGTTATTGAATTTAATATTTTAGAGCGAAATTTAAACGTCACTTTGAAAGCTATTATACAATGTGAAGTACTTTTAAAATAATTTAACGTCCCCATTAATATGTGCTTGCTTAAACGATTTGCAATAAAATTTACCGCCCCTGTACTAAATCTGATATCTATTTTATTCAAATAAGTATGAAATTCAGACACCGCGCGCTCTCTGTCATTTTCGCATTAGCCCACTTAAATTGCAGCGGTCGAGAACATTCTGCCACGTGGGTAAGGAACTAACCGCAGAAGAAATTATTATTAAGATAAAAATGCAAAAGTCAGTAAATCCAATTCTGACGGCAGTTATGTTATAATTTAATATAATATAATTTATGAATTTTATGATCAATACGCTCAGGTTAATCGAAAGAAAAATACAAAACCCCTGAATGTTCTCAAATATTACCAATATTTAATGTCCATTTCGTTTACGTGATAAACTTTAATGCATCCTATGATACATACTAGAGAATCCAATCCCGAGCCAAAATTCTGATTCCGTGATTTCGGGATTACAATTTGTCAATCCCGGGATTGGCATTTTTTCCATTGTTAATATAAAAATTTTATATTTACAAATAACATTGATAAAATTGGTCAAAAATAAATCTGGTATAATTTATACTATTTAAGACATTTATTGTTAATGTTGTATACTTTCAATCTTGGAAATACATAAGTTTAATGGAGTAAATAATATTGTAACATAAATAATAACGTGAATTTAAAATGAGATTGCTGTTTCTGATAGTAAAGAATCAATGAATGGGTTAGCAAGATTTAAAATAGTAAAGAAAATCATGGTGTAGTTATGGCCTTTCCGCTTCAATTAGTCAGCCAAATATGAAACTGCCGTAAAACGTATGAGATCATGGTGGAATTACTTTGTTAATAGTGCTAAGCATTGTTTTTTCAATCATTCAAATCAATTCAAAGTAAGCAATCTTTCTCATTTTTATTAATTTGTGTGAAAAAATAAAATGAATCGGCAACTTACACATGGGTATACATCAAACTTCATTCAAACTCAGTTTATTTCTAATGTAGTTAACTGTTATTAAAAGTATTTTTTCTGTAATATTTTCATTTTTATTTTATTTTCCATAAAAATTGATAAAGAAATCAATCCAGAAAGTTTCGGGATTATGTTTATCAATCCCGGGATGCATAGGTATCGAAAATAGCTCGGGATCCCGGGATTGGAATCCCTAATACATACATATTATTTTTTAATACGTTATTAAAGTTATTCTCCACCCTCAAAAATCATTCGAAAACCCAGACCTACCTACCATTTTGAGTTCTTTGGAAATAAAATTTCAAGCATAATTTTTGTATATCCATGAGAAATAAAATAATTTGTAATGTTTTCTATGGTGTAGTATGATTTTTTTTAAATTAAACTCGTTGACATGGTATAACTCATTTATAATGGATTTAAAACAAAGTTTTTGATTATTCTACTATATTTGAGCTATTTATGCTGACAGCTGTTTCAGCCAGAATGGTTGTTGTAACCTGGTTTCCACGTCAGCTAATTAATTAGCATTTAGTAAGTTTTCGTCGCTATACGTTGCAATAGAAGTTTTCTTTTCATCCAGGCCCGACCTAAATAATAATAATTCTACAAGCCCCTCACAACCAACGTCTTCGTAAGTTTATCCTGAGATACTTTCAGCGAACTATGGAAGGGTGCTACCTATTTGGTGCGCTATGGTATTCACCCGAAAAGGTGTGAAGTCGTGACAAGACATGGTGGTGACGGAAAGCAAGTATATTTCGGGTTATAAACAAATTTATTCTGAGAACTACTAAATTCCACGATGGCCGAGGCGGTCATGCGTCGGCTTATAATGTCGGGTGCGAATCTCAGGTCTGGGAAATTCACATGTTGTTTTAAATATGTGTTTGAACCCAGAGTATGGACATAATATGTTAAGCAAGTGGTTAAAATCGTTTTCTTGTAAAAACAGAAATTTATTAATACAACCTCCATTGTCGTATATAAAATGATTTTATTTGGATCGAAAATTGATAAAAAAATATATAAACATTCAGACAGCGAACATTCATGATACGAAAATCATTACATACGGAGACAGTGTATTCTGTGTTTATCCTTGGCTCCTTGCATACAATAGTGGCATAGTTTTTTTTATTATTTATTTATTATACGAGACAGAGTATAAAACCAGTTTTAAGAACTGTCATTTATTTTGACCATTTTTGTTATGGCAGCATTATAAAATTGATTTGTGAATATTATTCAGTAAAGTGAGTAAAAGAATATTTCTCTGCAACACAATAACCCAATGGTCGATTATTCATTTTGCTGTCAATAAGAAGTGTCAATAAATTACTTATCATGCCATTGGTGTGGCAGTCCTGGATTACTCCATTGACGGGCATGGTTGGCGAAAAATTGACGTAATTTTACGGCATTATGTAAATGAGAAATTTTATTGCTCGAGCATTTCGGAAGAATGAAAAGCAAAGGGGTATGGGACGGTGAGAGGGAGGAAATTGAAGGGGAGGGCAGTTAACTCGGAGTGGCTGACGTGAAGTGCGAGGGGTGGTTTGATCGACTCCATTTTACAGAAGTCATACCTTGAAAATCGGATACTGGCGAATCCGCGCTTTGGACAGAAAAGCTCTAGAAGATAGAAATAAAAAAAATCATTAAACCGTTTGTTATAAAAAGATTGATTTATACATCATTAACGGCTTTTTAATAACTGCTATTTTTATTTAAAAACATTAAGGTATCCGATGGGATTTTAATCTGCATCCATAAATTCCAGCCAATGTGCTTTATCATAATATAAACCGTTTTCATTACTAGCCATGACAAAATTAACCAAAAACGACTGAGATATCTCTTCAATGTTGTTAATATTTTTTTTAATATGTATGTTTCTGAGGTTCCGAATTACGTATATTATATTATTCAATAAATAAATAGTATACGTATATTGTAATTTCAATAAAAAGAGGTTCAAAACATCCAGCTTATAAATAAACGTTAATAAATATAAATATGTTAAAGTAAGAATAACTATTGGTTGTTGGATCAATAGGTAATTATAACAGAAAATTATGTTGAATAAGAGATATCAGATCATGTCAGTCGTAGCGATTCTAATTATGCACAAATTCTTTTATTCGGCGCTCTTGTTTAAATTATAATACGTATTTCTCCACCGTTGATCCTTTTAATAATCCACCTGTTTCATTTAAACGCGCTATCTCCAAAATTGTGTGTAAATAGATTATGTTATTCTTACTCTCTATCTTGTTAGGCTTAACTATATTATAATGTATTCATGGAAACTTTGCTGGTTGCAATAACTTTTCATTATTATATTTAAAATTTTTTTATTATTATATTTTAAATAATTTAAATTTATTTAAAATATGTAACTGTTTGTTTCCTTAATAAAAAAATGCAAACACATCATAAATACGTAATCGTTATTATATGGGGGCGTTTATTTGCTTATTACACCAATGTCGACGTAAAACCATATGAAATCAGGGATTTTTTTTATTCAGAAATTGTCATGCCAATGAGAAATTTCAGAATTACATTAACAAAAAGTTAGTTTTTATGGATAAACATTATATGGCACTTATGTGAGGAACACCGCACCGCCCCTAGATTGGAAAATAATGTATTGACGCTGCATTGGTACATGGATACTGGGTATAGGTACAGCCAGTTTAAAAGCAGTTTGTCAAATTCTGTTTAAAATGCTTCCAGGGGCCACTATTTTTTGGTATGTTAAAAACAGAATACCGAATTTTTAAAAACCGCAAAACTAAATATTTTTAACGTGAATGAATGAAAATTCTTATAAAGTCTTTTACTCTTTCAAGTTTTATTTTCCACGTTTTTATTACCTCGTATTCTTGTTTGTTCAGTACAATTTTTATCTTGTTCGTCCAATACAAATCTTGCAATCGATTTTTAACTAACTTCCCGACTTGCTAGATATTTGAAACTTTTAGAATATATCATAACACGATGACAATGCATTATTTTAATACTTTAAGCCATCTTTAAGCAGACTTGAATTCCTTTTCAGTTAATTTTGTTTTGTATGGAAAGTTATTTCGGAAAAAAAATCGTAAAAGTAAAACACTATTATTGGTTGGTAAGAGGGTCCTAGCAACTAAATTATTAATATATACGTGCATTGTTGTTATGGAAATCAATATAAAATGTCAAAATGACATTTCAGTATTCTATATTTATTCAGTATATCTATCAAGTTAAAAAAGTTAAAAAAAAAATGTATTCAGTTGAAAATGTCCCTCTGAGGCGGACGAAACCGGTCCTTATTTATTGATTTAAAGTGGAATAAGTACTACAAAAACATGCGTTTTATTAAATTAAACAACAATATAAAAAAAAAGTATTTATAATACATAGAATTGTCAAGTTTATTATGATTCAACAGAAAATTTAAAAACGTGGTATATAAAAAGTTCTTTTTAACTTGTAATTATTTGGACTTAAGATAGACTGTCTTTCAGGTAAAGAAAGATGTAGAGCAGAACTGATGTTAATATTATAAAGTTAGTAAAAAATATTTGGTGAGGAAAGTATTTTTAACACATTCAAAGCGTAATCAGCATTTACATGGGTGAGGCGTAAAATTCTAAATACGTTACATAAATAAGGCTTAAATGGCCTTCATCCAGCCGGGTAAATCGAGAGCATTTTACGATGACGGTTATAAATGAAATGCCGCAAGACACACCGCCATGTGTTAAAAATATCGTAAAAAGGAACTGAAATATTACACTGTCTTTTCTTGGCACAGTATACATTGTAATAACTTGTAACAAAGTAATTTACAGAATAAGATGGTTCTAGTCCATTTAGATACAAAAAAAAATTCTGCATTAAAAGGTCGATTTCGACAAAAACGGATATTCGACAAACTAATCCTATAACGACGATTTGTTAAATGTTTAATTATTGAACATATGTAAAGATATTGGGTGAGTGTCGATTTACAAACTTTTACCTGATCATATTGAAAAATCAGCAGTTACAAACTTATACAAATTGAACCTAAATATATAGGTAAGTGTTGATTTACAAACTTTTCCCTAATCATACATTCAAAAATCATTTACGTGGTCGGATCATGTTCAATTTGTGTTAAACATAGATATTATTTACCTGAATGCACATAATTGATCATTTAACTAAAATAAATAAAATGTCGACATTTCTAAATTTTGTTTTGGAAGCCTGCAATTATTGATAAAAAAAATAATAACTTACCTATCACGATGGAATATAGTTGTATGTTTTATTATTCTAAATTGTTTTTGTGTGCTACTATATTCCTGGAATAGTAGTTACCATTTGTATACAAATTTTATTCATGCAGCCTAGACTCATATTTCGTAATCTACTGCATGTTTTATTCATAGTTTTGTATTATACAAACATTGCTCTCATTGAGCGAGTACTTATAACCTTACGTAGATTCATCGTTCATCGTTATATGAGGAGTGTGGAATAATGCTTTCTATTAAAAGCGGCAATCTCTGTGAGAGCTTCTTATTACCTTTGTGTAGTGTAGTAAATTATTTATAATTTTAATTTATGAATGAAAATGTATGAAAACAAGCATCGTAATATTTTTCACTTTGATCGTATTTACTGTGATTAATTTTTAATCAGCGATTTGACTATTTCCATTATACTTAAGCACAAATACAGATTTCTTTTAAACAGTTGTGTGTTTGTTCTATTGCAACTCAAAAAATATTGGATTAATATAAAGCAAACTAGTGCTGGGGGCGCATGAACAATTTCCAGATCAGATTTTTGTAAAGACATCTAGCTTGCCAAATACACATCTGGCGTATGGCGTTAAATTAAGCGTTTATTGACTTCGAAAACAGCTTAAAATTTCTCACAAAAAAAGCTAGAAAATTATTAACACAAATTTGTTCGAAATTCAACATGCATGCCTCTTTACCTTATAATATCATATTGGACACAATCACTGCTAACCTTTTAATTATCACATTAAAATAACACGTTAATTATATCTAATGGCCAACGACTCCAAACGTGCCAGTTGCGGTGTTAGCACTAAATGAGTTAACAATTTAATGTAACATACGAATGTTGATTAAACTTGCATAGTCTATAGACTTCTTGACGGTACAAATTTAAAAGAGTTTCGTCTTGATATTTGTATTGTGTATATCTATGAAAATTTTATCTTTCTACACGTCAATTCACAACCACAAGGGTCAGTCCGGTTTAAACCTGACATTTACAACCAGGAGACTTCTTTGTATATACAGTGGTATATATTTTTATTTTGCTATGTTTATTTCTTCAAATGATAATATAACAAGTTTTTGGATATCATCACCGTGCGATTGGCGAACTGAAAATTTGTGAAAAGAAAGGTCTGGTGACCATATGCGAGTTAAATATCAGACTCTCTAGGTCGGCGAAACGGATAAAAGTAACTCAGTAACTACGTTAAGGCAGTCATTTTCTTAGTTAGTGTGCACACTATTCAGATCAATGTTTGTATACAATTGATTAATATATTTATTAAATTGCGTGAAGCAAAGGAGTGTGAGACTAACATTAGTTACAAAATTATTTATAGAAGATTATTTTCGAGGAATTGTACGATTCGATTTGAATCTAACAATAAATATATAATTACAAGACAAAAAGAACTTTTTATATACAACGTTTTTAAATTTTCTGTTGAAACATATAAACTTGACTTGACTAGCTTAAACGATGAAAAAAAATTGTACTTGATAGAAATACTGAATAATGAAATGTCATTTCATATTGATTTCCATAGTAACGCACATATATATTATTTATATGATAATTTAGTTGCTAGGACCCCTAGCAACCAATAATGGTATCGAAATAACTTTTCATACAAAACAGAATTAACTGAAAATGAATTCAATTCTACTTAAAAATGGCTAAAAGTATTAAAAAATGCATTGGCATCGTGTTCTGATATATTCTGAAAGTTTCAAATGTCTTGATAGTCGGAATGTTAGTTAAAAATAGATTGCAAGATTTGTACCGGACAAACAATCACCGGACAAATAAGAATACGACCTAAGAAAAACGTTGTAAAATAAAATAATAAAATGAAGAGATATTTAAATCTAGAACATTCGAAACAAATAATGCTTACTTTGTCATTTTTTGGAATGCATCAACATAAATGTTGCCAGTTTAATTTTGACCATTTTTGTCTGTAATAAATTCTTGATTATTCTTGAATTTAATGGGATACGTTGTTGTTTTCGTAAATTATCGATAATGACCATACAAAATGTTGGAGTAAGTAACCTTGCGCGCCCGGGGGCGAACGCGCAAAAGGACGCAGCGAAAATTTTTATCACCATACATTACCCCTTTGTCGCAGAAGTTATTCCCAACAATGGGCCGCCGCGGAATTCCCCCATTAAAACCTTGTATTATGTCTATTATAATGATATTATTATTTGGGAAATTTTCATTTTCCCACGCGCTCCCGCTGACCCCTGGCGCGCCAGTTGATTTATAACTTTGGGGTGAAGCTACAGGGGTGGCCAACCGTAATCGGTCAAGTGAGATTTAGAGTGGTGTTTATGTCGGATTTGTCTTGGGAGATAATAACATGTACCACTTTATTAGGCTAATGTATTCGTGGAATATGCTGCTTTAAGTTTCTGTCTGAAGTAAATCTCAAATTTCGCATTGTCAGGGAGGATATTTTTATCACCTAACGGCTCTCCTGAAATTTATACAGAGGTTGTTAAGCTATAAAGTAAGGGTACTGTTCGGTTATACGGAATACAGCGGAAAACTCATTTTGAAAATAGCCGATAAACTGGATTATTTGTTAGTTTGGGTTAGTTTAGGTTAGGTTAGGTTGGGTTAGGTTAGGTTGGGTTAGGTTAGGTTAACCCAACAAATTTCTATTCAAATTCCAGTTTATCGGCTATTTTCAAAATGCGTTTTCCGCTGTATTCCGTATAACCGAACAGTACCAAAGTAAGTTATAAGAGTATTTTTTTGCGAACATCAGTTGTTTCTATAACTCTACACTCGCACTAGTACGGACTCGGCTACGATCAGTATTGTTGCGGCTACCAATGTTTATAATATAAAATATAAAATCGTGCAATTCAATGCGCACATTTTGAGAGTTATGAAAGCCAGCTGGCTGGCAAGTATAGCAATAAAAAAAAGTGATTTATTATATTTTTTAGTATGAAAAAGGTGTTGCTTCATTATAAATAAAAATAAACGCTATTATTGTGAATTACATAACGTCTATAAGACTTCATATTGGTGGATATTTTGGTGGCAAAACGACTTTCTGTTAAAAAAACCGGGCGAAGTTGTTTGACGGTACAGTCGAACTTGTTTATTACGAGGAAGAAGGGACCGACTGAATTTGCTCGTGATAAGCATTACTCGTTATTTCAGAGAATAAGTATTTTTAAATGAGCGGTCACATAACACAAAAAGTCGCAATTCAAACAAAAATACACAATTAGAATTTTTCCCCGAAACAAGCATGGCATTCATAAGCTACAAAATAAGTTGTTTATTGTAATGAACACTGGTAGGTACCTACTGACTTCAACTTGGATTTTTAACATGAAATTTCAACCATATGCGTGGATACTTTTTCAATGTCGGCGAAAACACCAATTAGGTACTTAAACACTTAACTAGTGTCGTACACATAATCCGATCCCAGCGGCATCAGTCTACGGTTGGATTTTATTGCTGAGGGTCCAAAATGCTTTTAAACCATCGACCATTAGCAGTTTTAAGAAAATTTTTGACGATATTTTTGCTCGGTATATCCGATAATTAGCTCGTTATAAAAGTGAATAAAAGTATGGAGAAAATCATAAACTAAAATGTCAACGAATGTTTCCTCATTACATCCAAGATCTCGCTATGTCTGTGTCGTAATAACCAAGTTCGACTGTAATAATAATTATGTTGAATAGATTTCATTTTAAATTATTAATATCAGTGGTCAACGCCTGTGACTGTGGTTGCATTAGTGTGCGTGTAGCGTAAGGGATGACTCCAGCCCTGAGTAGACTCACTCATTCTGGTCGATCTTACGCTTTCCTCCCCTACCGAAGTCGTGGTCTTCCCCATTAAATTTTCCTTTACATTAATTAAACGTGAGACGCTTCGTTGGCACTTGATCATTAGGGTTGTAATAATTTTCTTGACATAACAAAGTTCGTTCACTTGACCGATTTAAAAGTGTATGTTTGACTATATTTTTCTAAGCTATAAGCTATTAATAATTTTGAAAGAAAATTATTTTTGTTAATTATACTTTAATTAAATTATTTACGTTGACAGCTGTTTCGAGTTATTCAACTATCATCAGAACGGTCGATTATAAATCCTATAACGACTATACCTTCCAAAGATTGATTTATTAAGTGACTCAATTAAAGTAGGATTATAATAGAGTTTTACCATGTGAACTCCAGTTCAATTAATGTATATTATAGATTGTTAGTGTATGATTTGGAAAAAATAAATTACGTACTAATTTTGTAAAATACTATTCTGCAAATCTTTCCATTTTATTAATTTCTCAATTATTATCATCCATTATAGTTATAGTAGAACTTCTATAAAGTTTTACACCACGAGATTGAATATACTGTTATGCTATACTAGAAAAAATACCAGGTGGTAATGCCACGTGCCAATATTCGAGTCGATGCGCTCAATGCGTTCAAAGTGTACAATGCGCAGGCAGAGGGAGTGTGTATGTGAGTGTTCTGCGGCATGCATAAAAATCCAGCGGTTCTTTGCAGAAAATGGATTATTACTAATAATAAAAAAAATACAAATATGATAAATATAAATATAATAATAAAAAGTTCAGACAGTGTTGCTAAATATGGACAACCAATGTGATTGGACGTGCCATTGATCATCCATACTTGTCGCGTCGCCGGCTCATCGCATTCATTAAGACGTATTGACAAAACTGACGGCGCACGGCAAGCAAAAAAGTTTGTAATGTCGACGAAATCTATAAAATTATAATAATTATAGCTTGTTCTTCTGTAAAGTCATCTCGGATGACGGATTCGGACGCTCGGACCGAACCATGAAAAAGTCCTCTTACGCCGTTTTGGTTTAGGAACCTCGGTTGCTTGAGTCTATAATATGTTGTCATACTGTCGATTAGTAAGCAAATGAAACATTGCCATGTTAATTATTATTTTTGTTAAACTGTCAATTATGCTTTGATTAATATTGAGTTAGTCTTATTTAACGTAAATATTTTTACATAAGACCCTAGGAGCAGCATTAGTTTCAATCCTAAATTGAGTTAATATTTCTGAAAATTGCGTCATGTCGTCGGGCATGACATGTTGTATTAACTTAAAATGTAATGCAATAAATACCTACTGCTTTTTTATTATCACCGATCATAATTATGTACATATAATAATATATTGTCTCAGGTGTTGAAAACCCGATTGGGGCTCTAAACAGTTAATTATTTGCATTTAAATAATGCGTGTCATCTGCCGAAATGACTCTCTCGAAAAACGGTGACCAAACCGACTGAGAATGCTGTTGCTTTTTTTGCTTTGCTTAACCATTTGTTAACTTTGGGGTATTTGATTACAATTTATATGGTTAACCTTATCTATATGGATCAGTATTTGGAACCATGTCTGTTTTTACTATATTATTATTTATATAAATTAATTTCATTAATTTTTTCGTGTTAAAAACTTTCTTATTAAGACAGTACATGAGTATATTAACATTATAAATTTTAAAGTTATATAATATAATAATGCTATAGGTATATTAATTGTTTTAAAAATACTGTTTAAAATCTCTGCCTTTTAGAATTTGATAGTAAATTGGCCACCCGCATATGTCATAGAATTTGGGTTTCGGAACCCTTTAAATATCCAGCGTCTTAACGCAATTTTATTCAATTAATACAGGAATTGATTTACGACAGTGATATTATGAAATTTTGCGATAAGCCGAGGCTTAGAGTTGTAGCAGAGAAATGAAATTTCAGCTGATATAAGGTATGAATTCGTTTCACCTAAAGGTTCCGGTCGCTCACGCAGTAAAAACTTTAATTCCTGATATTAAGATATTGGAATTTATATTTTTTGTACCTGGCTTCATAATGCAGTACCGGAATCTACTTTCCTCACATCCTACCATGCAAGACTTGCTCAAATGTCTCGCCTGTAGATAACAGTAGGGTGAGCTCCAAACTTATATATTCTCACCAAGAGTACATACTCTAATACATATAAGATGAATAATTCTTCTTTGTCGGGATCTCTGGGTCCTGAGCGAGAACTGATGATGATGATCTGAATGATTTGGCCGTCAAGCTTGGCATCTTGGCTCTATCTCTCTTCGCATTCAGCGACATGCAGGGTATATGTAAGTGGAAGACCCGGGACATTCTTATTCGGTTTAATCCCCCCCGGAGGTAAACAGGTATAACAATGGAGAGTCCAACATAGCAAAATGAGGAAAGTGTGTCTCCAATCTGGAGTTCAATTATGATTGACTCATTCATCTATTTGGCCGACCACAACACTTTTATCACCTCACTTAAAATGCCTCTACCTTTCTCTTGCTTTAGCTATCCAAGTCTCGGAAGTTTATTATACAAATTGGCAATACACTAACTTTATAACTTGATATTATTTTTGCCTTTAAAAATTGGTTGTAGTTTCGATATAATACATTAATTTTGACATTGTTGTTCTCCACTTTCATAGATGCTCGATCTAATACAACAATGTTAACTTACTACACTATGTCTTTCAGGGTCATAGTACTACATATATAATTATATGCATTATGGTTAATTTGTCATGTTCAAATATTTTTTCCAGTCATCAGACATTTTTTTTCGCTCACACGATCAATTTTATTCATGAAGGAAGATACTATTGAAATTTAATGATACATACTGTTTTATATAATGTGTGAGACTTTCACGGCTGTTTTTTATCGTAATAAATTTTTGGGTTTCCACCGTGTGTACTTCTTACTTCTTTCCTGGACGTTTCGGCCCGCGCCCGAAAAGTCGATAAAATAATCACACTGTGGAAACCCAAACATATTCTATTACGACATGCTGTTTTAATTTCACCGGAATCTCTCCGTGAAAAAGTATATCTTCTACCTATATAACTATTCCCTTTTGGGTTAATACTAGTAGGTGATAAAGTCGGAGGTGTTATGTATTATAATCAGGCTTGGATTAGGTACAGCACGCCCGCGCTTGAAATTCCGCCAAAGTTATGGAGACTGGATGAAGTCGCTTTAACTACGATTTACTGACTCAGAAGATAATACAATTGATTAAACAATATACGCTTGTGTAATATTAATATGAAAATTGTATTCGTCGGCAGTATAACAGTTGATTATTTGCAATAATCAGTCATATGCTTTGAGAGTAAATTATTATCGTGAATACGAAAATTGATTATAACTTTAAGGAATCGTAGGTACGAGCTTTTGCATTACAAATTATATGATGTCGATTCTCTAAGGTTTTTTGTATTGTTTAATAATGGGCAGATGCTGAAAAAAAATGGCGTGTGTACGTATGTACGCGCGTAAGAAGTTACACTTCTTTGGCGTAACAAAACAAAATAAGCCGTTACATAAGTTTATTAATATTACAGTGGATTAGGTTGATGAAAACGTACGCGATTCATCAGTGTCTCATATAGCACATGATAATTGTAATTTAATTATTATATTGGACCAAAACTAATCTTTACCATACAGCGGTTATAATTAATTCAGAAGTGCCCATGATGAATTAATAAAAAATCAAATTTTAGTATATTTTTTGAATTATTTACCAACTCTTTAACAAAATTATTTATTTATTGATATATAATTTTACTCATAAATTAAACTTACATAAATATAGCCACAAATCTTGATACACAAGCTTTACAATAAAAATAAATATACACTCCAATATAAATAAAGTTTTATGAATAGAAATTAACCGTGTAGAATGTTAGTCTCCAGAAATTTGTTTATAAACATGTATATTTATTATGACACAAGATTGGTTAAAAAACCTAATTAACTTCAAAAACATATCAGAACGCTGACATTAAAGCATAGTTACTATAACGTATATATTATATCAAAGTATTAAGGTAGAAAAAGGTAACTAATGATAAAAATAAGTGTATGTAATTCAGTAGCAGATTCATTTTTTGTTACTAAAATTTACAAACTATTTTCTGTTGTCAAAACTACAAGCATTATTTCAATACAATTTTAGATTCACCTGAACTATCAATTCCATAAAATTATTCAAATTAAATTTAATGTTGGTACAGCTATTGCCAAGATAAACCTTCAAACTGTATAGCAACTGTACACGCGTATGGATATACTGGCAGCAATAGTATATATTTTAAACAATCTTGATAATAACTGTTTACACAAAAAAGTTCTGACTGTCTCTTCAATCTCATTCTTCAAGAGTGAGTGAGACGCGATGTTGTAACGCGATACGTAAATACCATAATAAAAGATGGAACAGGCCACCAAATATCATAGTTATCTATCTATATACTGTGTGTTTACCTTTGGTGAGTGTACACGATGCCTAAAGATGCCAAAAGGCGAAACCCGGGTCGCAAAAAACGACTTAAATGAAATAATACAGAGCTTGAATCCATTAGAATAATAATATGTGTTTTATTTTATATAAAAACATCATGTTCGTTTGTTTACGTTAGAAATATATACCGTGTCGGAAATCATTATTCTCTGATACTTTATGATATTTCCAGAATAATTTTATGATATATCTTACTATAAAATAAATCATAACGCTTCCTCTAGTTGTCGACAACTTACAGTCTTTGATAATATAATACGTCATTTTATTTAACATGTTCAATTAAAAACCAAACAGAAATAATGAATCCTACAGTTTCCGATGTAGAACGAATACATTTACGTATCAAATAATTATTCGTAGTTAGCAGTATTGATTGCATTATAATTATTTTTTGTAATTATTGTTCTGAAATCACCAGTGTCCTGAGTGAATTAAATTTTCAAAGCGTTTCCAGTAACGATGTTAAAAACGAGATGTTTTCTTTGTGATGTGAAAGAGTGCGATGAAACTTACGCCCTTTGAGTGAGTGCACAATGGTTCTAATTGCTTGAAGACAGACTCGTATTCTTCTCTGTTAAAATAATATTTCCTCTCGCCTTTCTTTTCTTCTCCCGTGTCCAATCAGAATTCGCGTTTCGTATTGTAATTATTTTTATGTATTATGTTTTCGCTCTTGATAAGAAGACCTCCAGCAATTAATTTAAATATTATTTGTATTATCCACTTATAATATAGTGAATTAATTTGCAAGGTTTTCAGTATATAATATAATCAGCCATAATATTATTTATTACTAATCGTTTTTGACAAACTGGATATATTAAAAAAAATCATATTCAATATTCATTATAACCTACCTACGGTACCTACAGGAGTTAACATTCTAAGTTTAAAGACATGTTGGCGCAAAAGTAGAATTACTATTTGATTTTTTTTATAAAATAAAACACAATATTATGTAGTACTAGTTACACTTATTCTAATATTAGTCAGGACCGGTTTCGTTCGTTTTAAAGGGAAATTATTGTAAAAATTAATAATTAATACACAACTATACAGATATTTATACAAACAAATTTTAAAAAGCAAAATTTATTTTGAACATATGAATAATAATTAAAATGAAATTCCAAGAAATTTTCTGTGTCAAAATAAATCATATATATTCACTATAAATATTTTTTTAGCAACTCATTTAGTGCTGACACCGCGACTGGCGCGTTTGCGTTACTCGGCCATTAGATATAATCTATATGATATTTAAATATGGTAATTAAAAATTAATTTACAGGTCAGCAGTGATTGTGGCGACCTGTCTTAAGTAATAAATAATAAAACTAAGAGAAATTCTCACGATTTACTTTTAATATATCAACATTTATTTTTCGAAATCAGAGTGAATAAGTAACGATTTTTTTTATTTTTAGGCCCACAAATTTGAAATAACTTCATCGAAGGTCTCTGTATCTAATTTAAGTATCAATTTAGTGCGTCATTAAAGCTAATATGATAATATTGGTTAACATTTCTTTAACCAAGACTATTGTGATGCTGTGACTATCAATCTAACTAGACTAACAATCCAAAAAAATTACACCAAAACTAAGGAAGAGTACCGGTACATTATACTTTAACAGGATTGATCGTTATCGCTCGCACATCCAGTAACTGATAAAACAAAGACAACAACGGCGATTTAAGATACCCCCGTGATCACCAGATTTGACTGTAGTAATTTTTTTATTGGGATACATTAGAAAAGTGTACCTACGTGTTCAAACCACGAAAAATACAAGAGGACCAAACAAAAAATAGCTTCAATAAGTACAGGAAAAATATAATAATATTTATTGTTTTGAAAAATATCGAAAAAAGAATATCATTATATTAATTAATCTTTAGTTTTAATTTTAATTTTCCTTAATTATGTAAAATAAAATTAAGGTACTTATATTATTTTGTATTAGAACATGGTTTTATTTAATTTTGTTAAAAAGTTATTAGGAATACAAATAGGTATGTTATTTTCAAAATATGTGTTACTTTTGCGCCACCTTGTATATTTTTAATAATATATAAAAGAAAATATTATGATAAAAATATGCAAAATTATATGTCAATACATACAAGTAGTTCACCGAATACGCTACCTATCTAAAATTATATAAAATAATGTCTACCCAAGAAATAATTTATTATTATATCTTCTAATATACACTAACTAAAATATAATTACAATAATCGAAAGAGCACATATTTTTCTACATAATCTGTATTTTTTAAATATGAAAATATACAGTAAAAATAAAATAATATTATGTAAAAAATATGCTAATTACAAATTTGATTATAATAATATTAATATTCTATACTATGCAACAACCAGTATATGTTAGTTAGAAATTAATATATGGTTCCTCTTTTATTTTCAGGTAAGCAAATTCATGCTGCAAGTTTTCGCCAAGAGAGCCTTATCAGTTGTCTCACTTTAAAAAGGTAACGTGATATATCCTATTGATCAACAACCATTTTCGTATATACTAGCCCTCTGGCGCGAGGTAAGGGAACGAAACTTTTCTCTCGTATTTTCACATTTTACAGCATTAAAAGAGAGTTTGGGATGATTGCAAACTACTCTCGTAATGGACACTGGTCCTTAAGGCAGAGCTTCCAATTTTTTTTCATTCCCCTGCGGCAAGGTTTTATCAAGTAAATCTTTTTGAATACTGCTTCCAACCCCACAATTATTTCTTTTAATGTTATTAAGTAGTTATTTTTCCTTAAGAGCGTACATCAGTGAAACGGCAAATAATTTTCAACAGTAGGTGCGACGAAATTTCTCACTAGTCGCCAATCGAAGACTGACAGTCGAGGTGTCCGCACGTCAATTTGTTTTGTCATGGCATCGGATGAAAATATTCTTAAATCGTGTAAAAATGACTAAAAAACTTTACGTATGTACTTAAAAAAGAAAACATGTCAATGAATATATTATTATTATTATTAGTAATATAACAATAAACATAACATTAAATGGACGAATGTTAGATTTTTATGACAAATTATATTTCGTTCGGCACGCGTAATTTGCACAATCCGCGCATCGCCTAGCCACGATCTTTTTAGACCATGCCTAAACTGAAGTATAGCCTTAATGCCATCCTAGGGTCGCGCCTATAAATGACATGTATAAATAATGTGAAACTGCGAGCATTTAAACACAATATTATATTGTATCATTATCATCATTAGATGAAGGCCTTCCTTAGCTCTTCCACTCTCTTCAGTACAATTTGCTTCCATGTACATCCAGTATCTACCGAACTTTATGAATTCGTCTATCCAGTGGGTTTTAGGAAGTCCCTGTATGCATTTAGTGCCTCGTGAGTACTACTGTATGGCGGTATATTTGTCCAGCGGTTGTTTACTCACCGATCGACATTCCAGCCCATTGCTGCTTCATCTGCTTAAAGATATTAATCATATCGCTTAATCTTGTTTTATATTATATTATAATAATATTATACAAAATAAATTCAGAAACTTGCATTTTTTATGGAAGAATGTTATTATTATATTAATTTCTTACTTATATGACAATTTTGACATGACTCGTTTGATTTACATGGGAATATTAAACGTTATCAAATATAATCAAGTATGGGTCAATTATCTGGAGTCCTTATGAGGTTTTACATTAGCTTGTTTTAGAGCGTGTTCAGAAAAAAATTCTTCATCATCTTTATTTTAAAGTTTATAATTATTTGCCCTTTGACACCTTCTCAAACGAGTATTTTACAACTAACTTTCTTCAAGGCATGCTCGCCTTTCATTCTCTTGAAGCTCGTAGGTCACTTCTGCTCTTAAAGCATTTTTCCCTGCTCTCACGTGGTATAGTTTTCAACCCCAGTATTCTAGAAAATTTGAATTTTTATGCACCCGTCAATTACATGCGTGGTCGTAGCCATGACCTATTTTGGGTGAAAGCTGTTTCCTCATGTCAGGCTCACCAGGCACCAATAACGAGGACTGTGCGGCTGATCAATGCACTCCATAGAGATGTAGATATTTTCGGCGATCCATTATATACTATATTCTGTTTTTGAAATTATATTTTATTGTTTAATTTGTATTTTTTTTTTGAATTATTGTTTTTTTTATTCTATTTCTTTTGCATAAAACCATTTTTTGCTTTGTTTTTTTTTCTCTACCTTTTTTTTCTCTAACTGATTACTAGTAATTTTTATTCTAAATGTCATGTTATGAACGACCTGAATTAATAATTTGTTATGTACTCAACGTGTCTTTTTTTAAATAAATATACATAATGAGGGCACCTAAATATAACCGAATTATAATTATTTAGATGAATATCGAATACGCATATTACCGAATAATCAACTGTACGTCTACTGCCAAAGATAGAGATTGAAGCTGTAAACTATGCCATCATATTTGCGTCAGCTTTCAAAGCAGGTATAATTTTCTCCCAAAAGACAATAATAAAACGTTTTTAAAATCTTGTATAACCAAAATAATATTGTTCTATCTAGCATAATATTGAAAACATCAATAATATTTCTTAGCTTTATCACAAATCCATTACCAATGTTTTGTAAAATACTGACAATCAATAACGGTTTTTACATATCGTCATTAATCTGTTAAAACCTCCGATGATACAATACGTTTTATCGAAACGTTTTTTTTTTAAATCTATATTATTATAGATTCATTATCACAAATAAAAGTTTAGTAAAACCAGCATTGTTTTATATACCTACCATCAAAATTTAAATTTAATTACTAACATACCTAACTCATTATAATAAAACTGTAATCCTTGCAAAGTATGTAGTGACATTTATTATATTGATTCCCCTTACGAGATTAGGCCGCAACCGACTTTATATTGTGATCGTATAACTGAAAATATCCTAAATTTATCTAAGCTGAATATTAGGTCGTGCCTAATTCATGAATTATTATGCCTTAAAACCACCTTTAAAAACTATCAATTACAATCAAATGCCTATTCAATCAAATGTTAGCATACCCAACATTCTGAGAAAGGCATACGAAAAGTCAGCCAGCGACGGCATTCAGGTGAAAGAATGCTAACGATGAATGGGACGGTGTGATGTTTAACATTTGTCGTAACTAGCCGCTTGACTGAGTCATTTCACTACGGTCCTTTTAGCTGACGGATATTATCTATGGCTGGCCGGCTGTAACTCGTGGACATAGCATTTACAAATTTACATTATTATTAGTTATTGCATACTGTAATCATTATTTAAAAATAAATAATTTTTCCACCGTCAAATTCTTGTTGATACAAGCACTCGATGATAATGCTCTATTAGTGCCTGTCTGTTATTTAGGTAAATAAAATCATTTGCAGATTAGCAAAAAAAGTCTATTTTACTTTTTGTGCATATAAAGAATATAAAACCATTTAAGTCACTTTAGACTCGGCGACGACATACATCATGACCCCCACATCCTGAAGCGGGCCCCCTATCTATCGCTAACGATAAAAGCATACGCTCTACAGTAGCGTTTTCCAAAACATATACACGGTAAAATTAATGTGTATATTTAGTGTTGTTTGTATATTTCAATACATCTGGACTTTTTTTTAACCGTTAAAGCAAATTTGTGATGTGTGTTTATCTCACTTATCTGATTGATTCGCCTCGCCGGGCCCCTCCTGAGCCCGGGCCCCCAGGTAGAGCCCTGTCAGCCCCCTCCCCCCTTGTGGGGGCCATGACATATATAGTAATATAGACAGATAATATTATGCATTGTGATACTTAGTCTCAATAGAATCAGATACCTTTATTATCCATTTCATTTTGTAATAGTTTGCCTACATAGGTACGTAATAAATCTAATTTGCCAGATTTATTTATTCTCTGAATTCCCGAGGTCAGTTAATCTAGGTTTGAATCCCTAGAGATTAAGGTTTTATTCGTATGGATAAGCTGGGGGATTCAATATAATAGTTACAGATAAATTGCCCATCGTCTGTCAGCCAATATATTAATGTGAATGTGTTTTATCATATTCTATCGATTCTTATGTAGATATAATAATTGGTTTATTTCTGATTTCAGTAGTATCTTAATAACCTTCTAAATGCGCTTATATATATTTTTAATTTAATTTTATTATAAACTGGTAATCACATGTATCTTTGTATGGTGGAAATTCGGAAATAAAGTGTACATGTATATCAGTGGCAAATAATGGAGGTAGGCTGTTAAGATTCAACATAAATACTACACAGTAAACTTTGTTACTAATGATACAAATTACAGATGGTGCTGGTTAGTTTTTAAAGTTCAATATTAAACCCTGCTTAAACCAAACCATAGTTTAGGTATGCTATGGGCGATCTGAGAAAATAGTGCACACTTTTTCAGTCGTACTTATTTTTTTTTCGTTGAATTAAGAATACATATTAAATATTACAGATGGTGTAAGTTAATTATTTGTGTTTTAATGGGATAATTGTAGATATTTTATAAATAAATACATATTTTTTGACTAGTATCTACTATGGATTGGATTAGGCAGGGTTTATTTGAATAACAAACACTGTCTACACATTATAGTCTCGAAAATAAACACTTATGATTGACAACGTTTAGTATGCACTATTTATATCGGATCCTAATAGAATACTCCACCCTTTGCCACTGATATATTATATACAATTAGGAAGTATGATTTTAATTTCATTTATTAACTTATTTATATAACATGTCTACACATTACTCACTATACACCGCTCAACCGCTTTGTTTTTTTGTATCTTATATATCAGTGGCGAAGGGTGACTTTTCGAAAGAGGTAGGCTGTGGAGATCTGATAAAAGGTATACTTACGAGAAATTAGAAGATACTATGATATTACTACTAATGAATATGTACACGGTAATGACAACGACACACTAATTTAATGAAACTTCAAAAACTCGCTGACGACATAAAATTAAGCGATCAGTTTAAATTACGTATTTTTTCAAAACATGTATATACATCAAAAATCATTAGATAAAAGTTCTTTTTATTTAAAAAAGTCTATATTTATTAATATTTGATTAAAAACCATAGAAATATTTTTTTAAAATTATCTAATTATTAATTATTTTCTCACTTTCGTTTGACCTAAAACGGTTTTAGGCTCTGCGATTGGAGCTTACCTTAGTTCATACAATTCGATAGACTGGGTGAGGCTACGTGATGTAAAAGCCATATGAAACAAATTGAAAATTATTTGAAATATAATCCGACCTTTATTTACGTCAAGAAAGATGGCGCACTGTGGTATATTTTTTAAAACCTTTGCAGATTGTTTTGTAATTATCTGTGTAATACATTCTTACACATATGACATCTATCGTTGGCAAAATAAATTATTTTATGGAATATATAATTAAATAATTATATAAATGAGTTAATATGCAATTAAAAATATTTTTCTTAAGAAGGTAGGCTTCAAATAATCGCCTAGTATGGAGTCTTTGCCACTATTATATATCATTATATTCATTTATCCATGCCTTCTCTCCCATGGCATTTTTTTTATTATTAAATTAAGTCTTTTCTTAAAATCAGTCAAATCTCACTCGAGAACATAGCGATCTCAGTCTTTTGTATCTGATCCTGAGACATTCCCGGGCATAAACAACTGCTGATGCTTCACATACAAACATAGCTCTTAGTGATACGCTCGATTAAAACTGAGTGATGCGGGGCGGGTTGATTTGGACGGTCCATGTTTGTGTTGTTGGTGAACATTAACGGGTTAAATAACGTCGAATAATTTTATGGCTTGAGCATGAATATTAACCAAATACCCCAATTGTAGGAGAAATTCACGCGTTCGCATCGAAGAAGAATGCTCAATTATTATTTGTATATTTTTCATTACATCAGCCATGTGATTCTTTTTTAATGTTATTGTATTTCTATTGTAATCTAAAAGTGTTGTAATTCAAAAGAAATAAATATTAATTTGGACGAGTAAAAAAAATACAGTTTGAGAAGCGTCACCTAATGAAACCTTCGTCCATGAAACAGATGTGTATTTAGAATTATTCTCAAGGGATGGAATCCAGAAATTTCATCCCTTTTTATTCGAAATTACTGCTACACATGAGTTCTGTTTCTTACTTTATGCGATAAATTAGGGAAGCCTGGATTTTTGCAATAACTTCGTTTAAAAGGTCTGCTTACTAATGTTATAAAGTAATAAACATTTTTTACGTGTATTTTTTTATAGGTAATTATTATTTTTTAAATATAATATTATATTTTTAAAATAATTGATACTAAGTAATATTTAAATATTCGTTTGAAATAGTAAATACGCTTCGTTGGGACGTCATGGCTAGGAATCGATGATTTGGCCGATGGGCAGTTTCTATTGGCATTTAGCGAGATACAGGGGTTGCGGTATTGGAATACCCGTGGAAATCTTGATTCAATCCGTCTCCTCTCATTTTGCGTATAGACTAATACACACCGTCGCTATAGGATTTGTTTCCCGAATATCCGTTTTTGTCGAAATCGACCTCTTAATGCAGAATGTTTTTTTGTATCAAATTGGACGAGAACCACCCCTTTCTTTAAATTACTTTGTAATGGTAATGCATACATCATTCATATGCTGTAAAAATAACAATTTAAATATCTCCATGTATTTAAATATAGGATTATGAAATTTGTTTTTCGTCTCCTGAACATTTGGTCTATTCGGGAAACCAATCCTACAGCGACGACACGGTAATGCAATTTGCAGCAAATTTACACAAACTGTAGTGATTCTTGTTTGATTTCAATTGGATTTACGTTGTGGCTCCGCAGTCTATGTTGACTTTCAGCGAAGTATGTCTTTGCACATAAGCGTAAAGTGTTTTACCAGTGTGAGTTAATACGTAGCCTTATTAGGTACTTACAGTGATTGTATTTCAATTAAACACATTAAAAATTTGTTTTCTTCCAAAAATAGTTCGATAGGTACGTAACATATTCGATAGTTAGTTGTTTTAAGTTGAAATGATGCAAGCGAATGGTATAGGCACCGCATAGCGCAAAAGACGTCTGTCGACATAACTTTTCTCAAGAGGGTTAACCATACATCCGAAGTGGAGACCCCGTTATGCCACTTCACGAATTTCAGCTACACCGTGTTCCGCAACTTACGTACCTACTATGGCTAGATTAATTTTAAATGTATTTAATACATTAAAATTGACTAGGAATCCAAGTAATCATTAATTAATTATAAGTATAAGAAATGAAAATATAAATAATATTAAATTCTACAAGTTTTAAAAAAAAGGTTTTGTCGATAGCTATTTCGGTTGTAACACCATTATCAAGACTATAATGTCTTACTATATTGTCTCTAGTCTTGATAATGGTGTTGCAACCAAAATAGCTATCGACAAAACCATTTTTTTTAAAACCTGTAGAATTTAATATTATTTATATTTTCATTTCTTGTAAAATGGAATTCTACCAAGTAAATGCTAACTCAATAAATAAATTATAAGTATCTTTATTCAAATCACGAAAACCAGTAACGACTATTAACCAAATTTTGAAGCGATTCAGTACGCAACTGGAGTAATATGCAGTCTAGTTCGTCGTAATTAAGTAAGGTGTAGGTAGATAAATTGGTAAAGAACATTGGTCGGAATCTGATGGATGAAGTTTCAAGTCCTGTATAGTATATTCAAAACATTTCATTATACATTATACCTGTATGAAAGAAATATGACAATTTTATTAACTTATCAATATTTTACAAAAATATAAACTACTATTACTGTTTCCAGAGCCCTAAAGAATAAAGATTTATAAATAACTTGCAGTTTCAACAGACATGAATGATACATAGAAACTCTACTGCAAACAAATGCGTAGTATGAAATATATTTTATCTCATTTAAATGAATTACCATTAATCCTTTTTTAGCTTTAATATAAACAGTCCTCATCTATTAAGCGTCAATTACATTGAGCTACTTTACGAGCTGTTTGTTGGCGAATTTACAATCTGCCTGTAAAGTCGCCCAGTGTAATCATCGAACAAGCTAACAAGAACACTCTACCGAGAAAAGTTGAAAGCCGGTCAAGTTTACACGCTACACGCCGGCGTGTGGGCCTATTGCGTCTGCGCAGTAGAGCGCAGTAGCAACTTCCCGGTAAAAAAACGAACTACGTTCTGTCAAAATAGTCGCTGGCTTGTGACTTCCCAGCGAATGGAAAGTTTTGTGTGTCATCATCATAATCGCAGTAGCTTATTCTCCCGCTATTAAATTCGCCAACAAACAGCTCGTAAAGTAGCTCAATGTAATTGACGCTTTAGATACAATATTTAGTAGGATAATATTAAAATTACGCACATTTGATATGCAAACGCGAAACACACAGTGTCGAAATAATATATTACATGAGTACATTGTAGGCATCATAAAAATAGTTTCTCGTATAGATATTTCGCAAGATTTTACGAGCACCCCGTCAAGGGATGGATCCATAGATACATATAGGAGTGAATAGAGTGGAGTATAGCCCGACCACTCCAAACACTTGGCTAGCCATTTCACTATCACATTCTCAAGATGGTATTCTAGCTCTACATACTAGTGTGTACATATCAGAAGTAACTAGTCGCAGCAGCTATCGTCAGAAAACAGTCGTCGCAAATTATATAAGTAATTTATGTTTTGAAATGTCATTGTTTGATCTCTATATTTTTATAATATTTTCCTATTATTATCTTTTATATAATAATATAATAGTATCATACGAATAAAAAGTATGTTGATATTTTAGGTAAGAGTTCACTATATTATTTTAAGTGTAGGTACCTAGATATAAATGAAATTTAAAAGAAAATAACCACAGTATTTTATTTCTGTGATAGTTAGATTAGGTTAGATTAAGAATCAAATATTTTCTTCTAATTCTAAATCTGAAAAAAATATTATTTATGAAGATTTAACAGAAAGTACGTAAAGTAATTCCTACGACGACCAAGCGGCTACGTGTCAGGCTTATAATGTTGTGGGTCCCAGAATTTAATCCCGGGCTTAGCAAAAATTCACATGTTGTTTTTCAATATATGTTTAGACCTAGGGTATTGACTTAAAACTCATTCAATGCTAACACCACGACTGGCGCGTTTGGAGTACTTGGCCATTATATAATACTTGACGTGTTATTTAAACGTAGTAATTAAAAGGGAACTAAAAGGTAAGCAGTGATTGCGTTAATCGGTTGAATAAGAGACTAACATGCGTTTCTCGTAAAAGCAAAAATCTGTTAAAAAGCCTCTTCATGAGGCGGCCCAGATTCACATAGATTGTAGAACCAATTATAAATAGTACATTAAAAGAAACTTTATTCATGGCGGAATAAATATTTTTTAGTCTGTATTTAAAATGAATGTCTAAATTTAATGACATTAATAACAGGAAAGTATCTAAAAAACAAAATATGTGAGTTATAATAGTTGTTTATTGTGTGCGATATTTGATTATGGGAAAGATGAGTTGGGATTTTCAATCAAGTTTAGCAGTTATACAATTTATAATGAAAATTTTAGTCAAAAATGTTAAGGCTATACCTCAGCTGGGGCACTGTCTAAAAAGATCGTGACTAGGCGATGCGTGGATTGTGTAAATGACGCATGCCGAATGAAATATAATTTGTCATAAAAATTAAACATGCGTCCATTTAATGTTCTGTTTTTTGAAAAAGAAAACATGTCAATAAATATACTATTATTATTAGTATTATAACAATAAACATAACATTAAATGAACGCATGTTGAATTTTTATGACAAATTATATTTTGTTCGGCTCGCGTCATTTGCACAATCCGCGCATCGCCTAGTCACGATCTTTTTAGACCATGCCTCAGCTGAAATATAGCCTTAAGAAAGAGACATACACTTTTAATATTCATGACAATTTAGTACTATGTTTTTGCAATTTATTAAAAACTTGATTTTTTAGTATATGTGTTGTGATGATTAAACCACTGAAAACAACCTATTTATTAAATTATTAAATTATAAAATATTGTAATATTGTATCTTACAATAGGTTATCGATTTTACTGAAGTAAAGATTTAATCTGCAAAGTTAAAGTATGTATTGCCTGAGTGTTATTTAAATGATTATTATGGGGCGAAGGAAAACAATGCGTTAAATCGTAATTTGATTTTAAATATTATCGTAATTATTTTCGAAGCATTTTTTGAAAAGGTTTGCGAACATATTTTGATATGCTCCAATTCTAGAAAACCTCGCATAACGATGTATAAAAAAGTGCTTAACCCTTTATAATGGGATCAACTGAAGGTGAAAACTTTATTCTGGCGACCGGAAAAACATTCGTTAATACTTAATACTTAGAGTTAAGTCCTGTTAAAAATAATGTTAAAATAATACGTGTGTGTATTTAATTATTTTTTGGTAGTATAGGTAGACTATTATTTTTATTAACAGCGTTTTTATTAGCTCGTATTCTTATTTGTCCGGTGGTTGTTTATCTAGTACAAATCTTGCAATCGATTTTTAACTAACTTCCCGAGTAACTAGACATTTGAAACTTTTAGAATATATCAGAACACGATGCCAATGCATTACTTGATTTGACAATGATGCCAATACTTTTAGCCATCTTTAAGTAGAATTGAATTCATTTTCAGTTAATTCTGTTTTGTTTGAAACGTTATTTCGGAAGAAATCCGTAAAAAGTAAAAGACTATTATTGGTTGCCAAGGGGTTGGTCCTAGCAACTAAATTATTAATATATACGTGCGTTACTATGGAAATCAAAATGAAATGTCAAAATGACATTTCAGTATTCTATATTTATTTATTTTGTTTGTTTGTTTTTTATTTACTTCATATCAAGTACGAGTTTGAGCATATTGAGCATATTAATTGAACAGAAAATTTAAAAACGTTGTATTTAAAAAGTTATTTTTATTTTGTAATTATTATGGTATATATTATCGAGGGTTACACATCGCCATATTATGATACGCGCAGACGTAAACATTACCCACAGCCACTGGTGGTAACCACACTTTGCGGAGTGCGTTTCCCATAATGAATGGTATCCTGTTTGTGTAAAAGGTTGTCGGTGCAATTGGCTTCCGTTATTACCCCACATACTAGCTTACCGCATCAACATCCTCCTATGAGCGATTTGGCCCAGTGATTATCAGGCGTATATTCATCAAACTTAGAGACTCTGCGCTTTGATTCTAGCGATACCAGTGAATACAAGCTTGCAGCTATAACTGCAGGTGGGCATGCTCAATATGATTGAATTCTATGCGTGTGAATGGCCTCAAGACATTGCTATAACTGCTATGAAACCAGGCCAGGAAGTTCCTATTTGAACGATCAACTGGAGAAATAGGGATTTATAATTTCTTATCATATGCCCTAAGTATCACAAATGTGAGCTATTTATAGTTTTAAACTTCGATCTGTTTTCCTCCCATGAAATTTTTAAACTTATATTTAAGTATAAATTCTAATTTAATTAGGTTTTTATCGCTTTTTGATCATTTTATAGATAAAAAAAAATAATTACAAGTTAAAATGAACTTTTTATATACAACGTTTTTAAATTTTCTGTTCAATTATTATGCTCAATGTGCTCAAACTTGTACTTGATATGAAGTAAATAAAAGCAAACATAACAGTGGATTGGATTACGGATTTCTTCCAAAATAACTTTTCATACAAAACAGAATTAACTGAAAATGAATTCCATTCTACTTAAAGATGATTAAAAGTATTAAAGAATGCATTGGCATCGTGTTCTGATATATTCTAAAAGTTTCAAATGTCTAGCTAGTCGGGAAGTTAGTTAAAAATCGATTGCAAGATTTGTACTGGGTAAACAACCATCGGACTAATAAGAATACGAGCTAATAAAAACGTTGTAAAATAGCAAATAATGATGATGAAAGTTTATTTATATAAATTTGCCTAAATATGCATTTTCCTTTTACCTACTGTAATATTGGCAATGTCGTACGGTAACCCAAAGTGACATCACCGGAACAGACGAAATTTATTATCATCATTTTTGGTAATATAATATTATACGAGGGTGGGTCAATAAGTCCTTAGAAAAGCCGACAGGTGGCGCGACTAGTACTGTAAACGGTTTGTTTTCATGCAGCGGCACTACCGATTCAGTATGCTGCGAAGTTTCAATCAGATTGGTCGGGTTGTTGTGTGTTTCTCGTACATTTAAAAAAAAATGCTTGTGGAAAATGGAAAAATGGAAAATGGAGAAAATTGAGTTTAGAGCTGTTATTAAACATTTTAATATAAAAGGGTTAACAGCAAAGGAAATAAAAAATGAGTTGGATTTAGTTCACGGCATATCTGCTCCTTCACTTGCAACTATTTATAACTGGTTAAATGAATTTAAACGTGGTCGTACATCAACAAAGGATGAACCACGCTCAGGACGTCCTGTAGAGGTGACTACACCAGAAATGATCAATAAAATCCACGATATGGTGCTAAGTGACCAAAGATTAAAGTTGAGTGAGATAATTGAGGTTACAGGGATCTCAAAAGGTAGCGTCATTTCTATTTTACATGACAAATTGGGCATGAAAAAAATTTCTGCAAGATGGGTGCCGCGTTTGCTCACAGTCGACAATAAACGCAATAGGGTGGTGGCCTGTTGTCGCTCATGCAACGCAATCCGGATGAATTTTTTCGTCGCTTTGTGACTGTAGATGAAACATGGATACACCACTATACTCCCGAGACGAAAGAACAGTCAAAGCAGTGGATTGCGAAGGCAAACCATGTCCAAAGAAGGCGAAAACCGTAAAATCAGCTGGTAAGGTTATGGCTACTGTATTTTGGGATGCACGTGAAATTATTTTCGTTGACTATTTGGAAAAAGGAAAAAAAATAGCAGGGGATTACTATGCATCTTTATTGGACCAGCTAAAAAACAAAATTGAAGAAAAACGGCCTCATTTAAACAGGAAAAAAATCCTCTTTCATCAGGACAATGCCCGTGTTCACACATGTTTACGATCAATGGCTAAAATTGAAGAATTGAAGTTCGAATTGGTCGACCACCCACCGTATTCGCCAGATTTAGCCCCCAGTGACTTTTTCCTTTTCCCAAACTTAAAACAATGGCTAAGTGGACAACGTTTTTTTTCAAATGAAGAAGTCATCGATCGGACAAATGCTTATTTTGAGGACCTTCCAAAAACTTATTTTTCTGACGGTTTAAAAAAAAATGAGAAACGTCTAACCAAGTGTATTGAGCTCCAAGGAGATTATGTTGAGAAATAAAAAAAAATACAAAAATAAAAACTGTTTTAATGCTTTTTTCTATGGAATTATTGACCCACCCTCGTATTATAATATATTAACGGACATAATATAATACGAGTATTATATATCTTTCAAAATATGCATTATTTTGTTTTTAATCATTACGCTTACAGATATCCTACATTTTCTTGCATTTCATTTCATTTTCCACTTATATACGGGAGTTGTGCATTCGATGAAAATGCTGAGTTGATAAAATATAATATTCTGTCCAAATAGGTGGAGTATAACTTTGGCACTGAATGTTTTGATAATAGCTCATAGTGTGAAACCCTCTTGTCACTACATATACCCAACTCGAAACTGAGAATACACAAACGTTGGTTTCTCATCGCGATTATAATATTATAAATTATGTAGTACAATATATTTCCTGTCCTTTGAAATGGAACTTTGTCAACACTATTAACAAAATAATATTTTTATTACGTACCTAGGTACTTTATACTAACTTCAATTGGGTTATATCATATATGTATATATTATATTATCTATGTTTAAATTATCAACTATTTTTTTGAATACTTCGTAATTTGTTAAATTTAATATTCACTTGAAATTCTGTGACTATACATTCCAGTAAAATTTGGGGGCGGTCTAGTGCCACAAACATGTTGTCCCCATGGAGTTCTTTAAAAAAACTAGCCTTTTTGTTAATGATGCTAATGAAACCTTCATCAATAGATTTCTCACCATCGGTTTCCGAATATAAATGTGAAGCTGTAAGAAGTTACTAAGGTTTTATGACTATGTTAGTTACAAGTAATTTTTCAGAGTCATTTTCATCAAATTCTAGCGTAATTTGCAAGTATGCACTGAAATGAAAATATGTTATATTAGTGTTAAAAGTCTAAAAATGCTTTCATACATAAGTATGATTAATTAATTAATAACTGAGCATCCTACTAGTGGTTATAGCTATAAGCCGGGTGTGGAAATAGCATAGCCTTTTTTGTTCTCGTAAAAATAATATTACATAGTAATTATTATGGCATTTATTTTTTAAACACTTGGAATTTTTGGAAAATCTAGCAATATTTCTGGCCATGTTGTTTATTTTATTTCTCTATCTCGCATATTTTTATGAATGGCAACACTGACTGGTTTTCTGAAATTTCTTTGGGTGACATCACTTAATTGTATATTAATTACGTAGTCTTCATAATAATAAGAAGAAAATATAAAAAAGACTGCCAAACGTTCATTAAAAGCACAAAGAGACGATGAAATCCCTGACCTTTTACCTTTTGGACATTATTATAAGTAGTAATAATAATTATATTCCGTATCAAGATGTACGAATTATTTAACAAGCATGGTAATTTACGACATTGTAAGAAAGTTAACAATGATTTGAATAGGAAACAAGGGCGGGAAAAGCACCGAACGAGACAAGGCGATACAACAAGCGCAATCCTTTTAGCCTTTTCGTAGCTAAAGCTGAGACAAAAAGATTTGATTTCATATTTATGTGATACTAATCCTGGGATCGCAATCCTTACTACTGAACAGGAAAGCGATATAGGCAACAAGATGCCGTATAGTAATATAGCGGGGTATTAGCGGTATAATCAGCTATACCTAGCTATAGTCTATACGCCGTAAGACGTCAGATAGCAAAATCAGACATGCTATTCCTGTCTTTTAATGTGATAAGTAACATACGTAAATGAGTCAATCACACAATTTTATATTATGAATTAATTCACAATTTACTGCTATTTAATAACTTTTTTTCTTAATTGATGTAATTATCAGTACATAGCTCAAGAACAACTGCACATTAAATATATATTTAAAAAAATAATATCGACGCCTGTAAACTGTTAAAACGTATTGACAAATGTTGATATTAGATACTATGTGGTACTCTGCGAAATTCTATTGGCTACCGTGCGAGTGAAATGTCACAGAGGAATAGTATATTGAAGCTATATTATGCCATTCTAATTCGGATCGTGTATAGCTGTGGCCATTCTAAATTTCATAGCAAGTTGAATCCGATCGACGTATTCTATGTGTATTAAGAACGTCCCATACAAACAGCAGTGGTGGTTTTCTATGAAGCATATAAGACCGCAATAAAATAACAAATTATAATTTTAAAAAATCTGGCAACATAAATTTTCTATAGTTATAACTCCCAATGTCAGTTAATCACACAAAGATAATATGTTTAGCAAATAGTCCTATAAACCAGCTAACCTCTAAAACTCAATGGGAAATACAATCTGCATCGTGTGCTTACCGTCAGTGACTGTTATTAGCATTCATGTTTGGTCACTCTGATTAGTCTAGTATACACATTCCTAACCTTTTTCGAAATTGACCTGTCAAATTTGGGATCACAAAGATTATAAATATATTTTTTTAATCGTAAATATTTCACTATATAATGTTAACATTAAGTTTACTTATGGTTTTATAAATGCGTTTAAAAATTAATAAATCTAAAAAATCTTAACACCACTGCACATGGATGTACTAAAATATGACTATATTCTAAAACATTAGATCGAGAGGTTTAAAAGAAGACTATTTTATGTAATAAAAATACTTTATGCAGTCATATAAAATAAATATAAAGGATAATAAGGCTTCAAAATTATTTAAATAGATTATCTACAACGTTTAAGGAATGTTCAGGCATATGCTCTGAAAATACCATACATCTCCATTTTGAACTACGTGGCGCACGAGGGCCGTTAATGACAATCTCATGTCATTCTCAATATTTAATCTGTTTCTTGTTTTAATTTTGATTGTGAAATGAACATAGCACACCGGAATTGATTCAGCCCTTCAAATTCGTTTACCACACTGTAGTTTCTCAAAGTGTCAATTTTGTTTGTTGGACCTTATCGTACAAGAGGTGGGATTTATTTTAAAATCAATATTTTTGTCTTTACTGTTTCAGCCGGTGATCACACAGAAAACCCGAAAATACCTCTGCCGTACTGAATACTTTTTGCCCTCGTAATGTTTTTCCGTCACGAGCTTGATAATTTTGACCTCAAAATTTTATTTCATTTTGAAAGCAAACTTTCAGGTCGTATTATTTTTATTTCAAACTGAGACTGGCTGAAAGGGGAAATTTAATTAGGAAATGTGATGCTTTTTATGTGTTAGAGTATTCATTAAATTTTCAAACGGCCACTGAGGATTTCTGCAAGCCGTCCGGCCGCGAAACTTGGGCCTCCCGCGATCATTATACTGAATGAACAGACCCGATGTTTGGAGGACCTTAATGAGTATTTTGTTTTGTTTATTGTCGAAAATTACACCCGAATAGTTAATTATCATGCTAACAAAGATATTATTAAAACTAACTACGAACTCGCGTAAAAAGAAGCTCGGCTTTATTACACTGACATTATAGCTAGGTCCGTATTAAGTTACAACAAGATTACAACAAAATTAATACATTCAAGAGTCCTTTAAGAGATATTGCCGGATTCACTACATGAATAAAGAAGCTATATCACAGGAGCGCAAAGTTGGTAATAGCAATAGATGAAATTAATTCATGAGTCAGTCGATGAGTTATTCGAGAGGAAGTCCAATATTTTAAAATTATAAAAGATGAGAGCCCAACTTTGTGTATCTTCCAAAATGTTCGAATTGATTTGAATTATTTTCTGTACTACACTCATAATAATTTCAGATTGACATAAATTAAAATATAATACTTTGATTAAGTTCAACAATGAGTCTGAAATTATAAGTGACTGGCTGAAGTACAATAGGCTTCGCATGATGTCACTTATTGATCGATATACATTTATCTTAATTGACAAATCAATAATAGTTATATTTTTAAATCTTTTATAAAATCTTTAAATAGGCATACAATATGTCGAAATGAAATAATTATTATAGTAACAAAGTTTATATTATAAGAACACAATTAAAATTCGAATCCAAAATATGTAGACTTTATCTAAATCTATCGTAAAAGTTCAAAATTGAAAGGAACAAACAAATAAACTTTAGATATTATATATAGGGTATATATAAGTATATAGATTTTTCAGACAAAAAATATTGTTAACCATACGTACATTTACATTTTAATAAAAGTATTAGTAAGATAGGGATTTTTTACTAACACTTCAATTATTCATAATTTGTTTGTTATTTTTTATTGTGACCCTTTACTTGATAGGTAGGTAATGGAGTTTTTAACTACTTTATCGTATTTATTTGTTATATAAGTTAGAGTTCATAGTATTCGTGGTCAGTGTTTATTTCCCTTTTGGTGAGTGTACACGGTGCCTGAAGATGCCGAAAGGCGAAACCCGGGTCGCTAAAAACGACTCAAATAGAATAAGACATAACGTAAATCCATTAGAATTTAAATTCAAATTCCATCAAGTACCATCGGTTGCTAGTATTTATATTTTAATAAGTTGTTTTTGTTGTCCGAGAAATTTATTAGCCGGGGACCTCTTGAAACATCAATCCGACCCTGTCCAGAGATTTATTTATTTATTTATAAAAAGAGTATTACGGCATTACAGCTATTGGCCAATGCGCCATAATACATAATAAATACAAATGTATAAAAATATCTTAATTACAAATAACAATAAAAAGACAGCATGTGTAAAATATTAATGAAATATGATAATTTATACAATTATAAATTTAGCCTATTTAATACGTCCACAAACATTATATAGTTAATAAAAAACAAATCAACCTTTATGGTGCCATCAAATAAGCTAATTGCACGATACACAGCATCGTGAAACATAACATCTGTCCTGCGACGAGGTATCTTGAAAACCGTGGAGCTACGAGTGATATTGGTGGGAACATGAAAATTAATATTTGCCAGTATATACGGATTGTAAATGAACCCACGAAGAAGTAAAAAGAAATGCTTTAAAAGAATAATCACTCTTCGGGTAGACAGGGATTGCATTGATAGCATACCCAGAAGAAAACGAGTCGGGAAATTCATTTTATTGTCATTATCATAAGGAAAGAACCCGTATGTTCTTAAGTAGAGAAATCTAAGAAATCTATTGTGGACTCGATCTAACTTAATTGTGTGGATGGACCTATTAGGACTCCAAATAATGCTGGCATATTCAAGAATACTCAACACAAATGATACGTATAATGTACGTAGCACTCGGGCGTTTTCGAATGATTTTGAAACCCTCATTACAAAACCAAGCATTTTGCTAGATCTAGTACTGATGTCAAGAATATGCTGATTGAAAGTAAACTTTGCATCATACAATACACCCAAATATTTTATCTCCATTATCCTACTCAATATTATACCAGACAATGTGTATGGGAACAATAAGATGACTGAATTAATACCAACCTATTTAATGGTTTTCTCTTAAAGCTATTTAAATACTTAATATTCAGGTGGTGGCCTTTCGCAGTCCATATCGTAAGGCGCTGGCCGTTCATCCGGAGGCCCTGAGTTCGATTATCGGTGAAGTCATAAATATGTGATTTTGTCAAAAACCGGGGTGCTTGTGATTGTTTCTCTTTTATTACTAAACACACTGTTATTTCACTAAATTACTGTTATTTGGTTATCATTGCCTGTTGTAGTGTTAAAAAGAATATATATGTACATATTATTATATTTTTTAAATTTGAATAACATAGTGACGAATATCAACGTGTTACCAATGTAATTTAATATTTACGTACCTGCGTACACATATTTATTTTTTGTGAAATTCATATACGTGTTTGTGTATTTTAGGTAAACAGAGACAAAATAAGAGAACTGAAACGAACCACGTAAAAAAACAGCAACGTAAAAGAAAGTGTGATGATTGATAATACACACATAAAATTAATTTTATAATCATTTTTAATGTTTTTACTTCACCTTTATGAACATATAAGGGGAAGGGAGGTCACAGGTTAAATGGTTATTATAAACGAGGGTCGCAACTCGAAAATGGTTAGATATCCATATGTTATTGCGTGTAATCTTTATTACTTAGCATGTTATAATATGAACTTAGGTACAGCATAAATAATTTGTTGCTAGGTACATAAATTCGCAAATATGAGTTGTAAGTTTATTGAAATCAAAAGTTTTAACTAAGTCACTAAATTATAGGAAAATTAGAGCTTCCAAAGCTTCAAACGCACACGTGTGTATAGTAAATTCAAAATCCAATTAAATACTGCCGGAAGCAATTAACGGTGATGTAGTCAAATTTTCAAAATTTCAATTTGTATTACAAATAGTTTTTAATGAAGGCTCCCCGTATTCAGATAGCTACAATTACCGCGTGTTAACGTTGTTAAGCCTCAACAAATAATTGCCAAGCCTAGGTTTTAGTAGAGAGGAATGTTAGTACCAGAGATAAACTTTGCATAAGGAAGGTTTTAATTGTGCGCCTAACGACTGTTTATTTTGAATTATAAATTAAATACAAAAATTTATTAAACATTTATGAGTACGCTAGGGTGACTATAAGTTTTAATAAATTCATTATTTGTTTTGCCACACGAGAAAGGTGGATAATATGAATAATACTTAAGGGGATGCTTTAATAACGCCATCAGAATCTACGACGATGCGATTACAAATCAAAAGTATTTCGGGTTAAATTCCATTCATTGAACATACAAAGTCCACTTAATTGTGAAATTGTGATGTTTTGGATTATGTTGGGTGTCAAAAATTCTACATATCTTCCAAATTACTGGGTCTATACAATATATCAGCTATACTATTAACAGAAACGGAGTGTCAATCTACCCTGTATTTCAATTTATTCTGATCTAAAACTACTAAACCAATGAATTTGGAATAATTATTTTAATAGGCTTTTATCTTGATTCTCAGTATTTTAAAAGAAACTACTCAAAAATAACATCATTGCAATAATATAATATGAATCCCAGACATCTAACCAATTTTGTGTCAATAATTTGCAATGAGCCGAATGAATAATAATTATTATTACAAGTCGTTATATTTATTGTATATTATTATATTTGTCTACATTTTGTCTGTAATTTCAGTTAGATTACGCCGTGAGCTATGGCTCGAAACTAACCGTACTAAGGTACATATTTCTTTTAATCCATAAACTGGTTTGGGAAAGTCAACATGCACAAACGAATAGCGAGTATGTTGAGATAATTAAACATGCTCTAAATTAATTAAAATATTTTTTTGCCCGTGTTAATTTTTTTTCCGACCATGGCCATGGGCCTACAAAGAGTGGAGATTTGTAATAAACATATTTAACAGATTTTTTTTATGAGAAACTGATGTTCAGCTACTTGATCAACCTATTAGGTACATACTCTGACTCACACAAATTGAAAAACAATATGTGTACTTGCCAGACCCAGAATTTGAACCTGTGACCCACGACGTTGTAGTTTGATGCTTAAGTTAAGCGTTATCGTGTTATCTAATACATATTAAAATAATTAACGTTCGTCAAAATGATTGATAAAAAATATTTTCTTACTAACAGATCGTCACTGTTCTGGCAGAAGACACTAATTCGAAAAAACGACATATTGAGTTAGTTATACCAAAATGTTCCTTATTTCAAACTTTACCGTCTGGACACCTTAATAAATTAACAGTTTTTATTTCAAAGTCATCCTTTTTACGATTACTTAATTAACTCACATGATAGACCATTTCAAACTTTTTAACAACTTCAAAGTCAAATTACTCAAAACTAGTATTCTCCAGTTAGTGTATTCTGCCAGAACAGAGAGGAAATATTTGGTCACCCCATGAAAAGTTCCATAAATAGTATAAAGTCGTTTATACTTTAAGTAATTATAAAAAGCAGTTGACGCCATTTAGTACCAACATTCGTTCCGGTACACATTAAAAAATATACAGACTTAAGCCTCAATTTCCCTTCACTCTGTGTTTAAGTCATTCATTATTTTGGTGTAGAAATGAATAATCACGGTGATGTCACAAATAAAAATGGCAGATTTACTACTCGGAATAGGATAATGACCAGCTCTACAAAGAAGCGGGGAAATCTTTT
This sequence comes from Rhyacophila brunnea, assembly GCF_057557595.1. NCBI lineage: Eukaryota > Metazoa > Arthropoda > Insecta > Trichoptera > Rhyacophilidae > Rhyacophila > Rhyacophila brunnea. The sequence continues at coordinate 3,159,439 of NW_028232859.1, forward strand.
CGACAGCTGCCTCGGATTAAGTGCCTACTATCCCACCTAAACGTTAAATCGACCCCAAAGCTATGGTTGAGATTGATGCTTTATATATGTACAGTCAAATATGTATTAGTATAATCTAAGGCTATTTTACCACGTTTTTATTAGCTCGTATTCTTGTTTGTCCGGTATAGATTTTTCCTTGTGTCTCCAGTACAATTTTTTTCTTGTTTGTCCAAGATTTGTATTGGACGATTGAAGATTTTTAACTAACTTCCCGACTAGCTAGACATTTGAAAACTTTTAGAATATATCAGACCACGACGACAATGCATTCTTTTAATACTTTTGGCCATCTTTAAGCAGAATTGAATTCATTTTATTCTTATATTTATTCTGTATATCATGTATAAAAAAAACTATTTATCAATACATAGAATTATCAAGTTTATATGATTCAACAGAAAATTTAAAAACGTGTTATATAAAAACTTCTTTTAACTTGTAATTATTTGAAATAATTTGCACACTTGATCCATGCCTAATGCCCACCAAAAAATATTTTTATATAGTTTCTTTTATTTACGTAGCGAGTGGAACGTTTCGAACAATATCATTTAGAATAGTTGGTTAGATTTTTTGAAATGCAGATAATACTTGAACGAAATGGCTTTAAAATATTTTTACGTTTTTCACCATTTTTCTAACACGTATTTACAATAAATTTTAAGTGCAATTAGTTTATTTTGGCTATTTTGAAATCTTTGGGGACATCTGACTTAGAGACATACCTGATATGATCGAGGTATTAGTTCGCTGAGCCGTTAAGTAAGTCCGTACCATCCATCTCTATTAGTACATATATATGCAATTAATCATTCCCTGTCATCTTCACTGTCCATGTTTACATGATAGATACTGGCGAAATATCAAAGTTTCTTAGCTAAAAAGCCATAAGGGACATTTTAGCGAAGGTGAGTTATTTATCGGAATAGATTGTTTAGGACGTCGTCTTCAGCGTCTTTCAGAATTTCACAACAAAATTTATTCTATTAAAAACGTTACAATTATTTTTTCTTCTTCATCAGGATCAGAATATTTTAGCTCGTAATAGCTTTTTCCACACTCTCTCTATGCATGGTTTGTGTCAGTGAAAACCCCATGCCATTAATGATTTGCGTAGTCTCTCTAGAAGAAACTCTTCCATGTCCTCTCTGACCTTTCGACCTGATCAATCATTACGAGTTTTTACAGATCGTTCTTTCCTGAGGAAGTTAAACTGAGAAAAATCTGTTTTGAATCTGGAATTCGCTGATTTTCCGATTCGAACATGGTAAAAAAATCCACAAGATTTTCGGCATTCCTGCCCTTTCCTGGCCTTTACCATCTAAGTGTCATAGAAAATTGAGAAGATAACATATTTAACTAGAGTTTAGAGTCAGGAGTCGGCAACCTTGTTGCCATGAAGGGCGCAATACAAATTTTGAATATAGCCGAGAGCGCATAATTCATACTTTTCTTTAAAGCTGATAACTATTAAAAATCCCTTAATAGAACTTAAAACCTTGATATAACCCCAAAAATCACAGAAATGTGCATTATTAATCATATGAAGTTCTATAAATTAAACACAATATCAATCAATCAATTAATATTTATTTAAGAGAAGATACATACATATCGACATAAATCATACTGGGTATATCATTTTCAGTAACATTTGGTAAATGGATTTATAAAAAATCTCACAACTGGTTCTAATAACACATAATCCTCAAATCTAGAAAAAAACACTCTTCTATGTGAGTATCTTGAGGGCGCATCGATTATTAATATTCTCCGAGGGCGCCGCGTTGCCAATCCCTGAACTAGACCAAAGTATTTGGACTATAAATATAAGGAGCTTTATACATTATAATATATCTGTTACGACAATTTAAATTTTTAACCAAACACATTTAACATGGCTCCATAAATATTAACATCGATCAGTTGCCATTCCAATTTTATTATTCATGTTATGGCTGCCATTTTTTACGTTCATTATGATTAGTTACTCGACTGCAGTTATATACGGTTTTACCCAAATTTTACAGGATTTTTCAACTACGTAATAACGCTAGTGTAGTATTATTGACTGCTTATCTACTGATATTGATGGATCATCTTTTCATACGGCCTGAAAATTGGCAAATAAATGTGTTGGGTCACCACTGTGGGAGTCATGGTGTTGTGGATGAAGAAGTCGCGATTTTGGTGGTTGCTCCGATGGATGGTGGAGCAAGTTTTATTTGCAGCGTAAACAGTCGGTACAAGAGTATGTTACAGTAGTTATGTTACAATACTTATGATATTGTTCCGAGGTCCGAATCTTGGTATAATGAGATGTTGTGCGGAGCGATACAGAGACTGAGATACTAACAGACCGGTTATATTCGAGTGACATGTCCAATGAATTATGATCCGCTATTTACTGACGTACTCACAATCTAAATAGTATCTTGAAAATATATTTTAGGAAATAATTATTATTATAACGGAATCAGCTACTATATAGAGTTTGCGTAATCGGTTACCTATAGCTGACTATGTGGAAAAATAGATATCGCGGAAATTATCATTGCAGTCAGCTATTTTTTACTGAGTTTGCCATGATTGGACACTAGGGGAAATGGATATTTAATATCGCCGATCAATATGGTGACACGGGTTGAGTTGTTTATCCTCATAAGTGTCATAATATCAATAGTGTGAAGATTTCTGCAATTGCATTTGCAATCAAAATCACTTGTAAGCTAACTTAATCAATGGATCAAAGGTAATTTTTTAAATTACATTTTATACATTTAGGCTGGATATCTAAGATTTTTTTCAACATTTGACACATTTTAATAATAACTGTTATTTTTGTTAATGTTTTTGTTCTCCTAATTTGGTTGCAGTTTGGCTATTGCTCTTTTTTATATCAGTCTTGTATTCACCTTTGTCGAAGATACACGGACGGTTACAAACATATTTGACGACAATTCCTATGTAATTGAGTAGCAGACTAGGTTGCGGCATTGTAATTACGATTTATGACCATTAGTCTCGTCTTAGATATGTTTATCTTTAAGCCTATTAATTGATTCACTTTTCTACGAGGCAAAAATATACTCATGACAGAACCAATAAAAATCTTATTTCAAATTATTCTAATGAAAAATTGTAAGGTTGGCTCAATCCCAAGATTTATAAATCAAGAAATGGAACACGATCTCGGAATTTCAAACCCTATTCGGGGTAGGTCAGACTTGTATCCATCCAAGTGGGATTAAGGTTAAAGTCTAGACGTCAAATTTTGTTTAGTAATATTAAAATTTAATTCAATTGTGTCATATATTCCACGTTTAACATTGTAAGTAGATGAGAAAATATTAATTAAATTCACTTTCATAAGAGCGCTGTAAATTGAATAAAGTCAAGGTTTTTTTTTTCAAAATGGGCGCGTACTTTCAGTGTCGTGTATATGCGAGGCGCGATTTAATCTCAACAAAACGGTCGGCCTGCTATATAAGTGTTCGGTCATAATAATCTTACGCATAAAATATTTTCCCCTCGCTTATGGACGGCGTAAAGAAGGTTTAGCGTGAGGATTCTGACTATTTAAATGTCTTTAAACATGAACTTTTGGAAAATACATAATTTTATTGTAAATATTGTTAATATTATTCTAATAGATTAACGTTTTGTACTATTCCATTTGAGTCGTTTTTGCGACCCGGGTTTCGCCTTTAGGCATCTTCAGGCACTGTGTACAATCACCAAAAGGCAAACACACACTGACAACGAACACTATTAACTCTAACTCAACTGATAAGATATATCTATGATATCAGTCTTTAAAAGTTATTTATCGCATTTTTATCGCACTAATAATTCTTCTTTTGTCAGTCACTCATAGCTTTGATGGTTCAATTTTTAAACTTGTGAGCACTCATGAGAATAATTGAATTTTATGAGGGTTTCTTCTACGTCAAAAATGTTCGCTTCCATTGGAATAACCGCGCGAAATGTAATCTACAATAGCAGCGCTTTGCAGAATCAAAAGTTGCCATTATTTTAATATGAAAGCCTTTGCGGTTGAAAGCTTCTAGCGGCTTTTGAAACATTTTACTTTTGAAGTCTTGCAACATTCCGTCTCGCTTTATTAGTGCTTTGATGGGCTGGTAACTACTCTAACGGCCTATAAGTATTCAGCTAAGCGTGGCTTTGCTAATCAAATTAGAAGTGTGATTACTCATTCCACAGTATTTATTATCGTGGGCAAAATAGCGTTAAATACGTATTCTTTATGTATTTATTCAGCAAAATATCATGGAATTACGGTCAAATTACACGACTAGTCTTGATCCTAACCAACCACCTGGTACAACACTCAGTATTATCAGTTCAGAGTCTGTTTGAACAATCTGGACTGATATAGAAATATATGTGTTTTAGTCCAGCTAAACACGACAAATTAGATACCAACTAATAGAAGTTAACTTTTTGTTCTGTTAATTAGTGTAGCTCCTATCCTCTTTCAGATATATCATCAATAATGAAATTTAACAAAAATGTAAATTTTGGTGAGAATCAGAAAAATAATTACAAGATAAAAATAACTTTTTATATACCACGTTTTTAAATTTTCTATTGAATCATATAAACTTGACAATTCTATGTATCAATAAATAGATTTTTTTGTACTTGATAGAAATACTGAATAAATATAGAATACTGAAATTTCATTTTGACATTTCATATTAATTGTCATAGTAACCCACGTATATATTAATAATTTAGTTGCTAAGACCCTTTTAGCAACCAATAATAGTATTTTACGTTTTACGATTTTTTTCCGAAACATACAAAACAGAATTAAATGAAAATTAATTCAATTCTGCTTAAAGATGGTCAGAAGTATTAAAAGAATGCATTGTCGTCGTGTTCTGATATATTCTAAAAGTTTAAAATGTCTAGCTAGTCGGGAAGTTAGTTAAAAATCTTCAATCGTCCAATACAAATCTTGGACAAACAAGAAAAAAATTATACTGGACACACAAGAAAAAATCTGTACCGGACAAACAAGAATACGAGCTAATAAAAACGTGGTAAAATGGTTGCAATGACGTTTTAAAAATCTATAGTACTAATTCGATAACCCTTTACAAAGATGCGTCATATAATCGTATTATATTATTTTAGAAAATTCGTTCGATTTAGGTATATATAATTTTTATTATATCCATGAAAGTTAACATGTTCATAACATCCCCAAAATTTTATATATTTTATTATATAATATTATTTAATCACGTTTCTCTTTATGCGCGGATCTTTCTCTTTATGTTTCTACAGCAAGACCTTACTTTGAAATGTCTTCATTGTCTCGAGACTTTTTACTGCGATGACGTCACAAAACACTCGAGTCGTATCAATTGCTGCAAATGAGCCATAGCCGTAAAACTTTTCCCATGAAAATTTACATATAATTTTCTTTGGAAATATTTTAAGCCGCCAAGTACAATCTAATGTTCGAAATGTACTTTAGAACTCAGAGTCGCACAACCGAAAGTTAAGGTTAGGTCAAAGTTATTATACCTACTGTAATAGTCTTTATTACTTAAATTTACTGGAGTCTATAGCCAGTGACGTCCCGGGGAGTAAAGCAGGTTATGCGTTGCATATTATAGATGGCACACTTTAAAATAAAACGATTACCAATATCACAACTTTTGAGAGCAATGGCGATTTTTTATGAAACAGACGATGAGAAAAATATCATTAAAAAATTTCACATTGTAGTTTATAAATTGATCTCAGTATCAAAATCCTGACAACATCATTTTTACTGTATTGTAATCTTGATTGTAAATACATATTGTAATGGCAATTTATTGCACAGGTACAATTTTCACATGGGTGCTCTCCAATCTGTTAGGGCCACAGATGTCCATGTACCTGAAACCACTACTCAATGAGAGTATATTTTATGAAAATACTCTAATTCTCAGCAGATGGTGTGTATTTATCTGTTAATAATTTGGACGCTGAAGACGCACCTGGCGCGTAATGATCAGGCGGTCAATCGATGTAATTAACGTGAATTTTAAAGGTGGTAATTAAATAATCATTATCTAGTCAGTAGCAAATAAGTTAAAATAAGTAGCCTAATAAATTTGGAATTAAAAATGAAAAGAGTCGCTATTCTAAGTCTGCTTAAGGGTGGCATTTTGCCTAGGGACGTCTAAGTGTGTGCCTGTTTTGTTATAGTTATTTTTCATTTTATATTTTTCCATGGTCAGACATTATATTCATTTGTTTATTTAAAGTAGAATGGTATGCTTATTGACATGACCTAGCGGTGTTTTGTCCATATCTACTTTACAATAATTAATGACATACTTTTTGGATGACATGCACTTAGTGATTGCCAGTCGCGAACACCACCTATACGCTGTTGCTGATATCACGTTAAATTAAAAATTTGAAACTATTAAATAAAAAAGAAAGTATTAGTTTGTATTGGCATATTTTATAGATGGCAACATGTATTATATCCAGAGCGTTGAAGCGGAGCTCAGAGCAGGAGCACTGATAAGTGGAGCAATGAGTTTTACCCGGTTCACCGAAAATTTGTAATGCTCGACTGCTCCGGATGTTTTTTTATTATTAAATTTTCATCATCAAAAAATAATATTATATTTGACACTGTGCAACATTGGACTTATTTGAAATACGGCAACACTGCCGAGTGACAAACAACCTAATTTTTTTTGACAATGTAGGCAATGAAAGACGATTTGCTGTCGGTTTTTTTTAAATATAATTAAAAATGAAAAGGACGGATAATAAACCTGATTTCAAAACTACTACTAATTTTTAAAATTTGTATACATATAGGCATACCTATTAAAACTTTGTACCTGGAGCTGGATCAAGTATTAGGTCCCAAAGCAGAGTTGGAGCGGAGCAACTCAAAAAACAGTCCGCTCCAACCATCTGATTATATTTTTAATAATAATTCAAATTAGATTTTTTATACATGGGTATACTGAACTTTATAAATTATAAAATTAAGACGTTCACAACATGATATTAAAAAAAACAATAAATTAAGGCGTCCCTATAAAAAGCGTCTATAAAATACATTGGTGTCAATAGTGATTTTATTGTATTTAAAAGGACCTAATTATAATTATTATTATTACAGTATACACAGCGTGGAGAATTATTTAATGTTCATAATATCGCCAAACTAACTTATTATGTTTTTATTGTTTGCTCTATTACGTGTTATCCTAAAATATTATTGTTACGACAAGAACATGCTTATCTTTCAAAATATATTCATAACATTTATTATTGATCATTTTCATCTCTTCTGAAAATTTTTGTTTTTGCATATTATCCTTTTTATTCAAGCCTTAAAATAGTATTAAAACGAATGCGTTCGCTCGCCCACAAACCAAACGCATGGCAAGCAGCTTCATTTAGCAATGCAATGGGTGGCGTTTAGATGTATAATAGTCTAAGATTAAAACATTAAAACAGTAGGTATAAAGAAAAAAGAAATATATTAATCACTATTAGAAAAATAGTATAAATAGTAAATAGGTATATAAATTATAAATTAGATACATGGAAGCACACCGAATGAACTAAATGGACCCTATTTTAAGAATAGGTTGGTATATAGTCTAAACTACGAAATAACTTTATTTTAATAACCATTTTGCCAAATTAAAAAAAAAATAACAAATTAACGCGTTAGTTTTTATAACAAGCTTTATATGAAAAAGAAATCATTGCTCATAATATTATTTTTGGGTACCTATAATAAACAAAAATATTATTTCTATGACGTTTTTTAAATGATAGTTATTAATAAACTTTGTCCTCGATTTCAATCATCAAATTAAAAGCTGTTTCATAATATGAATTCTATTTTATAGACAGTAGGTAGGTACGTATATAGTACAGAAATCATGTAAATTTAATGGTCTATAATATATGTGACATTGAAATTTATCTTGATAAGAGTGTAAGAAAGTTCCACTTTTTATTGAATAAAATGTGTGCTTTTATTCACTTTATAAGTCTTGTGTAGTTGGTGATTCACAAACTTAATGCTGCAAATGCATCCATCAAATTCGATACCACGAGATACGTATAAAAAATTCAGATCTATTATCGGTACGAAGTGTATATTAGAATATAAAAAAAGTAAGATACACCAAAATTATAATTTTGATAAATTAATTTACTCGTAACAGGCTGGCTTTAAGGCTATCTGTCTTCTTCTATTTTCTTTAGCCTGGCATTTTTACGTCATGTCATTTTATCAAGTTTGTTTACTTGTTGGATTCAGAAGATTATGGGGTGACTTTTAATCGTAAACAACATAACTAGACGTACCTACTCCGACACGAGGAAGAAGGGAACTACACGACAGCTGAAAAATGACTTTTGAATATTACATAGCAATCTGTCAGCCATTTTATTCATTAATAATAAAAAACAAGCTGGTTCTCTTTATAAAAAAAACTCTGACATAATACAGAAAAATTTGCAAAAAGACTGAGACGTGATAGAGATTCTTGAAGGCGCCGTATGATGTCCATATTCTCCAACTAAGGAGCGGATATTGTCAAAGAAGAAGAAGAAATATAGCAAACCTAACTTTAACTCTATTCGTTTAAAAGTATTGAAATAAATCCGATATGATAAATGTTGGAATAGTTACATTCTAGTTAACAGAGTGGAAATTAAATTATGAACAGGTATTTTTAGGAAGGATGTTTAACGCGTGGTTCAAACGCGTAGTTGATAAAGCGCTCGTCTCTGTAACTGTGTGTCATGGTTTTGATCCCGTGTATTTTTGGCGTGTGACGAAGGTGCGCGCACCGATGTAACACGTTTGGCGTGCAACGGAAGTTGCGCGCGCCTCTACAACACATAATTTATTATTATGATTATATTCATTTCAGTCTCAGGAGTACATGCGCATGCGCATAGTATCATTTAGTTAGTCGTTCAATACAACCAAGTAAACATAACCAATATTGTGTTATAATAAATATATATGTTTATAAACAAATTTATGGAGACTAACATTCTACACTGTTAATTTATATTCATACAATTTTATTTATATTGGAGTGTATATTTAATTTTCATTGTAAAGATTGTGTATCAAGATTTGAGGCTATAATTATGTAAGTATTATTTATGCGTAAAATTATATATCAATAAATAAATAAATTTTGTGAATGTTGAGTTGGTAAATAATTCAAAAAATATATTAAAATTTGAATTTTCATTAATCTATCATGGGCGCTTCTGAATCGATTGTAACCACTGTATGTAAAATATGAGTTTTGGTCCAATAGAATATCATAATATAATTATCATGTGCTATATTAGACACAGATGCATCGAGTACGTTTTCAACCTAATCCACTGTAATATTAATATACTCAGATATTTTTCTATTCTATAGTAATTATCATCATTAGCCTGGTTAGCTGGATGAAGGTTTCGCCATAGCTTATACTCCTTTCAGTTCTTAGGGGTTAGCTGCCACGTATTTAAACATTTTAGAGCAGATAGCCAGTATTCCTTGGGTACAAACCCATCGAAAATTTCATTATTATCATTTAATAAGTTTAGTGACATCTGTCAAACTGATAACTATTGTTTATTGTAATATAATAAAATTAAAACTATCAATAATTATTTATATTCCGTTAATTCTACGATATTTAAATTGTTTATACTGATAGCCGTTTCGGGTTTTTACAACGGCAATAAGATAACTAATTTTTAACATGAATGACAAAAAAATGTGTACATTATTATCTCATTTATAAAATAGATTACGCAATAGGTTCTCTTTTCTCAGTGAATTTAGTACCTACAGTTAATTTTATAATATATTAAATTAGTATACAAATCACACATACTCTATTGTCGTCAACCATGGTCTTTCATGGTTGCTCATGGTAGCACATAGGCTTAAATACCGTCTAATGTTCGTTACCCTATGGTATTTGCCCGCATACGAGTGTAGAGAGTCGGTGGGTGGTGAATAGAGACTATGTATTTAACCCAAAGTAATGACGTAATGGTGAATGACTAACAATCATTCCTTGTAAGAAATGTCTGAATAAAAAAGTTATTTTTTAAATGTAGTTTTAATTTTATGATGAAAGAAAACTGGGTACGTTTAAAAACGTTTTCATTAATCAAGATAACTATCTAATTAACGATGGCCTGTATTTTTAAACCGACTTTTTAAAACACGAAATAAATTTCCTCATGAATTAGTAGAGACATCAGGGAAATGAAACTCTCAATGCTTTTTTGGTCCATTTAGATAATGCCGAACGAACATTCGGGACGGTTCCCGGAAAATCCGGTACGCGTGGTGACCCCCGTTCATGCGGAACTTATAAATAAACCCTTCAGGAAGTGGAAAGGGCTTTTTTGATGCTCGGGTATGTTTGACCCTTTGTGCGCAGTGAATGGGAAACTTTTATTGTGGCGGCACATTAATGCTCTCATCTTGGACCGTAATGTGTCAGCAACTAGCCACAGGCCAGAAAGTTGGCTGAAATTTGTCTAGTCTACTTGTGAATTATGTGGGAATTTATGAATACCGCAGCTTACTCTTTCCTCCACAGTACCTATATCCTTGTTTCTGACAAAATCTCAAGAAATCGTTCTAAAAACTCTACGATTCTACATCTCGGTTAGGCGGCACGTTTCATAATCGTATAAACTGTAAAGACATAATCCGAAGACTGATTTACTCAAAATTTTTTGAAAAATATTCCTACTGAAGTCATAAAATTCCCCTCCTTTGATATTTACCGTCATACAGCTTACAGGCAACTAAAATGAAGGATACACGAGAAAAATAGGCTGATCGACAAAATGTTAATTGTGCATGAGAGGTTGGAAAATGGGTATAATATTAGGTAAAAGAATTTATAATATTGATTTATTATTTATTTTGAAATATAATAAAAGTGAAAAAAAGTAATAAAAACGTTTTTGTGCAGTTTTATATAATGAGCTGATTTTCGCCTTGACTACAGTTTCTTCTCCCTTCATTTATGAAGCAATGAAATCGATTTGAGTATTTTTATGATGCCGTTCTTGAGCATTTCCTCTGTTGAACAAAATGGAATTTGAATCTCTAAAATGAAAAAATGCGATGAGCCTGTTTTAACCGTGTACCCTTGAAATGATTCTAGTATAATACAATGCGTAATGCACTGGGTTTCTATATCATGAGTACAATTCCTAATGATGTTACAATACATATTATTATATATATATTTATCAACAAGTCTGGGTGTTTCTTTGATCATTTCATTACTGTCAATATACTACTGTAATAATTGAGGCTCGTGGTCTATTGTTCTGTTAAAAAAAGAAGTTCATTGATATTTACGTTAATAAAAACGTGGACAATATTACAGTATGCATATAATTACACACTGTTCCAGCTACGGTTAAGATCTGAGCGTCGTTAAAAACCCACAACTCTACCTACCATTAATACGAATAATACCTTAATCCCTTAATGATAACAACAATGTAATCATGTGAAAATACCATGATGTTTTTTCTTCTTTGGGGGCTATGATACCGTACCCCAAGTTTCTTAGTTCAGCATATTAACTGCGTTAGTTACAATATTTCTGTTAACATGTCTATTCTTTGCCAAAATTAAACAAATATATTAACCACGTGGTGGTTTAGTTTTTGCTTTAAATATACGTGTCCCTTTAGTACAAAAACAATCGGTGTGTGTACTTATGTACGCGCGTTAGATGTTATACTTCTTTGGCGTAACAAAACAAAAACAAAACTTGTGATAACCTAGATTCTTCGACTAGCTCTTAATTTTATTGTTGAATCACACACTCAATAAAAAGGACCGCTTATTTGAACGCCGTTGATTTATCTCTATACACTTTAACTTATATTACTAAATTATATAATTATTTATCGTTGTTTTTATTTTTAAAGTAACAACTGTCACTATGACGTTTAATAGTTTGTTTAGATAAGGAATTGCAAATAGCCTACAATAATAAATTCGCTGCATAAGAAACGAAACAATTCTAAACAATAATAATTATTATACTACATTGGAGTATCATACTGTGGCGTAATGGTAGTGCGTTCGGCTGATAACCGAACAATCAGTAGTTCGATTCCAATCGAGTGCGTTTATTTTTGTGTGAAAAAATAAATTATGTGTTACATGTCACACGCCAAAAATACACTCTGATCTGATTTTCTAAACGCGAATAAAGAAGTATAACTTCATAAAATATTATTTTGTGACTCCCTGTCTAGAAGAAAGTAACGCTTTTCCATAGACATAAGTTTACAATAGGTACCTGTTTTTAATATACGATCTATTCTCTATGCGTCAAGTTTTCTATCACTGCCCTTCATAACAGTACGCCGTAGTAATTTATTCGGACTTCGGTCGAGTAATATGAAGCGTTAATTTCATGTTTTTGTATTTAAAGGGTTCAGCAGAGGTACGCACGTTTAATTTTGGTCGCCAGAGGGTTGGACCTTTTACGGCACGCAAATTAAAGGCTTTTTTTCACCTTAATTTTTTAAACATTACTTCAAACAAACAATTTAACACTATGACACATATTTAAATATCAAACAACTAAAGATTTTTGGTATAGCGTCCAGTGTTGCCAACTGGATGTATTTCTGTAAACAAGGTCCCACCAATATGTGTAACATTGTGAAAAAATTCAATATTTAAGTCAATATTGATTTAAAATGATGTGAGATGTTTAAATTAAATAATCATACATAAATTGAATTTTCTCATAATGTTACACTTGTCGGTGTTGGACCTCGTTTGCTTATACGTCCAACTATTTTTGACAAAAATGTCCTAAATAATTATAGTACGAAAATAAAATATCTACTTAGTTTACAGAAAAAAAAATTTGATCTTCAATAAAAACAAAATGTCATATATAATTATAAACATTGCTTTTACAAGAACCCAGATTTGAGAATATTTGATGTACAACTAAAAATAAAATTTAGACAACATTGTTAATATTATAAAATGTATAAGATTTTTTTTTTAATCTGATGAGAAATTTTTAACTGTTTGCTGTATAGAAAATTTTTAGATTTAATACCATATTATGACAGAGTCTTTGTCACGGGCTAGATGTGTATTTTATACTAGATCCGGTCATTGAGCACAATAATTATTTTTAGTTTTATGGATTATATACTGGTCATCTTCATAACCTGTTTAACTTGTAAATATAATGTATAAATCTAGGGCTCGAAATGGACCGGAGAGCGGTTCGTTAAATCTCCGAGATTATCGCTCCGTCTTTTAAAAAAGTTAATTTGTTCGTCTGAACTAGCAATAAAATATAAAATATGCATAAATTAAATAAATATGTCATATTTTCGGATATTTATCGAACGCTCCGGTTCGTAAAATTTTCAATTTCGAGCACTGTATAAATCAAAAATTATTGTTAATCAGCAAATGAGGCTAATTTTTAAAATGTTTTAGATACATAATAGAATAGTATTGTTTTAGTACACCAATTAATTTAAGTCAATTTTACACAGATTCGATTCCAAAACCGTTGTGATACTGTTCAAACCGTCATTGGAGCTAGTCGCAATATGCAAATACTTCAGACGTTCAATAACATTATCAAATATTAGAAATTTTCAACCAGTAATCTTACAATTTGCGTGAGTTCAAGTCATTCTATCTAAATATTATCCATGACAGTGTATAATTAAATATTGGTATCATAACATAATCATATTGATACAATCGAAAGATTTCTAAAAATATTAATACTTATTGAGTTTCTGAATACCTAAATTAATATTGATAATTTGTGAACTATTCCTCAGGTGGTACACCGCTATCTTTAAACGAAAACGCTACGTACTATTTTACCATATTATACCTTTATACAATAAATTATGTACGCTCATAAATTGTCGTTTATTGACCATAAGCCGCTTGTAAATCTTGTCTGTTGTTTAGTTTTTCTTATAGGCGGAACTAAAACTGTCTATTTTTTATTGTTTCGACACATTGAATAATTTTATGCGCTTGAAATATTATAATACATGACCAAATACATATTTTCCTTATATTTCAATAGTATACCTGAGTATTTTTTTGGGAAGTTTTATAAGATAACCATTAAATTAATTGGGTACGCACACTGAATAGAAATGTCGAAACTGAAGTATTTGGGGTAAGTTATACACTTGAGCCTGCAAAATCTGTAGATACATTTTGTTGGAAAGTTATTTATATCATTATACTACTACTTTATCTTTCCCCATTATATTATGAATAAACATAATATATGGCTTTATTTTAACACTGCGAATAAATAAGATATTTCGATAATTTTATTACATTTTTGTCAACATGCATATCACATATTGTATAATTTACTACTTACGAATTACTATTTAATAAAAAATATTATATTTTAGTTTGTTAGTAATTGACTCGTAGTTTTGAAAAACATTTTACAATTTATTTTTCCGACGTGATCTGACAGTCTTATTCCACACGATTTATTAAACGCTACGATAATAAAGAAATGATTATTTTATAATGCTGCAAGATTTTACATATTCGCATTGAAATTGGTGTTTCCAATAATTGTCAACAGATCGGCAATGGATATTAAAATATATTAACTACACTAGAATTTACGAGATTAAAAATAGTGTGACGTAAAATGTAGTTTGATCATTAAAATAATATTGCATTTAATTTTCTTCAATACATTAGTAAAATTCTCTTTTTGTTTGAATACTATAAAGAAGAATAAATTAAAAATAAAGAGATTATCGAATTTTCTTTTTTTAATTATCTGAAGTAGTAATGCAGCCGCTATTTTGTATGTGATAGATGCTGCAAGGGAGTTGGGGTGGGGGGGGGGGGTCTTCCACATATTAGGGATTCGTAACGTCTTACCTTAAATTATTTAGCATTTTATAAAAAAAAAAATAGTTTACTTATATTAAACGTATAATTTAACATTTTATTATACCTATTGTAAAAAAATCTATCATGCCTAGATGTCGAAAATTTATATCAATAAAAAGCTAAAATAAATATTTAGCAATATCAAATTTCCGTTAGAGATAAATTAAAAACCATAAATAAACGGAAAGGTCAAACTAATTTCCAAATATTCTAATTTAATTACTGAGTGCCGAGATGCTTATCAGATTTAATTGATGAGTATTGACCATTCCTGCTATAACGTTTTACATTGCACAAGTGTTCAAAATTAATTAACATCGGTTAAAATTCACGTCAGGAATAGCAATGATTTTATGTTGATTTTCCAATTGACATAACATTATTTATTTAAGCTCAGCATGGTCTTTACATATAAAATACCATGGGTATACCAGGGTAAACGTCGCAAAGATAAAAGCGATGAGGAACTGTTTTTCGGACCCTGCGATTATCTGTATTAATGGCACCGAACATGAGCAAGTCAGCAGCTACGTCTTTCTCGGACAGCAGGTGTCCATAGACGGAAGCATGCACGATGAAATTGCTCGAAGAAATTGCTCGAAGAACAAAGCTGGGATGGAGTGCTTTCGGACGTCTGAATAGTATCTTCAAAAGTGAACTACCATTGTGTCTTAAGCGTAGGGTGTTCGACCAATGTCTGCTACCCTTGCTCACATATCGCTGCAAAACGTGGCCCCTCAACACGAGAGATGTTGAAAGGCTAAAAGTCGCACAGTGAGGTATGGAGAGGTGTATGTTGGGCATCACGCGAAAGGACCGTAAGAGAAACGAATGGGTTAGGAAGCAGACGGGAGTACGCGATGTAATAGACGTTGCCAAACAGCTGAAATGGAGATGGGTGGGGCACATTGCTCGCCGAAAGGACGGCCGCTGGACAAATGCCGTCATCCAGTGGTACCCAAGGGGCACAAAACGGCCACAGGGTCACCCTAAAAGCCGCTGGATTGACGAACTGGTAAAGTTTGGCGGAAATACGTGGCAGCGAACGACACAGGATCGAGATAGTTGGAAGAAGCTTGGGGAGGCTTTCATCCAGCAGTGGATTGACCCCGGCTGATGATGATGATACCAGTGGTGAAAAAACCTGTTGGAATGAGGGAGGCGATGGGTATCCGAATCAAAAACTGCTAGGACAGTCACGGAAGAAGAATTTGAATTTTGTTTAAATTTGCACTAACACAGTAATGTATACTTTTATTTGACCAGTCTCTGGATCGATCCTGTGACTTATGGATTCATAGACCTTCTATTAACTTGATTTCAATTGATCCTATAAAAAGCTCATAATATACATTATATTATTCAAAATAAACTAGATGCAAATAACGTGCACTAACCTAACAGCACAAAGATAAAACTGTCGATTGTTATTGTTATGATATACCATTATTTTTAAACAATGTACAAAGTTTTATTTTTCTGATATGTCGTAAGTTTATCAAAAACCATTTTGCCAGCCAAACAATTTTGATTATTATTTATGTCACTGACATATTTATTTAGATTTTGTGTGTATGTATTAGGCTGCCATAATTGTGATGTTTCTACAATTTCAAGAGATTCAATTCAAAAGTCATTTTTCTCTCATACCTTTTATATTTTCACTGTATTACTCATCGGTCATTAGGTATATTTTCTATTTACCGTTACCTAAAAATTTATATTTTTAAATATTCGGCATACGTTGAATATTTCATATAATATATAGTCTAGTTAATGAATATATTGTAGAATGCATGGAATATGCGAGAATTTTTGACTACAGGACTTTGTTAGAAGTAGTTAGTAGGTAAAAATACTAAAAGTCCCCGCTACTGGGAGGTGAGATAAAAGCGGGTGGGGGTCGAAAGGTCCCATTTTTTGGTTTTTCGCTTATATCTTGGAAACGGTGAATGAAGAAAAAAAATATTTTAAATAAAAATTAAAGCTAATTAAATGTCCTATAAAATTGTTATATATTGGTCAAATTCCCAACGGTTTCCGAGATATACGTTATTGAAAATCGATAATCGATCGGGCTTACAATCTCACTGGATTGCAGAATTTTGCTTTTAAATGCTAAAGATATTTCATCAAAATCTACTTTTATAGTAGCAGCTTTGAATTAAGTCCATTAAGGGCACACATGCTTACCTAGAGTTTCTGTTTTTTCATTTAAAGTTGAACTATGACATTGAATACTAGGTATGATTTTTAAAGTGAAAGTGATATTATGTTACATCTCTTTTACGCATGCTAATATGATTAAAAAGTTTTTCTTTCTCTTTCTGTCACATTCGAATTTGATTACCAAAGTTTAAACATTTACTATGCGTATTAGCTGACGTGCTTCGTCGTTTACAAATTATAACATGAATTTAAAAAATATATGTATTTATAATATTAAATATATTTTATAATGTACACAGATTTTTTTAACAACTATATTATATATACTTTTATTTATTTGTCGCATATTCAAAATGTTCTTGCTATATTAAAATCTTTTTTTTAGCCGGCCAAGTAAATCCGTATTTTTGGCCATAGACTAATAGAAAAAACTCTCTGCTGTCAGATTATGTTGATAGCAAATTGCAAGATACCTAACGTAGGATTTGTGTTTTATATCAGGAATAAGAAACACTATCTGTAAGTACAATATTATGTTATTTATTACTGTAGTAGTATTCTGTGTGTTTTGCATATATTATTCAAGTGTTAATTTATTGTTTTCTTAGTCTACACATACTTTCAATGTTTCATAATTCCGACTACTTTTTTTGAGGTTAGTTGCGTGGTTAGTTTGGAGGTTATTGCGAGAATGCCTGTGATTTCATATTTATTTGTTTGATATAATCTAAGGCGTTCTAGTTGTTATTAAACATGTTACCTACCTGATTACTTTATTTTAGTTAATCAATCTTTTTTGATGCTTTGTATTATCACTAATCCGTTTTAATTACCATTCTTCAAACAGTCGCACACTATAAAAGATTAAAAATCACACTATTAACAGTTCATATTATGTTTTTTGCAGATGGAGAAAATGTCTACCGAGATCTTTGCTTGTCGACGGTTTCATATGAATAAGATGGAATGAAATAAATCTTTTAATTAATAATGAAATAAATCCGACTTTCGGCGTAGGATTCGAACATGGCGTGATTCATATAATATTATTTATGACGTAGACCATCAAGCATATATACCCATTTTATAGATTTAATAGTACAATTACAAAAGGTAAATATAAAGTGACTAATGTTTGTAACCTATAGCTATATCTATCTCGCATACATATTTAAAAAATAAAACAATTTTATAATTACATTTTTGCACTAAATTTATTATCGATAATGATATAAAAGTTGCTAAATTAATTCATAATATTATAAAATATAATATAATTTTGCATATCAGTTACTTGTATCATATCAGGTATGTCATTTGGTAGAGCTTACTCTCCAAGACTTTTCTTTTTCATCCTCAATATCACTTTGATATTAGAAACATTGTCTTTCTAACACCATTTCAAAGACTTTAAGTTTTCTAGATGCTGTATATTAATTCTTCTCTTCGGCTATATTTGCATCTTAGTTGCAGCATATGGATACAATGCGGCGCCTCCAAGAATCTCTGTCACTCTAGTTTTTTTGCATCGTTCCAGGTCATACTAGCAGCCCGTAACTCCGCCAGATATGCTATATAGATAGTATTTAGCGGCCATCCAGGACGCCGGAATCCGGTTGGCTTGAAGAACAGGCAAACCAGATTGGGATTCTCTTCAGGCACTCGCAGCACGTGGCCGGGCCAGGTACAAAGTTGCGTATTCACTCTCAACGTGATGCGAGGCTATTTGGTGCGTTCTTTTATCTCCCGTTACTTCTAAAATTACCGCACACCCAGTATCCGTCGTAAACATCTGTTCTCGAAGCTCAGTATACGGTTGCTCGGAGCCTTTGTAAGGTGCCATGACATAAAAACTAGTAAGATATTTAAAATAGCTGCTAGAATGAATACATTGTTGAAAGGAAATGAAAACTGATAATATGATATATCAATTAATTTGTCCATCTGAAGTTGTAGATATCAGTTAATAATTATGTGTTATACCAGTAATTAAATGCTGACTTCAAATGAAAATTGACAATTAAATATTGAAATAATATATTACCAGTTTTGATTTTTTTAAGTACTATACTATATCCATGGTTCATATTACAATGTCATAGTAAAACTTAGAAGAATAAAATATGTCGTAAGACGAAATCAATCTTGGGGTTTTAATATAAGTTAAATAAATAGTACACAGCTAATTTGTTATTACTTTGAATACATGCCATGTCTTTACATCAATAAAAAACAGAAAAACAATTTAATGTATAAATATTTATATAAGACTTAACAACGTCTAGTTAGACATCTAGTTAGACACGATGACCTCCATTTAATTTCCTCTTATTTTAAAATTCACCAAGATATATCCTAATAAGTAGGTAAGTATATTACATTTGTACATATAATAAGTAAATCAAGTACTTAACATAAATAATTATACTGTAAAATTAAATTACAATTGAAGCAGTATATATGGACCCCACAGAGTAATTAACAATATAATAATTTATATAATTATATCGGGTATATACTATATTGACACATTTTAATGAAGTCTATTTTTCTTGGTACCTACGTTCAATGATAAATGTTGTTTTATATTGTAACATAAACAATGGTAATATGCATTGATCTTTCTGATTTTTAAACTGTGATATCTATTTTATATATCTATTGATTTCTATGTGTATTATTGATACATTATTTATTTCAAATACAATAATTTCAAAACTAACAGTAAATAATATATAGAAAGCGTCATGTTGTTTAGTTGGAAAATCTACTAGAAAAATTCCATCCAATCCAAATTCAATTTTTACCAGGTGGGTACTTGTAGGTCAGTTATTTTTGGAATAAAATGAATCCCTTAAAAAATATGAAATAAGAATAGAATGATAAATATTTGTGAAAATTTACCAAATCAACATGTTTAACGTGAATATTTTCACACTAAAATAATAAATATTGTTAAGAAAATATACACAAACAGTTCATTCAGAAGTTATGACGTTTAAAAGATCCCGCGAGTTAACTCGTGCGTGGCACTGATCAGTTATGAGGTGATATCAGTTATAATCATTTATGAGGAATGGTTATAAGCCATTGGCACAACCAATTTGGTTTTTGACCTTGAGAACAAAATGTACTTTTTACACGGAACCAAAACTCACGGCTGCAGAGACAAATGCTTATACAAAATATGGCACAGTGGAATCGCCAGCAAGATCTGCAGGTATCATTATTTAGATGTAAGTATACATATTATTTTGAATTTCATAAAATTACACTCGTTCTGGGTGTCTCGTAACAGTAAACTATATTAGTAAATTAGATATATCTTGATGAACTATAAAATAGTGATGTAATATAGACTTGTTGAAAATATATTAAGCATAATAAAATTTAAAATAAAAATTTAGAAATTCAGCCTTTCTGGTTCTCTAATATTCATAGATCTACTGGTTCTGGGATCTACTATTTCTGGCAGTAGACAATTCATATAAAAGTGATATATCTTTTTTTCAATCTTTTCAATCCAAAATGTCTCGTCTTTTTTGATTAATTCTATTTTAACAGGAAAATTATGTCCCGTCCAAACTCCAAATAAACAGACATCTTTCTTAGTAATATGAAGCTGCCCCTGAATCTGGAAGTACCAATCGTGATTTTTATCTATTACCATATTTCTGTCTTTATCTACTTTCCAAAATTTAATTTTTTTCTGTACAATAGCTTCATCTGCACTTATTCCAGCAGCTGAGAAAGGACATTTTATTTCAATAATTGTATCATCATCGCTGATGCCATCTGGCGTTGCACCGATAAAATCATACACATCATCGATAAACAATCCACATCTCTCAATCTTAATCCGTTCTTGTACACTAAGCTGTTGTAAAGCTATTGATTCATTTTCTTTACCATATTTTACCGCTTTCACGTTGGCTAATGATTGGCTATATAATAAACGTTTTACCAAAGGCCCAAATTTTGTATTTTCTCGCCGCTTACACACCTTACCAAAAACAGAGGCAGTAAGAAGGTTTCGTCGCCTTTCTAGCCATTCTGCACATTCAGATTGTAATACGGTGCGTCTTTCTATATCCCTCCTCTCATAGTTTGTCAGTTTGAGTTTTTTCAAAAAAGTTTCTTTTAACAATTGATATTGATTTTTGTCCATATCAGGTTTTTGGCAACTCTCTCCATAATCTGGATTAGATAAAGGAACAGTATGTATTGGTTTTCGCCAAGATTTTCCTATTTTTTTTTTATTTATTTTCAACCTTCTTGATTCTAAGCGATTTATGAAGGCTTTTGGGCTATTTTTATAAACTTGTTTTTGAATTGTGCAATGTAACTTATTTGTATTAAATGCGATTACCGCCGCTGCACATCGTCCCATGTACGATTGTCTTTGAGAGTAGTTAATTCTCTTGCCGCCTACAAATTTTGCAATCATGTTATTAAAAGATTCTGAAATATTAGTAGAAAAATTATAAATTAAACTTTTTGAATTTAGCACCAAACGAGAATTATATATCATTAATTGAGAAAATAGACTGCATTCTTTTAATGCTGGTACATAATTTACATCAAGCATGTCCTCTGTATTTGGTTCATTTGTACAAAAATATGGTAGACAAGAAGTATGGTCTCCAAAAACATGGTGCGGTCCATTAAATAAATCTTTTTTCAGAGCGATAACCTTTTCTTCGAAAGTACTATCTTGTAGTTTTCTATACTTGATTGCACCTATGACGGCTTTCCGCAGACGTCTTTTTCTTGACGCAATGATTTTTCTTACATTCAAGGGATATCTTGTGTCTTTGGTTAATGCCTCTATTTTGCCACAATAATTTCTAATTAAATGGTTTTTACATTCAACTTTCTCGACAGTTACATTCGGATAAGGGTGACAATCAAGAATTTTTTTGTATGTGCTGGAATCTCCATCAGCAATCAATTTTGAATAAATCAATCCATGTGTATTAATAGATTCTTTAAAGCCTTCTAATATTGCTGTAGATTCCATTCCACCTGACGGACCGGTATAATTTAAAAAGCATTTATGTTGTTGAGCAGGGATATTTTTATTTTTAGCTTTGGCGCACAAATCGCAATATTTATTTTTCACTGACATGTACAAAATCTTTCCGGTTCTTTGACCAATGATCGTGGCAGCGCCAGATGCTGCGAAATAATTGCATCTGTATGAACGTTTCGACCAACAGCCGTCTGCAACAACTGATATCATGGGAATACCAGAAGAATCGACGTCACCATTTTCGATTGCAAGTTGTCGCTCTTCTTTCGCAGCGTTTTCCATACTCTTATTTTTGGTTTCTTCAAACCACTCGTACACCTTCTGTTGACTCTTTCTGTATGTTCTTGCTGTAATCGATGGTACGTCAATTGCTGAACACATTTCTTCCAGATTTGAAAATCCACTGCCGATACTGATTATACTGGATACAAATGCGTCACACAGATTCATTTTGTTTTTGTTCATTTCAGTGGTATATAATTTTAATTTTTTACCACAAAGTTTACATTGAATAAAAAATGTACTACTAAAGTTATCCCGATTTTCCCCAAAAATTTCTAAATGTGATAAATTACAATTAAATGGAGAATCATGGTGGCTAATTAATTGAAGTTGTTGGAAAAAATATGAAAAGTCTATAATTCTACGGCCTTCTACACGGAATTTAGGGCTTGAATCTTCAATTTCATTTTCTATAATAAATTCTTCGTGTTCGTGTTCAAATGTGGGATGAAATTCTGGTTCAGGTAGTATGCTTTGAGGATTTCCATGCTCAGGCATAGTCTTCGGCAATATATCAATACTATAATACATTCAAAAATATTAGTTTAGTAGATAGTTAACAGAAAACAAAATGTATAGCTGCTATTAATTATTGTACCAGATTATAATTTTTGTCACAGACACACTAATTTCGAATAAGACATGGCACAAACATAATATAAAAATAATATAAGTACAAATGATCATTATACTTAATTGTGTGTATTAATAAGTAATACGCAAAACTTCCTTTTGCAAGATAAATAAATATTGTGAACCAAAATTTTCTGTGAAATGTGGTTTTTTCAACTATGTATAATTATGTCAAATTATAAAATAATAATTTCAAACCTTTGTGTTTTTAATGTATTAATATTTCCATCTTTTCTCCTACGTCTTTTTTTGGAACTTCCAGCCATCGGATAGTGAGTTCGTGGCATTTTTTGTAAGTACAATCGATATAAATAATTGTGATAATATTGTTAGGTACCTATGTCAAAAACCGAGGATGAAAATTTCGCATTCCCGCTGAAATAAATGACGTTCATAGTATTGCCAGGCTAAACTTTCGAAATTAAAGTTAGTTTTTTAAAAAAAAATTACATTGGAAAATATTATGTAAGTACAGGCATCCATTATTATGTTATTTGATGAAAGTATTCTTTAAAATCATCTGTATTATTATAATCTCGCAAATTCATAATTTAGTAAAAGTTAAATTTTCTGTAATATAAACATCAGTAGGTACCTAACCTATGTTGATTCATAATTTTGGCTAAGTAAAAAATATAGATATTTTTACTTCGCGATGTGTTTGGGGTGTTCTAAATTATGTAAGTATGTTTAATAACAAATGTGAAATTCGTAAAACCTCATAAGTATTATTTATTAAATAAAAATAGTAAAACTAATAGTAGATACAAATGGTGAAAAACTTCATTCTCTTATTTACTAAAATATCAATTCAATAATATTTTAGTAGATATGGCAATACTGGACGACCCGATATATGTCACTGAAATAAAATAAAATCTATCACAATTTATAAAATACATACCTACTACAATCATAATTATTTTGAATGTAGAGGGAGATAGTTATAGAAAGGGACAGAAAACTGATTGCTATGTTGCAATATTAGGCAAAATAGATTGCAACAGTGTTAAAAATTATAATGTATGATTTAGTATGACATAACGTAGAATTGACGCAAATACAAATTTCTTCAGATTTTTTTTTGTTTTGTCCTCAAATGTCAAAATATGTTTTCCTTTTGAATAATATGTTCGAATTTGTGTTTGTTTCGCCTATTTTTGTGTTCAATTTGTAGCATTCACTTTTATAAACATATTTTTGTACAATACTTGTGTGTTGGCGTATTTTTTTGGTCATATAAAGTTAAAATAATACCAGCTAAAGATTCCATACATCATACACCAATTCGCAGGTGGGTCTGGCGGATATCAAGATGGTCGAATATTTCGTGGAAACAGTTGTTTTAAAAAGGTCTCTATTTAGTATTATAAATTTATAACTAACAAGATATTTCATCATTTATTCAATGATTAATGATAAACCTTCTGATACGTAGCTTTATATTATTTCGTATGTCTATAATTGTAGCATATTTAAATAACAAAATGTCCACTCGCTTCCATTAGATTTAGAACCAATAGAAACTGCAAATATTATAATTATACTGAATATATTTTACTACATTATGTTTTATAACATTACAACTATCTATAATAAATCGTTTGAGATAATAATTAAGGGAAAAATTTGTCATCATCACAGCCTATTAATGTCACAAAAATATGGCTTCGTTCTCAATTATCACGTTTCACGGTTTCAAAGAATATTATTTTACGTCATAAAAATACTTTATGTAGTTATCAAATGTTTTACATAAATATTTGACGATGAATAAGCTTCATAATGATATAAATAGTTTTTCTACAAATCTTACGTACTATTCAGGCTTAACCTCTGAAAATACCAGAAAATAGCTGACATGGAACACCTTCCCCCTTAATAATGAATATTATTCAGACTTGAATAAATAACGAAAAGTCATCAATAAGGGTGAAAGATTAATCTAATTTTGGAACGTTTTAATTAGATTACATCCGAGCGTTATCAGACCTAATTGTCGACTGCACAATATTCGTTCGCCCTTCCTCTCAGTTCTTGCGATCTAATAAACAACATAAATATTTTTGTTTGAATCCTTTGCTGAATTGAAACGGGATTATCCTTTGAGATTTGGCTGAACCCGCCCATCCCGGGGGGACGGCTCTGACCCCCCTGACTTTAAGGCCCCCACGTCATAAATATTCATGGGCGTCTTACAGGCCGGCGGGCGCTATGTTGACTCTATGGGTCCGGGTGATTTCGATTCATGGCGGTTGCAGGCGGGGTCGTGTGCTTTTCACCCGCGGTTATGTTATAATCAGCCAATTTTTGAGGCCGTTAAGGATTCACCATTTCATAATATGAGGATCGTGTAATATTTAAAAAAAATGGTTTAGAATACGCCATACTGAAATGCAAAAAGCAATCCTGTGAATCGAATTTATTATCTAATGCTATGTTTTCAACATTTTTCGGATTACGGCATATTAATAAAACTATATTTTTTTGCAATACATCAAATAATATTTTGTACAATAGGTACACATCATATCAGAACAAAAGCATAAAAATATCATCTTGCAAGAAGAGTCGATATTTGCAAATATCAATACCAAAATATCGACACTCTCTAAATATTATTCTTCTTCTTGGTCGTAAACTCATGGCTGAGGATCGTGACATTTGAATTTCGTAATCCTTTGAGCGACCAAGACTTTCCATTCTTCTCAATCTTTCGCTTCCCTCAGGGCAGAATAGATGGTGCTCCCAGTCAGCTCTTTCAATTGGTCGTTCCAGCGCGCAGACGTTCTTCCTCTGCTTTGCCTTCCCTGGAGGCCACCAAAAACCACCAGTCCCTTTAGGTTGTCCGGTCCGCGCCTGACAATATGTCAAAAAATCTGCTGAGTTCGTCTCAGACATATTGTCGAGAGCCGTTCCTTTATCTGCAGTCTCTGGATGATTGACTGGTTTGTAAATGTCAATAAACATGTAATATTTGTTTTAAAAATAATTATTATGATAATATAATAATTTATTTATTATACATATTTAAAACATAATAAATTATTAATTAAATTCGTTCACAACATGATAATATATATAATGAAAGGAACAGGTAAATCAATGTATAGAAAACAAGTCAAAAAATAATCGTATAGCAAAAAAATAAGATAAAAAACAACACAATAAACGATAATTTATTAATCAAAAATAATTCAAAATGAAACCAAATCATACGATAATGTAGATTTTAAAAAAACCAAATATATAGCTACGCATCACTAAATAATAAAATGTCTACGTCTCTAGGGAGTGCATTGACCACATGCGCACAGTCCTCGCCATTGGTGCCTGATAAACTTGACAGGAGGAAACAGTTTTCATTTTAAAAAAAGTCGATGGTCGAGTAGCTGACGGATGCATATAAATTTAAATTTTACAAAATATCAGGATTGGAAATTATACCACGCGAGAGCAGAGGAAAATGCTGAAAAGAGCAGATTTGATGTGACCTACGAACTTTGAGAGATAGAAAGGCGAGCATGCACTGAAGAAAGTTAGTCGGAAAATACTCGTTTGAAAAATTATCAAAGGGTAAATAGTTAATGTTAAACATATGTATTATAAAGGCATGTGGTATTAAAAAAATAGGAGTTTAAACATTAATAAGGTATAAAAAGCTTTGAAAATAACATTGGTTCTTACCCCAATCACGGTACATATTTATTCCGTTATGCATTTGAAAATTAATAGTTAGTGTTACTGATTACTACGAAAGTGGAATCGTTTCAACACATCGACTCAATAGAACCGTGAAATTATTAATTATAAAACGTTGTACTTATTTGTTGGTCGAACAACGAACAGAGAATATAAAACTAAACACTTCCTATTATATGATATATTATATGCTACATATTCACACTACACTGAAAGTAAAGGTAATCATTAAAATATTTCCAATTTTCTATTGCATGGTAATCAATAATTACCATTTAAAAATTCTTCTTCGGCCATAGCCGCCCCTTAGTTGGAGCATATGGACACCCTCCCTGAAAAGAATCCCTGTAGCTCGCCAGTCTTTTTGCTTCGTTCTAGGTCAAACCAGCATCCCTTAGCTCTGCCATATACACTATTTAGATAGTATTTAGCGGCCTTCCAGGACGCCGAAATCCAGTTGGCTTGAAGAAAAGGCAAGCCAGGTTGAGGTTCTTTTCTGGCATCAGCAGTACGTAGCCGAGCTAGGTCCAACGTCGCCTCTTCACTCTCAGCGTAATGAGAGGCTGCTTGGTGCGTTCTCTTATCTCCCTTTTGTTCCTAAAGTCCCGCACACCCAGTTTCTGTCGCAAACATCTGTTTCCGAAGCTCAGTATACGGTTGTTCTGAGCCTTCGTAAGATGCCATGATTTGCTACCATAAAGCAGCACCGTCAGAAAACAAGCGTCGAATAGGCGGCATTTGGTTTTGATTTTTGGTTTGGTAGGAAAAGTATCGAATGAGCCGATATTGACAGCATTCAACTAGATATCGATACGTTTTGAAGGCATAGCTATCAATATTTGAAAAATCTGAAAGCCTCTTTCTTATGCCTGGAAATAAACAGATGCAACTCATTCGAATCTACATAATATTTTGCTGGACAGTTTTAATGAAACTTACTATTAGTAATCTGTATTAATTTATGTTTCTAAGCTTTTTCTAGTTATTTATTTGTATGGTTGCATTTATGAAAAAAATGGTAATTTACCTTTTATTTTTATAAATGTATATTTAAACCATTAACAAAAAACACTTTGTAATCAGTAGCAAGTGCTGTTAAGGGGGAGACGCATGCCAGCAGAGAACTTAGCGGAAATATACGAAGCTTGCAATTTGAGATTTTTTTTTGATAATTTACAATTTCAACTGTATTATTTAATAAATATGTATCCGAAAACATTAAAACGATTTTTTATTTTTTTTAAACTTAAAGATAAACTGACAATTGTAAAAAAATGTAATAAAATGTGAATTCGTTGCAGGGTCAAATCTTATTATTGCATTATATTTTATGGTCATAATTATCATTAAAATTTAGTTTATTAAGTTTTAGATTTTATGTGGTGCAGATTTTTGACTAATTCATCGTTTTAATATTTTTTATATTTATTTTTAAAAACATCGATTTTTATAAAAATATAAATGTGTATAACTTGAAATCCTTTTTATTTATATCAACTCGAGCTTTCAATATTGTGACCATGCCTAAAATAAAATTTGATATAAATAAAAAGGATTTCAAGTTATACACATTTATATTTTTTTAAAAATCGATGTTTTTTAAAATATATATAAAAAATATTAAAACGATGAATTAGTCAAAAATCTACACCACATAAAATCTAAAACTTAATAAACTAAATTTTAATAATAAATATGGCCATAAATTATAATGTAATAATAAGATTTGACGCTGCAACGAATTCACATTTTATTACATTTTTTTACAATTGCCAGTTTATCTTTAAATTAAAAAAAAAAAAAAAAATCTTTTGAGTGTTTTCAGATACATATTTATTAATTACTACAGTTGAAATTGTAAATTATCAAAAAAAATCTCAAATTGCAAGCTTCGTATTTTTCCGGTAGGTGCCTCTTTTTGCCTCTGATAGTATAAGCATCCCCCTTAATAATACTATGTATAGGGTTCGATAGTAACTCTCTTTATGAGTTCAATCTGTTTACACATACCTCTATATTTTTTACAAATATGTCTACAGCAGTGTGGAAATTGTACAACAATTTCGTTTGACAGTTTATCTAGTCACAAAGTTATTCCTTAAACTGTTTTATAACCCAAATTACTCAAAGATACTTAATGTTCTATTAAAAAATCTATGAACACTATGCTATTGTCGTGAACAAGAGGGAAAGCAGATATTAACAATATAGTGTATACCTTCATCACTACTATCTGAGTATGAGCATGTGTTATCTGAAATCGTAATCTTTAGAATTAGTTGCCGTATAGTGCTCCCAAGATGAGTTTATAACCCGAAACAGTTGTCAGTATAAATAAAACGAATATCGAAGAATTAACAAAAAAAAAATGTTTCGAACCATTAAATTTACAAAGTTAATACTATCGACCGAGGGTACTGATGGAGTTTAAATTTAAATTATAATTAATTTGAGTTATAGACCCGCTTTTTGCTTTTCAGCATCTTCATGCACTATGAGCAATCAATCACCAATGGCAAAGCTCACTGAAGAGATTCTTTGTAAATAAAATTTGAATGACGATTATTCTATAAAAAATGAAAGTTCATTTTATGGACAAAATTTATATGAGTAATTCGAATACGTGACATTTTAAAAATCTCGGTGTGGCTATAGATGACACTCAGAGTATAGTAAGTTTTGAACATCGCTGCAAATGTTTTTTTTTTATAAAATTATTATGTTAATCATAAGCCTTTAGTTTTATTATCAGTTTTAATTTTATTTATAAATGCTCAATTTTTATAGAAGAAATGTTTTATTCAACATCTTTGATCTTGCATTTTATTAAAGGGGGGACATGCTCGTCGAAGGTCAAAATTGAGTTTTTATTGTATTTTCAAACCATGATCCTGGACACTCCTTAAACGTTGTAGATAATCTATTTATATAATTTTGAAGCCTTATTATCCTTTATAGTTATTTTAAACATTTGATGACTGCATAAAGTATTTTTGTTACATAAAATAGTATTCTTTTAAACCTCTCGCTCTAATGTTTTAGAATATAGTCATATTTCGGTACATAACTGTGCAGTGGTGTTAAGATTTTTTACATTTATTAATTTTTTAACGCATTTATAAAACCATTAGTATAATTTATTACGAGATAATTTTTGTAAAATATTCACGATAAAAAATTATTTTGATAATCTCTGTGATCCCAAATTTGACAAGAATTAGGCATTTTATTATTCAAAAAATCGGCAAGATTAACACATTTGAAGATGATTCTAAAGATATTTATTATAAGCTATGTTATTGACCATTCAAGTGTGATAAAAATCTTATGAATAATGATTGCTTTATAATAATTATTGACCTAAGAATAAGGTAGTGTTTTTTTGAAATACGCCATTTCTTTTGTCATTCCCAAGTGGTTAAGCTACAACATACGGCCGTAGCCATAAAATGACAAACTATAATTAAAGTAGGGAGTAAAATAATGTTAACGCG
Source organism: Rhyacophila brunnea (assembly GCF_057557595.1). Taxonomy (NCBI): domain Eukaryota; kingdom Metazoa; phylum Arthropoda; class Insecta; order Trichoptera; family Rhyacophilidae; genus Rhyacophila; species Rhyacophila brunnea. Next base: position 3,189,800 of record NW_028232859.1, read on the forward strand.
CGTGTTTGAACATGTACCTAAGCGAATTTTTTTTTATTTTTTTTTAAACGGTACATGTTCAAACACGCGCGTTAATATCATTTTACTCTTTACTTCAATTATAGTTTGTCAATTTATGGCTACGGCCGTATGTTGTAGCTTAACCACTGGGGAATGACAAAAGAAATGGCGTATTTCAAAAAAACACTACCTTATTCTTAGGTCAATAATTATTATAAAGCAATCATTATTCATAAGATGTTTATCACACTTGAATGGTCAAAGACATAGCTTATAATAAATATCTTTAGAATCATCTTCAAATGTGGTTATTTTGCCGATTTTTTGAATAATAAAATGCCTAATTCTTGTCAAATTTGGGATCACAGAGATTATCAATATAATTTTTTATCGTGAATATTTTACAAAAATTATCTCGTAATAAATTATGCTAATGGTTTTATAAATGCGTTTAAAAATTAATAAATGTAACAAATCTTAACACCACTGCACAGTTATGTACCGAAATATGACTATATTCTAAAACATTAGAGCGAGAGGTTTAAAAGAATACTATTTTATGTAACAAAAATACTTCATGCAGTCATCAAATGTTTAAAATAACTATAAAGGATAATAACGCTTCAAAAATATATAAATAGACCATCTACAACGTTTAAGGAGTGTCCAGGATCATGGTTTGAATATACAATAAAAACTCAATTTTGACCTTCGACGAGCATGTCCCCCCTTAAATTTCGAAAAATAATACGATAATAACACCAGCGTTATCAAATTGGTATCTGAGAAATAAGTTTGTATAACATTATGAATTTATTCAACTTGATAATAAATACGATTGACTCCATTGACCTTCAGTTGTGCAGTAATGGAGAATAGCGATGTGATTATGCTTTTCAGTTGAGATATCTATCCGGAAACGGACACACCTTTTTCCAGTCGGCCAATCGCCTCCCGCGGCAGTTTCAAAGTGTTGATTAATACACCTGGCTCAACGCTAAATTTACCTGTGCCGCGTCACAGAAAATGTCGCCGGTCGGTTCATTTTGGACACCTGCCGCCGCGGACGCGGGCGACAACTCGAGGAGATCTAATTATTTAATGATTAAAATATAGGATTATCATAATTGTGTTATAACCAGTGGCGTCTGCGTACTGCGAGTACTGCGGTACTGCAGCACCCCCAAGCAAATTAAGACAAAATGTAATATTATAATATACATACATTTAGTATTAACTTTGTAAATTTAATGGTTCGAAACATTTTTTTTTTGTTAATTCTTCGATATTCGTTTTATTTATACTGACAACTGTTTCGGGTTATAAACTCATCTTGGGAGCACTATACGGCAACTAATTCTAAAGATTACGATTTCAGATAACACATGCTCATACTCAGATAGTAGTGATGAAGGTATACACTATATTGTTAATATCTGCTTTTCCTCTTGTTCACGACAGTAGCATAGTGTTCATAGATTTTTTAATAGAACATTAAGTATCTTTGAGTAATTTGGGTTATAAAACAGTTTAAGGAATGACTTTGTGACTAGATAAACTGTCAAAATAAATTGTTGTACAATTTCCACACTGCTGTAGACATATTTGTAAAAAATATAGAGGTATGTGTAAACAGATTGAACTCATAAAGAGAGTTACTATCAAACCCTATACATAGTATTATTAAGGGGGATGCTTATACTATCAGAGGCGAAAAAAGGCACCTACCGGAAAAATACGAAGCTTGCAATTTGAGATTTTTTTTGATAATTTACAATTTCAACTGTAGTAATTAATAAATATGTATCTGAAAACACTCAAAAGATTTTTTTTTTTTTTTTTTTAATTTAAAGATAAACTGGCAATTGTAAAAAAATGTAATAAAATGTGAATTCGTTGCAGGGTCAAATCTTATTATTACATTATATTTTATGGCCATATTTATTATTAAAATTTAGTTTATTAAGTTTTAGATTTTATGTGGTGTAGATTTTTGACTAATTCATCGTTTTAATATTTTTTATATATATTTTAAAAAACATCGATTTTTAAAAAAATATAAATGTGTATAACTTGAAATCCTTTTTATTTAAAATATATGTATAAATTTATGTATATTATATAAAAATATCAATATTATTAAGCGTGTAATCAGTTCGCCCACGCATCAATACATCCAATGTCCAATAATATTATCATACACTGTGGTAGGTACTTGATTTTGCACAGTACCGATTTCAAAAGAATATTCTCGAGTGGGCGAAGGAGGGTGCGGGCAGCGGTGCTCGCAAATGGGAGCCTAGTCGATACTGCGAGTCAGACAGTCCGATTTCAGTATTTCTCCGTTTCTGTTTTGCACGTGAGCACGCGCGCCACAGCGAGGAAAAAAATATAGCTATAATGATTTTATTAACATTGTTAAAATTTATTTCTGCAAGCAATTTATGCAAAGTTCTTTATTTTAATTATTAATATAATTAATTATTTATATTTAATTTTGATGTTAATAGTAAAATATAATCCAAATAAACATTTATTTTTATTTTCAATAAACCGCAGCACCCATAAATATCTTATCCACGACATGCCACTGGTTATAACAATCCTTTCTATTAAAATACGATTAATGCAGTTTGGTCAGTTACAATGAATATTAATATTAATTTGATAGCAGTGGATAAATACTGTTTTTTTCGTTGTTAATCTTCGGAGAGGACACTGCATTTAAAGGAGAGGAAAAATAAAATAAATAAATATCATTGTTATAATTTATATTTGATATCACGTGCTATATTCACTCTTCTCGGCCAGTAATTATCTCGTCAATAAAGATTTTTAGAATGATAAGCATTTTTATTTTTAAGATTGGTTTCCTAAGCTACCGACATAGGTACGTAATTTTATTGCGTATATTTTCCATAATATTGGCAAAACATTTCTCCAATATACCTATATAACATTTTGACATACGGTAGAAACATACTTATTAGAAATATCCAAGAAAAAACTTAGGACCGAGTTGGATTCGAATTTATCTTGCCTATATTAAGAGCATACTTCAGTGAAACGGTAAATAAAACGGTAAATATTTTTCAACTTTAGGTGCGACGAAATTTCGGAGTGGCTGCCAATCGGAGAATGATAGTCGAGCTGTAAACACGTCAATTTGTTTTGTGATGGCGTCGGGGGAATTCATTCTTAAATCGTGTAAAGATGACCAAAAAACGTTACCCATTTACTTGAAAAAGAAAACATGTTAATGAATATATTATATATTATTATACACATATAACAATAAACATAACTCTAAATGGACGCATGTTGAATTTTTATGACAAATTATGTTTTGTGCTGCACGCGTCGTTTGCACAATCTTCGCGTCGCGCAGTCATGATCGTTTTAGACCGTGCCCCAGCTGAAGTATAGCCTTAATTGCTAATAATTACGCTATCTGATGTTTTAGAATTATGCCACGATATGGTTACATATTTAAATCTAATAGCACCTGTACACGTGCATGGCTTTACTGGCGGCAATAGTGCTTAATTTAAGCTATCATGACAATAACTGTTTACACGTAAAAGTGCTGACTCTCTCTCCAATTCATTTTTTAAGAGTGGGTGAGACGCAATGTTGTCATTTTATGGTACTATTTCGTACTATTTGACAGCAGTGAAAATCGGTCAACCTGAAAGCTCGTTTTTTTGCCGGCAGGTTCGCCACTATCGTTCTACTGCGCAGGCGCAGATCGACAATTTTTTTACTGTCACATGAAAATTCAGAAGCTTCCAAACTTGTTTGAGTCATGCATGCAATCTTGCCAACTGCAGAATAATACATGTTTATCCATACATGTGTAAACGGGGTATAAATGTATAATTATTCAGCATTAAATGAAAAATGATAGAATAAATTTTAGAATAATTAATTATTTGGGCTTAAAATAAAATTTATGATGTTCGGAATTTCAAGTATTATAATTAATAACAATCACACCGTTTTCGAAAATATGATAATATTATAATTGAATGTAAAATTAGGTAGTTGCGGAATTAAAATATGAATAAATGTTGCCATCATTATAAATCAAGCTATTCAAACACGATGACTATAACGTGCTGATTTCTTAATTATGTTTGAAGTCTTTCGCTCGGCTTAACTTGGCTTTTGTATTCTGTGGCGAATTTCCTCTATCGCAAAATCAAAACGGCCGTGATAAATCTGTCTAAAATAATTCACTCCGAAAAGTGAATGTAAATTAGATTTAATTTGATTTGTGGCTGTGAGATTGTAATTTCGGAAGCGGAAAGGTCAGAAGACTAAAAATAATTTAGCTAATTTTTCCTCTCCTGCCGACTGTTCGCGACCTCTGGTATTTGAATTTGGACACGGGCCGTTTATAATTTAACTTCGGCAGATACACTCAACTATAACTTTACTATTTGAAATACGATATTCACCTTAATTTATATTATAAAATAATAATTGACGCAGGAAATATATTTAATATATTATGCAATTGAAGGCTGCCAAGTAATAGTAATTATTATTGTCTACTCTCACTATTCATTTTAAAACATAAACAAAATAACTGATACTTTAATCGGATATTGGTGGAGGTACTGTAGTATTTAGTTAAAATAATAGATATCACTTCCCGTCGTCAAATTACTTATCACATCACTAACTCATAACATAACACAGAAGTGAGTAGATTCATTCTCTTGTCCGTTGAACTATCGTGGATAGACGTTGCTTCCTAAATTTCCTATGACGCCTTAAAATTAATTAACTAATTATCATGTCCGGGATCACACCGCTCCTTTCCAAAACGTTGCAACGGAGACCGCCCTGTCATTGGCCTTCAACAGGTCTTCCTCAACACACTCAATCCCAATTCGAGGGCAAAACAACATATGCTTCGCATCCTGCATCTCCCCACACTCGCATGAGACATCCTCGCCGGTTAAGACACCCCACTTCTTGAGGTTTGTCTTGCACCTTGTGACACCGACTCTTAGTCTGTTCAGTGCCTTCCAGACATCGAAGGGAAGTTCGTGTCCCGGCGAGGGTTCCTCTGTTGGCTCTATCCAAGGATTGCAGAGTCTTTCTTTCCATTTCTGGATACGACTCTCTTCTGGGAGGCAATCCACTTCCATTGTCCTTTTAAGGAAGCTTTTTCTGGACTTGAGCCTTGAGGTCTCTGCTTGATGGCCATGGAGTGGGTGTCTGGGATCATGCGTCTGCTTCCTTCTTTCGACATTCGCCTTAAATTCGACTTTCGACTTAAAATAATAATTCACACTATTGGTATACGAAACATCATTAGAATTTGAATATATTCCGAATTCGTATACTTGTATATATGTGTCGCTACATTTCAAAATCAGCTAAGTCCACCTTTAGGTATTTTTGTAAATTGCTGAAGAACTACTGCTTTCTAATATTTCTGCATTATCAAAAATGTGGAAATTATTAATTTTAAATATTCTATACGCGAAATAATATAAACTTTCACCCTTGTGACTGTGTATTTGAGAAAACAAAAAGCTGTTTTTCTCCTATTCATCTATTATGGACTTGGCTGATTTTGAAATTTAGCGACACATTATGCATTAGTTATGAATATTATAACCATTGTCAGTGTACGACTTTTGATTATCTCTAGACATTCAACCGGTTTCAGTGCGCGATATCAATTTGAGATTGGGTGAGTTATAAACGACAATATTAGCGGTGGAGTTTGTAAAGGGAATTATATTTAAAACACCACTACTATTTTACATAGTCGGTAAGTTTAAACTATATATAAATTATATTAATTATACTATAAATTATATTATTAAATTATTTTTAAACACAGTCTGATTCAGGGTAGTTTTCACCGCCCTGGGGTAATATATTTGTTGAGAGTTTACATGTTGTTATCAATACGTCATATTATAATCTAATCGGATGGTAATTGTAAAAAAAAGCATTTGGTAAACATAGTACAACTAGCAAGACATCAATTAATCCACGTAGCAGCATACAGTTTGGCCTGGTGTACGGCTAAAACTTCTCCGAGCATACCATTTGTTGTATCTAACTAGACTCGCAAAGTGGGAAATAATTATTTAATCAGGGGGCTATCAGCATACATGCGAATGCACGTGATTTTATCGAATATCGAATGTTTTGGACAAGATAGATCGTAATTATAATAATTAAAATGTGTTGTACAATGTAGAAATCTAACTATGTTAGTGACACTATGAACAGAAGGTATTAATACATTATAATACGCAAAATTTTGTGTCTATTCAAGTATATGTAGGTATGTGGTAGTTCAAGCAACCGAAAAGTACATATTTTACTATTGTATAATCGCATCAATAATAAAAAGTCGGTATTTAAGAACATTGTATTTGGGCCCATGCTTGGAGTAGGTAACGGATCGCACCAAAAATTTGAAAGAATATAATAAGTATGGTCACCGCATTAGTATATGGGGTCTAGGACGATTTGGCACCGGGCAACTGGACACCACGGAATTCGAAAATAAATAGACGTTAGGTACTTATAGGTAGGTACTTTAAAAAAATATTCAATACTATTATTTATATTTAAATGATTATATTATGATTTAATAATTGGTGAAAATGTAAATATGCAGTCGTAAACAATGATTTAATCGTGCATATGTTTAAGTTCCAACGAAAAAAGAGTTTTTTTATTTTATATAAAGCCTTAGGCATGATAATTCTCAATCCGCGATAAAGAATACATTATGTTAAGAGTAAAATGAATTCAAACTACTAAGTAGTAGATAGAAACTGATTAAAATACCTCGACTACGTTCTTTATACGTGTCTATGACAGTGCGGCGTCCAATTGTCCGGAGGCCAGTCGTCCCACTCCCAGTACATGCGTACTTAATTTATTACAGGACGTGTGTGAAAAAGCTTTTTGAGCGGGGTACAAAAATAAGCTAAGGTTTTTATATTATTGATTAAATTACGAATAATAATGATGAGAAAATAAATCCACATTCTCAACAAATGCCCTATAAGAGCTTCGAAAATTTTGTGAGAATCTTCAGGCAGTAGTAAGTTGACGTTAACTGATACTAGAGATGATGTTTATTTGAGAATAACATTGAAATGAATATTAAATTCTCAATTTGAATACCCCTCCATTTTTCTCTGCCGGAAAGGTTTCCACATTTCCATTCCGAAATGATTTCCGTTGGACATCTAAAATATTCATCACTGCTTATTGAAAACATAAACGTTTCACCAAAAACAAATTTCGCTGAAAGCTTTCCGACTCAGAGTATGGCATTTTCTATTTAGAGTTTCCCACGTTAATACTAACTTATATTTTAATATTAGGGAAATTTCTGTTGACATGACATTGTAGAAAGAATTATTTGTACAGAATCGAGTAGATAATATTATTTTTATAAAATAAGCCAAAGGAATTTGTGAATAATAATAGCAAATTTTTAATTTTCAATGTGCTGGTTTTTGTTAATGAGAAGTAGAATAACATAAACTTCAAAATATACTAATAATATTTTAATGTGTAAAGCCACTGAATGTGTTAAGAGTGTCTACGGTATTTTACTACAGGTTTTTACAAATACTTTAATTAAATATTAAAAATATTCAAAATTTGTTTTTATGCCTGATCCTGTACTGAGTAGGTAATAAAATTTTTACCTTCTTTTATTGCATCCAATTAGTATATAAACAAGTATTAACTAAATTTTTGCCCTAGATCCTATAGTAGGAGACAAAAGAGAGGCTATTTTTATTTCCCTTTCCATCTGTATAGATATAAAAAAACAAAATGTTTTGCAGTGCTGAATCCGGTAATTTGAAGGAAAACCCACTGTAAAACTCCTATTTTCCATGTTATTTTTTTTTCGCATAGATCCACGACGAAGGGTCATGAGCTTTTCATTAGTAGGTATACAAACGCGAATACTACAGAGTGTTTACTTATTAAAATTTAGACAATTAAACAAGATACAACTCGGCCCCCCTTGGGCCCCTCAGATGATGGTTACTTAAACCCCGACGGCTAAAATTATTAAGCATGGAACATGCTTTGCCTACTGATTCTGTGAATGGTGGTTTTCCAAATTCGAAAGAAAACGAAATATTTTATTTTTGCTCCACATAATCGTTAGAAGTAATGGACACGGGTTTATGATAGCCGAAATAAATTATGTAATTTTTTGAAACAATTTTGTCGAAGGAATTGAGGTTGCGGGGCGCGGATCACACGTCATTGCCGAAGTGCTATTTGCGGCCGACTGAATTCTAAAGCCACTCGCCCGCGCTACTTTCGTGACTTTATTTTTTCGTTTTCGTTACCGCTGTGTACCTGTGCGATGTTTTCGTAATGAATCCGCCTGGGTGGTCAAGACAAAAGCATGTTCCATGCTAAAAACTCTAACTATTATAGTTCAATTTTGGTTGCAGTGGTGGAAAGTTATTATTACATAGAAGGGATAACATTATAACCACGGGCAATGTTCAATTGTCGCGAGACACATGTCACAATATCTTATTTTATTATTAAAATAAAAAAAAACTTTTCTACGTATGTTCCATATATAATTCAGGTATTCTTCCCAGGTTCCTAATATAATATTATTACCTTTTATCACAATATGTACTAATTTAGTTGAAATAATATAAACGTGTAGAATTTCATCATAAATAACAAAGTACAAATTTACACAAATTAACGTTCGTAATTAGATTAGACACCGCGCCGTTTGCTAAATGTATAATTTATAAAATATTCCGCGGTTAATTAGGTACACTTTCAAATGCAGCTTTCGCCCTCTTAGCCACTACACCATCACTCTGAAACAATTCAACGACTTTCAGCGAAGAATATACCAACGTTAAACGTGGTTCACCCATTAAAGGGTTATTTATATTTTAATGCTGCGCTTTATAAAAGCTCTGCTTGAAGTGCAATGTGTCCCATGCGATTTTAATATTATACAAAAGCACTTAGAAGTTTATGTTTTATAAAATTATTATAAGTTAGTGCTCTCATATGCACGTAATGTTGTTATCTTATTTATTATGTAGTACGTACATTAAAGTATTTTGATTTATTGGATGTATCTAAATACTTGTGAAATAAGTAAATAATATAATATTATATCGTACCAATAACTTAAATGCTTAAGTAAGACTTAATTTTAGCCTGCATCTAATTCTATAGAGTAAATCTGACATTCTGTTGATGTTGTAGCCATTGGCGGCTTAATCGGGAAAAAACTAGCAGGTCAATTTTGAATATATTATTTTAATTTGCCTTTTCGTTGTATACTGAAAAGACGTATTGCAAATTGAATTTTTATACATTATAGAATAAGTGCTACAAATTGTTATAGGTAGGTACCTACTTACCCTTCAAAAAATGTCCGTTTTTCATAACGCCAACCCATCGTTAACCGAAATTGCACACAACGCGTTATAATTTTTTGTAAATTAGGTCCACTTTTCTTTCTTTGCTTTTTGAAAAATCATCAATCACACGATTATAAAAATTGTCTATTTTTCCCACATATTTTTTTTCAATACTGAGCATTGCAAGAGCGGTCAGTCTATCCTGGCCCTATTGCGTAGAAAGGTTTTTATTCTTTTGAGAGTGGAAAAACATCTTTCACTTTCAACTGTTGTCATTGGTATGACGCAAATAAATTGGAGAACTTTGATCGACTCGGAAAATGTTTCGTTGAAATTATTGCTGAGTAAAAAATGTAGAAGAGAAACTGCACTATTAGCGCCATGCAAATCATCTCGTTGATAAAACACCAATAATTAATTTTTTAACTTGATTATGTTTATTTCTTCTAACAGTTTTACCAAATTTACTTGACGTGTGGGAAAATTATTTTTAAAATCAGTGTAATTTTTTTTATTGAACAAATCGGATATAATGAGATGATCGTTGGATGCGAATCGTGCTTCCATTTCCATTATAATTGTATCACAGACTTCAATTGCTACTGAGTGCGTACAAACTGCTTCACAAAAATGTTATAAAACCAAACGTTCTGTGTAATTGCAATAACTGCACCAAAAACTCCTTACATATGATTAAAATAACCAAAGGCATTCGTCAAAACCAGTCAACGAATCCGAACCGCATACACAGTTGCGTCTTAAGACCAATTATCTAGTCAGTGTTATCATTCTGTTTCATTTAATTAGGTGAAAAAATCTTTTGTCTCACACTCGGGCATTGCCGATATTACAGTAATTCACGCACCGTTACAAGCTTCGATCTCGTATTTTGTGTTATATCGATCTCTGTCTTATGTATGAGAAACGAGAGAGAAAATTTTATAAAAATATTCAATTTGGGTCAATTTTCAGACTGCCGGCGAACACAATATGTTTGTTCGGGGAATTATCGCCCAAACAAAAAAATGCCCAATAGACTGGGTTGACACAATATCGCGCGCCCTATAATTTCAAATCCACCGATTATTATTAATATTATTATATATGACATTGCACATATTATTAATATTATTATGTCGATCGTAAGGTATTTATTTTGGCAGGTCAATGACCGAATGACCTAAAGAGGGAGCCGCCAGTGGTTGTAGCTATATTATAAACATACCACATAAGCGCGATGTTCGATAGTTTTGACAGGAAATATGACGTAGTTGGAGCGACGCCGAGCCAGAGAAAATAATGCAATAGGCTTTTCATGTAAGAGCAGTTGGGAATAATAGCGGTAACAATAATTAAATTTACTCTATGTAATTCGTGCGCAGTAGAAGAAATCGCAATGTGCGCATTTTCAAGGTTAAGTTGTTGCCCCAGAAACCCTTTCCTCAATTTTTTTCATATTTATTTAAGATTCATCCATATAAAAAAATATTTTCGATTAATGCTTGTTTGTGCACCAATTTTAGACAGTAATTATTAAAATACAAAATTATATTACGTTACAGTGACCAATGGACCACCGGAAATCGTTGTTATTATTCTGTAAATAATTTAACATTTAAATATAGTAATGAAAATGTAGTTCATAATATATAACACGTTGACTATTATAATTGTAGTCTTGATAATAACACTAAAGACAAAACAATTATAGATATCACAGTATATAATATGAAAAATGAAATTTTTTGTCCTAATAGTGAATCTACTATTATACTCTATCCGAATTAGGATAGCAGTCAGCTGGACTATACATGCTGTCCCGCTTTGAAATTTCCTTCGCCCAATGGCTAATAATACTTTAGCGCAGTACAACATAGTATCTAATATCAACATTTGTCAGTATTTTAATTTCAATATTTTTTATTTTTATTGGCAGAATTAATTATATTATTTGTTTTATAATGACATAAATTAGGATACAGTAAGTTATTGGAAGACATTGTCATGAATTCATAATAAATTAAACTAGGCGATTGACTGATTTAAAGATAATACATACGTCAAAAGACAGTGACAGCATGTCTGTTTTAGCAAACTGACTTTTTACGATGGAAAGACTATAATATTAACATTTTATTTCTGAGTAGGCACCTGGCATTGATAATGTTGTTTTAACTGAAGTAACGATTGACTTAAAATGTGAAATTAAATATTAAATAATTACTGCAATGTATTCAATGACATACCTTAACTATTTTTAAATGTGATCATTAATGGACATAAGTATAGTTGGTTAAAAGATAACATTGTAGATTGTGTAGGTTACTGTGACAGTGGCATACACATAAATAATAATTTATAATATAAAATCATTAATAATACCTACCGTAATTTTATGTGACGATAATAATAATGTCACTAAGGCTGAGAATTTAAATAACTGAACGTCATATTGGTTAGCAGTTTAATTTAAAACGAATTTCACATAAAGTGCTCTGAGTTTATTTTAGGCTATTACTTTCAAAGTTGGCAACATTTGAAAGTGAGAAAAACATCGTATTGAATTAGTGGTACATGTATAAAACAAGTTTTTGTACAATGAACTATCATTGTTTAGATGAAAAATTGCGTAAAGTTGTAAACAATAATACGTAAGTAAGTAACCAAAACAAAAACGTCAACAGCAGGTTGCCATTTGCATTGTATTTACAACGTATTCAATACTGTCAGTACAGAGAATATTAATCTTTCTATTGTTGACAATTTCACCATTCTAAAAACGTTATTGATAGACTTCCTCTTTAAAAGTTCAAACTTTTTCTGTACAATGCTTCTAAATAATGTCGGTTTATTTATTTTACCTACATACAAAATATATTATATGACGTTATGCTTTACGCCAAGATACTATACACGTTATAATGAAAAAACAAATAAAATACTTATTGTATGTACAAAGCATGTCCAACTCGTCGATCGACAGATGAATATATAATCGATCACACCGTAGGCTAATGACACGACACGACAAACAAGACACGACCAGAAGACCAACAAAAAACGAGGAAAATCACGAGGAGACGAACTACTAATTATTTTTGATTATCATCATCGCCAACCCACAACACAAAGTAAAATGACAACCAATAAGTAACTAAAACTACGTTACATGGTGCATATCTTCCATCATACGTCAATAACACAGATGAAAGGGATAGGGGGCATAGCCCCTGTACCCTACACGACAATCATACCAGCAGCGTAGGCTCATGAAATTGAGTCGTGAAAATGTCAAAAACGTATACATTCAGCTGTATAATTTTGAGGTTTTTACGGTTACTTTTTATCGTAGCAGATTTTGGTCTCGTTGCAGAGGCCATTATCAAGAGATAATAATATTGTGTTTCATGAAGAAATGAAGTGTAGGTATATGCATATAAACGTTGCTCTAAGAATGTCAAAAGGAATCCGATTAGCTGAGAGCAAACGATACTCAGAGTAATGTGTCAATCGTTACAACCAGAGATACCGGTTCGAATATTGGATTTTGCTGATAGTGCCGGAAGCCATGACGTTTTTAACCATAATCCATCATACCTATTAATATTTTCAGGGTTTCTATGGATTTCGAAAAAAGAAGGACACACGGTCAAAACCTAAAAATCTACTACGATACATTTAGCTGTAATATAATTTGATGGAAAATAATTAATAATTATAATTTTATATTTCCCTAACCAGCTTTCGTGAAAATCATTTTCAATTAATATTATTAACTATGAAGAAAACGGCGAGATGTCGTCGTATCGCTTTATTCGTATTGCATCACTCATGGCGTGCCGTATGAGTGAGAGAAAAAATATGTGAATCCTCACGCTTTAAATCGAAGCATAGTTTCTCATTACCGTCACGCAGCAGGCTCTTTGAACAGCCATATATTTGCTTACCTACTGAAAATTATTATAAAATTTACATAATGGTATTTTTATTACGCATGCTAAAATTGTAAAAAATACAATTACAATTACGATTCACCACGCGACTTTTTCAATAGATTATTTTCGCCCATAATTGCGTGTTTGATCGTATCGTTGGATGCTATGTTAACGGAGGTTGCGTCTGATTCATCCATCTTTTTACATTATAAATTATTGGTTTCAACAATATTATATTTTAATGAAAGTCTGTTACTGTAAAAAATCCAGTAAATCTGGACCTGAACAATAATTAATGTACTTAACGTACACATAATAGGTACTTATATAAAAATAAATCGGTGCGTGTACTTATGTACGCGCGTTAGAAGTTATACTTCTTTGGCGTAACAAAACAAAAACAAAACTTGTGATAACCTAGATTCTTCGACTAGCTAATTATTATCTTGTTATTTCTAGTTGTTTTTATTTTTAAAGTAACAACTGTCACTCTGAAGTTTAATCATTTGTTTGCGTAAAGAATTCCAAATGACTGACTATAATAAATTCGTTGTCTAGGCAACGGAACAATTCTACCATCAAACTTGCGTTTGTATGCAGCTAACTGATTCGCAGCTATTTTCTTATTACTGTCGTAACGGTGTGTGCGCTCAGCTCTCAACTTCACTCTCGTCTCAAAAGAAGTATAACTTCAAAAATATTTGAGTAGGTAACAATTAAAAACAAAATACATTGTTGAACATATCCATATATTTGGGCAGTGCATAAACGAATGGAATAGTGCATGAAACCTGGCGAGAAGAAACAGTTGAAAATCAATCAAATTCGAAAATCGACCATTCAGATAAGTATAAGAAGCATAATTCTTCATATTATCTGGATTACAAATATTACCCGTTAAAAGGACAGATTTTTTTTTAATTTTTGATAATAACTACACCCTAGATTCAAGGAAGTGAAAGACAAGCATGCTTTGGCCTAATATTAATGGGGATGTAATTTTTAATACTGAAGGAATTATCGATCGGGAAATAATTACTGCTATGAAATGTCTTATGCTAACTAATCTAAAACTAATTTATACAAGGTTTCATACGGATTGTATAACAATGTTTATTATAACGATGGTGCATGTGTATACGATGAAGTCTAAGAAACCCCTTAAAAAGAGATCGCTTCAACTTTCGCTCACTACTCTCAATTTTCACGAGGTGTTTTACTTAAAACTTGATTATTATAAATCTCTGATTATTCTTAGCCAGTCTGTTTATAACAACCACAGTATGAAACTTTAATTAGGGCACACTCCAAACGCTTCCTGCTCGACAGCGACCATTCGGAAGCGATGCGGATGTTCTCAATTAGCACTCGAAACGTTATTGCATCGCAGACACGACGTGACGTCATCAGATGGTTGACTACTTACAAAATGGCGGATTTAATTAGCAGGGAAATTTACTCACAAAATGGCGCCGGACACGCGTTTATTTTTGAATGATAGATTAGGCACCTAATTATCTTATCTTTAGTTTAATATAATCGAATAGAACGTCAATATAGTTATAGTAAAAACAAAAGAGTGTTCCTTATTTTTGACGGAGAGCAGGTTGGAAGTTGAAATGCGAATAATATGTATTACACGCTAGCACTGGACTAATCAACTTCGGATATACCGACCCGTTGGTGAGAGTGAGGTGTGAGGAGTCAGGCAAAATGATGAACTGGATCAGGATTCGGTAGCTTCTGGATAGGTTCAAATTTGCTTCTTTACCTAAGATGTGACGAGAACCTCGTAACTTCTAAAGTAATACCACCTATTATTCAGTATCTGCTGCTACTATCCGTTCTCAAAGCTCAAAATATGTTTTTTCATATATTTTTTTAACGTAGGTACCATGACTCGCTTCCATTAAGTATCTAGTATAGTCGAAATGCAACAGTAAAACAGATATAATTGAACATATATAATTATTTTGAAAAAAAATCTGAGAAAATATATTATAACCAATAGAACAAATCTTTTTGAAAAAAGTAAGCCACCCGGCTGGAATCGAACCAGCATCTCTTGGGTTTACGCCCCATCCGCGCATTATCCTCTATGCTACAAGGTGACATACTAATTGCGACAAATTTTAACAATTGGCCTATTTAATACCTGCTCATCAGTGCTCTTCTAAATCAATCAACTTTGGCAATCGGTTGTCGTTAATTAAATCAAAGTAGGTATCTACCACTTACTTCAATTACTAACCGACGTCACGGATTTCACCTACTTTTTTCAAAAAGATTTTTTCTATTGGTTATAAGTAATATATTTTCTCAGAAGTGTTTTTCAAAATTATGTATGTTCAATAATTAGAATGGTACATTCTTAAATCTTGTGAATTATTCGTGGAATAAAATAAATAGTTAATTTAAGATATAATTGAGTTTTAAACGTGTAGTCACCAGTCTCAGATATTCAAAATCAAATTGAATTTTGCTCCAGTGATTCCCGATCGGATAGCTAACTCCCTTTGCAATGTGTCACCTTCCGTGTTCTACACCTTCAAGCATTGAAAGCTGCCTTCTGATAAAATTCGTCAACGGAAAAGTCCAATTAAAAAATACAGTAAATTACAATACTTAATCATACTCCTTGAAGGTAATGGCGGAAGAAGCGATATTCCTAGACTCGCTACCGTAAAGTAATAAAAATATTCGACGCGCATTTAATTGAATAAACAAATGCTCAATTAGGTATGCCATGTTGGTACATATTTGATGAAAACAGAATGGTTGAAAAGTAGGTACTATTACCGTAATATTAAGTATCTATATAAATTATGTACATAATATCTCCTTGGTTATAATAATTATGGAATATCGGATAAATTTATGAGAATAACAATAATACTATGTTATTAATTTACATAATACTATGAATTTTTCATTGAAACGTTATATTTTAGAAGCTCTCGATAACTGACTATGACTCAATTTTAATAATTAAATATTTTAATTAAATGACCTATAAATATGCTTTAAGGCCTGTCGTACGCGGACTCGAATTTATTGCGGTCGTATCGACTTCCTGAATGGTTTCATAGCATTAACACTCATACACGTATTTTGCGATCCAGTAGTCAGTCAAAGTAAGAGCAGATTCTAATAGTCAGAGTAGTCAGAGCAGATTGTAATGATAACAGTGTCAGTCGATACTTCATTTTGGGCATGATCTAGAGAATTTATATGATATCAATGAAATAATTATTCAATAACGTTTCCAGTCAGATATCATAGAGTAAAATGTCGTTACACAGATTCATATATTTTGTATTTTTGTTAATATACACTTCAACTCCATACTTCAAATTTTTAGCTATTAATATATTGACAAAAAAGTAGTAATTAACAATGCAGATTAAAAAAAACCGTACGTGTTCTATTTTAAAGTACTTCTATAACGTAATAGTAATAATATAGTAACACAATATACAGGCATAAAATGGAATATAATTTTTTAATATAGTAAGTAAAAGGTTAAATAAAATAGCAGCTGTAGGCTGGCGAATAGAAATATTTAACAAAAAATAAAATAACCTAAAACTTGACGTTCTTCCTTCTATTTTAATAATTATTGTAGTGCTGTTATAAAGTTAGGTATAAATGTATACAAAAGTTTGCGACACATGACTGATTATCACTATTTTAAAATGATAAATTTATGACGAGCTGTTTTAACAAAAAACTGTTTTTGTTTTAGTTTTCCTTGCGTGTGTAAATCTTTTGCCTCTTTAACACATTCAACCCAACTAAATTTAAAAAAAAATCATTAATATGAATTATTTAATGTTCGTAATTATTATATACTTATTAAATTCAGTAATGAAGAAAAAAATATTATTTCTCAAGTAGACCAAGCGATAACGTATGACGTCGTGAGTTCCAGGTTCGAATTCCGAGTCTGGCAAATTCACATGTTGTTTTTTCAATGTGTGTTTGGCACTGACCATGTTGCTAATATCCATTCCTCGTAAAATAATAATCTGTTACGAAATCTCTTCGCGAGGTGGCCAAGATCCATATTGGATTGAAGACCCAATTTAAAAAAATGGAAAGTTGGTTGCCTTTCCATTGGCGCAATTTAAAACACCCGATTTAACCCAGTTGTTAGGATTAATTCGCATTTCCACTTTCCATTTACATTAGCACTTTCCCAGGTAGTAAAAAAATGTGCTACCTTTTATTCTCTTGTGATGTATACCTATATCTGAGTTTTTTTTAATATAAATTATTTGTAAAGTTAATATTAAAAGTATCTAAATAATATATTAATTGAGTTAGCATTTACTTGGTAGAATTCCATTTTACAAGAAATGAAAATATACATAATATAAATAAAAACCTGTAATTTCTTGTTATCTAAATATAAATTAAGTTATCTTTATTAGTTTTATTCTTTTTCAAATTTAAATAAATAAATAAGCAAAGTCAGATTATCATATTAGTTTAACCCGTTGAATGTTGTTTCGTGATTTAAAATCGTCAAAAGTAAACGTGTTTCACAGGTTGTATGTACCGAATGTAGGATTTAATCGCGGTTAACCATATTTTACGCGCCAAAAGTTTAAACCCAACAATAATGAATTCTAAATTTGAATAAACTGGGTTTAGGGAATTAATTTGGTAGATTAGAATATTTAAATAATTTCGTCGTTAGTGTAATGAATTTTGAAATAGTATGGTCTCGTCTGTTTGGATGTTACAGTGTTGATATGAAAACAATCAATCAACCTCATACGTGCGTAAAGTTTTGACGTGATGCCGGAGCGAAAAAGGAAAAGGACCCGTTTTTAATGATGATCCCTCCCACTTTTCCATTTTAATTAACTGAGGAAAGGGAGCTTTTTTAAACAGTCGAGTGTGGCTATAACTCAACTCCTTTAACGGTGTTCACATCAGTTACCGGGTCGTAAGTGTTTTAACGAACCACGATGCGGGATAGAAATAAATTCACTTTCTAGTTAATACAAAATTAATTCGTTGAACATATAATTAGAAATTTGTTAAAGCAAAGTAAAAAAAATATTCATCCGTGAGTATTTCAATAATATTTAAAGATTTCATAGAATAGTGATATTCAAAGTCAGCGTCGCAGCTAATCAGTGGCGCCCCACGGGGTAGGCAGGTCATGCGTTACATATGGCGGCACATAATAAAGGACGGCGAATGAAGCAACAAATATAATTATTTATAAGTTTTGAGAGCTGTAGGAGATTTCCGTCAAGCATATAATACGGGTGCTTTAATAGAAAGTATAGAGAGACATATTAGTTTTAAAAAAATAATCGAAGGATAAAAAATCCTGAGAATGTTGTCACTATTGTTGTATATAATATTATTATGACGGTTTATGTCACAGAATTTTGTTCACTAGGTACTCAAAACCACCACTGTTTGAGAAGAGGCTTTGTGGAAATGCTATTTGTTTTAGATAGCCGTAAATACTAAAAAATAGATAAGTAGACAATTTGATAGTAAAATAAGAAAGAACTGCATTCTAAGTTTGTTTAAGGGCGGCACTTTGTCTAGGGACGGCACTGCAGCTGATCCCATAAAATTGTAATTCAATGCACTGATGCATGGTTGAAATGATATATTCCATTATAGCAGCAGTTTGTGATGATATATATTAGAGTTTAAGACAGCGAAATAATTAAACGTTTTACATGTTCAATTATAAGCTAACCCGAAGTTTGAGAGTAAAAATGGCAATAGGCGATATTTTGTCTATATATTATCTTACTGGGTAGTGTTAAATTTGATTTCAAGATTTAAGAAACTTTGTGGACAACAATACTTTCATCCATCCCATTGATTAGATTTTTTAGGGCGTGAAAACAACTTTACTTGCTAAAAGTGCCGCGAAATGCGAATTTGCAACCACGTGGCATCGAATGAAGATTGATCGGTTGTAATGATAATTGATTTTACATGAATAATTGTGTCCTAAATGAAATGACGTCTTCATGCGTAACGTCTATGATAAAGGAAGAGCAGTATGATGTCTGATTTAATGACGCATATTTTAAAACTTCTTTCGAAGTACCTTACAGCTTATCTCCAGGAGAATCTTTATGACAACAACCTCACCTCTAACTATCTTATCCGAATAAGACCAACATATCTAGTTTACATAACAAGCAACGTATGGTATGGATAGAAAACATGTGAAAATTGACAAATATGTAGATATATTTATGGGTTTTTTATTCTCTCCCTGAAAGTAGTGATGGTTATTTTTTTGCAGTGTTGTTTTGACTAAAACGCGAAAATTTTTATGATGTCAACTGTATAAACTATATTTAATTTGCAGGTATACATAATAAACAAATGTTTATTCATGTGCATTTGTATAACGATAAGAATTTATAAACAATGGTCTAATTTCGTTGCTGGAATTGTATGTATGTTTGTATATTTATATCGTAAACTGAGATAAGTCAGGAGAGAAAATGCTTTTTTTTTGTTGATATAATATGGGTCACATACTACCGCATTTATCAAATACTTTTTTAGTTAGTTAGGTAGCACTATTTATTAATGTACATCTGTGTTTAAAGGTAGTAAATGATACTTCCACGTTTAATAACAATTGAAAGGTGGAGCGCGTCATATTATGTTTAATGAAACTGAATGCTGTTTTAATTTTATTATCTTTTTTCTGCATTTTTAGATACACAAGGGGATTGAAGTGGCGGCCATATTACCGTAGCTTAATTTGCTAATGAGAACGCTTCCATGTTTCAGCATTTTTAAACGCTACTTGAAGTAATTTTATTATGTTGCCATAGCACGACATTTTTTGATGACTGCACCGTATCACGTTGATAACTATGTAAATGTTGGAAACAAAATAGAAATAGACAAAGTGGAAAATTCAATACTGCGTCGTTTAAAGACAAATGCGTAAAACGTGAAATTTACATAATATTGTTATTTCTGATTTATTCTTATATGTGCAGTAAGAATCTAGGCGATATAAGACAATTTCGTGGGTTGCTGCCAAAAGTTGGTAGGTCGATAATTTAGGTACTATCTCAAGTTAACGACGGATTATGTTAAAAATCAAGGCCATCCGATATATAGAATGTGCAAATAAAGCATAAAGAAATTAGCATTAATAATTAATAATAATTCCTGATTTTATAGGGCAATTATTGCAAATTGCAATTATTCCATAAAATGATTTCGAGACTTACCAAATTATGTCAGTAAAACCACGATTTATATTCTATAAATAGACGAATCAGAACTAAGATGTTTATAATAATACTATCGACTGAAGGTACTTGATGGAATTTGAATTTAAATTCTAATGGATTTAAGTTTTGTACTATTCCATTTGAGTCGTTTTTTGTGACCCAGGTTTCGCCTTTCGGCATCTTCAGGCGCTGTGTATATGTACTGTGTGCATAAATAAATTAGCATTAATAATTAATAACAATTCCTGATTTTATAGGGAAATTGCAAATTGCAATTATTCCATAACATGATTACGAGACTTACCAAATTATGTCAGTAAAACCACGATTCATATTCTTCGAATTATTGGTCAGATCGTTGAGTTTATGCTGTTGAAAAAACACGTAGGTTTGATATAACCACATGATTCAAACCGGCCCGTTATTTTGTATTACTTTGACATATTTCAGTCCATTGCCAACTCTTGCGCCCCTGGCCATGTCAGACCTGCAGCACGTAGGTCGCTTCTGTAGCAACGTTGCAGGGTGACGGAGGGCCGGCCACGGCGACGGAACACTTGAGGCTGTGACACAAGGGTACGAAATGTCGCACTCTTTGGCGGCATCCGGAATCCATTTATACAATAGGTACTAAAATATTATATAGATGAATTAATTACTAATATATAAACAGAGACGTACAAAGTTGCACGGGCACGATAGAAGAAGAAGATGAAGAGAAACAGAGTTAATAATTTAATATAAGTATTTTACATAATGTTTGTTATTATATAGAATATCTGATAGTGCTGAAAGGCAACTAGGTTGACGATAATGATGTATACTTATGTAGACGTGTTAAAAAGTTGAAATAAATGTTATTCATTTCGACATATATTTTATAAATATAATATTACACATCAAAATCACTTTAATTATTATATTTTGGATTCATAAGATTTTGTCTTTGTCGAATTTACTTACAATATAAATTGAATTATAAATTAATTAGTTTATCCTTTCTGATAATCTCACAAGCGGCTGAAAATGTAATTATTTTGTAATAAAGCAGTCTTCCAATACAAAACACCGCGCGCCCCCCATTCAATTATTATATTATTAATTCCTTTTAATTAAGATCGTTTTAATTTCGCCTCTAAAATAAGTCACTTGCTTTGAAATAGAGAGTCCATAATTTATAGATGTAACATGGCATTATAATTTAGAATTTGAATCATTTTATAGGAAAACTTATTATTTATAATTATATCGTGCGACATATCGTTCGAAGCACTCTAATAAATTATAACACTATTTAGATAAATTGTTTATTTATCTTTTTAAAAGTATACAAGACAGATTTAATATACATAATGAAGAAATGGCCTGATTTGATTTGACTGTAATTTTCTTTCGTCTTTCGACCATGTCCGATCCTAATAGGATCATATGGGCCTCCACAGAGTAGAGGTTTTTATTAACAGATTTTGTTTTTTTACGAGAAATGTATGTCAGCCACTTGCTCAACCTATTAGGTCCATACCTTGACAGACACAAATTGAAAAATAATATGTGTACTTTCCCGACCCAGGATTCGAACCTGGGAGTCTGGGACCCACGGCGTTATAGTCCAACGATTAAGCCGCTCGACCACGATGGGTGTTATGGTTAAATGCATTAAACATGACTTTAATTTATCATCCTCTTATTATTATTCAATTCAATGAAATATATAACAGTTGGATCTAGTGTTTGCCCCTCAGCTCAGTCATGTAGACACGTATATCAGTATCACACTCGCGTAAATTCACGCTATCGAGTTCGGTTGGATGTAGACGTGCACCCATCTACCCGCATCTCACTTTGTTAGTCGTCTACGTCTGCCATTGGACTACTCACCTACTCGTCATGAATTGTTGTAAGTGCGTAGTTTTCAAAAAGTTTTAAGTATCTTGTTATTTTAAAATCGTTTAAGATATCGAGAAGAACCTGTGTTAAATTGGTACCGACAATGCAGTTAGGGAATCCAATCCCGAGCCAAAATTCTGATCCCAGGATTTCGGGATTACAATTTGACAATCCCGGGATCCCGGGACTGGTCCCGGGATTGGCAAATAACATTGATAAAATCGGTCAAAAATAAATCTAGTATAATTTATACTATTTAAGACATTTATTGTTAATATTGTATACGTTCAATCTTGGAAATACACAAGTTTAATGGAGTATATAATATTGTAATATAAATAATAATGTGAATTTAATATGAGATTGATGTTTCTGATAGTAAAGACATAATTAATGGATTAGCGAGTTTTAAAATAGTAAAGCAAATAATCATGGCGTACTTATGGCCTTTCCGCATCATAAATATAATTAGTCAGCCAAATATGAAACTGCCGTAAAACGTATGATATCATGGTAGAATTACTTTGTTAAAAGTGCGAAGCATTGTTTTTTTCCAATCTTTCTCATTTTTAATAATTCATGTGAAAAAACAAAATGAATCGGCATCCTACACATGGGTATAAATCAAACTTCATTCAAACTCAGTTTATTTTTAATGTATTTATTTTTTATTAAAAGTATTTTTTCTGTTTTATTTTCGCTTTTATTTTATTTTCCATAAAAATTGATAAAAAAATCAATCCCGTAATCCCGGGATTATGTTTATCAATCCCGGGATTCATAGGTATCGAAAATAGCTCGGGATCCCGGGATAGGTGTGCTATATTTTAATCGAATAGTTTTTAGTTACACTGGAACACACAAAATATTAATTATAAATAATTACAAGTAAAAAGAATTTTTATATACCACGTTCTTAAATTTTCAGTTGAATCATATAAACTTGACCATTCTATGTATTAATAATTTAGGACAAATAAGGCAATTGTCAACAAATATTTTTTTTGCTATTTTGCAACACACAAACAAATATAGAATACTGAAATTTCATTTTAGTTTCCATGGTAACGCACGTATATATTAATAATTTAGTTGCTAGTACCACCCCATTAGCAACTAATAACAGTGAATTGGATTACGGATTTTTTCCGAAATAACTTTTCATACAAAACAGAATTAACTGAAAATGAATTCAATTCTACTAAAAGATGGCTAAAAGTATAAAAGAATGCATTGGCATCGTGTTCTGATTATATATTCTAAAAGTTTCAAATGTCTAGCTAGTCGGGAAGTTAGTTAAACATCGATTGCAAGATTTATACTGGATAAACAACCACCGGACAAACAAGAATACGAGCTATGAAAAACGTGGTAAAATATAGGTACGTTTTATGCACAAGTGTCATGGAAATATTCAAAACGCTGACCAAACGGCAAATATTAAAAAAAAACAATGACACTTTAATTTTGTTACTAGTAGTTATAGATTGAAATCAATAGTACATGTATATTGTTGTACCTATTGAGATTTTTTATTATAAAATTGTGAAAATATATGTATGTTTTTGAATCTAGAAATGGTTGATAAAGCAGGTTAAAGACAATTTTATACGAACTGATACATAATCCTTATAAGTAATGATAAAAACGTCCATACTGTAGAAGGTTACATATTATTACTTCTAGGGTAGAAATTCTCACTCATATTTTTTACATAATATGTATTACCATATTAAACTAAACTATTCTTTTATTTATTTTCAGGTCAGTGGATTTTCTATAAATTCTTCAATCTAAGAAAATATTCAAAGGTATGACCAATATTTTATTACATATTCGCGGTTAGACTATTTGTACGAGCTCTACGTCCTTCAAACATACCAATTTGAGAATGAATAAGGGCACCCGAAGAAAATTAAAGAAATATTTGAATATGGTATCGCAAATAAAATCTAAATCAGCACATACTTAATGCCTTTAAAACGGTACTAAATACTTGTCTGGAATGCTTTGTAAAATGATTAATTCTATGTGCTTGAACACACAACACGTACATATGCATTGTCGAAATAAACAACGGAGGACTATCAGCGGAGATCTACAATCAACCGAATAAACTACAAGGATTTATCAAAGCGTTCCGTGATGTACGCAACGTGTGCGCACCCTAATCTTAAAGCCTCAAAGGCTCCGTTTTCTCAAGGTTTACTGGCTTGGCGGCCAACCATTTTAATATGACCCAAAATAAACCATATACTTATATTAAACTGCTCAGATTTTTTTTCAGTTATCCGGACATTATAAACAAATAATTAACTGCGTAATATTACATAGTAATTAGAAAAAAATCCAAAAATAAAGTTGGATCAAGTGGGATTCGAACTCATATATTTAGACATCATATGGATGAGTATTATAGCCTTTAAGCTATCTATCATGAATCGTATGTATTTTCTATAATAATGAATGTAACCATACTTATTTTATACTTTCGTGTGTACAAAAAATTAAATAAAAGTAGTGGAACAATTTAACTTTTATTATTGCGCACCAATTTAGGCAGACTAACTATGATTATTGTTATGGTTGTTATCGTGGCCTGTATTTATATCAACAATATTGCATCGTTTTCTCTCACTCGGTGCCCCTTCAATTATGTGTCAAAACTATCGAATTTAATGCTTATGTGGTACCTATGGTTACTTATATAAAATGTACGTAAATGTATGTAAAACGTACCTACTTACTGAAAAATATTATAATATAATTATTAGTTAGTATAGATTTAACATTTTTTTGGAATTTAAAATACTTGCCAGTGGTTGTCAAGCTCTGTTTGAGTCCTTTCATGACACGCAAAGTGCTCGGGACACGTTTTCACTTAATTATTTTGCTTTCACTTCAACTTATGCCTTCAGCATTTTACTTCATGACGTCACGTACATATTACACACATATATATGCAAGTATACATAGTACACATACTTTTAAATAAATTTTGGCTACGTGGATCGATATCAAAGGATCGTTCTTTAAATTTAAATTATCCAAAGGCAGAATGTTCAAAATTAAACCGTTTGCAGGTGTTGGCTTGTTCTTTATTCAAACGTTTAATTAAGTTATTATTATTTTAATAAGCGCAGAACAATGCGCAGGTATATAATTTTACGAAGGTAGCTTATTTATTTTATGAATTAAGACGGTACTTTTTAGTACGTTGGTGCAGGAAAAATGTTATTTTATTTATTTAAAAAAAGGACACGTTGAGTTCATAACAAATTAATTAATTCAGGACGATCACAACATGACATTTAGAATAAGAAGTACAAGTAAATCAATTAAAGAAAAAACAAGGTAGAGAAAAAAAAACAAATTAAACAATAAAATAGAATTTAAAAAACAGAATACATAATGCATCGCTAAAAATGTCTACATCTCTAGGGAGTGCATTGACCAGCCACACAGCCCTCGCTATTAGTGCCTGGTGAGCCTGACATGCATATAATATTATTAATTATTTTGCAATCCCTAACTATGTGCAATTGGCAGGACATTTTAAATTTATAAAATTTTCCTGGGATATTTAGTTCAAATAATTAATACATCGGTTTAACTGATACATTATCATGATGGTAATACTATTTATGCGATTCTGCATTGAAACGTGTGAATGCTTAATTAATTAAAATTACAAGTATTTTATCCCCAGCATTGGATTATATTATGTTATGGATATTTTTATTTATTTTATTTTAACTCCTCTATAATCCAACGTGTGGACAGCCTGAGGAAGACGTTTCTGAACAGATTTTCAAAATGAGAAATATATATTATTACTCACTTGCTAAACTCTTACATCCACGTTGACTCTGTCGTTTGTGGAGAGGTTATTTATTGTGTTCCAGTAAGTAGAAAGACTTAAAAAATTTGGCGAATGGCCAACAGCTATTCCTCAAACATATGTTGATACAATCTGCATTTTGATAACCAATGGTGTATGTATAAAATTATAATGTTAGTATTATTTTTATAGCATCGTTTAAATTTATTATTAATATAATATTAAATCTTCATAAATTATACATGATAATATTGTATTTCATACGGATAAAGATGTGTTTAAAATACGCACAAATTACCACTCGGTTAAATGCTGGATGAAAATCGTGTCATCCGGTCTGAATATATTTCTGATATTTTGTCATTTGAATAAAGAATTATGACAATCATGTATACGTACACTTATTCATAGACAATTTACTTGACATCTCCTCGTTCAGGCTTTTGAATAAATGGAAAGTAGCTCGGACTCAACTCGAAAAATCTAAATTAAAATATATTGTACATCTTAAAAAACATTATATTACATCACCACTAGTGTTACCAACATAACGGTTTTTTTTGCCAGATCTAGCATTTTTTAATGTGTATGCATATATTGTACGACAACATCTTCTTGGCTACGTGAAGGAAGGCGCTGTTGTCGACTAAATGGGAGGAGCTTGTTAGTTTATAATGGAAGTGCGGTTAAAAATGGGAGGAGCATGTTAGTTCACAGTTTTAACACGTAGCCAAGAAGATGTTGTCATATAGCTTGCAAAATATATATTGGGAATATAATGTTAAATATAGCGTTTTCGACATCACAAACAACTACAAATTTCTCATAAGCGCCGGTTAGACGTTCATGCTTTACCACAAGCTTACATGCGCAAACCAGTTTGTATCGGTAAGACCGTGTCTATAGACGGGAAAACTGTAGCTCGCGCAAACCGAAAAGCGATGTAAAAGTAGTTTGCACATACTATACCGCGCAGGCAAGTCGCTGTCGTCTAGCCGGCACTATATAAAATTTAGAATATTGCACAAGATTTTCTTGAAAATGAACGTGCTACCTTTTGTACATAATTATGTTAACAATAAACTTAATATAACATACAATATTTAAGTAATAACACAATTTCGTATTTGCATTAGTTTTTAATTGTATGACTTTTTGTTTAACTCCAAAAGCTTTTTTTAAAACATATTTAGTCTTGTGAAAAGAATAACTCATTGTTTTTATTATTCGTTGTTGTTATATTTTAAGAAAAATTTTCTGCCATATGACTTATTTTATAACCCTATCTGGCAATTTTTTTATGAATAAGAGTTGGCAACACTGATCACCATTTTCTATGATGTTCTAATGAGACTCGTAGACTCGGAAGATTGTATTAACAGAATTTCGTTTATACGAGAAATAGATATTAGCCACTTGCTCAACGTTTCATACTCTGATTCCATCATTCCACACAATGAAAAGCAACATGTGAATTTTCCAGATCCGAGATTCGAACTCAGGGCCCACGAAATTATAAGCCGGCATATTTTCGCTGGGAGTTTATAAAAACAAGAATACGTAAATGTTGTCATAATTTATAAATAAGAATTACTATAACAAATTCCATTCGATAATTGCTCAATTTAATAAAAACAACCACAAAGCTATAATATTAATTTGAGATAACCGAGTCTCATTAAAAATTCATTTGTGATTTTATACAGGTAAACGGTAGACGGCGCGGGGCGGAAATCACGTGGCGTGCGGGGGTAGAGGGCGGTCCAAAATTTTCCCGAAGAACTGGGAAAGGTATTAAACGTGTGCAAATGTAATAATGAGGGTGTGTTGCGTCAGCCTAATCTCGGATTATAATTAACTGGCTTTGTATTTATTAAAATTTTACGGCAAAACTTGGTAAATTACTTTGAGTTATTAAAAGTTAGCCGAAACAAGCGGTAACTATATTAGATGTAAATAAATAATGTATTATAGCGAAAGTAATCGACTTAACTAATCCTATTAACAAAAATAACGAAAACATATTAAACTTACTTAGTTTTTTAACATTATTTAGAGGAAAAAAAATCTTTTCCATCACGTTTTTCTATATATAATTTTAACAAGGCTTTGATTGCGATCCGCTGTCATATCGCTTTTTCTCCATAGGGTAAGGAAAGACACGTTATTCTGTTCCTCAATTCTGTTATACAGCTTTACGATTTTACCAACATAAACCGTTTTCCCCATTGTCAGTGCGTATCTCAGTTCCTCTATGTTCATTAAGTCGGCTCTCACAACTAAACTCGCCTCGTCTGCCGCACAACGATTAATCAAACCTTCCAAGAACATCGATCCGGTGTTGCCCCTCAGGATATCACATTTATCGCGATTCACTTTTATCCATAAGGACATAACGTCTTTTAACGCTTTCGCTGCTGAAGAGATAATGAGATTTTAATTGCCCCGTTTAAAATGCACGTTAATTACATCGATCGGCCGCCTGGTCATTACGCGCCGTGTGCGTCATCCGCGTCCAAAGTATTAATCACTGTGTAGTTTAATCTAAGTCTCAAGATCAGTTTGTACTTATTTCTGCTAATTGAAATTATTTTGAATTACATGTTTGTTTCTAGCAAATATCGGAGTTTCATACTTTGACATTTATCTGACAGGATTGCGCTGAGATGAAAACGTTTTGTATCAGAATCACAAGCATAAATTCTGTGCATAATATTCCATCAATTTTTATCACTCGTGTATTAAACATGTTTCTTTTTTATTTACCCCATCTGACCACATTATCAACTTCGCAGATCTCTCGGATCTGTTCATTTTATGGATTCACTTTGTGGGTTTTATTTACGATGCTAAATGTGTACCTTTACACTCAGTGACCGCGGGATGCAACAGCAACAGACGACCGAGTTTTGTTGATCAACTTGCAAAATGATTTGATTGACGTTGAGGTCACTTCCACTTTTGTCGATTCAACAGTGAATCATTATTCAACCCAACTAATTGCCTAGAGTAACCAAGGTAAAAAATACTCGAATTGGTACCGGTAGAATCAATAGAGCAATTGGATTGCATTAGTATATTATGTATGTATCGAGCAACGTTTGTGGAATCCAATGCGGGCGATCATGTTCAATAAAATAACTCGGGTCGATCAGCCGGAAAGTTTTTGATGTGAAGCCATCCGGCCAGTGGAGTATTGAGAGACCCAAGTTGCAGAGGTTTATAGCGTGGCTCCGATTATAAGAGCTATCAGAATTCTCGATTCAAGAAAGATTGCAGAAGCGAATTGGGGAAGACGACTCAAGGAGGCCGGGGCCTATCCCGAACTGTTGTACCGTGGATGGTGTGTTAGTATTGTGAATAATGTAATGGTTTTAAAACAAAGTTATTTTTGTTAATTCTACTAGAATTCTAAAATAACTTTGCTTCATAACCATTATGATGGAAATTCTACTGCGTAAACGCCAGTTTACTTAATAGATAAAGTGTAGATAGTGTGATAGCTTACCTGTATGCATTATCGATGAGAACATTACTCGGTTTCTGGCCTCGATGAATGACATTTCCCGAGTGGATGTATTTGGTAGCCTTAAACAGCTGGTACATGATGTATCTCTTGTAAATATCTTTAAGGATGTTACCACGTTTTATCACATTATTCAAATCGGTGTGCATGTACTCGAAACCCAGGTAAATGTCTACATTGTTGGAAGCCCTGAAAAGTATAAACATTACGAAATTCATCACCATCAACTGAGAGTGCTTGATGTAGTATAAAGACTTTTTTTAATCCTTAAACGCATAATGGCAACCCTTTAATGTAGGTACATATTAATTTAATGTTTAATGATATTATATTTTAACGGTGGCACCTGTGAATCAAAACTATAACTATTTTGTCAGCACTTCTTGTATCGGTATCGGTTTATATTACTTGACGGCATATTGATTACGACTATCGGTTCAACTATGTATATTTCTTTCGATTTCTTGTTCAATATTCAACAGATAATTGATCAACAAAAATCACCGCACGAGAGCGCCTCATATAGCAGTAGTCGTCGTTGTCGCATATCGTAGTCGTGGGCTCGGATAGCTTTGCAAGTATTATAATTTCTAATTATTCATGAATACTAATTATCTACCACAAAAACATCAATTGTGTTGATATAATATGATATTTTTAATTATAAAAGCGATTAATTCATACAATAAAGTGATAATAATAGTTTTCAGTCAAATTAAAAGAAAACATGTTCCCGATGTTTAATAATGAACAACATAGCGCCATTTTTGATTACCTTCCTAAGTTTTTTTCGATTGAAAAGGCGGGTATTTGCTTACCTACTCTCTCGTGTGCTGCAAACGGAGGCTAAATCGAATCCTCGAAGTTAATTCGAAGCGGGAAACTCTCTACCTCTTCCAATACCTCGTTTTGTGTTTGAGTTATCTCTTCTTGTTTATGTTGCCGGGAAATCTCCTTCCAAGTTTGAATCGTCTGCATGCAAGATGGCGGGCGCTCGAGATACAACTTTTTATCGCAGGTGTGTCGAACCAGTAATGACAAAAGTATTCCCGATACTCACAAATAAAATATATGAAATTATAAATACTTAATTAATTAATTAATTTATTTATTTGTAAAGCGTGTTATGGCATTACAGATAATTGTCAATGCGCCATAATACATAATAAAATTATAAATTAAAAAAAATAATTATTACAAACAATATAAAATACGAAAAAATAAGAGACAGCATGTTTTTATAATAAAAACAATTGTACATGTAATGTGTTTAAAACGTCTACAAACATTATAATGTTATGGGAAAATAAATCAATCTTTAAGATAAAATCAAATAGGCTAATCGCATGGTACTCAATATCATGAAACATCACATTCGTCCTGCGACGGGGTATCATAAAGACCGTATAGTTACGATTGATATTGGCGGAAACATGAAAATTAATACTTGTCAGTATAGATGGATTGTAAATAAACCCACGAAGATATAAAAAGAAATGCATTAAAAGATCAATCACTCAATTCAATCACACACAAATATAATATCAAATTCTAATAGATTTAAGTTTTGTACAGTTCCATTTGAGTGGATGGAAATGGAATTGGAACTGGAAGTGAATGGAAAGAGAACAGCAACTTAAATCCATTAGAATTTCCATGAAGTACCTTCAGTCGATAGTATTAATATTATAAATATAATATGTATTTTATATTGACATCTGATAATACTTTTTCTTCTTTGCAGAGTAAAGAGTAGAACATAGAAAAACCCATAGATACAAAACCATAGACACGAATATACACCCACAATGCCTCTTGATGTGGTTGTTATTATTGGCATTGGTAATTTAAATTTAGTTGATATAATAACGGTTTTATAAATATATATATATATCTTATAGTTTACAATAATCCTGCCAAAACCGAGAGATTTGAGTATCTTTGGTTCATTATAATAGGCGGCATTAATTGAGTAAAATACCTTTCAATACACCAACATATTTATGTAACAATACGTATTTGCGATACGTTGTGAAATTATGTCCAACTTACGCAGCGGTGAGTCGATTACCCGAATACTAACACAAGAAGTAGATAATATTTAATGGTTTCTGTCAATTTTTTTTTCTGATGTGGGAAAATCATATAGATAAAAATTGTTATTTACCCAAAGGCCTGAATAGAATAATAAACATCAAGTCCGCTTGCTAATACGAAAGCTCTATAGACACTCTATTGCATTTTCCGAGATTTTGTGTGTACAGCAAGTAAAAAAGTCTTTGACTTTACTGAACTTACTTACTTAACCTGGTGTTATAAACCATTCAGGTAATTTTAACAAAAGCCCTCAAAAGTTTATCAAATGCAAATAATAAGTCCGGCTGCAGGAAAAACTTCTTAAATTCAACGCGTATACAGTCATCAATGATAATTATAAAATAATTGAACATTTTTGTCACGGATGTTTTCTATTTCGAAATAATATTATGATAATAATATTATCGCGACAATTACTTATATAAATATATTTAATGAAATTTGTTTTATTATTTTTTCACTCAATATAATATTTGCATTTTAGCAGCACATAACTTATAATTCATTTTCAAAAACGAAAACGAGTGTGCTTTCTTAATATTGAAAATTCCGGTATTTTGGATTTTTAAAACCGCTATTTCGGTATTGATAAATACTGGAATACCGGTATTGCAATCCCAAGCCGAATGCCTACAGGGATTCTTTCATAAACTTTATGTATAATATTAGATCCATCGCATTTAGCAACGTGATCGGGGCCCGCCCATCTTTGTCTTGGCGCCCTCGAGATTGTCTAAAAGACACAATAACGAAATTGGAACTAATAATAATATTTCCAAAAAGTATAGGATTATTAATTAAATACTGTGAGTGTCTGATATTATTTTTATTGAGTTCATTGCTAAATCTTTGTATCCATCAGTCGTGAGTTGCCCACCAATGAGGCGATAGATAACCAATTCTGGGCAAAGTTTTGCGAGGGTTTTATAGTCGGTTTTCTGTGATAGCTATTAAATGCGTTCGATATCCTTCGCGGGATATTGAACACGTTGATGGCTTTCTAAATAAACAATACCGCGGGAAAGATGTTTTGGCTCACTTCAATATTTTATTAACTCTAAGGCTTTATTTGAAAACCGAAAACCTTTAGCGAATATAGAATCACTTGGCAACAGAAGTAATTCGAAGAAAAAGCCATTGCAAATACATAATATTAATAATTGATCAATTGGAAGTAAGTAGGTACCTACATACATCATGGCGTCTTTTTAAAAACCCACCTATAATAAACGTATTTTTACTGAATGGGACTTCTACACGAATCCATCGAATTTTGGTATATTAGTATATATTAAGATAAGTAATCATTGGACACCAGAGACCATCTTTTATATTAAGTCTTCTACGTCACAATACTGGATACGTTGAGACTATTACGTCACATGCTTTTTGCGTGCTGCTTGTGTTGCAAGTAATTTGATATATTAACTTAAAAATATTATATACCTATGTAAGGAAAAATATGAAGCTTGCGATTTGAGTTGTTTTTTTGATAATTTACACTTTTAAGTATTTTAATAAATAAATACGTATCTAAAAGCATTAAAATGAAAAATATTTTTTATTTAAAGTCAAAAATAAACTTGCAATAAAAAAACGCTATAAAATGTGAAAAATTGGGGTTATTAAATTTTCTTTAACGCACAGAAGCGACTTTTGTGACTAATACGTATCTTTAATGTTTCTTCTGTTTATTTAAAAAATATCGATTTCATAATACAAGTTTTGAGTTTTTTTTAATGTTTTAGATGCGTATGTAATAATTAAAATACTTTAAAATGTAAATTATCGAAAAAATTCTCAAATTGCAAGCTTCGTATTTTTCCGCCAGGTGCCTCTGGTTGGTGGTGTTTTCGCCTTAAAAGCTCGTTAAATTCCTTCGGCACCCTTTTTAAGATCATATTATATTGTTTCAATATTATCATCCCAAGCTTCGTCAGATATCCATATCTTGTGGTGTTTTAGTTATTCCTGGCTAAAATT
The DNA here is from genome assembly GCF_057557595.1 of Rhyacophila brunnea. NCBI lineage: Eukaryota > Metazoa > Arthropoda > Insecta > Trichoptera > Rhyacophilidae > Rhyacophila > Rhyacophila brunnea. The sequence goes on from NW_028232859.1 coordinate 3,223,735, forward strand.
AAATTTCTGGACAACGTAAAAAATATTATTATCTTCGACTACCAATTATTCACCCAATCTAGAAACATTGCGGAATTGCCATAATAACTCATTTGATATCTAATATATTTAATTTTCATTGATATGGTCATGTTTTCCGAGTGAAATGTTTAAAATATGTAAATTAAAGAGGCTGACGAAGGTGTATAAGTATTTGTTCAGTGTGCTGAAAAAATTTTATAATTTGAAAAGTGTGTTGTGATGTAAGGAATCACTGGTCTAGTAAATATGACTACTAGTTATAGAAACAGGTTGTATATAAAACTTCATTATTTACTACTTTGACTTGAAATATTAAATAGCTTTTGACAAAAAAAAATCAGATTCGAAAAAAATTCTGTTTAGGCAACGTCACAATGAAAATAAAAATGATATCGCTACCTTCGTGTTAGGGTAATAGTGACAACTCACGATATATATATTTTTTATATATAAATACACGAAAACACCACAAAATGGTACTATTAAACGGACAGAGCTCCGTTCTGTTTACCCGACAGCTATCTGCAAAATGCCAGCTTCAAAACGAAAACAAAAAAAATATAATAACGGTACTTAAAAATGGTTTTACGACCAAAACGTGTCACGCAAAACGGACATAGTCAGCGTTTTAGTAAACGTTTTATAATTTTATTTCTTTTTTGTTTGATTTGAAACTTGGCGAAGTCAAAGAATAATATTATCATCATCATCATTGTTCCAAATACGTAGATAGTTTTAGACTAGACTACTAAATTGGTCATCCAGTATCATAAAAAAAATAGAGCCGAAGATCGTAATTATTAAAATTTTTTGGTTACATGGAGAATGTAATTAATAGTCGCGTAGATCACTTCTGTTGCGTTGACGATGGGTGCGGAAGAATCCGTCGCGATGATTGAATTCAGGTGAATAAAGGAGCGTGGAGTGTCTCTTTGTGATCACCATTTATAAGGGTTGACTCGTTGGATCAACGACTAGAGTGCAAACATGAATATTTCAGACATATCAGAAAAAATAAAAAATAACACGCAAAAACAAACTTTTAATTGTGATGCAGTTACTATTAGGTGAATGCTTTTCTACTAATCTCAAGTTTGGTCCTTCTTCTCTTTAATTGTATATCGTGGCGTAAAGAATGAGTTAAACGTTGTGTTCAGATCGTCCCACAAATAACTTAGACTACCACCGGAGTATACAAGATTCCTAGTTTTATCTTATTAGATCTACAAATAATTATAATAAACAAGAAAAAAAAAGGATTTTTCTCGCCGTATGATGTAGCAAACTTGTTTGTTATGCGGCTATAAAAAATGTTGCTAAATCTTATTGCGTCAATATACACATTTTTTTTTTATATAGTTATCAATTCGATGATACTTAAAAGGTGATGATGGGGCGGTAACGTGTCGACTATGCTTTTGGCCCTTACTATGAATATTTATAGTACATGCATGTGAATTTTGACTGAAAATGCCAAAAGGCAAGCATTACGAAAGTTACATCAATTAAAATTCAAACTGTGGTATCTTTCGAGTTACATATATATTTTTTTATTCAAATTCTTATGTTATATTCGAATGTTAAATTATTAAATTTGGCTAACCACCTTATACCATTTATAAGCTGTGTTAGTAGTCCAGTAAGTAAGGCGCTGGCCTTTCATCCGATTCGATTCTTGGTGAGGTCACACAAAATGTATGTTGAAGTGATTTTATCAAAGTCCGTGTATTTGTTTTTTACTTCTATTTTACAACTGTTTCACTACACTGCTATTATTGGGCCTTGTGGCATATTGTAGTGTTAAAAGGAGTATATTTAATATATATAATTACTTCGGCAAAGATTTGAATATCTCAGACTACGAATCAAATATAATTTTTAAGTAAATTTGTACGAACGATTCATTATGAAGGCCGATAGCTCAGCATACACTTGGCAGTGAAAAAAATAATATATATAACGTTCGAGTTCCACCTAGCCTATTTTTATCTAAGGTATTTCAATAATATGTATTTCCTTTAGTACAGACTAAACTTTGTCAGTTATACGTATTTGTTTACATTTAACTATGACTATAATTTACATATGGTGTTGGTTAGTTTTTAAAATTCAATTATACCCTCGGAAAACCAAGCCATAATACGCATCTATCTATAAAATATTTCAAATTATGCCATTAAACCATACATCATTTTAGATATTTAATGGATAGAAAAATATTGTTTACTAATATTGATTAGTTAGACAGGGTTTAATTAATTATAAAAAACTAAACAACAACATGAGTGTAATAATATGTATTCTTAGTTCAATGAAAAGAAATAAGTATGAATGAAAAAGTGCAATATATAAACATATTATATTCTATTAAAATGTCAGTGGCAGCAATCAGCGATTGCCAGCTGTTCTGGTCAGGCCTATCAGCCTGAGGTGGTGTCAGACAATATTGTGAAGGCCAGACTCTAGTATAGACTACGCATGTGACCCCGAATTTATATTGGCAATGACGATTTGTAAATCGTAAAACTGACAAATCAGCGAAATGTCAAACTGTCTGAGGTGAATGAAAGTCCATCCCGAAGGGAAAACTATGGCGCCGTCTATGCATACTTCACAATTATATTAATATCCACCGCCAAGCCGTCTACAAGACCTAGCGAGACAGACTGGTGACCGCCAGCTGGGTCTGCTAGTATAATTTTATTTTCATGCTAATAAATTCAGAGCAATTTTACGACTCAAGTAGTTCAAACTCTTTTCGAAAATATCATAATAATTCATTCTGAATTTGAAATTATTTTTAAATTTGAATTAGGAACTTTTTCTATCTGGCAATCGTCATGTAAGAAAAAAAATAGTAACAGAAAAATAAAAGAAGTCTTACTATACTTTTATGACATTAGGCAATTTTTTTTGTGAAGCATTTATCTTAGCCCGCTGTAGTGGTCAGTCAGTTAAGAAAAAGGGTCATGTTTGTATAGCAGAAATGTTTGTTGGAATATCGCCCTTGTCGTTTCGCTGAGCAGTTCTCAGTGCCACTTAGCACGTGTTGGGGGACACTTAATTTTGATGATACAGCTCTATTTTCGATATAAATAATATTCTTTTATGTTCCTACGACCAGAGAGCATTTTCATGATTCTACAATTTGTTGGCTTTACAACGGCTATTAAGCCAATTTTTTTAAGTAATGTATTAATTACTTAATTGCGATAATTTTAACTTGTGATCTTTGGTAAATCTATGATAAGAAAACGATTGATTATGATAAAACAGTTTGATTATATCAATTCCACAGAATAATTAATATAGCCAATAAAATACACTATTGCCATAAATCTACAAAGTTTTGGCAACGACGTAATTATTCTTATATTCAAAATATTTATCTGTTTTATGAAAGTTCCTCCTATAAAAATACAGAAAAGAAAGTAGCAAAAAATTACTCTATAGTCTACTAATTATCATTATAATATAACTGTGAAAAGATAAGATAATGAAGTATTGTTGTTTGAAGTTGCATATAAAATAGGCATTTATAACACATTGCATCATGTAAAAATTTCCATAATCATATCTTTGTGAAAATGCGCATTAATTTAATTTAAGCTTAAATATATTCAGTACGTACAACTTTATATTGGAGTTTGTGGTTGACTCGTAATTTGATTGATTTTTCATGTGCCTTTCCTAACCTAATCTAACTCTTACGTACCACATTTTCTGCAAAAGTCTATTATCCGTGGTTTTTTTTTAAATAGATAAAACAAACGTCTTTAATAATTGTTGGATCTTCTTGTAGAATGATAACTATTGAGTTGAATTTGCTAGGCAAGATTCTGTTTTGTAATGTTTGAATATTTTTTCATAATTATAATTATATATCTCCAAATTTGAGAGCTTTATTTTTTTATTGATAGATAAGCTTTGTGTTTATAATTTTTGTCACGATGTAAAATGTATAAATTGAATTAAAAGCTTAATTTTAAACGAATTTAATTATACTCCGTTGTTTTTAATGTTGTTGATTTTCATTTGTTTCGGTAAACACAATATATAACAAAATAACAATACTTTTTTACCGAATACAAAAAAAACCATGGAACAGTTTTGTATCTTACGTTTTAAAATATTTAAAAACAAAGGATTCGGGCGGCTTAAATGACCAAAAATATAAATAAAACGTTACATAAACAGCGGCCTGAAAAATACGGTAGCGAAGGAAAAAGAGTTGTTTGTTTATCTGGATTACAAGATTGAAGACTTACAGAGATTTATGCCTTGTTAAATTTTGAATGTTTGTTGATACACTCGCCCAGTTTTCTATGTAGCCGTGTCTCTATCCTTTACACTTTTACAATGTTATCTAGCCTACTTTGTAAAGTGCCTTTACAAATCTAAAGCCTAATAGAGAAAAGTGTAACCTCCCTTTTCCCTCCTCTCTGAAAGCCATAACGAAAGATAAATAGCTCGTAGGCCTCTGATAAAAGATAAAGCCCGTTTAAGTATTTGATATTAGCTCTCTAGTTAAGCGTTAGGATTTATGAATATTCCATTGAATACCTACTTTTTTCTTGAGTATGTACTAGCATTGCTATCCCTTTTTTTATTTATAATAATTTGTGGTATTTCTTGGAAAAGGTACGGGCTTTGCCAAGTATTTATTATGTCATGAATATCCGGGTGATATGGCATGTTTCCAGGAGGTCCACTTTTTGGATTGGTCTTAATAGACGTACAATCCTCCGCTCAGGGTTTACAATTTTAACGTCATATGAAAATATTTGATAATGTAGTGGCTTAAAGAAATTCGGAGACTTGAAGCTTTCGAGATGTGGCTGTATAGACGCATCCTCAAAATTCCTTGGACTGACCGGGTGACAAATGTTGAAGTTTTCAATCGAATGGGGAAGGACCGAGAAGTTCTACGTAGTATCAAAACCAGGAAACTACAATACCTCGGCCACATTATGAGAGGACAAAAATACAGCATTCCCCAACTCGTCATTCAAGGAAAGATCAATGGGAAACGTAGCAAAGGACGGCGCCGCATTTTGTGGCTTAAGAACCTCCGTGATTGGTACGAGTGCAGCTCCACCGAACTGTTCCGGGTAGCAGACGACAAAGATAAGATCGCCTTGATGGTGGCCGAAATCGGCTAGGGGACGGCACAATAAGAAGAAGAAGAAAGAAATATTGTATTATTTATTAAAATTTTTTAAAAATTGTTTTAAAAAATAAAGTTAATTAAACATAATCGTAGTAACAACTTTTTTCGCACCCTCTTCAATTTGATTATTAAATTCAATCATTCACTAATTAACTTCAATAATTATTAATCCAAATGGTATTGAATTTTGTCTTTCTTTTGATTATATTGTGTATGCAGATGTGAAATTTCATTTTACAGATTTAAAAAATATATTATAATATATTAGAATGTTATAACCGGCAAAGACACAATTTTTTGACACATCAATAGTAAGCTGTAAATTATGGTGTTACCAGGAAGAGTCTATTTTCAACATTTGTTTGGTAATAAGATCATTTCGTAATTACTCCAACTGACTTTCTCTTAGGTATGCTTACATACTGTAGTTTAAGTGCTAGAAGTTATCAATATTGGGCCACGTATTTTTTTCGACTTATACGTGGTGTAAATGAGAACTCTGCCATTCTTGGTAGTATTGACTTGTGTGTACCTGATAACTATCTTAGAAATCGGGAGCATCATTTGTTTGTTTTCCCTAGGAGCATAACTAACCTGCCATTGGTGATGCCAATTGGGAGGGCAATAAGTCTGTTCAACCAACTCGCTTCGAATGTTGATATATTCCATCTACATGAGGATGAGTATAGGTGGACGTTGTTTTATAAATTCTTAAAATAGGGTCTTAACTCATCCGGTGTACTTCCTTGTACCTATATACTGCATATTTTTTGTATTTACACATTTCTACCGTTGAATAACTGAATACTGATCTATTTATTTTTATGTACCTAATACTGTTTTAATAATATTTCTTTGTTTCTAAATGTCATGTTGTGAACGTCTAAAACTTATAATTTGTAATGTCTACAAAATGTAAAATAATAAATAATTAAATGATCACTTTACGTAGCTGTATTGAAGGTCTGGCATGGGAAGATCGAGGGAAATTGCGCGACCATGTGCATATTTTGTTTTCATATCGCACTTGGGGAATAATATTGGCACAACTCGAAAAACTTGTTTTTGCAGGAGAGCAGTTTGAATATTTTATTTTGATGTGTTAAGTTTTTATTTTTTTAATTTAATTTTTAATAGCGTGAAGTTAGCACACTTGAGTCATCTCATTTTGAACGTTATCCGCAATAACAATGGTACAATGATCATTGTGCCACTATTTCTGCTAAAATTCAAGTAAAATTTTATAATATGATAATGAAAAAAAATGCTTTTAAGGCCACTATTATATTTTTAAGAATTATGCAGCTATTTGTGCGGATAGAAATGATATTTTGAAACATTTCTGTAAGTATTACTTAACTCAAAAACGACAAATTTGGACTTGTGCCACTATTATTCCCCGGGTGCGATATATTGAAGCACGACGGGTTGAAGTTAATAAATAAAAGTGACTAAAATAAGCCAGAATGATATATTATTACATATTAAATTAATAATGATAAACACGAGTTTCGTCCGCTTCCCAAAATTATTATTACTTAATTAATTGAACTGGCATTAAGGAAAGATTATTATTAATTCAAAAGTATTATTAAATCATTTCAGCTGTTATTATTTATTATTTATGAATCCTTTCTATCTCATTATTATTATTTAAAGCACCTACGATGTTAAATATTCGAGTTTTCATCCTACTTAATATTCGTTTAACTTTGTAATTTCATGGTAATTAATTTGTATTTTTTAATTTTATAAAAATGAAATTTACTGCCGCGAAAGGTTTAATGTTTGCACGAGGCGTTTTTTAACAATATCATAAAGACAGATTAAAATGATTATTCAGTGCACAATTAAAGCAGTTAAAAGTTAAGTATTTTTACCAGCCATTATCTACCACGTTAAAAAATTCTCTTGTTTACCGAGTCTCTGGAATATTTTAATACGTAAATTCATTTTTTTACGTCTATTTGAATAAAACCTCAGCAATAATTTGTTATTATAAATCCTTAGTATAATTTTATATGCCACAGCTTCAAGTGGAATCGTTTGTAGTGTGATTTGGGTATGTAGTAAACAACTACTATAAAATAAATTATCTAGAGATTTTTTTAAACTCATTTTCTTGCCAATTTTTGCCTATTTTGAAGTTTTGTAATGTTTTATAACTTATGCGTTAAATTGATTAATGTAAATAAACTTATCTCTTCTATACGCAAGGCTGCTATCGGTGGCTATCGACGGCTATCGAGGGTAGTTTATCATATTTATGTTATTATTATATTAGCCGATAGCAGCCTCGTGTATAGAATAGATACACAGGTGCTTTTAACCTATAACCTGTGACCAAAATCAGATTGATCGACGTATTGAATATGTCAAGATAATACTTTGGTACCTACCTATTAGTAATCGAGAGTTTTTCTCGAGTTTCACCTGGGATCGTGGGCAGGATCCTCTTTTCTGAAAAAATCACGGGCAAACTGGGACAGTAAGCAATCGTAGTTAAAAGCGTACATAAGTGAAATGGCAAATAAATTTCAACTGTATGTGGAACGAAATTTCGGCCGCGTTGCCAATCGGAGCGCGATTGTCGAGGTGTCCGCACGTCGATTTGTTTTGTCATGGCGTCGGATGAAAATATTTATAATCGTGTAAAGATGACTAAAAAACTTTACGTATGTACCTACTTAAAAAGGAAACATGTCAATGAATATACTATTATTATTACGAATACAATTATAAACATAACATAAAAAGGACGCATGTTGAATTTTTATGAAAAATTATATTTCGTTTAGCTCGCGTCATTTGCACAATCCACGCATCGCCTAGTCACGATCTTTTTAGACCATGCCTCAGCTGAGGTATAGCATTAAGAAATATGTTGAACATTAACAATATTTTTGAAATAATAACAAACGATGTTTATAAATGTATAAAATTAATTTAAAAGTAATTCGACCCACTACGCGCTGAATTTCAGGGTTTTCTAAATATTATTGAGGCGACCCCCCCCCACATACTGAGTTTAAAAATTAATAATTTAAACTGAGTAAATTTAATGACTTGGGTGAATATAATATTGTTAATTTTACTTTTATATACCTATAAGAGCCCACAATTCATTGTGATACAAAATGACTAGGCACTAGAGGTGAGTTAGAAATACTGTCACCAGTTTGTGTACTCGAGTATCGGATGAAACTACCCATACTCAGTACGTGTGGGCCAATAAACTTGTTCCAAAAAACTTGTGATGATATTATCATTGCGAGTCGCTGGCTAGTTGGTAGACTTTCAATACTATTGACATTATTAAATGCGCGCGAGCAAAGTAGCACTTGAATACAATTATATTTTAATTTATTAGCTATGCATGCGAATGACATCGTCTTAATTCTTGCACAAATAGGTCATAAATTTTCTGTAGCAGCATATTCCCTCGGAAATGCGGTGAGGTGACTGAGGTGACGCAGTTTACAATAAAAAAAATCATTGTTATTCATTTTATGTTAACAAGAATATTATAACATAACATAAAAACAACTAATAAATTTAAAATGTGTTTAAAATTTTATAATAAACAGGACATTTCGAAAACCTCAGCTCAGTGTATTATTAGCGATTCAGTTGAAGCCGATATTTCAAATACTATGGAGTCAAGTTTTAGTTCCAGTTTAGTATTAGACTTATGTTGCATACGCACGCCAACCGCTCTATATAGTATTCCAAATACTAGTAAGTATTTTGGAACAAGTTTTGATACTAAGTATTTTTTTATACTGGTAGTAAGTATACTAAGTCTTCCAAATCGACCAGTTTTCCCACCTCTACTAGGCACCGGTCATTGTGAGCACGGGTTAAAATTAAAGCTGATATTATTAAATAAAGAACTAAACGTACTACTTCCCTATAAAACATCACTATTTGATGAGGTTTCAAAACTTATTCAAAGCGTAAGTTTAGTAAGAAGTGAAAAATGATCCTGTGCACAAAGTCTCATTTTCTGAGCTAGAGTTATCAGCATTTTAGATTCCGGGTTTGGGGTCAATATCCTCGATTAGTTTATCGTCATTCAATTTCAGTTGCTGTTGGGATCGTCATATCTTTACAAACTAGTATTTTCAGCAGTCATGGAAATGACATTAAAATAACGGGAACGATTATAGATGACAGATGAGAAGTTACGTGTTTATTTAATTTAAAGTCGCGTTTTGACATAAATCTTACTCAAAATCAATTGCACCATTCTCACTATCACAACGGTCCTCGTGGTGCAGTGCATAAAGCAATGACCGTTCATCCAGGACCTCCGGGTTTGATTCCCGGTGAGGTCAGAGTATATTTATTTGATTTTCTCAAAGCCTGGGTGTTTGTGATTGTTTTACTTCTATTACCAAATACACTACTGTTTCACTACACTACTGCATGTTGTAGTGTTATACAGAATAATAATAATAATAATTACAAGATAAAAATAACTTTTTATATACAGGTATATAAAGGTTTATATATCATCATCAGCCGGGGTCAATCCACTGCTGGACGAAGGCCTCCCCAAGCTTTCTCCAACTCTCTCGGTCCTGTGTCGTTCGCTGCCACGTATTTCCGCCGAACTTTACCTGTTCGTCAATCCAGCGGCTTTTAGGGCGACCCTGTGGCCGTTTCGTACCCCTTGGGTACCACTGGTTTATATATAGGTACTTAGAAAGTTTTGTTACATAGTTTTATTATGTAGTTAATTTATAATAAAAGACAATAATTACAAGATAAAAAGAACTTTTTATATACAACGTTTTTAAATTTTCTGTTGAATCATATAATCTTGACTTGACTAGCTTAAACGAATAAAAAAAATGTACTTGATAGAAATAATACTGTCATTTTGACATTCATATTCATTTCCATAGTAACGCACGTATATATTAATAATTTAGTTGCTAGGATCATCCGCTTAGCAACCGATAATGGTGTCGAAATAACTTTTTATACAAAACAGAATTTACTGAAATTGAATTCAATTCTGCTTAAAGATGGCTAAAAGTATTTAAAAAATGCATTAACATCGTGTTCTGATATATTCTAAAAGTTTCAAATGTCTAGTTAGTCGAGAAGTTAGTTAAAAATCGACTGCAAGATTTGTACCGGACAAAGAACCACCGGACAAATAAGAATACGAGCTAAGAAAAACGTTGTTTATCTACATTACGTACGTATATTATTATGTTCACAAAATAATATTTATTTTGTTGATAACTATTGTATTAAAATTTTATTTTTTCATGTTGATAAGTAGGTAAAAAACCAATTGGGTGATTTTTATTTGGTGTGCCACGAAATAAATTCATAATCCCTTAAAAATCGATTGCAAGATTTGTACCGGACAAAGAACCACCGGACAAAGAACCACCGGACAAATAAGAATACGAGCTAAGAAAAACGTTGTCATAACTAGTATCTACATTACCTACGTATATTATTATGTTCACAAAATAATATTTATTTTGTTGATAACTATTGTATTAAAATTTTATTTTTTCATGTTGATAAGTAGGTAAAAAACCAATTGGGTGATTTTTATTTGGTGTGCCACGAAATAAATTCATAATCCCTTAAAAATCGATTGCAAGATTTGTACCGGACAAAGAACCACCGGACAAAGAACCACCGGACAAATAAGAATACGAGCTAAGAAAAACGTTGTCATAACTAGTATCTACATTACCTACGTATATTATTATGTTCACAAAATAATATTTATTTTGTTGATAACTATTGTACTAAAATATTTTTTTTTTCATGTTGATACGTAGGTAAAAAACCAATTGGGTGATTTTTATTTGGTGTACCACGAAACAAATTCATTATCCCCAGTGTGTCGTCAGGTAAAAAGTTTGTCAAACACTGCCCTAAAGAGTCATACCACCGGAGATCGGTTTGATTTGTATACATGTGTAGTAGTGAAAATATGTGAGGCCCAATACTTACTGAATAATAAATTATGTTAAAATTTATTTAAGATAGTAATTATTGTAGGAAATGGAATGTGGTACTGTTAGGCTTAGTGTTAGATTTAGAGTGTTTAATTTTAATTAAAATAATCTTATAACGAAAACATTTCATGTACATTGTGATTTTATACCATATTACAGTGGCGAAGGGTGGAGGTAGGCTGTTTAAGATTCGACATTAATAATGGACACTAAGCATGGTTAGTCATACGTATTTGTTTTCATTGAAGCAAGACTACAATTTACAGATGGTGTTGGTTTGTTTTCAAAATACAATTAAACGCTGTCAAAACCAAGCCATAATGGATAATACTGAAAAAATACTCATCTATCTATAAAATATCTAAAATTATGCAATTAAATCGTACATAACTTTTGCTATTTTGTAAATAAAATAATATGTTTATCTATAAGGTATAGTTTAGTTTAGGCAGGGCGTAATGAATTAAAAAAGAATACAAACAATATGTGGAATATGTATTCTTAATAATCAAACGAAAACAAATACTTATGAATGAAAACGTGTGCACAATTTTGTCGTATCGCCCAAAAAATACCAATTATGGTTCGGTTAGGCAGGGTTTAATTGATTTAACCATCTGTAAATTCTAGTCTTAGTTCAATAAATGACTAAAAATGTTTAATTTGCACTATTTATGGCGGATCTTAACAGCCTACCCCCACCCTTCGCTACTGCTATATTAGATTTATGATAATTATTACATACAAAATAATAATTTGATGTAGTGTTACAGAGGTTTTTGAAATTGTGTGTGTCAACCGTCATGTAAACCCTCCGTCAAATAGTAATAACCAAAATGTCAATCAAACCAAAATATCCATGCCATCAAAACGCATCAAATGAATTATAATTATGACATAGCTTTTGGTAATTTCCCAGTGGCTTTTCAGTCATACTTCAGTGCACTGGGTCGAGTGGAATTATGACTAGCTACGTGGCAAACTACACGATGTGTAGTGTACTGAGTTGCTGTATGTAGGGATTGCAATACCCGTATTTCAAAACCGGTATTCAAGTATTAATTAATGCTGAAATACCGGTTATAAAATCCATTAAGAAACTACACTCGTCTACGTTTTTGACGATGAAGTTATTTCTTCATTAGTTTGTACTGTATTTCCTATTCAATCGACTGTATAAGTTATGTGCTGATAAAATGCAAAATGTTGACTGAATCCAACATATGTGAAATAGCAATAAAACACAATTCATTAAAATATATACCCATATATAAAATTGTCTCGATAATAATTAACATAGGTACTGATATTATTTTGAAATAAAAAACATCCGTGACAAATGTTCAATTATCCTTATTACTATTATTACAAGTGTTTAATTGAATAAGCTTTTCCTGCAGCCGGGCTTATTTTTTTGAGGGCTATAGTTGAAATTATCAATACATTCAAATTATTTGTAAAAATCACCAATTCTACAATATTGTGATTAATTCATATTTTTAAATGTCACCAAAATACATGTAGGTAGGTATGTAGGTTTTTTCTATAACATAATGTTTTGAAAAGATTGTAATAGCTATATTTACTTATAAGTGGGTACTTATATTACTGGTATTAATACCGGTATTCAATAATAAATACCGAAAAACCGGTATTGATATTTTCATTCGGTATTGCAATCCCTAGCTGTAGAGGTGGACTAAGCTCGGCTTAATGCGTGTCACCAGAGATCTGACACGTTACAGACATGTTGGTTTATGTGTAATTTAGAATTATTCAGCGTTTAGTTAATTACGAATAATATGACAATAATAATTGTATTATAAACAAGCGATATCCAAATGAAGAAATGAACTTGATTTTTTTCAAATCGATTTGATAATGTTTGGATCTAGGCATGCGCACCTCTTCCCAGATGATTAATTTTTGTGAATAAACAGGATAGTTTATGGAGAATGGCAAAAAACTAGACATAATGCTTTACAATTCCTTTGTCAAAAGAAGGCTTGAGAGTGGGTTGATTGTTTGAGCTCACATAATATTATTATCACTAATTAAAATAATATTTATTTTTTCACCTGAATGAAGATTACTTTTTATAATTCTGAGATGTTCACATTGTATGAAATATTTAAAAAAAATATATTCCTATAAAAACAGCTGAATAATTTTATTTAATACGAATTTTTCCACAATTTGATGTGAATATTGACCGCATCTTTAGATAATATTTATTTTTTATTAGAAATGGATTTTACCCACTTACGCCACTTCATTAATCTAAACATATTGAAAAATGACATGTGAATTTGCCAGATCAGGGATTTGAATCCGTAACTCACAACTTCAGTAGCAGATAATTTTCCACAATGCAGGGTGTAAAAAATATATAAGATATAAAGAAAAAAGAACACTAGGATTTTATAAAAAAAAATGCTCATAAAAACTTACTCCCACATAAGCGGAGAATATCAATTTTAGCTAATATAAACTATAATCTGGAAGACACGAAGATTTTGAAGTTCAACTTGTTCTAAAAAAAGAAGATATTTGTCGGAGTAAGTTGCACAGTGAATTAGTTGAGTATGCATAAGGGGACTATGAAAAACTTAGGTTCCGAAAGTTTTTATTGCATCTTATAATATTATGACTCAATTTGATAAGAGATTAGAGTTAACGACATTAATTTCATACTAACTTGCTGCAACAAAGTAACACTAGCTACTTATCAAGTTCGATAAAGTTCGCTAAGGGCGTAATGCTCAATTCGTACTTACCACAAACTTGCAGTAAAATTGGTAAATAGCCGAAATCCATCTGTTAACTATAGATTATAGAGATAATTGAAATGTCAGTGTCAATGAATTATGAATTAACTTTTCTTATTCGGATTTAGATATTTATGTAATATTAAACCAATAGATAGGTAGTTAAAGTATATAAGTACTTAGTTACTTACACACCAACATGGTAATATTAGTTTTAATCACTCTATATAATTATTCATATCATGGCATATTTGTAATAATTGTAAATGACAAAATCTGACATTTCAACGGCAAGTGTTACCGTATCGGGAAAAACATGGGTCAAAAAATAACTTATATTATTCACTAATTGCGGAGACATTTAATCATTTTAATTAAATATTAATTGTGTATTTATAGTTATTGAATTTATTTTGTATATTTTTCATATTTTTGTCATCGTTTAACAATTACAAAATAATTTACCTAAATTATGAAAAAGAGAATTTTTATATATGGTATTATTTTCAATAGAAAAACAGAACGAAGCTATTGCAGATCTGGTGGACCATAGACAACTCGATCATAACTATGAAAGGCTTTCTGGATAGTGTTTTGTGGTAATTTTGTTGTGATTATGACAGACGATTGAGCATCGCGCTCTGAGTTTTTGAGGACTAATTTTATCGTATTACGAATATAGCTTATAGCGAAACTAACATTAACTATATATTATAATATTTGACACACCAGAACAATATTGATTGGTTGTAATCGTAGGCCTTATCAAAAGTATACGAGAGAAAACTGGATATATTAGATAGGAAGTGACGAAGATGGTACGTAGGGAGTAAGTTACAAACCAGAGCGTTGGAGTAGACCATTTTTTGAGTTTCCCCGCTCCAAGATCTAATTCTTGTTCCAGATCTGCTCCAGGGTCTGCTCCGCTTCGGGTTAAGATTTTTAATATGTGTTATATGTATACAAATGCAATTTTTTAAAAAAAAATAAGTAGTTTTGAAATTAGGTTTATTATTCGTACTTTTCAATATTAATTCTATTAAACAAAAACCGACAGCAAATCGTCTTTCATTATCTGCCTCTTCTGTCAAAATAGTGAGGTTATTTATCACTCGATAATGCCAGTATTGCAAAGTGTCAAATATAATATTTTCATCGGATTATAGGACGAAAATTTAACAATAAAAAAAACATCCGGAGCAGTGGAGCACTACAAATTTTCGGTGCTCCGGCTCTGCTCTTACTCCGGGTAAAACCCTATTGCTCCATTCATGGCCCCCACACAGTGTGGGCTGACAGGGCCTTAGCCTAGGGGCCCGGGCTCAGGAGGGGCCCGGCGAGGCGAGTCGACGAGGTAATTGAGATAAATACACATCACAATTTGCTTCACTAGTAAAAAAAGTCGCCTACGGGCGCTATTTTCCTACAATAATTTTATTTAAAATTATATGGTTGTACGATACAATTGTCAATTGTGTCAATTACAATGTCAATACAACTGTGTCAATACTCGACAACTCCATAATTCAAATGGATGTATACTATACAAAAAAAACACTTAATACCTATACCTACACATTAATTTTACCGCATACACCATTTTTGAAAAACGCTACTGTAGAGCGTCACACTGATTTTATCTTTAGCGATAGGTAGGGGGCTCGCCAAAGATCCTAGCCTGGGGGCCCACTTTAGGATGTGGGGGCCATGGCTCCACTGCTCCATGCTCCTGCTCCGAGGTCCGCTCCAACGCTCTGTTACAAACACGAACTGTATCCGTCGTCCCATACGTTGAAGTGGGATGACTCCGTTGACTCCTCTCTGATAGATCGTTGAAAGACTTATACTGCAATAGTTTGATTATGTAGGAAAATACACATCATCCATGGGGTTGGACAGTAGAGGGAGTTGGGGGAGTAATTGAGACGTTTATTTGAAGCGGTCAAGACACACATTGGGTTATAGTACAGATGATGATGACGTGACGATAATATCATATTTATTATATATATATTGAAATCCTGTTAGTAAATAATTTCCTACACTGTTTAATATTTCAATTTTAATGATTTACGATTATATTTTCATGAGATTCAGAATAATTTTATCACTCAGTATTCACTCAGTATTCACCATTTTATTATTATAATGACTATTTTACGATACTTTTCACTTGGTGATATTTACCAATTTATGAGAAATCAAATTTACATTTGAGTTTAAAGGTGATCTTATAATTATTGTCAATACTGTATGGTGGGGGTAGACAGTAAGCTATGTAATATGATAAAGGGATGGTTGGTGAAAAACTAAAATATAATTAAATATACTTAATTTGGAAGCACATGAGAAAAATATAAAACCACTTGAAAAAATCGCCCCTCGTCCTATCTAATCGCGACAAAGTCAACTAATGGTTTTTAGAATACTCTCCGGAGCGCTTTCTATATACCGTTACTTATTGGCGATTGGCTTTTGTATTTATTTACTAAAAGATTTTTAACAGTGGTTATATATTATTTCTCATAAGTGTTCATAAATTATGTATGTTCAATGAAATAAATGTTACATTCTAAAATCTTGTGAATTATTCGTTAAATAAAATATATACTTTATTAGATAGTAAAATGCTGATATAAGCTATTGTAATTGAGGATAAATAGTGTTAATTGAAGAAAATGTACACTATGCGTAGTTCATTCAATTTAATGATTTTAGAAGTTAAAATGGTGATATTTACTTTTAATTTGATAAAGCTTCGATAACGATCCAATTAAAAATAAAGTGATACAGAAATGGAGACCGACACGATTTTCATTTTTACGATTATTTGTTTAGTGTTTTGCAGTAAAAACTGTACATGCCGTTTATTTTTAAGCTCATTGTATGGAATTAAGTTAAATACGGGACAATAAAATTATACCATTTGTGTGTATATATCTAATAACATGCTAAAGATGATCGATTAAATTAATTATTGCGTCAACTGTATTTTTTTTATTACAACGTTTTTATTAGCTCGTATTAGCTCGTACACTTTTTTGATTCGTCGGCCCATTTTGAGTTTAATTATGCCAATTATTACCTAGTTGTTCGAGAGAAAGTGGGGAGGGGAGGGGGGGCTAAATTTAAAAAAAAACATCAAAACATATATATTAGGAAAAACAGATTGATTTTTTTTTGACTAAGAATTAACGACTGAATTAACATCTTTCCGGGTAAATCCGCCCCTACTTAGTATCTACCGTTAATGCTCAATTGCACGGTGTTGCCTTTGAGCAACAAAGTGTATTACTATTTATATTTTTTTGTGCGAATGAATTTTTATTTAAAAATTGCAGTTCTCTACAGTGGACAAAGTGTGCTGACAGTTATAGTTTTTTTTCACATGTGCCACTGTTAATTTATAATAATATTAAACATTAAACGTGATTGATTGGAAAAGTAAAAATGTGTACCAGTATTAAAGGGTTGCTATCATGTATTTAGGGGTTAATGCTCCGGTTCTTGATAATAATTAATAAATTATATTATCATAGTAAGTGGATGATATACTATAATATTCAAGAGCTTGTGTCGACTAGAGTATTCCTGAACTACACATACAATGTTTTTGCTTGACTACCCCTTTGATGTATGCAGTTTGAATTTTAGATAGGTAGCAATGCACTTTGGCATCCAAGCGGACAGCGCTGCCGGAGCGTCAAGAGATGGCAGCACTTTCCGCGTCAAATTCTCGCGCCAAATTTGGCCCGGCAAATGGCGGCCCAACCGGAAATGGCTGACCAAAAGCTGCTGCGTCGTTTGCGCGCTGTGCGACCGATGCGGAAACTTGATTGGAATTAGTTTCGTGACTTGTGAAATGTCTTTGTGAAATTTAGATTAGCACACTATGCAGTATGTATGTCCCGAAATATTGTTTGCATGTTGTTTATGGTGCTTTCGTGATTCAGTATTAGCTCAAAATGTATCTTCAAAGTATCTATCATATTTTGGAGAAGTGTTTGCATATTATTCTGAAATAATTTTATAAAGTATTAGCTGAAGTACCCGACTTCGTGAAATATTGCTTCATTGATCGTTATATATTTTATTTGGGTCTAGGACGATTTGGCACCGGGACAATTGGACGCCACGCAATTCGAAAATAAATAGACGGTAGGTACTTATAGGTACTTTAAAAAAAATATTTAATATAAATATTAATATTTAAATTATTATATAATGATTTAATATTTGGTGAGAATTTAAATATGCACACGTAAATAATGATTTAATCGTGCATATGTTTAAGTTCCAACGAAAAGAGTTTATTTTTATTTTTATGTAGAGCCTTAGGTATGGTAATTTTTAATCAGAAATAAAAAAAACATTATGTTAAGAGTAAAATGAATTAAAACTACTAAGTAGTAGATAGAAACTGATTAAAATTCCTCGTCTACGTTCTGTATACGTGTCTACGACAGCGCGGCGTCCAATTGTCCTGGCGTCCAGTTGTCCTATTCCCCTTTATTTTTATTAACAAAATAATAATATTTAAGTACAGTCATCAATATTAAAATATCTGCATTTCGGCATACAAAAATATGTCAAATGAAAATAATTCTGACAGTTAAGTCAAACAACAGAATATCAAATTAAAATCGAATCCAAAAAATGCAAACTTTATCTTAATTTGTTGTAAAAATTCTAAATTGAAGTTTGCAGGAAAAAAAAAATCTTTGTATTTAGATGTCAGTCGAGCAAACAGGAAATGGAAATAACAAACATATATTTTGACTTATTATATAAGTATACTATATTGAAGATAGATAGATATATAAATTAAATGAAAAAAACGTCGATATCTGTTAATTAATCCGTTAAATTAGTTTAATATTAATTTACTTGCAAAACACGACGTCAGATGCATGTAATTTGTATAAAAATATGTAAGTATATAAAAGATACATTTAGGCCAGTTAAAAATTACATTGAAGCATTTAAGAATATTCAGAACGGATTTTTTTGTCAATTAACACACTGTTGAAGCAGTATTTTGTACTAATCGAAAATGCATGATAGGTTTTAGTTTTGTACTTATTCCAGTGGCGCACCCAAAATATGAAAATCATCAGAATGATTTTACATATTGAAATCGAAAGCCAATAAACTATACCTTGGCTTAGACAAACAACACGGCAAAAAATGATTTGTAATTCTCCAGCACTCTTTTTAGTAATATTTCTTAGATTTTAATTTCTAATACAAAGATTTTGAAACACTAATGTCAGGTTTTTTTAAAAACCCGTTCCCTAATGAAATTCTCGGTGTCCACCCGAATCCCGGTGTGGTATAGGTCATGGCTGGGTAGGGTTGACAGGGCTTTAGCCTGGGGGCCCGGGCTGTGGGGGGTCGGCGTGTCGGGTTGACCAGATAAGTGAGATAAACACACATCATAAATTAGCTTTAATAGTAAAAAAAATTATATAAATGTCCAATATATTTTCTGATTATTATGTGTCGATACTCGACAGCTCTATTATTAAAGTAGATGTATTGAAAATCGCCAATAATTCACTGTATAAGTACCCTCAATTTGAACTAAAAGACAATTTGAAAAACGTTAATGTAGTGTTTCACACCGTTTTAATAAACTTTAGTTAAAGTCCTAATTAAATAATAGGTAGGTACACTGAATAAAATTGAATATCATACGTAATAATGATCTTATTTATTAATAAAAATTAAATTGTAAGTAAGGTGTCCATAAAATTGAATCACGACAATGACTGACAAACTCAATGTGAATAATGGCCTTGCATCTCCTTGTAAAGTTTGGGTAAGTCAGGTTCGTATGTTGTTGATTTAATTTTAAGCACGATTCCAGGTTCTCATCAATAAATCGATTTCTCAATTAACTCTTGATTTCCTCTCTTGGAAATCTTTTTACTAACCAAGAAACTTGCAATATTGACATTGTTGAAAGATTTTATTCAGTACCTAATTAAATACAGATCTTTATTTTTCTTGACCCTTCTCCTCAGCTGCTTTCTTAACGCATTTTTTTTTTAGTACTTATTCCACTTTTATTAAATAGATTAGGACCAGTTTCGTCCGCCTCAGAGGGACATTTTCAACTAGTTGAAAATGTCCCTATGTATATCGCCATGTATTGTGAAAATATGTAAAAATATTTATATGAAGAAGAAAAAGAGCCTATGGGACTAATTTACATTCTCCTCCTTGAGCCCCCCCAATAATAATTCCTGGGTGCGCCACTGACTTATTCCATTTATTTTTGTTACCCGGGTTTCGCCTTTTGGCATCTTCATGCACTTTGCGCACTCACAATTTATGGTAAATGCACATTGACAATGAATACTGTTAATTTTCGCTAACATTGTATTAATTTATTATATAAGTTAGAATTAACTACATTCGTTGTCAGTGTGTATTTAGATAGTGTTTAAAGATGCCAAAAGGCGAGATCTGAGTTGCAAAAAATTACTTAAATGGAATAGTACAAAACAAAAATTCATTAGAATTGAAATTAAAATTTCATCAAGTACCCTCGGTCGATATTATTAATATTAAAATAGATATTATTTATAATTTCATACAAATTATCGCTTCGGCAAAGTAGTCAACGATGAAATTAATAATATGAATTCGCCATGGCATTTTGTGTTTCAGTCTGATGGTTTCAACCAACATTTCTTTTAATTGTTTCGTATAAATTGCAGAATAACATTTACTCATAATATATCCAATAGGGTTTCCTATATTACTTTAGTCACATGGTTACCAAATTTAAGAAACTCTTTTGTATCTTAATACTGTATAAAGGATCGAAATAAAGTAGTTTTTATGTTGACGATACTATAATAATATAATATATAAATATGATACGAAATAATCCAAAACCAACATCACGTATAAATAGGAATGGGTTAATTAATGACATTTGACAAAAGTCATCATGATTTAATTAAAACACATTCATTCGCATCTTTCAAATTTCGTCGCAAGATGCCACCAATAATAATTCCACAGTATCATCGCACTTTGCTTGAAGTGGACTTGTATTGTTTTGTGATTAATATAAACATAAACTATAATTGAGTACTAAGTTAGGCACATACTTTAATTAAAAAGTCAGTAAATACGTAAGTACTTGGCAAATAACAGACAGTTTAATTACAAAGGTATTTTAGCTAAAGACATTACCCATTCGTAAAGTTTTATTCATTTTTTATCGGACAACATAAAAGCGAATGTTTTTTTTTACATCACGCTTCCGATGGCACGAAATCTGTTAAAACCCGAAATGAACTTAATTCACAGCGAAATTCGACTGACGCAGGGAGCGGTAATTAGAACCCTTGCCGTATCATTAGCATCCCTAATTGAACCGTGAAAATAAAAAAAAATAAAACAAAATGTTCCTAAATAATTTCGCCGACGGTTGTTAGGGACCATTTGAATACTTCTCCGGGAGAGGTTTGATTGTGAAGTGGTCCCATTTCGACATCCCCCTTTTTACCCTTTAGGATTTAGTAGTACAGTGTTTGGCATATACTTATAAAACTTTCAACGGTAAAAAGGAGTAGGTTTCATACAGATGAACAATGCCCTTATCTAAAATTAAGAATAATATATATATATATATGTATCATATAGAAAAGCCAATAAAACATAATATATTATATAAGGTGAAAAAATACTAGAAAAGATTTCGTTCGAGATGTCTTTCGATTACCGAGCGAAGGTCTATTACCAAAATATTAGCCGCGCAGATACATTTTGTTATATTATTTAATTTGCGTTGGATTATCTGTAACACATGTGAGAAAATATATATTATGCAAGACAGCGAGACGGAGAAAAAACGTATTAAACATATATGTTAAAACACAAATTCTAAATTTGAAAAGTCGGAAGAAATGATAAATGACAACTGGGCGTTTTACGTGGGCAAAGTCAGCAAAGCGTTGAGCGGCGCACGCAACTCAAACGTATAACCGTGTGTAAAAATGTTCATAGACAAAGTCTTTTTTTGGTTATACGTTTGAGTTGCGCGCGTCGCTCAACGCGCTTACCTAAGACGAGCCGTAATAGTTTGACATTATGCTTACAGTACGGTTGTAGCATATCGAGTCATTAGAGTATCGGGCAATTGATGTGTTATCCAAGAGATTGTAGGTTAATTATAATAGGGATAGAGTGCTGTAACCTACTGTAACCTTAGTCAATATGCACAATAAATTAATTGCTAGAAATATTATGAATGGGGAAGAACCACCAGCTTAGCGTTGACGCTTGGCAAATTAATGAGTTCAGCAATGTCATGATTGGCAAAGTCAGAAGATTCTGCAAAGACTCCGCCAGACTGATGCACAGCAAGATAGAAAATACACGCATGTATGAGATAGAGGGAGATAGGGAAAAGATGTATGATAATATTGACAGGTGGTTATATTTGGTAGTTATCTAATAAATACGCCATTTAAATCGTGTTTAAATTCCATCAATAATGGCTACAATATTTTTAATTTAACCATTGGCTCATCACGAACGACGTGTATTAAAACAAAATAAGCACGACATATTGTGTAAAGAAGAAAAATTATTTACTTTTTATTTTTTTTTGAAATTATTTGTTAGATTATGCCGTATTCGCCTGATATTAAAAATTACGTCATTAATATTAAAAAAACCCCAATCGATAATACAGTGAAAAGAATTAATCGAGTGACTTATTCGTTTACTTAAAACGCATCAAAACAAATCAATAGGGCCTTCAGATATATACAATTCCCTCCGGTCTATCTATATGATAGTAAAACGCCTACCCTTAACTGATATGGAACCTTTTTAAAAGGGAGAAAATGCGAATTTACGCCCCTTGCTAAATGAAGTGGAACAAGATTGGAGTGGAAGTATATGTCTCTAAATATATTTTATATATATATATATCCTAGATAGACTCGCAGTTATTTCAAGAATGACAAACTTAGGAAACACTTCTTGCGTATGTGGACCATTTCATTTTAATGGGGATTAACTGCCGTTATAAATATATTATTATCTATATATACACTTTTCTTATAAAAGGTTCGTAATAATAATAACCATAAGTTATTTATATTTAATAAAAATATATTATTAATTGAAATAACTAGTGTTTACGTGGTAAAACTTCATTATAATTATTTTGATAATATTGTATTGGTAATGGTGGTATTGTAACTTCAAAATGAGTCTCTCAGCGGTGTAGTTCATCTTTTTGCCGTTAGGTTCGTCACTATCGTTCTACTGCGTAGGCGCAGATTGAAAAAATCCCAACTGTCGCATGAAAATTCAGAAGCTTCCTTTTAAACTTTTTTGATTCATGCATGCAATCTTGCAGCTGCAGGATTATACATTTTTTTTACCATATCCGATCCTAATAGGATCATATGGGCCTCTACAGAGTATAAGTTTGTATTAAAAGATTTTGTTTTTTACGAGAAATGGATGTCAGCCACTTGCTCAACATATTAGGTCCATACCCTGACTCACACACAAATTGAAAAACAATATGTGTACTTGCCAGACCCAGGATTCGAACCTGAGACCCACGGCGTGATAGTCCAACGCTTCAGCCGCGCGGCCACCGTGGGTGTTATAGATGGTGGGTGTACACATGTTTACATGTACATTTTCTTGTTACGGCCGCGATAATGCGTACTGGCAGCAGTAAATCCATGCACATATAAACGTGGTAGAACGTTTCAAATTCACAATATCATGTCACTATGAGGTGGTGTATTCTTTTTGAAACATAATATACCCGCACGTCATGGCAGTGACGTATTGTAATATTACTTTTAGTTTATTTAATTGATTAATTCATTAGTATTATTTATTACAGAATAAGAGTTAAAGATGGATAGCAGATACTCATTAGGAAGGGTGAAACGATATTAGGACATGACAAATGTTTACGAGCTTTACATAATATCTTTGAGTATTAACAAAATAATGACTATTGAACAGATTGTAATCAATATTAATAACTGAGATACTCTAAGCACTTTTTCTATGTATATATTTATCTTAACTTGTTCTATAAGATTAACCCGATGACACTTATCACATATTTACAAGTATGGGAATGGAATCATGAGGTAGATTATATTAATCAATATTGTTTTGATGGTGATGGTAAATATCATAGACATAAAAAGACAAAAAAAAATATTAAATTATAATGGCATTAAACTTATTGACCAATATACTGCAATTATTAAGCAATTAATCATACAATAATTCAATGTAGATTATTCAAGAAAACAGTTGACCAAGTTAAAAGTGAATGGTAGAAATGAAGATCAGTAGGCAATCATCAATCTGAAATAACATACTGCAGGATAACTATTTAAGCTTATTTAATTTATCTCGGTCCTATGCCTTCTGTTCATGAGAAAGCATTCCGTTTATAGCTTATAATATCTTGCACACAGTCGGATTGGAAAAAATATTGTAAAAAAGAAGCGATGGTTGTTATAAAGTGCCAATCTAAGCCTATAAATTTCTGTTTTATTAAAACCAAACTAATTATTCCCACTAAATCTATTTTATACAGTAATTTCTTAATCATAACTGACCTATGTACTCTAAAATCAACTCGCCAGACAGGTTGACCTTTTCAAACGGTGTTTTATAATTTATACATGATATTTTCATTTATATTTGAAAATATGTCAATCTAAGATGCATGCGCCGTTTATATATATAAATACATGTTTGAATACTATACTAATACAATTGGATTGTATATTTATCTGTTTCCGTTTGTTAGGTTATAACTCAAAAACTACAAAACCAATGTTAAAGAAACATGCACAGATTATAGAATACACTATTGGTACTAGTTTGATAATACTTCTTGAAAATGAAGGGACAGATCGCATCGCTGGAATAATGAAGTGGAGCGCGCACCTATATCTAAATATTGTTGAATAACGCACTTGCAACAATTCATCATAAGTAAATAGTTTAAGTCGTCAGATAGCAGCGATGGACTGGTTAGTTGAGGTTCAGGATCTAACCGTCTTCTATTTCATCGATTTGGAAAAAAATCGAGACAGTTATTACTATTACTTCATTCTGTCTAATTACTATTTCCGTTTTTCACGCATACGATCTCTATAACTCGATCCAATTTATAATGGTAATTAGGTAGAAAAAGCATGTAACAATTACACGTGGTATCTGATATCAACATTAGTCAGTACGATGTAGTATTTTATAAGCGTCAATAGTAATTTAATTATTTTATAGCTTTAATTTTTGTTTGTAATGTATGTATTCTGATAGTGTTATCAATTCATAAACAAGTTCTTAAATAATAGTATCATGTATGCATAGTTAAAATGCGTGATTGAATTATTTATGGATGTGAAAAAGATAGCATATTATACAATGTAGCTAACTGACTTCTTAGAGATGATAAACCATAATAAAATACCATAAAACCAGGTCTTATTCGTATTGTGTCACTATTGTTCCATAGTGTATAAACACCATAGAATCATAATGAAACTGTGTACGGCTAAAATTGAGATAAAAAACAACCATTGTGTTACCCTTTGATATCAAAGAAACACGAACAAGGAAATAGCGATAATGTAATGACAGAGTATGACGTGATATATTTATGATACATACAAAAAATCATAAATCAATTTAGGCCAAATCCTAAAATAGTGGCACTATTGTTACAACAGTTTAGGTGCGAAACAAAAACCGAATTAAGCGTTAATCAAAAGCATTAACAAGGGTGCCTGCCAGATCGAGGCTTGCGACGCACAAAAGTTTCACATTCCAAACGCTATCCGTGTACTTATCGGCGTCGATCAGGCGGTTAGAATGCGCTTATCGGGCGGCGGCGTGTGATGATCTTGAAAATTAGACAACGTTTCTCAAACTTTGTTCTGGTATATTTAAAATTGTTGTAGATAACGGAACAGCAGTATAACTCAATGTGGGTCTTGTCCCTGTCTGACCCAAGCTTTCTCCACCGCATAACCTTTGGGATCTAGGTGCGGCAGGTTATATGAAAGTATGGTGAAGCAGGCTGGTTATATAAAAAAAAGTATGGTTAGGCAGGCTGGTAATCAATTTGCAGCAAAATTAACGTTAACATTATTAATTATATGGGTTCGTTATAATGACCAAAGTAAATGCTCCGTGATGCCCTGCATTTTTTTTATCGCGTCGCTATTTCTCGTAAGTTGTCGGCTATTGTTGGTTTGCTTCATTCAGTTGTATGAGAAAGCCGAATACTTACCCCTATGTTTATTTAATATCTATAGAGATAGTGTTTCTCTTTCTACACAGTCTAACCACAGCAGTAGTCTAAGTTTTACGACTCTTTTCCGGCCCGTTGAAGAAGTGCCTTCTTGATGGTTGGGTGTCTTCCATTCTTAAACTTAATTACTTCACTATATTATATTCCACTATCGCAACATAGGGCAAGCACAAGATCGCGGCACTTTTATTAGTCTAGTGCCACGTATCGAACCTGTAGTCATGTGCAACCTGATGCTCATATGCTGTCTGTACCACTGCATAGTGAGAGAGGCTCGGCTCAACCGTAGCAACAAAATCAACGCAGTAGGCATATACGCTTCCAATTATGATATTCCGGCCATTGCATGATTGATATTTGATATTTTTTTCAACATATTTATAAATTATTATAACAGAGTAGGTGTAATATTTTTAGCCATGTGGCTTCGGTTCCATCGTGTAATGGTTATATTGAATCAATGGCGAAAGGCGGAGGCAGGCTGATAAGATCCGCCATAAATAGTGAACAGTAAACATTGTCAGTCATATGTATTTGTTGGCATTGAACTAATACTAAAATTATTTACAGATGGTGTTGGTGAGTCTTTAAAATTGAAGTAAACCTCGCGAAAACGAAACCATAATAGATACCAGTCAAAAAATACTCGTCTATCTATAAAATATCCAGAACTATTTGTCATTAAATCATATATAATTTTGGATATTTTATTGATAGAATAATATTTTTTATCTATCATATGTTGGTTTAGGCAGGGGTTAATGAATTAAAAAAATAGCCAACAACATGTGTAAAATGTGTTTTCAATTCAACGTAAACAAATAAGTATGTATGAAAAATGTGCACAATTTTGTCGGATCGCCCAAAATATACCAAAATTACTATGGTTTGGCAGGGTAGGGTTTAATTGATTTTTAAATACTAACCAACACTAACTGTAAATTGTAGTCTTAGTTCAATAAAAACAATTAATACATATGACTAACAAAGTTTAATGCGCACTATTTATGTCTGATATTAACAGCCTACCTCCACCCTTCGCTACTGTGATATACTTATTAACACGATGCACCATTTTATACAATGTGAAAAAGAAAATATGTACATTTTCTAGGGAATGTTAAAGATATTTGACGAAAATTTGTAATTGACTCTTATTGCAATGCAGGTAGAGTTCATATTTATCCATCACTTTCGCCTGTATTTATCTATCTGTTTATTATGAAAGAATACGATTTTATAAAATAATTCTGGCAGACTAAACTTCAGGGTATACTAAAATTTTGTAGTCATTTTATTTTTCACATAATTCGTCCATTACAAATACGCCAATGAATAGTTAGCAGTCAGGAGATCCGAGTTTAAATCACGGCAGAACATATTTTCTTACTAAACGATTTTAATTAATTTATTTTGGTAAATATGTTTTATTAATGAAGAATATTATATTGGATTCAAGTCGTTTGAGATTGTTTAATTAACCACTACTAAGGTATCTAGTACTTATTTATTTTCTATTAAAGTTTTGTTACAATCATTAAACATTGTTTATTAAGTTTACGCTCTGTGTTAACAGACATTCATTAGATTAAATTACCGTTAAACTAGGCAATTAACTTGAAACGTCAGAAACATATACTTAGTTGTAATTATAATATGAAATTGAGTAAGAAAGTTTATTATTTTACCTGCGTTCAATATTACTGAGAGCTGTAAGGATAATATTTTCATACAGTAACTAACACCTATAAATGTATACAAATTTTTCACTTTGAGTTCTCCGTAAGAATGACTGCAGGTAAAGATAAAATTTTCCTTTCATGTATCAAATTAATTAATCACATTACAAAACATAAAGCCATGCTTTTGTGTCATAAATTTTAACGATAATTGAAAATTACGTTACCTCCCTACCAATTAATTCCGTAAAATACGATATTATTGTACATTATGATCATAATTAATACTGTTTTAGAGTCTTCGGTTTTCTAAATCCTTTCCCCGTTGGTTAGTTTATGGTTAGTCGATATTGTAGCGAGCGCATAAACGGTGGGGCAAAATCTAATTACGGAGAAAATTAATATTTTGTGTGTTGGCTACAGCGTGCCATAGACAATAACTGGGTCTCATTGGTTTCCCAAATTCAATTATTCCCTCGGACAAAGTGACGTCATATTGGTGTGATGGCTACTTTATGATATTTTCAACACGTTTTCAAACATTTGATAATAATAATTGTTTAATGAATTATATTCTTGGTGAAAAATGTTGCATTGCTATGACATTCAGTTATACTGTTGGCAACATTACAAGTGTTTTGTTAACCTTCATTTTTTCGTCGACATTGTAAACTAATATAACATTTAATCATATGAGCTAATTAAATCATATTTTAGTCAGCATACCTCAATATATATAGGTATGAATTTTATATTTAACTACTTTTTTATTCATCGAATAATTCACAAGATTTAAGGTAATTATTGAACATAAATAATTTTGAAAACACTTCTGAGAAAATACATTATAACCAATAGAAAAAATCTTTTTGAAAAAACTAAGACCCCACGCAGGATCGAACCTGCATCTCTCGGGTTTCGCATGAATTATTCGTTGAATAAAAAAGTAATTTATTAAAAATTATTAGCAAGTTGAAGGAAGCTACAACATTAACATATCTTGGAGTGATCCGTGACGTCGGTCAGTAATTAAAATAATACTTACTTTCATTTAAAATACAAACGCCCATGGCCAATAGTAGCTAAATTTGGAAAACAGTTCAGAGAGTACTATAAGAGCCATTAGTTAAAATTTGTCGTAATTACTTATGTTACCTTTAGTATAGTAGTCTATGTGCTTGGGCGCGAAACCAGTTTTTTGTATGTTCAATGTATGAATTTATTTTTTAGTTGATGATAGCCGATTAACATGCACTTAATTTATTCAAAGGTACTGCGTTAGGTATATGGGCCCATACTAGAAGGAGAAGAATTACGTATACGATGTAATATAAACCTACATATTCTTTTACAAAAATAATGCATCTCCGCATTCGTACAAAATGCTAGACTCCTATGGATGCGCCATTAACAAGATAGTGCCCAACTAGGGTCCATCGCAGGTCAACTGACAGGTTCGCAATCCGGTGGTTGGATGGTGTCAACAAAGATACTAGATCGGCCGATACAGAAACCTAAAAGATACTGGCCCAGGATAAGGGAAGATCGACAGAGTTTTTATTAAAGGAGGTTAAAAGTTTGTAAGTAGCGTTGTTACGAAATTAAGATTGTAATGTCAAATAGCTTAAATTGAGGAAACCATTTCTAACTCTAAGTAAAATTACTTATTCAATTCATTGAGTATAACAGAATATCAAAAAACTTAATTAAAGGTATATAAATAATGTAAAAGAAATAAAAAAAAGATACACCAATAATTAACTTCTAAGCAAGAGTATTTTGAAAACTTACTTTACAAAATTATATTATTTCAGATGAAAAACATATTATGCTAAATCCCTGATTATAGCATTTATACTTCCGGGATTTCGGTAACAAAACATTATTCGGGATCCCGGAATTACAAACCTTAGTGAAAACACGAATACTGCCAACCAACGACGAATGGCCTTTAAACGTGTACTAACTTAAGGCCATGCATTAGTTGAGGCACGGTCTAAAAAGATCGTCGCTAGGCGATGCGCGGATTGCGGGTGGCGGGTGAAAATGACGCCTGTCAAACGAAATATTAATTGTCATATAAATCCAACATACGTCCATTTTATGTTCTGTTTATTGTTCTATTAGTAACAATAATAATATATTCATTGACATGTTTTCTTTTTAAAGTAAATGGGTAACGTTTTTAGTCATCTTTACACGATTTTTGAATTAATTGACCCGTCGCCATCACGCAGCAAAGTGACGTGTTCCTGGGTCAACATTCTCTCAGTGAATGGCAGCGAGTCCAAAATTTCGTCGCGCGTACAGTTGAAAATTATTTGGCGTTTCACTGATGCGTCACCTTAAACAAAAGACATTGATCAATATACTGCCCTCGTTGAAACAGCCCGTTGATGAAAAATGTAATAGACTTAAATCAGGGTTAAAAGTTTTCTGTTAGAACTATCACCCTCTACTATCCATTTCATTAAATGCCCCGACCTCTATGTGTCAACAGTCAAGAAATCAATTCTGCCCAAAGCAGGGGAATTCATTTGAAGAAGTGTTGGTATTTTATACTATTCAAGCGTTTGGGTTAAACTAAATATGTGTTTTTTTTGTCGAAAATAAGCTTTAAACACCATTAATAATTAATTGATAGGTTTTTTATGTAGTAGTATTGAGGTAAATCGATTACGAACACTAATTTACTTAAGTTTCTAATTTATTTATATATTACATAACATATTTTAGAAACGAAGCGAGTAACTTTACCTAATTAAAAATGGTGATGTTGTCGGTATGTGCGTAGCGTCGCTAGATACGCAGGTGTGAGACCGGTGCTGCCACCGTAGCGGTATCCGGATTGAAACTAGAGAGATGATCCCGACTCGCTACAATAGCATTTTTTCGTTCCAAATTTAGGTTCTAGTAATCTGGCAAATAGGCGTATTGTTTTTCAATTTGTGTTCGTCAGAGTATGGGCCTAATAAGTTGAGAAAGTGGCTAACAACGATTTCTCGCAAAAACAAAGATCTGTTAATACAAACATATTATGGTCAAAAGGAAAAAAAGAAACAATTTTCACTGAAATAAGACTTTAACCGTTCAAATAGATACCTTCCTATTGTTTTGCCCATAAACCTATCACAGACCCAGTTACTCCTTACCAGAAACAAAATTTGACTCTTTCTTACACATACTTTGATAAAAACCAAATACCTATAATTCGAAAATCAAAGTGAAAGAGACAATAAAGGTAGATTTTTCGGGATATATTTATCTGTTTTAACTGTCAGGTATATTTGAACTGAATAAGAATGGGGACTACTAGTTTAATGTATTGGATCAAAAAAAATGTCAATTATTGACGTTTGAGATTTAACTTAGAGATAGGCTAGTTCACTGCTTATTATGTATGTTTGTAATAGATTTTCTATGGGTAGGTACATTTGTGAATTCGGTCCTGAAAATATTTAAATTAAATTATCTTACTATATTTAGTTTCTGAGCATAACATTATGTTACGTACAAGGTCGTGTCATTATCTTTGGTATTGTGGCAATTTTTTTCTTTTGCTATTTTAACCATGCAGTGAAACTTTGGTAATATCATGCGGTATAGCGAGAGATATCGATGTCAGCCAAGGGATGATTTTTGGCAATCTAAGCCTTGGTAGAAAAAGAATGTCTTAGTTCAAAAATTCTAGATACTGGCTTGACACGGTAAACAGTATCTGTGTACCCATTATCATGATCCCAGTTTTTGCTCCGTAGAAGTGCGATTTATTAGATGTTTGTTAATCCAGTTCAAAGATTGATTCAAATTATATTGTGATGTTAGTAAGACAGGGTAGATTAATAAATAATTACAATTACTAGACAGGTCAAAACTACACACAGAAACTGGGTGACACATTATTAACATATTAATCAACGACTTATTTTAGTTTTATAATATTTCTGGCATAATTATATATTAATCTATTTTCTGTATAATGTTTAAAAAAAAGTTTGATGAAGAATATTGAAAAGGTTGAGAACAATTTTATGCAAACAGATTAATCACTGTTTACTGTGACATGCCAAGATAAATAAAACAAAGTAAAAGTGAAAAAACTTTAATACAAAACAAATTACAATCAACGTGTCAAATGAAACTTTCCTAATAACTAACGCGCAATCTACCATATTTTACAATAAAAAATATCAACTATAAACAATTCTGTAAAATAGTCGTATCAATACCCACACGTTGGTATCAACATTTTTACAGATTATAAAATAATTATGTCTATCGACCAGTATCAACGACTGCCTTTTTGGAGCGACCAAGTAAAATAGCCTACGGCGGGGGGGGGGGGGGGGCAGTATTTACCCTGGGCTGAGAGAAGGTCAAGAGGATCGAGAGGTATGGAAAATCTTCGTCGCTCAAAAGATGCTCTGCCAAGAGGGAATGACCAAGAAAAAGAAGAAACATAAAAAATGAAAAAAAATATCAATACATAATATTTAGATAGTATTTTTGTGATATTATAAGTACGCCAAGAGCGGCATTTCGTTCTTAAATATTCGACTCATGTTAAAAATTTCAGTGTAAACTAAATTCTATACAGCTTATTTTAATTAATATTATTTTAGTTACTATTTCATGGTCATAATCAGCCAGAGTCGATCCACTGGTGGATGAAGGCTCCTCCTAGATATCTATATCCACTCTTCTTGATCCCAAGTTAATTAGTTGCCACGTACATCACTGAACTTTATGAGTTCGTCTATCCAGCAGGGTTTTTGGGTGTCCCTGGGGGCGTTTGTTTTAATAGAAACATCAGTTTTTATTACAAAACATTATTTTAGTACTATATTTAAAGATATATTTATTTTTCTGCGTTGTAATATTATTACTTTCGTGTGAAATATTAAATCAATTTATTATAATATTGTAATATTTTAATTGTATTATTTTTTTTGCAAATTTATTGTATAAACTAATATTTATAACGTATATTAATTAATGTTGAATAATTATTCAGATTTAAGCATCATCTTGGTATTAAAAACGGTATTTTTAAAGAGAAAATACAGTTAGGTACTTGAAATAAATAATTGAAATTAATTTCTTTGCGATTTAACTATAATGACATCAAACAATCAAGTTGCTATTTTTTTAATAGTGGATTAATAATTTAGCTATTTTACCATAGTTGTTGTTCGTATACTAGTATTACAATACTAAGTTAAATAAAATCTGTACAAAATACATTATTTCTATGACTGACAATATCTCAAGATGATAAAACACGTTTTCGTTTAGTTTAGAGCACCTGAGTAAAATGCGGAAATAATTCCAACCTCTGCTCTAGCCTCGATCCATCTCACAGATGCCGTCTAGTAATTCCATCTATCTGTCTTCCCTCTAGCCTTGCAATCCCTCCACTCCTACGGCACTCCGGTGAACCTCTCCAGATCCTTTGGAACTCAACCAACATAACGCTATGTTTTATTCATTGCTACGGCAATCGATTTCACTTTGAAGGTATGAATTCATTTTAAAATGATTGCTTATAGTATTATACTTTTAAACAAACTACAAAATTTAAAAAAAATATCAGTAGGTATGCATTGTAACTGTATGTATTTTGTAAATATAGATTATTTGACCAATATTCATAACAAATATTTACAGTCTTTTTGTATCATCTAGATAAAGAAAAACATTTTTTTATTTTGTTTTCTTTCTATTATGCTCTGAGGTATATTGTATACCTTCAGTATTTCGTGTATTATTTTTGACGTAAATAAATATAAGCTAATGGTAGATTTAGTGAACCGAATTCAGGATAAGACGAAGCTTAGTCAAATTTTAATCACATTTTTTTAAAACTATCTGTTACAAACATAATTAATGTACAGTAAGTCCTCGACTTAACGCGAATTTGACTTACGTAAATTCGTACTTACGCGATTTTTTTAAAATATATTTTTGTATATTTTATATATTTTTGCTGCAGTTTGTTTCTCTGCGCTTGTATTTAGATAGAATATTATGTTATAATATAATGGAACATGCAAAAAAATAGAAGTAATGCAATTTACGATAATAACCAAGAAAAGATATGCCGTAATTAGTTAATTGGTAGTAATTAACGTAAGAATTGGTGTAATCACAGCGAATAAGTTCGCTTTCGGCAGTTAAAAGATTTGAATAGAAGAAAATGGAAATATTGGTTATATGGATGGAAGATAATATGCATCAACAACCAATTCTAATAAGCCTTATACTCATACACGGTTTTGAAGAAAAACTGTAAAAATGATAATAGTTTTGATACAAATACATTCACTGCAAGCCACGGACGAATTCAAAAATTTAAAAGGCATAATTAACTACACAATACCGAAGTAACAGGTGAGGCTGCTGAGTTATGCAGATACAGAGGAAGCTATGAATTTTATCAAGAGTCTAGCAGAAATCATAAAAATGAAGATTACCTGCCACAACATATTTCAATGTGGACGAAAATGGGCTTATTGAAAAAAAAATCCAAATCAGTCATATTATAATAATATATCCCAACTAAAAAAATATACGCCAGGTTTTAAGATGTCTAAATGTAGGCTAACCCCTTTACTTGGTGGAAATGCTGCTGGGGATTGTAAAATCAAACCACTTGATTAATCAATAATGTTTTCTTAAATGTATGAATGTAGGTCCATTTTATTTTCACCTATCCTTTAAAAATAACACATATTATTGAAAAAATTGCATGATTTTAAGTTTTATTCGACTTACGTGACTTTTTGACTTACACGAAGATCTTCGGAACGAATTAATCACGTAAGTCGAGGACTCATTGTATTTGTTTATAATTAAATAATAATAATAAATTCTGCGTATTTTAGTTCATGGTTTATCTGATTATTTAATTTCTACTACATATCATTACACTACTATTTCTTTATATAACTTGTACGAATCCGCCCCCTGACTGTCATTGCACTACGTGATATAAAACGTTAAGACCAAATCATGACCTATACAAAAAGATGATAGAAAAAACAATACTACAGTGTTTAAACTTATCTTTTTATAATGCAACCAGGGAACTCAGAAATAATGGGAACTGAAATAACTATCGGGTAAGGCGAAAGCAGGTAACCGAGTCGTGTAAGGAAGAATCCGGGTTAAACTTACGCACGTGTCAAGAATGCGTTGTACGTCGAATACTAAAAACTGCTGTCAGTTTATGCATGTACGCTCATTTAATGTTGGTGTATTACACACACTATTTAACGTGCATAATGCGAGCTTCATTTTCGTAGGACACTTGCACATTCAAAAACCCTGCATCAATATGCGGCGTATTGAATATAGCCTATCGGTATTCTATTTATTATCTGTTCTGTAATTGCAACGCAAATAGATATAGTACCTATTCTATATTAGTGGCTTGTTGTGATAATAGCAAAATCTATGTGTAGGTACTATCTTGAGCATGTTTACTCTCTTGGCATGATTTTTTTAAAATTATATTGTTTACATTCATCGTGGGATGTTTATTATTCAAATTAGGTTCAGTAATTTTTAATTAAAAAATGTATAAAATAAATAATACATAGATAAAATCTATGTGACATTATATGACAATACCTTGTTATTTCTTGATAAACAGTTTAGTACCAATATATTATGATTATTGTGTACATTTCTTCAGATTTACTTAATCTTGTAAAGAAAGAAAAATAGTTGTATTTTCCGAGTTTTCAATATATGTTATTTATAACTTAAGCGTTTTGTGAGATAAGTATATTACTTTAAAAAATTAAAATTATATAATATCGGAATATTTTCGTTCCTCTGGAAGATGCGGGGAAATAAATCAGTCTAAAGGTTAAAATTGAGAAGACCAAATACTTAACAGCGTCAAGAAAGAATATATGCACAGGAAATATTTTGATGGGTAACTCGAAATTCTGGAGTACCGCTGTTTTTAATTACCTAATTGGAAACCAATATACTCGTATCACAAAAGCATTAGATGAACCGTGAACTTGCCAACACGAAGAGTAGAAATGAAGCGTTCTTCGCATTTAAGAGTCTTTCAGATCCAAGTTATTATCCAAAAAGCCAAAATTCTGAGTATATCAATCGCTCTGTATGGGTGTGAAACCTGAAGCCCAACGAAAAAATAAAAGAAAGCTGTCCAAGTATTCGAAACCAAAATTCTCTGAAGCTTGGACTGGTGAAAGAAACCCAAGCCTGGCGCATCCGTTTGAATGCTGAGCTGACGCCCAAACGCCAGCGTGAAGCGTCTAAAGTAGCCCGGCTTTCAACTTGTATCGGTAGATCATTTACAATCTGCTTGTTAGCTAGTTCGATGATGACACTAAGCGAGTTTACAAGCAGATTGTAAATTCGCTGGCTTGTAGCTTGTAAAGTAGCTCAATGTCATCGACGCAATAGTCAATGCCTTAGATGGGCGGGTAACGTCAATAGGAACACAGATAAGCTGAGTGTGACTGACTGTAGAGAGAGAGATAGTTGTGAAGTCGGCCATGGACCTGAATGATCTGTACTGCCAGGAAGCAAGCTATAAGTAATTTAGGTACAGAATGGAAACCCTAATTACCTAATATAATAATATATTATTTAAAAAAAGAGCTTTGTGATTGGTCAATGCGCTAAAATCCATGAATTAATAATAGTAAGAATTATGATAAATATCAGGTTAGCGAACGTTGACTTCCTTCTAATTTTGTAAGAGACTTTAGAACTTCTAATGTAAGTGTTTCACAAGCATAGTGAACCAAGTCAATTCTGGGTTTTTTTGAGTAAGCTAGGTTTAAACATAATATTTGAGTATTTCTAATTCTGTATGGGTATGATTGCAATTCTGAAGTGTTATTTTGAGACATTTAAGTTATTGTGTAAGAGAAATCATACCCTTCCAGAATAAGAAATACTCAAATATTATGTTTGAACCTAGCTTACTCAAATTTAACCAGAATGGACTTGGTTCACCATGCTTGTGAACCACTCATGTATAATTATGTAGGATAGTACTGTTCATACCACGATTCATTTTTACGTAAATAATATATAACATGTTTGGCATATCCATTTCCTTATTGCTCATAATGTAGTAACGAGTATACCTTAAAAACAAAAGATTGATTCACACTATATTTCCCCAAATCAAATTTGAGCCGATGCTCTGTCATATGAGGAGGCCGGCGCGCGCGCGTAAATAACGCAGGCTTGATTGATCACTTCACTTATTTTCGGGTCGCCTCCCACCACTGCCACCCCCACTCACTCAATCCTACCCCCTCCCCTTGCGCCTCATTCCTTCGCAAACATCTTCTTTTCGATTCTTTCTTATCGGCGCTACCAAATCACGGAACGAGAGGTTTCAATATCACTCAAAAAATGACCGATTTATAAAACGTCAAATTTTCCACCCCCACCCTCTCGTTCTGTCACTTTTTGTTGTTTATTTTAATTGCCACCCATCCGTCTTCGAAAGATGACTTTCTACTCGAATTCGACAGGTTTTTGATTTTTCTTGTTGCTTTTTAAAAATATCGTCATCTATCGTATTTTAACTAAAGGGGTCATTCATAAATGATGTAATACGATGTTCGGTGTTTTTAACTCCATACCATCGTCATTAGTTATCACAAAATCAGATGCTAGCATAAAGTTCTTAATAATTAACAATAATTTAGATATTTTTTCATATTATATCCTTGAATGGGCTTTCAACCATTTTTTTTTACCTGTACACAGCACGTGAGCATATTATTGTACATTAGAATCGTGATTTAATAATTAAAGACTTTTTTTAAATTTTTTTAGAAGAATTTTCCTAAACTTTTTTATGAAACTGAATCAAAATATTCTTAGTAATCGTTAAAATTACGAATTTATTATTGACAAAAAAGATTTATGTACTTGATAGTTTTGCGATTTAGCCTTCGCTTGGTAAGCAAAAGAAGAAGTGTGTTTGAATCTCATTCGGCCAATGGTATTTTTCTGAGATTTTTCTTATTAGTTACGTTTCTAAAGTCATGCAAGTATAAAATCGAAATTAATGGCATTAAATAAATCCCTGGTAATATGTTGATAGTAAATTTTAGACATTATTTGAAAAATAGGTACATATTACCAATTAAAATAAAACAACATTATATATTATATCAGTGTTTAGTAGGTACTTACTCCACATAATT
The DNA here is from genome assembly GCF_057557595.1 of Rhyacophila brunnea. NCBI lineage: Eukaryota > Metazoa > Arthropoda > Insecta > Trichoptera > Rhyacophilidae > Rhyacophila > Rhyacophila brunnea. The sequence continues at coordinate 3,261,917 of NW_028232859.1, forward strand.
TTATAAATATTAGGATCTGCTTCGTCCACATATTGAACTGCCATTGTACACAAGATATCCCTAGAATATTGTACTATCTATAATGTGTCCTATAATGTGTCAAAATCATTTGAAAAGTCTTCCTAAGTGAACAAATACGTCAGCTGATGTAGAACTATTTTCACTAACTATAACTCACATTTAAATGTTTTGCAGAAGAGTTTTTTGAAACAACCTACTTCAGTTATTTATTATTTTATATAGACAAGTATATGCACCACATTTTCATCAATAATCCCACTAAAATATGATATTTTTATACATAAAGATAATAAATAATTTCAGTAATTTGTTTAAAAAAACTCTCTCCTCAAAAATTTCAATTGTAAAAGTGTTGTACATGTTGTTTTATTTTAAATATTATTATTTTGTTATTCTATAAACTTTTCTATAATATAAAATAAACAATCAATTAATTTTCCTTAATTATTTTAAAATATGCTGTCTATCATTGTTTACTAATACAATGCTATTTAATTTATTTACCCACTGTAAATATCAATGTAATACAATTATTTTGGTTTCATTTTCCACCAGAGGAAATAGATAATATTATTATCAATCCATTCAAAGAAATCCAACAAAAGAATCCCGGGTGATAAATTAATGTCTTGCCTTCGTTCTATTGAAACATTCCATTTCGTGTAATAGTTAATTAAATATTACTTGGCTAATTCGATTGGTAGAATATCCCTTTCAATACGTCGCGAAAGAGTGATTTGGGACAGTGCTTCATTAGTTTCGTATATAACCGGATACTCATACTTTTAAACGGTTTGAAAATTAATTAGTAACCTACTCTATAAAAGTTTTTTACGCCTATTATTGAAGATTTTTTTGTATATATGGTATTGTCTGATGTGATATAATATATTATATTAAATTATATAATGAAGAATACTGCTTCTTTACTTTTCATTACTTTCACAACTTTGGTGGCTTGATTTTATACAAAAAAAAAACTTGTGAGAGTCTTGAGTTACCAATTGAATAATGAGACAAAAAAACTATGCAAAATGGAGGAGTCTAGTCTTAAATATAATGCCAGAAAAGAAAAACAAGCGATAATTACAATAAAATTGCTTTTTCAGCTAATGAAATGCTGGTAATAATATATAATATTATCGTATCTTCGATGTTTCTGGCTGGTTGCAGAGGCTATCCCCAATCTCAAAATATGTTTATGGCTCTAAAACCTGAAACGTATAAGAAAGAAGAAGAAAAAACACATGGGACACCTAGGGATGTGACATCGAAAGAAAAAATATCGATACTTAGAATCGGTATTGTATCGAAAGAAAGTATTAATACTTTTTTGACGTCCCTAAAGGTACAACACAAAAACCACTACAATAACAAAACTGTAGAAGTCTCTAACGATTAAACAACAGTAGTTTTGCAAATACAATTAAAATGGTCGTGCTCTATTGTAGTTTTTGCTTTGGTTGCATGATATTGTTATTTACAATGTACGCTATTGTGGATCAAAATAATTGACTTCTCGTAGGCTCATAGTAAATGTAGCCGAGCGTATTATACTGTGCAAATATAGAGTAACATGCCACACGTGCGTAGATCATTCTTATAGTAAACCTGCTAGTGCGGAGGTTAAAGATATTAATCTAGTCGATAAATTAATTAAAAAAATATTTTTGCTTTTAAAATAACAAAAACACCACGTGCAGTCTTTGAATGGTGTAAATAGAAGAATATTAGTCTTTTAAATACAATGGAATACTAATAATAGACGTAAAAAAATATATTCATGCTTTTTTATCTGAGATACTTATGTTAATCGGAACCACAGTTGCCACAGCTATAAAAGCATACTATCAATTGAATAGAAAGTGAAAGGAAATTTGGCGCGAATCAAAGAACATCTCGCTGCTCGCCGTCTCACTTCAGGCGAGTCTTCAAAAGCAGAGGGAGGATTTTTCTATGAATATATAATTCCAATTTAAGAAAACAACCCCCAAATTTCGAACCGCCTACTTACACAGGCGCCACCCTTGAAAAAAGTCAATACTACCCTCGACAAGTCATCCCTTGTAAACGCGTAAAATAAGTCGATTATATGCTTCTATGCATTTATAAAAGAAAATAAATACTTTTTGATGTACATCAAAATAAAATATTTTCAAGATAAATAATTTATTTTGATAAATAAATACGGTATAGTTTCATTGAAAGATTAATAATTAAAAAATCAGTCTTATTGTTAAAGTTTCAGTTAAATTATTAATATAGTAAAAGTACGGAATACTAAAAATTATTATCAAAGGAAAGAAACTTATCAATGCAATCTTCAATATTAAGGATGACTGAGATGAATTTCTTTTGTATAGTTCCTCTATTAACATATTCAATACTCCCGTACAGGTACTCAGGTACTGCAGTACATAAACCTATTTATTCTTCACCCATCCAAACTTGTTTTTTTATAATTTTATATTTCATTAATTGATTTATTTTGTTTCACTTTTTCTGGTTATTTTCAAAATGAAATATTTTGTAATATTTTATTATTGTAATGTATTTTTTATCACTCTTTATATTTTGATGAGTTTATGTTCCTACTACTAATATCGTTCTCATTTATATATTAAACTTTATCCATATTATGTCATTCGAATGTAAATGTGCCGTTTAAAATAAATCAATAAATTTCATAGATTAATTCTGATAGCATGTGTCACGAAAAAAAGAAGAACAACACAAGAGAGAGAGAGAGAGAGAGAGAGAGAGAGTAGTTGATACTTTGTATTATAACACTAAGAATTTTTAACAATAGAATAATACTATTTCCGGTTTTGGCACTATGAAATGCTTTATTTGTAAATAAATTTATATTATATATATTGATAGCTTGCTTTGGGTAGGTACTCGTACTTACTATTATTTTAGTTAACGTAATAATGGTTTATTGTATATATTGTATGTTTGTAACTTTAATGCAACTCAATAATGAATATAAGTTGCGTATGTTTGCATCAAATCAAATTATTAGTGTTTCCGTAAAAGAAGGTTTTATTCGACACATTTGAACAAAAGACTGTGTATAAAAGGGATTTATATAATATTATTATGATAAATTTAGACGAACTGTTTGCAAATAAGAGCTTAGCAAGCAAAATTATTACCCGTATCCTAAACGAAAGCTTCCAAGTGAAACTTTTAATTTTCAAAGATTTCAATTGAGCTTTTTGTATGCTAGACGTCTTCACGCCATATTGCACGGTGAAATTACAATTTTTACATTAAATAACTTGGTAAAATGACTTTTTAAAATAATGTAGGAACTTTTTTAAAGTGCTCTGTTTACAGTTTTGATTTTTATCAACTAATGAATATTATTAATACAAATATTTTTTCTTGGTGAGGTCCTATACTTGCCTTTTCAGTGGCTTGTGGGGATAGAAAACCTGTCGCAATCTTGATTTGGCCCATCTATCTGAAGAGAAATATTTTTTGTCCTCTCTCTCGACCTTTACAGGTTGCATTCTCCCTGCTCTCACAAATATTTATTGACTGAGTTGTTTAAAAGGCTTATAGTGCCTGAAGACACGTAAAGGCAAAATCTGGGTCCAAAAAAACTCAAATAGTACAAAATATTAATTCAAATTACAATCGGTAAGTACGTCTATAATCTTAGTATTAATTTACTGACAAATTTGAAATATTTTCATCAAATACTTCGGTATATATTATAGAATATGATATCTGCCCAGTACTACTAGTACATTACATTATGTACTACAGTAAATTATGTTAAAAATATGGTGATAAACTTAATGTTTATTCTTTAGTTGTAAAGTATATAATAAGTACAGTCTAAATTTGAAATTTGGGTTTTAATACGATATAAAAGATGAATATTATTATCATAATATTTCAATAGCATTATAACTAATTTTTAAAAACTTTATAAAATTTAGCTTGTTCACTCCACATTAATCTTGTTAGGTGTGCAACTTTCAGGTATACAATTGTGTGAATATATGTCGACTGTGGAAAGGCAGAAGGAGTTAATCCACACTCATCAAATTTTACAGGAGGCACAAACAACGTTTTGATAATGATTTTAGGCCAACGTCTAAATATCTTCCACCCGAGAGTTCCTGGATTCGATTCCCGGTCAGGACACACAATATTTATGTGTTTTTCTCAAAGCCTGGGTGTTTGTGATTGTTCAAAATTACTAACAACCACCTTGTACGAAAAAGCAAGGACATGGTTATTAATAATTCTAAAAAAAAAATCTTGAAGTGCATGATGATTAATAACTTGGTATTTTTTTCCCAATCTATAATTATATAATGAAGTTATTGAAGAAAAACTAATAAAAATGAGGGTTAAGTCATTTTACCTGACAAAAATTAGGTAGGTATTAACATATTTGGAGTTAGACACGTACATTTTACTTGCGATTTATGTTATTACTATAATATATTAACATAAAACAGTGCATAGTAATGATATTAGTCTATTACAATGATATTAATCGTAAATTAAAGCGAATTGAAAACAATTTCAATTGAGAAGTATTTTTGACACATCACATAACTTATAAATCGCATGGCGGTGTTTTAAGTGAATTAGCAAATATTATATTCATTAGTATTAGTGCATAATTAGTAAGGGAACATGTCAAATATTATGTAGAACTATCAAATATGTTACAATGAATACAATTATTTATACAAGTGTTCGTCCGGCTAAAACTTTCCCAAAAATCTTTGTCATGCTTTGCAAATAGTTAAACCACTTATACATTATATCCGATTATTTTGCCAATCTATACTTGAGTGATTACTATATTAATTCGAAATTTGAAATTTGTCGTGATAAAAAAGAATATTTACATGAAAATACCCAGTGGTAATTTTCTTTGACGCAAATGGTGTAGTGAGATTCGTCAGAAGTTTTAAAAAGGGGCCTCGAAACAGTTCAAACTAGCCATACACTTATTATAGCGTACCAAAATCTCAAGAAGATTAATTATTGAGTAATTGAGTAGCCGATTAAAATCACTGCAACTACCATCAAACGGACCTATTACATAACCACGCAAACTAATAAGTACGTATTTAGATACAAAAAATAAACCACTCATAGTATTATGTATGTCATCTTCAATAATATTCAGACAGGAAGTGACGTATTGTAATTTTTTTTAAATTTTTAATTAAATTCGTCGGTATGTAGAGTAAGTTTGCGTGTTTTATTTTACTAGTTCCTAAATCCGTGACTGAAAATAGCCTTAACGATTATATATATGACAATATTATTATTGTGTAGGTAATTAAAATGGTTTATTATTAACTATTTTATTCAACGAATAATTCACAAGATTTAAGAATGTAAAAAAGTAAGCCACCCCGGCAGGAAATCGAACCCTGCATCTCTTGGGTTTACGCCCCGTCCGTTGCATTTACCTCTATGCTACAAGGCGACGTACTAATTGCGACAAATTTTAACTATTGGCAATTTTAATACCTACTCATCAGCGTTCTTCTAAATCAAGCTACTTTCGCAATCGGTTTTATTAGCAAATTCAAGAAAATCATTATAAAAAATATTAGAGAAATCCACGACGTCGGTTAGTAATTGAAGTAATATGTATCTACTTTGATTTAATAAAACAAAAAAAACCAATTGCCAAAGTAGCTTGATTTAGAAGAACGCTGATGAGTAGGTATTAAAAAGGCAAATAGTTAAGATTTGTCGCAATTAGTACGTCGCCTTGTGGCATAGAGGTAAATGCAACGGACGGGGCGTAAACCCAGGAGATGCAGGGCTCGATTCCCTGTCGGGGTGGCTTACTTTTTTCAAAAAGTTTTTTTCTATTGGTTACCTATAATATATTTTCTCAGAAAGTGTTTTTCAAAATTATGTATGTTTAAAATGGTTTAGATTGTTATTAGAGTTTTAAGCATTACTCTCCAAAGCTAAAGTATTCTTGCGTCTACAAAGTTAACATGTTTTCTTTCCGCGCGTTGGCCGCTTTCTCTATCTTAATTTTTCTACACTTAAAATACTTTTCGTTTTACATTTTTTTTCTCTATGGAAACGAATAGACTGCTCTCGGAGAAACAGAATTAAAAGGGAATTATTATTATTATCATCGTCTCTCTTTAATGTTTACTTTTTCTCCAGAGATAAAACCTTATTTTTTTCCCTTCCTTTGGCGTGAGAGAGAGTTAAATCGTTGCTTAATTAACGGATGCCGCTTATATCCGATACCTTTCCGGCTGAAAAATATCCCCGTTGAAAAGAAAATTTACAGAACGGGAAAAAAAAAGAAAAAATGTTGCCAATTCCCAATGCTGATTATTCTTATCTTATCTTGCATAGTTGAATGTTTCGAATGAACTTGAGTATTTTCTTAGGTTGTTTTTTTAAAGATCGGATTTAAATTCAGACAAGCTAAATTGAAACTTAATTGAAATAAAATAAATTAATATAATATTATATAACCGTACTTTTTCTTCTGTGCCACGTCCATTATTGGACATCGGCAATAAACTCGGTTATTTATTTTGTTCTCTATCTGTCTCTATTCTGAATATGAATCAAATGCTGAGTTTAAACCAACCTATGGGATTCTTGAGTAAGGACGTTATTATTACTCTATGACCTCACTTACCCGAGACCTTTCCTTGAATGACAAGATGCAGAAATTGATATTAATTCTTTCTGGCGTTTATCATCGACATTTTTTACCTATTTTGTCTTTCGAGCTGTTATAGAAAAAGTATCTGTATTATAAAGCTTCAAGTTTTTTGAGCATTCTTTCTCTGACTTCCTACGTCTCTACTTCATAATGTCAGACTGAAAAGACCTTACAATGAAATTCTCATTCTAAATATCAGGTTTTATCGTTATATTAATTTCTTCAGTCATATAAAAGTAAGCCTGACCTTCTTGACTCGTCATTTTAGTTTAATTGTATAGTTTCAGCTGTCATCTAGAGCAGAGGGGGGCAAACTGCGGCCCGCGGGCCGCATGTGGCCCGCCGGGTATTTTTTGGCGGCCCGCCATCATTAACTGTACTTCTGATTACGAATAACTTTTTTATAATTTAAAAAAATATATATTGACAATAGATTAAAATTTGTTTAGCAATAGTACGCGATCCATTTTCAATAGATATTATTAGTGTCCGACAGAGCTACAACTTGAGATTATTGATCTGCAGTGTGATACTGATTTAAGAGAATTGCATCGCCGTGAAGAAATCTCCAAATTTTACAATGCCCTTAATTCAGATAAATTCGACCAACTTAAAGATTATGCAAGAAAAATGTTCGTTATTTTTGGATCAACCTATATATAAGAACAAACATTTTCGATCATGAACCTCAATAAAAATTCTTAACGATCAAATATGTCCGATGCCCATTTACAAGCAGTTTTGAGAATATCAACTACAAAATTAACACCTGAATTTAAAAAAATGTACAACAGTTTCATTCTTCTCATAAATTTTTTTGTAATGTTTATTTTTCGTGATAATAAATAGTGTATATCTAAAAATGATATTTTACTTGCGGCCCGCCGCTCTTTTTGAATTCTTGAATTTGGCCCTCCATCCAAAATGTTTGCCCCCCCCTGCTCTAGAGTGCAACCTAAGTATACAATCTCAAGGCTCTCTCCCATGGCACTACATTTATTTCGTATTTCTATAATTCATCTACGCTATTATTTAATCAAAACACTGAGATTAAAAATAAGTAGTATTTTCTCTATCCAATTTAATATATTTCGGAGCATATTTTTGAAACCTGTATTCTGTATGCGTCTCCTAGAAAAATCTCTACCATCCATTGGCTTGAGACACTACTTCTACTCGTACCTCTTTAGAGCTTTGTATTTGTGACAGTAACTGTGGTTTTCATTGAATATTTCTTATAAGTTTATGTTGTTGTTTTAATTTAATAAAAAGCATTTTTTTGTATTACTTATTCCACTTTAAATCAATAAATTAGGACCGGTTTCATACGCCTCAGAGGGACATTTTTTGAGTTGAAAATGTCCTTCTAAAGCGGACGAAACCGGTCCTAATTTATTGATTAAAAGTGAAATAAGTACTACAAAAAAAATGCTTTTTATCAAATTAAAACAACAATACAATGCAGTTCCACCATGAATTGACAGTTAACAAAATAAAATAAATTAAGTTTATGTTGTTACATATAACCCCCTGGTGTCATATCTTTATCATCAGCCGGGATTGATTCAGTGCTAGATGAAGGCTTCCGTTAGCTTCGCCAGATAAAGGATTGGCTATGACCTTAATAAAAAATGTATAATTATTCGAATAGGTACACTTATACAAACAAATCCTATAACTCTCTTCACGCGGCATCCTTAGGTAATGCTAATGGTGTATTATATCTTAAGAATAATGCAACCCATCAGCCCAATTCATGATATTTTAGTATGCTGGATGATATAATGAACTCGATAGATTAGTGCAATACATAAATCATTTGAATCAATTTAGATTCAAGTTTTATCTAGTACCCTCAGTCGATAATATTAATTTTCATTATAGATACATTGAACAATAAACTAAGATATAAACCTTCATAATAGTATATTATGACAATGATAAAACAACACCGGGTTGATAGTGTCTTTACAATAAATAATTTACAATATTTACAGTACCATTCCGTAATAACAATTAATAATTAATAAGTACATCTAAAATTATATAAAATCGATCAAATATTTCTAAACATCATTAATTCTGACAATATTATATTCTATAAATATTTATCTCTCACATAAATTGTCCATGAAAAACAACTCCAATCTGCGAAATAATCTTTCGCGAGCAGTATTGTCCATAGAAATTCCGGAAAATGATGAGCCATTGTGTGGAATGATGTCCACAATTTGTTAACAATTTATTGGAATTTTCATCAAAATACTTCCACCGTCACAACATAATGGGATCGTTTTTCTTGTCTACGGTACTTGTGGGCGGCTATTTAGTCAACTAATGGTTTATAAATCACGACACGTCTGTGGCTGATTTGAAACTTTGGAACGAATATTTTCATTCAAAATACTACATAATACAGAACGGATCATTATATTCTATTTAACCTTGTTGACCCCGGCGACTTCGACATAATGATCCACTATATTATAACATTTCAAGCCATTGGCAAATTAAATGGATGCAGTGTGTGAATATATTCTTTCATAATATAAATTTCACTCATTCGTCTACAAATAACTTTAGCTACAGTTGAAAGTGATTGAAAATGAACAATATTGGAATGATATCTTTGACAGTCAATTAAGGCTAAGTTTTAAACACTTTTTAATTTATTATTTCACAGTTGTATTCACCCTTATTTAATATTTGTTATTATTATGTGCTACATACTTCAATTCATCGAATTATGAATTTTTAAAAAACATATTAGTCCATTGTATTCTATCAGGCGCGCACACGAGGAGAAGGGGGTTCCAGACCCCTCCCCATAAACGGAAAAAATACAAATTAGTTATGTAAATGGAATAGTACTAAGTCTTCTTCAGGGCCTCATGACTGAGTGACTGAGCCTCATGACCGGCATGATTTGGTTGTCAAACAGCCTTCTCAATGGGTTGACCCCATTCTTCTCGGCATTTTATGACACACAATACTTGTGCCCCCTCGAAGACATATGGCACTCTCAATTGTATTGCAGTCTCAATTGGAAGGTATGGAAAGTTTTACAAACTTTTGGTTCCAACAAAACGGTGCCACAATAATTATGCCATATATCCAGGGAAACTTTGTATTTACTGAAGAAGTGTTTAAATTAATGTCACTGGTTCTTAAAAATACCATACATTGTAATTTAATTATGTTATGCATTTAACTATATACTTTACCTACATTATAGTAGGAATGATTTTTAGGTACAGATTGTTGTCAGTTGATGTTATTTATAATATATTCTGCTAAGTGTGTCAATTATGAATAGTATTGCGCTCTTAAGAGAAGGTAGGTATATTTTGTAGGTGTATATTATATACTCCTCAATTAGCACCTCAGGTTTAAAATTTAATAAATAACTCGTTTAGTTTTGAAAATCGTATTATAAGTCATCACTTACAATGAAAACTTAACATGAAAAAAAATATTTTGTTTACGAATCTCTTTCAGTTGTCATTTGCAGATTTTTTTAACAAATTAATGAAGCTCACACAAAACACATGCATATAAATGTAACAGTAACCGGGACAGTTAAAATATAAATATAAAAGTATTGTTTCACTGAGTAATTATAATATGAATACGTGTATTAATTAAGGCTCTAAGTACCAAAAACAAAAAGTCTGACATTTTTATAGAAAAGTGTTCTACATACTAACGCCAATAACTTCAGCTATGGTCTAAGTGCCTCAAGCAAGTCAAAAAAATACAGCAAAATATTTAAACCTGTTGACGTTGTAAGTCCATTGGCCTGTTTTATTTATAATGGTGTAAATAGCACTACAGTGGTCAATTTCATTCAATATAAAATGGCTGACGATGATGTGTTGACACTTGCGACTTCCTAATACCTAAAATTATAGAAGCTGCTGTGATTGCTTCACACTGTAAAACCACATTTTTCAAAAGGTCTGCTTCATGAAATTTTACTGCAATGACTCGGTATTTTGTATCTACAGGCAATACTACTTTTTGGTACTTAGAGCCTTAATTAATACACGTATTCATATACTCGTAACTAATAAATACAATTAAGTGTTTGGTATTTCTTAATATCAATGATAATATTAGTGTATCATCAAGTTTTTCATGTAGATTTGTGTTTGAGTACAAACGTATTAGATTGTTTGTGTAAAGACGGTTTTGCTAGTGCCTAGTTATCCTGGAATAACATTGTTGTATTATGTACACAGCTGCCTGTCAGTATACAAACAATGTAGGGGGTTCATTTTGTACCTCTATGTCAATGTTGTTGTTAAAATTCAAAAAGATTCAAATACAATATTGAAGAAATATTAATATTGTAATGCAGTTATTTTGAAAACGTTTCTATCTAATAATTTGAATAATGAATGAAGATTGCCGCAGATTAGACGAATACAATTGTATTGCATCGGTAACCAAGTTAAATTATACGATTGTAAATTCTACATTCTGTAAATAGGTATTGTTTTCAAATAGTCCATTATTACTATTCCAAGATAAAGTATTAATATTTTTTTATGTTTATAATGGTTTTAGTATTTTAACGAGGAAGAATTGAGACAATATATAAAATTGTAATTCGGCGCTATGAATATAATATTATTGTATCAACATTTTTATGTTAATTGGTAGGAATGCGACATAATCCAAAATTAGTAGTAATATTTTTGAATCCTTTTATTATTATGTATGTGACTACTATTTTCTTTACTTTACTTTACGTCACTTGTATTTTACAACGTTTTTCTTAGCTCGTATTCTTATTTGTCCGGTACACATCTTGCAATCGATTTTTAGCTAACTTCCCTACTAGCTAAACATTTGAAACTTTTAGAATATATTATAATACGATGCCAATGCATTTTTTAAATACTTTTAGCCATCTTTAAGTAGAATTGAATTCATTTTCAGTTAATTCTGTTTTGTATAAAAAGTTATTTCGACACCATTAGTAGTTGCTAGGAGGTCTGGGGTCCTAGCAACTAAATTATTAATATATACGTGCGTTACTATGGAAATCAAAATGACATGTCAAGTACAATTTTTTTTGATCGTTTAAGCTAGTCAAGTTTATATGGTTCAACCGAATTTAAAAACGTTGTATATAAAAAGTTCTTTTTATCTTGTAATTATTTTAACCTCAGCTCTTAAATTATTAATCTAATAAACACTATTATCAAGTTCAGTAGAAATTACTATTATATTATGATAAAAAAGTATACCCATTTAATTCCTTGTATTGTAACCATTAATAGCAATTTATGAACATCTTTAGTCTGGTTAAACTAGTAGCTATATAAATATGTTTTTAAACATGGCACTTCGAAAGATTCTTATGAAGAAATTTGATTATGCCGACGATCTTGAGAGGAATCACATATATAGGGGGTGTTAGTTTTCTGTTTTATTACTTCGATATTATGCACGTATGACAATATAATCGATGTTCTGTGCTTGCTCATATAAATATACTAATAAGGAAGGTTTGATGTATTTGACTACTTATTTATACAAAAAAAATATCTGTGACTGTTCTTCTACATGAAAGTTTACCTACATTTAATTTATAATTGTGTAAATGCTTTGGTTCCAGAACACGTAGAACATGTTTAGTCTTAAAATTAATAGTTATTGTATTTAGTAATTTGTAAAAAACAATACATTCGACTGATAATATATTATTTAAGTTTCAGAATTTATCTTGAGAATATTAAATTAATATATTTTTGAATTTATAAAGTGAATCAAAAATTAGTAAGTACCTATGTTAAATTGTTTGTACTTATTGACAGATACCGGTGATATCAGTATCAAGTTTGGTAAAAATGAATTCATTTTGTGAAATTACTAATGTAATACGAGGGTGGGTCAATAAGTCCTTAGAAAAGCCGACAGGTGGCGCGAATTGTACTGTAAGCGGTTTGTTTTCATGCAGCGGCACTACCAATTCAGTATGCTGCGAAGTTTCAATTAGATCGGTCGGGTTGTTGTGTGTTTCTCGTACATTTAAAAAAAAAATTTGCTTGTGGAAAATGGAAAAATGGAAAATGGAGAAAATTGAGTTTAGAGCTGTTATTAAACATTTTAATATAAAAGGGTTAACAGCAAAGGAAATAAAAAATGAGTTGGATTTAGTTCACGGCATATCTGCTCCTTCACTTGCAACTATTTATAACTGGTTAAATGAATTTAAACGTGGTCGTACATCAACAAAGGATGAACCACGCTCAGGACGTCCTGTAGAGGTGACTACACCAGAAATGATCAATAAAATCCACGATATGGTGTTAAGTGACCGAAGATTAAAGTTGAGTGAGATAATTGAGGTTACAGGGATCTCAAAAGGTAGCGTCATTTCTATTTTACATGACAAATTGGGCATGAAAAATATTTCTGCAAGATGGGTGCCGCGTTTGCTCACAGTCGACAATAAACGCAATAGGGTGGTGGCCTCTAAAGCCCTGTTGTCGCTCATGCAACGCAATCTGGATGAATTTTTTCGTCGCTTTGTGACTGTAGATGAAACATGGATACACCACTATACTCCCGAGACAAAAGAACAGTCAAGGCAGTGGATTGCGAAGGCAAACCATGTCCAAAGAAGGCGAAAACCGTAAAATCAGCTGGTAAGGTTATGGCTACTGTATTTTGGGATGCACGTGAAATTATTTTCGTTGACTATTTGGAAAAAGGAAAAACAATAACAGGGAATTATTATGCATCTTTATTGGACCAGCTAAAAAACAAAGTTGAAGAAAAACGGCCTCATTTAAACAGGAAAAAAATCCTCTTTCATCAGGACAATGCCCGTGTTCACACATGTTTACGATCAATGGCTAAAATTGAAGACTTGAAGTTCGAATTGGTCGACCACCCACCGTATTCGCCAGATTTAGCCCCCAGTGACTTTTTCCTTTTCCCAAACTTAAAAAAATGGCTAAGTGGGCAACGTTTTTTTTCAAATGAAGAAGTCATCGATCGGACAAATGCTTATTTTGAGTACCTTCCAAAAACTTATTTTTCTGACGGTTTAAAAAAAAATGAGAAACGTCTAACCAAGTGTATTGAGCTCCAAGGAGATTATGTTGAGAAATAAAAAAAAAATACAAAAATAAAAAGTGTTTTAATGCTTTTTTCTAAGGAATTATTGACCCACCCTCGTAATTAGATAGTAAATAAAAAAATGTTTATTAAATTATTTGGAAATTTAGGTGTGTTATTAGTATTTTTTGGAGAAATCCTTAGTAATTAATGTAATAATTTATATAGGGATTTAAGCCCCGAAAATATTTAGCTTATATTTGTTGAGCACTTCAAGATGTAAAAATTACTAGTTAATTTAATCGTAATTAGATAAGAAGCACATTGGCGCAAATTTAGGGCTCAAACGCGTTGGGTGTTGTGTTTTTTTAAACATTTTTCTAGTAGGTATTTAAATCTGAGATGTTTTTAAATTATAAAACAATCGAACATACACAATTTTGAAAACCGCTTCTGAGAAAATATATTATAACCGATAGAAAAAATCTTTTTGAAAAAAGTAAGACACCCGGCAGGATCGAACCTGCATCTCCTGGATTTACGCCCCAATCCGCGCATTATCCACTATGCTACGAGGTGACGTACTAATGACGACAAACTTTAATTATTGGCCTTAAATACCTGCTCATCAGCGTTCTTCCTAATCAAGCTACTATTGTGCGATCGGTTTTTGTTTATTAAATCAAAGTAGATACCTACTACTTCGATTACTAACCGACGTCACGGATTTCTCCAATATTTTGTGATGTAACCTACTTGTACATGCTAATAATGTTGAATTAACTATTTATTTTATTCAACGAATAATTCAATCCGATTGGGGCGTAAACCCAGGAGATGCAGGTTCGATTCCTGCCGGGTGTCTTACTTTTTTCAAAAAGATTTTTTCTATTAGTTATGATATATTTTCCCAGAAGTGTTTTTCAACCTTATGTATGTTCAATAATTAGAATGGTACATTCTTAAATCTTGTGAATTATTCGTTGAATAAAAGAAATTGAGTAATTATAAAACAATCGTTAATTAATTAATAATACAATTATTAGTCTTTGAATTCCCCTTTAAGCATTCATTGACTTTACATATTTATAGTCCGTCTATATCTTTAGCTGATACATTTTTCTTCAATTGTTTATCAGTATATGGTGCTGCTGATTTCTTTGACTTTTTGCGATTCTATAAAGTACAGCGGTAAAACTTGACAGCTAAAAACTTTAGTCTCAGGCCACACAACTCCGCAGGCATAATATTATATAGATACTCGCATAGCTATCTATGTGGGTGAAAATTAATTCTGTTCCGTGTTTACCTTCACTGAAAAAAAAACGAGATTTTTCTTGTCTTTCGTGAAACAATGCCCCTTTGTGTGAGATAATGGAAGATTCTGGCTTTTGTCTACCGGTGTTTATCGTCCATAGTTAAAATGACATTCCGTGATTACATTTTTTTCTTGTTATCAAAGCTTCTATTTTTTTCTGACGAACGATATTAATTATGCAAAGTTATATTTGCGTGTATTATATTTATATGTATAAAAAAAATCGGTGTGTGTACTTATGTACGCGCGTTAGAAGTTATACTTCTTTCGCGTAACAAAACAAAAACAAAACTTGTGATAAACTAGATTCTTTGACTAGCTCTTAATTATCTCGTTAAATTACAGACTCAAGAAAAAAGACCGCTTATTGGAACGCCGTTGGTTTATTTCTATACACTTTAACTTATATTACTAAATAAAATAATGGTTTCTCGTTGTTTTTATTTTTTAAAGTACCAACTGTCACTCTGGCGTTTAATCGTTTGTTTATGTAAGGAATTGCAAATGGCCGAAAATAATAAATTCGCTGCCTAGGCAACGAAACAATTCTAATAATATTATACTGTATAATCGTCACGATTGCAGTATCATACTGTGGCGTAAAGGTAGTGCGTTCGGCTGATAACCGAACGATCGCTGGTTCGAATCCAATCGAGTGCGTTTTCTTTCGTGTGAACAAATAAATTATGTGTTACATGTCACAAGCCAAAAATACACTCTGATCTGACTTCCAAAACGCGCCAAAAGAAGTGTAACTTCAAAAATCATAAAATATTTTGTACGTGGATTACATCTCAACATCTATTTAATAAAAGATATTTTTTGGGGACTGTTTTTACTCGTGCATACGCATGACGTGGGCCATTTGAGATTTCGCCATTGTTTTTACGTGAGCACTACATAATGAAATTCACTAATATTCTACTCGACCTAGCTGCGTTCGAATTTTCTTCACCTTTTTTTGAGATTTCTACAGTGAGTTGGAAATACTGTCACCAGTTTATGTACTCAAGTATCGGATGAAACTACCTATACTCAGTACGTGTGGCCCAATAAACTTGTTCCAAAAAAAAATGTGATGATATCATTGCGAGTTTTGCTGGCTAGTTGGTAGACTTTCAATACTATTGACATTAAACGCGCGTGAGCGAGATAGCACTCGAATACAATTATATTTAAATTTATTAGTTTATGCATGTGAATGACATCATCTTATGTATGAGAATAGGTCATAAATTTTCTGTAACAGCATATTATTCCCTCAAAAATGTGGTGAGGTGACCGAGGTGACGCAGTTTACAATAAAAAAATCACTGTTCTTTATTATGTTAACAAGAATATTATAACTGAACAGCTCATAAATCTAAAATGTGTTTAAATTTTATAATAAATGGGTCATTTCAAAAACCCCAGCTCAGTGTATTTTTAGCAATTCTATTGAAGCCGATATTTCAAATACTAATATGGAGTTAAGTTTTAGTTCCAGATTAGTATGAGACTTATGTCACATACGCATGCCAAACGCTCTATATAGTATTCCAAATACTAGTAAGTATTTTGGAACAAGTTTTGATACTAAGAATTTTTTTATACTGGTATTAAGTATACTTAGTCTGCAAAATCGACCAGTTTTCTCACCTCTAGTGGGTATCAATAAGTGACGGACGGGTTAAGTAAAAGAAGAAGAAGATCTTTACAGATGAAAACAATGTTGTTGTCTCGTAACAAATAGAAAAACTTTTATTATCTTTAATTAATTTTTTTTTTTTGAAATAATAATAAATATTATTATAACGTCGCTTTAGAAAATAGCTGTAGGTATTTTAAAAGGTTTTGTTTGTAAAAATATATTTACAATGTTTAAGTGAAAATGAACAACACAGTAATAAAGAAAAAAAACAACAATATCATGTATAAAAACAATCAATTTGTTTCTTTTTTGTTAAAAAATGATGAGCTTCCAGAAATAATTGGTTTTATTAAATCGTGTTGTAGATTTCTTTTCGTCTACAAAAATATTTGTTAGTACTTATGTACTTAGTATCCATTTTGTTTTTGTAATAATATTATTGTTGTTTTATATAGATGCTTACCTAAAAGGTTTTCGATTTATTTTTGAATTTATACAATAGAATTTATTCGTAAAAACATTTTGTATTACAACTTTTGACAATTTTTACAGCAATTTGAGAACAATTTTATGTTTGGTTGGATTGGTTGTCATCGTTGTTAAACACGGTTTTGTACCTATTGAAAGTATTGGATGATTTAACAATTAATATAATAGGTAATTTAAAAATTTATCTGAGAACCATAATATGTGAGGAGGTAGGTATTCGATTAGTAAACAGACATGAAAAAGTAAAGAAAATTTTTAAATATAGAACATTAGTAACACGTAAAATAAATTCTACTGTCAGATCAAGGAATTGATTATTATCACATAATTAAATCCTTCTTCGATGCCAGAAACTTTTTTAGACCTAAAACATATTATTTTCTAAAAAAATATCGGT
Source organism: Rhyacophila brunnea (assembly GCF_057557595.1). NCBI lineage: Eukaryota > Metazoa > Arthropoda > Insecta > Trichoptera > Rhyacophilidae > Rhyacophila > Rhyacophila brunnea. The sequence goes on from NW_028232859.1 coordinate 3,279,537, forward strand.
TTTATTGATAACTTATATTTGTAATTGTTTTTGCATTGTAACATGTTATAAGAAATATTAATAGTGAATTTTCATTGTGATAGTCATCATTGACACTCCTTTACTTGAAGCTGTATAGTATGGATAATATCCGTGTCTCTATCCGACTGACTTTTTCTTATAATAGGTATAGATATATATTTTTTCGACACACCTATATGTGGTATAAAATGGTAACTCTGTCATTATTGGTATTATTGACTTGTGTCCCCCTGATCTTAGAAATCGGGAGCACCCGTTGTTTGTTCTCTCCCTTCAACTAACCTGACATTAGCAAAAGCGTTTTAGAAGGTAATAACTGTGTGCAATTAACTCACTTCGGATATTGATGTATTTCACTTGCGTGAGGTGAGTTTCGGTGGACGCTTTTATAAATATTAAAAATAAAAAATAGCGTCTACAGACCTACAAACTTATCTGTAAAATGGCCAAAAATGGAACTACAAACTATCATAGGACTCCATTTTGAAAATGTCATTCGAATGTCAGATATTGTCTAGTTACGAGTCTTGATTGGGTAGTTTTCGACAGTGGCTCCCCCATCCCATTCTTCAGATAAATTTGTAGGTCTGTACTTCGCTCGGTGTACGTCAGTGTACTTTTTTACTCTTTATATAGCCATATTGTATTATCATCATCGGCTGGAGTCGATCCACTGCTGTATGAAGGTCTACCTTAGCTCTATCCATTCTTCTCGTACCTAGTTTTTTGTTGTCATGTACATCCACCGAACTTTATGAGCTCGTCTATTCAGCGGGTTTTAGGTCGTATACTCGCCATGTCCAGCCTATTTCATATGATTAGAGACCTCTATCACATTGCGTACTCTTTGCTTTCTCTGCTTCTTTGGCCATTGGTTTCTTTCGTGATCTTTACGCGTTATGCCTAACATGCACCATTCCATGTCAAGTTGTGCCATTCGTAATTTTTTGATTTCTATTACATTAAGAGTTCATGTTTCACATGTATATGATGTGAGCGATGGAAGCATACATTATTTGAACACTTTACGCTTAAGGCATTTTGCACATTTTGGCGATCCATCATGTATTCTTTTGTTAAATTATATTATATTTTATTGTTTAATTTGTTTTTTTTATTGTTGTTTTTTTTATTTTATTTCTTTTATATAAAACTATTTTTTGCTTTGTTTTTTTTCTCTACCTTGTTTTTTCTGATTACTTGTAATTTTTATTCTAAATGTCATGTCGTGAACGTCTTGAATTATTAATTTGTTATGCACTCAACGTGTATTTTTTAAATAAATAAAAATAAATAATGGGAGGTCACTTTTGTAGATATTATTTAGGCGCTTAAATGTACTCCATGCCAATTTGGTTCTGCGAACAATCTCATCATACATACCACCATCAATTAGCATTTGTTGTCCAAGATGGACGTAGTTATTGACTCGCTCGATTTGAGTATAGGCTCGATATTGTAGTATAAATATTTTTGTTTATTTTACCACATGTCATGTTAACATATTTTTTCAAAAATAAGCGAATAACTAGGGACCGATAAGAGTGGAAGGATCTAGGGGAGTCTTTCATCCAGCAGTGGATAGATACCGGTCGATGATGATGATGATTTCTGCAGCGTGACTCTCATATTTGCCACAATTTTTGGTGTGATATGTAAATATGAAAATATCGCACACGGGCAGAAAAAGCTACATAGACATGTAATAAAAAAAATATTGGAAGCTTGTTTTTTCACAAGTCTTATCTAAGGAGTATAGAAAACAAAATGTTATTTTTTCTCTTCCTTAGATCAAACAGTTTATTTTTCCTCGAGACATCTCACTGGCGGTGTTTTTTCTATTGGAAACCGTTAACATTTTATGTTATATATTTTCGTTATATTATATGAACATATACGCGTATCGTCATTGTTCCGGAATTAACGAAAATGTTTATATATGAATTTTATGGTATCATTTATTATGCGATTCAATCGATCATGCTAAGAAATATATGGGACGATAAATACAAAAATATCTGCACGATTCGAACCCATTCTTACGAAGAAATAATTATAGTATCTTTTCATGTCCGAAAAAATCTATTCGCCGTATCACATTTTAAAATTGATTTTCGTATTATTTAGATCAATAATATATCAATAAAATACTTATAATATAAGTAATAACACACAAGGGAAACACATGAGAAAATAGATAAGTAAGTAAATTAGAAATACAATCATATCGTATAATTTTTATAAAATTCTAGCGTTAGTCCGCGACGTTGTCTACGTGAAATATGAAAATAATATACACATAATGATAGAAAAATCGTTTTTATTTCGTTAAAATCATGAGATAAACAACGGCTGTATCTCAGCGCATGTCTCTCTCTCTCTATATTCTGCACTTCACCTCATCACTATACCGCTGCTATTTGATTATTTGATATATTCGTGCTTAAATTTTATTATTAGCTTCGACAAAGTCCGTGTGATCGATAAAGTTTGAATGTATACGAGCTTCTACCCCAACCACTTTCCACTGCAGCCATCTGACCACTCTTCTACCTACTCGTGATGAATTTTTGCATATTAAGCGTTAGTTTGGTGCGTTGTTTTGTTTTAACGGCCCACATGCTCAGCGTAGGTCAAAATGGAGATTTTATGCTATTTTTAGAGCATAACCCTGGACATTCCTTAAACGTTGTAGATAATCTATTTATATAATTGAGGAGCAAACATTCAAAAAGTGATTTGTCACACAGATGTTGAGCTGAGATAATCAAGAAAAACATATTGTACTCAAAATGGTTTTTTTTATTATAGAACTGTTTAAGGAAAGAATTTTAATCCTGGTATTTTGTATAATCCAAAATTCGCGGAAGTGGTTCATTTTTTGATTTGAAATTTGGACAAAACACGATTTGCATGAAACTTGTGGGCAAAACACTATTTGAATGAAAATCACGGCATTATATTTTTTTATAGGATAAAAGGTTCTTTGAACACTGATTCTGGTTTCCTTTCATAGATTTAAATATGGACTATCAGAATTGACAATAAACGGCATTTTTCAAAATGTGTGACAAATCACTTTTTGAATGTTTGCTCCTCAATTTTGAAGCCTTATTATCTTTTATATTTATTTCAACAGTTGATGACTGCATAAAGTATTTTTATTACATAACATAGTATTGTTTTAAACCTCTCGCTCTAATGTTTTAGAATATAGTCATATTTCAGTACATCCATGTGCAGTGGTTTATATTTATTAATTTTTAAAAGCATTTATAAAACCATTAGTAAAATTTATGTCGACATTATTATAGTGAAATATTAACAATAAAAAATTATATTGATAATCTCTGTGATCCCAAATATGACAAGAATTAGGCATTTTATTATTCAAAAAATGGGCAAGATTTACACATTTAAAGATAATTCTAAAGATATTGATTATAAGCTATGTCTTTAACCATTCAAATGTAATAAACATTCTACGAATAATGTTTTTTTATAATAATTATTGATTAACGTATTGGTACGAATGCAGCTCCACTGAACTGTTCCGGATAGCAGACGACAAATCAAAGATTGCCTTGATGGTGGCCGACCTTCGCTAGGGGATGGCACAATAAGAAGATAGATAGTTGGCATACAATCTAATATAGTCTGAAGTAAAAAACGTCTCAAAAATGTCTATCCACCGAGGAGGCAAATTATTTTATTGCATAATCACAGTTATGTCTACAATGTTTTGATACGTACTAGTAAACCATCATTTACATTTCTTTGAAAGAAAAATCAATGATATTATTTGCGAGCATTGTTTGCATGAAATCGAAGCCAGACTGTCTGTCGACTGTTTAATATAGTAAAAGTCAAGTTACATCATTCATCGATTCTTATACCCCATGTAATATTATATACACCTATGATATGTTACAGTATATGCCTATACGTAGGTGATATATTATTTCAAAGATGAAGCGAATGTATACTGCCTCAAAGGAAAAAAGCCTTTGAACACAAAAAAATGATAAATTATTCTCAATAGGGAGAATATTCTTTACAAAATTATGAAAATTTCCTCGTTGTACATACATAATTCAATAACCGGAAATGTATTTACCTTGGAGATTCCAGTACGTATATCTAGAATACAATAATTTACCACTAACTGTTTATCAGTACATATATTTCAATATCAAAAAATATGTATTTTTTAGCCATTTAATGGCAAATACCATTAAATTGTTTGTAATTAATCATAAATAATATGCTGTCCATATCTCTATACATTTTAAAATCTCGTAAGTCTCGTGGTTTCAAACGTGGAATTAAAACATCGTATTTCACAACCAGTGTTTGTAGATTCATCGATTAAAGAGGTGTTTAAATATTGTTTTTATTACTTTTTTCCCTTCTTATCAACATTCTTATCAAACAAACTTACAAGGTTTTAATAGCAACGTACCTATATGCGATGAATCATGAACCAAAATAATGCACATCAGTAAATTTATTTATATTTACACTGAATACGGATGATGGATCACAAATTGACAATGATCTTGTATTTAGACCCGGAAAATAACTGACATTCACATTACAGTGCATTTTTTAAATTTAAATAAGTATATAAGTTTAAGAAGAATATATTATAAGGTTTGTATTAAGCAGTAAGTTTTTTAAAATTTCTTTAAACCTTGCACAAAAAATTAAAATAGATACAATTTTTTTTTTATATCAATCTTAAAGTAATATGTATTTAATCATGTATAAAAACTTTATTTTAATCATTTAATTTTTAATTATTTTCATGTGGCTGAAGTATGTAACAAATTCTTTTTTCCTTTAACTGCGCACGAATGACTTTGGGTAAATTATTTATAATACATAGGTACATACTTATTATGTATTTTGCTGATATAATTGTTTATAATAATATAAGTATCAACAAACACCCACATTATTAGTTTAACCAAATAATCACCTACCGAGCAGTCTACACTATGATATTATGTTGGTGACTACACAATAATAATTTAGCTAGATGCCTACTTAAATATTGTTTTGTTTTATTATTGCAGGAAACTAAGTTGATCGGAGAAAGATCTACTCCACAAGGGATACAAATGGTAAGTAAAAAATAATATCACATTATTTAAATAAAATAAGAATTAAACAAAGTGCATGTATATAGTTTTTATAAACTTTTGTAATGAATAATCGAGAATAAACATTAAGTATGTATTTATTAAGTACATTAGGTACGTAAAGACAATAGTAGAGTTTTAACTATTTCCAGAGGGATTCATTTGAACATTTTATATTACACCATTCGATATAATAATGAACATACATATATTCCATATTGTAGTGTGGTTGATTGATAGCCATAGAAATAATAATTATTAATATTCTATGCTTTACAATTATTAATGTTAAATGTCTATTTTGACGTATTTTTATTATATAATATTCTAACATATTGGTTAATTTTTAATTCAAATGCTATCCGCATTGTCGTTGTGGTGATATCAATCAAGATTCGAAATACAACCTTTGGAACTGTCATCTCGACGGCAAAAAACGCACCGTTTAACGACTGCACATCCAATTGTTGTAGTTAAATAAATAAGACATACAAATCTGGGTCTAGGGCGATTTGGAACCGGCACAACTGGACGCCATGCAATTCAAAATTAAATAGACGTTAGGTACTTCTAGGTACTTTTAAAAAATATATTTAATATTATTTCCTATTTATATTTAAATTGTTATATAATGATTTAATAGTTCGTGGGAATTTAAATATGCACACGTAAATAATGATTCAACCGTGCATATTATGTTTAAGTTTCAACGAAGAAAGAGTTTTATTATTTTATATAAAGCCTTAGGCATGGTAATTCTTTATCCGCAATAAAAAAACATTGTGTTAAGAGTAAAATGAATTAAAACAACTATGTAGTAGATAGAAACTGATTAAAATTCCTCGTCTACGTTCTGTATACGTGTCTACGACAGTGCGGCGTCCAATTATCCTGGTGTCTAGTTGTCCCATTCCCTACAAATCTTGTTTTTTCATAAAAAATATCCAAAATTTCAAATAACCGAAGGTTTACCTACTACGCATTTTTATATAGAATCCAGTTTCCTGGATATAAGTCGATTATAATAAGTGTAATACCGCCATTTTGTGTATAATATTGTATTGCGGTACGTAAATATTTTTTTTAATGTTTTTACACATTTAACAGTTTTTTTTCGTTGAAAATTCGTTATAAATAATTAAAATTGATCTGTTTTTAACCGGTTTTATCACAGCGTATAAACGTGTCGTGATCGCTATAAGTGAATCTGAGAAATGCAAAATTACTTGCAGTAAATTTTCAACAATATCTTTTTCATTTTATTTTTTAATATAATATTTAATAACACAATAAAAAGAATTTTTTATATACCACGTTCTTAAATTTTCTGTTGAATCATATAAACTTGACAATTCTATGTATTAATAATTTAGGACAAAAAGCAATTGTCAACAAATCATTTTTTTGCTATTTTGCAACAAACAAATATACCTAGAATACTGAAATGTCATTTTGATTTCCATAGTAACGCACGTAAATATTAATAATTTAGTTGCTAGGACCACCGCCTTTGCAATCAATATTAGTGGATTGGGTTACGGATTTCTTCCGAAATAACTTTTCATAAAAAACAGAATTAACTGAAAATGAATTCAATTCTGCTTAAAGATGGCTAAAAGTATTAAAAGAATGCATTGGCATCCTGTTTTGATATATTCTAAAAGTTTCAAATGTCAAGCTAGTCGATAAGTTAGTTAAAAATAGATTGCAAGATTTGTACTAGACAAACAAAAATACGAGCTAATAAAAATGTTGTAAAATGTAGGAATGTCTTTTGGTAGGCAGATATTTCAAATTTGAAAATGGAACAACGAATATTTTTGTTTGGTAGAAATACAATTTGGAGCACGTTTTTATTTTTATTTTAGAACGCGCTAGAATTCAAATACAAATTTGAAATTTATACCGATATTGCTATTGGATAAAAAAAATCATATCTATGGTGCTGGATGAAAGGTATTTTTATAAAAAAAATGTTATTTTCAATATTCTTCGCACCATTTATAAGAAACGCTTGTAACGAGCGATTCATTACTACGGTTGAGAGAAAATAAAATTTCTAAAACATAAAGAAGTAAGTAATAAATTGAGTTTTGATTCTCTAAATAAGTTGCCATGTTGGTTGAGTTGATTTCCCAGAGCTCCGGGGAGAAGTCGGAAATTATTTTCGAGGCGAAAAAAATCCGTTCGTTTAAAACATTCCCCTCTCGTTTAATCTCATTCTGCCCTTTCATATTAAAAATATAAGCATTTCTGACGCCCGCTAGAGACTAAAAGTGAAGAATCCATTTCATCGATAAGAAAAACTTGAAATTTGAAAGAATAAATGTGTGTGGTGGGCACAACATTTTGTTTTGCTCTTTATTATACTATTATCCAATTTCGGGAGTTTTCTCATTCTTAAAATTTATTGTCCTGACGCCATATTCTTTCGATCATTATGCGGCTGATTTTTTCATAATTGAATCGTTGAAATTAAATCATCTACATGCCAAGCCTTAGAATGGCAAAATGTACTTTTACTGACGTATAAGCGCGTAATTACACGTGTGTTTTATCGGAAATACCTGACAGTACTCCGAGTCTTCCAAACCTTTTCTTTACGTTTAAAAGGTGCTCGCTTTACGTGACTTTCTTTTGCGTTAGTCTTAATAAGTAGTCCTAGTTTTTTGTATTAAGAAAGTTAATGGCTCTCGACAATATGTCAGAGACGCATTCTGCAGTTTTTTGACGTATCGGAAAACTTTGAGAGACTAGTGATTTGCGGTAGCTTCCAGGGAAGGCAAAGCAGAGGAAGAGCGTTGGTAGCTCAGAAAAAAAAATCAACGTGGTCATGATCCTCAGCCATGAGGAAACGACAAAGAAGAGAAATATTTTATACCGAAATAGATTTATAGACAATATTAGTATATACCACCGAGTGAAACTACAAAATACGTCGATTTCTATCAGAAACAGTTAAAAGTTAAAAAACCATTTTTCATAATATTTTTGCTTGAAGGGTAAAAATTGTTGTCACTACTAATCTATTACCTATTAAAATCTGTGTTCTAAATACTGCATATTATATTATTAAGTTAAATATAACTGATTTAAAAATTATTATAAACTGACAGTTTTACCCAATCTAGTTGCCTCAGTAACGTAACCTCTCCGTAATACAGCCATCATCTGAGCAACCAAGACTCTTTACCCATTACAATCCTCTGATTCTCTCAGGATAGAATGAAGATTATCCAAAATTAATACGCCATCTTCCTCTATATGGCCGTATATTGTAGCTTAACCACTGGGGAATGCCAAAAGAAATGGCGTATTTTAAAAAAACACTACCTTATTCTTAGGTCAATAATTATTATAAAGCAATCAATATTCGTAAGATGCTTATCAAACTTGAATGGTCAAAGACATAGCTTATATAAAGTATCTTTAGAATTATCTTGAAATGTGTTAATCTTGCCGATTTTTTGAATAATAAAATGCCTAATTTTTGTCAAATTTGGGATCACAGAGATTATCAATATAAATTGTTATCGTGAATATTTTGCAAAACTTATCTCGTCATAAATTATACTAATGCGTTTAAAAATTAATAAATGTAAAAAATCTTAACACCACTGCACATTCATGTACCGAAATATGACTATATTCTAAAACGAGCGAGAGGTTTAAAAGAATACTATTTTATGTAACAAAAATACTTTATGCAGTCATCAAATGTTTAAAATAAATATAACGGATAATAAGGCTTCAAAATTATATAAATAGATTATCTACAACGTTTAAGGAGTGTCCAGGATCATGGTTTGAAATTACAATAAAAACTCAATTTTGACCTACGCCGAGCATGTCCCCCCTTAAGACACACTAATAGATTATGTATACCTACTCTATACAAGTGAAAAATAACGCATTTCATTTTTAGCCATCTTATTTATCAAAGATCGTACCTTCGTGAAGGATTATTAACAATCCTGTATTACTTATGCTCGCACGCACCTGTTCATCTTCTCGATAGAAGACTTAAGCACGTTCTCAGGCCCTCAGGCAAAGGATTAAGCCGAAGGTACCAAGCATCTACCTGTTTCACACCTTACTAGTCGTAGTACATAGGGATTGCAATACCGAATGAAAATACTTATACCGGTATTTCGGTATTTTCAATTGAATACCGGTATTAATACCGATATGATAATAATATAGCAGTGATGAAAGGGTGGAGGTAGACTCTTAAGATCTGACATAAATAGTGCACACTAAACTTTGTTAGTCATACATATTTGTTATAATTGAACCGCTTGCAATTTTCAGATAGTTTTCGCTAGTTTTAAAAATTCAATTAAACCCTACGTAACCAAGCCAATATATAATAGGCAAAAATATTCGTCTATCAATAAAATATCTAAAATTATGCCATTAAAATCATACATCATCATAATATAATATAGAAGAATAGTTTTTTTATATATTGCGGTTAGATTTAGTTAGGGCTTAATGATTTAAAAAAAAACTAACTAACACCACCTGCAATAGGTATTCTCAATTCAATGAAAACAAATAAATATGACTGAAAATGGATGAAAATGAAAAGGATGTAAGCCAGACTGCATAACCCGACAAAAAATTACAGTCCTGTTAAACCTTTTATGATAATTAATACATATTATTTTTACCAATTTTACTACTGAATATATCGGTATTGTCTGATTTTTAAAACCGGTATTTCGGTAAGTATCGAAAAATACTGTGATACCGGTTTTGAAATAACGGTATTACAATCCCTAGTAGTACATATTATGAACGAGTAAGTTATAATATGCTGTCAAAAACGACAATAGTTTAATTATAATAATAGCAAGAATTAGGCTTCTCAATGTTCCTGTGATGTAACACAGTTTAGGTAAATAGCTTTAATTTTATGGTGTTAACTATCAATTTATGGTAAAAATGCATTGTATTATTAATTAAAATAAAATGCGATTTTATAGTACTAATTCAACTTTTATTAAATATTAACTGGAGCGGTTTCGTCCGCTTCAGAGGGACTAGTTGAAATGTCAATACATAGTATGGTAATAATAATACATTCAGTGTTTTTAAATTCTTTGGCTTCATTTTAATTTCAACAACAATGACAGAAATACTCAGAGTTTTGGTTTTGTACAGTTATTTTGTCAGTTTGTATTTTAAATAATTATTGCTTGTGTAAATTTCCCGAAAATATAATTCTGACCGTATAGCCAGGTTACGTCAAAAATTGTCATCTGTTGATGATACATAAATACAGTAGGTATGCGAGGTGCTATCATAAGAATATAATTATGAATTTCGAGAAACTGTTCTGGTAAATGGTTATATTTTTTTTTACATGAGCATGGTCCAGAAGAAGTACTTACATAATTTATTTGGCAATTTTTGAACAACCTTTCCTCATAAATAATCTGTAATTAACCTATAAAGGATTCCATACTATATAAAGGTACTGATAATAGATATGCTCCGCATATATTTACTTATTTACTAAACACATACTGCTCTAATTATCACTTGAAAATCAAGACGATAATTTAGTTTTTTGTTTGTTTGAGTTTTTGGCAAAATTCCATATTGTGTCTTGAAGAGTACGGTACCTGAAATCAATACTGACAGAAACTTTCATTAAATTTGTGAGGTGCAAATAATTGCCTATTCTAATAATACAATTCGACGTCGTCGTTATGCATTATTTGTCGATTAAGGGCGAAATTCAAAGACGGCGTCGTTTTATAAAACTAAGTATTTATGAACCATATGCATAGTTAATATCTTGCAAATCTCTTGTGTACATACTAAATGTATGCGAATTATTGATTCTGATGGTAATTTTTGGTTGTTGTAGTTAATAGGTATTTGATACAAATTTGATTTTTTATATTAAAATTAAATATTCAATACCTACTATTTAAATTGTAGCGCAAGTGATACCATATGATTTTAGTATTTATAATCAGAGTTTTCTCCTATTCGTATGGTATATTTATAATATAAGAGCTATGCAAAGGTTCACAAAATATGTGAATTAAAATCTATCACTTTGATAGTATCCATTTTTATTCTATTATTCTATTATTTAAATTATTTAAAATTAAAATTTACTCTAATTATTTCAAAATAATTCTGATAAAAATATATAATATTGTGTATACCAAAGTAACAAATAACAATAATTGGTTTAGAAAGATAGTTAATTATAATTTTTCTAAAGAATGACACCAATATAGCATATAACTAATATATAACGTGACCCTAGATATCAGGGTAATTTATTAGACAAATCTACATAACGGTAAGAGTGACTATTCCCAATCGAATCGAATTGAAGTGATGACATCAAAAAATAAATAAATTGTAAAATAAACGAAAGAAAATGCAAGTTTTATTATAATATTAGTTATTAGACAGCTGCCACAGCTATTTTTAGCATTGCAGTTTTATTAAATTAATTTGCGTGTAGTAATTATTACTTAGTAATTTTTGAAGTTTCAATACTATTATAATTCGCTTGTATACTTGAAGATTTTTTTTAATAATTAATTATATATCTCTACTGCCATATTATGAAGAAATCGCTTAATTCATACCATTAAAAATATTTAATAAGAAGAATATTTGATTTACGATACAAAGTTTTGACATTGATTAATGCCACCGACCAGGGGAAAATGTAATTTTAATTGTAATTAATAATAATTGAAAGCCTAATTTTTTGCCAACAATTTTCTAAATGAACATGGATACACATTTTTTTTTATCTGGAAAATATTAATGAAATTCTATTAGTTTCTAGATGTGATTGTTGGAATTATTAAAATGGTCCACATTGTTAAAAAATAAACTATGAATGACTATCTTCTAGTTAAATATATCAATCAAAATTGAATAATTCTAATGGATTTAAGTTTTGTACTATTCTATTTGAGTCGTTTTTTGCAACTCAGGTTTCGCCTTTTCGCATCTTCAGGCGATGTGTACACTCACCAAAGGCAAACACACACTGACAATGAACACTATTAATTCGAACTTATTAATACATCAATACATAAAGTAGGTTAAAATTTATCACCTACTTATTAAGTCAAGGATTAAATAAAAAAATATATAACAAACAAATTATGAATAGTTGAAGTGTAGAAAACCCCATAGATTATCAATAATAATGCACTCGATAAGCGTATAATAAATCGTCAAACCTAATAGATCATTAGTAATAATTATAAACAATAAAAATACTACACTCATGAGGTGTAAAATCGTTCTTTCTGGGAACAATGGAAATTAATGGAGTTAACTTTTTTGTGTTTATCAGTTTGTGGGAAGAAATTTTATACTAAACGAAACACAATATAGAGTATTTAAATAAAGAAATAATAAATTACTAAATACGTACACTTATATCACCTTGGGGGTTAAGGGAGATATTTTAATACAATATAGCGAGTCATTAATGACATTGGATTTTACTAATAACATCAATAACATTAGCGTCATCAGAATTCTTACATTATAGTTTTTATTTCCGTGAAAATCTTAATATAAATTTAAAAAATAATCAGATTAATTAAGTTTATATTTGTTTTTCTTAATAATTTTTTAACCATATGTAAGAAAATCATAATGTGAGTCTGTGAAGGTGGAGTGTAGAGATTTTTTTTATGAGAAATGGATTTTAGCCACTTTCTCAACCTATTAGGTCTCTACTCTGGTCCAAACTTACATTGGAAAATAACATAAGAATTTGCTAGACCAGTAACTTGAACCCGGGTTCTACGACATTATATGCCGATATGGTAACCGATCGGACATCGTTGGCGTAAATTTAATTTTAATAATGAAATTTTTGATGTCTATTTTATTTTACTTTACTTATTACGATCGTTGTATACTTTATGGCCAATTACTATAATGCCAAACTACTGTTACTTGGAGGTGAAAGTACTCACCCGGAAAGTTAAAGACGTGAGTTTCCATTCAGTGCATTTTTTTTTCTAGAGTTTTTCAAAAACGTATGACTCTGAGGTGTTTCGAAATTGGGCTTATTTATATATTAAAATCTAACATTCTTAAATCCTATGCATATTGAGTTATCAATCATAAAATTAAAATAATAATTTCATTATTCATAAATAATACAAGAACGCCGGTATTCAAATTTGACTTGGCAGCGTCTGACGTCTGTTACGTTTTTCGAATTATTAATAAGAACCATGTCCTTGCTTTTTCGTACAAGGTGGTTGTTAGTAATTTTTAACAATCACAAACACCCAGGCTTTGAGAAAAATACACAAATATTGTGTCCTCACCGGGAATCGAACCCAGAGCTCTTGGGTGGAAGGCCAGCGCCATACGCACTGCACCACGAGAGCCGCCCGTCTGTTACGATTAAGTTAGTAATGTCATTTAACTTAATATTGATCATAAAGCAGATTGCCTCCTGATTGGTGGAGTATGAAGTAAGTACCTACTTCAGGTTAAACTAAAATATTAAAAAAAAATTGCAATCCCAAAATCATAGACGGATCGATAAGTTAGACATGGATGCACTCACCCAGGAAGTGAAAGACGTGAGTTTGAGTACCACTCAATCCAACTTATTTCTACATTTTTTTCTAATTTGTGTGTTTCTGAGGTTTTTCAAAATTGCGTTTTTTCTGAATCAATTAATTATAAGTAGGCAAATGTCACTAGTAACTATACTCTCTTTAAAGCTAATTATATCATATTAATACTATCGACCGAAGGTACTTGATGGAATTTGAATTCGAATTCTAATGGATTCAAGTCTTGTAATGCGAAACCCGAGTCGCAAAAACGACTTAAATGGAATAGTACAAAACTTTAAACTATTAGAATCTAATAATATCAGTTTATTAAAAACGCCGCTTCATTTAAAAAATATGAGAAAAAGTTGAAAATGCATATGGTATCAGAAAATGCATCGATTAAAAAAATGACATACGAATACACTTTCTTTGCCATTAATTTCTTTATAAAATTTCTTTTATTGTGAAAGCTATTTTTCTTTCATACCTTGATTGATTTTCCCCACAGTCCATTAGTAATTTGAAATTTGTTTGCGCAAAAATTCGATAACCATTGAAATGTGTTCAATGGAAATGAAAAATAATCCTTTTGTATTTATGCAAGTAAGCTATGATGACTCTGCTGAAACGTTAAATATGGTCAGACGCTCTGAAGCGGTTACGTTTTGCCATTAAATTAATGAATTTTAAAAAAACGACGTATTTTTGCATTAAAACCTTTTAAATTATATAGACTTCTTTCGCAGTCAGAATACAAATGTTATTTTAAGTCAAATTACTCTAATCTATTTAATTTAATCTCTATCTATAGAATATACGTTGAACTATTTGACATTTAGATAAATCCTTAATCCAGAGAGTATTCCTTTGTATTAAAAAAAAAACAATAATAATGATTAGATTAAGTGAAAACTTGATCGAAACGCAAAAACCATCGAACCAATAAAATAAAATATGGATATACATAATCCGGACACTTCAGAATATACCTATCCATTGGAAAAAATATTTATGAAATATTAAGAAAAATAATTGTATGGGTAAAGCACATTGTACGGAATCTGATGGATGAAGGTTCGTGTTCTGCCCGACACTAATGATTTTTTGCAATAGGTATGTTTATGAGGTATTTTCGAATTATGTATATTCAACATACATAATTTGAAAATATTTCATTCATATCGTCGCTTAAGAAACAACACCGCGGAAGTCAATTAATTAAAATTTTCAGGGGAATTAAAAAACCTCTCAAAAAATTGAAAATTGATACCTTTTTAGTTAAAAAAATGCTTCTTTTAACTAAACACAAAAAAAATAAGTTAAAAGGTATCAATTTTCAATTTTTTGAGACGTTTTTTGTTTCCCCTGAAAATTTTTATTAATTGACTTCCGCGGTGTTGTTTCTTAAGCGACGATATACCAACTAGAAAAAAATTATAAATACTACACTTGACGGGACTTGGACCTGTTACCGCTGTACTCGGGTCAGTGTGCTTTTCCAATTAAACTACGAGCATCCTACTTAATTATGACGATTTTAATAGTAGTTCGTACATGAAGTGCTTTCAAAATGAGTAAGTAAAACTGCGTAATATTGGCTGTGATAATAGATTAATTTATTAAATTTATTTATTTTTTTAGAAAAGAGTATTACGGCATTATAGCAATTGGTGAATGCGCACATAATACATAATATAAAAAAATGACTTAATTACAAAATAATTACTAGTATAACAAGAAAGTATAAAAGACAGTATATGCTTATGTAGATATTAGAGTAAAATGATAAATACAATTATAAATGTAACCTATTTAACAAGTCCACAAACATGATATCTATAATATAAAAATTAATATTTGTTTGTTTGTTTGTTTGTTTGTTCGTATTTTATGCGCTGCCATACCGTTCATCCGATTGCGATAAACCTTTGTCAACTTATTGCTTGCACTTGCGCGCAGATTATAGGCTATATCTTATATATAAAAATGAAAGTCTGTCTGTCCTATGCATTCCTATACCATTCATCCGATTGCGATGAAACTTTGGTGAGTTGTTGTGTGCACACCCGCAAAGGTTTCTGAATTAGAAAAATTATCTTCTTCTTCTTCATTATATCTTCTTTTATTCATATGGTTCCTATACAATTCATCCGATTGCGATGAAACCTTCGTCAGTTGTTGTGGTAACACCCACAAAGGTTTTTGAATTAGTACAACCATCTTCTTCTTCTTCTTCTTCATTCTATCTTCCTTTATTTGTATGGTTCCTATACCATTCATCCGATTGTAATGAAACTTTCGTCAGTAGTTGTGCCCACACCCGCGAAGGTTTCTGAATTAGTACAACTATCTTCTTCATTCTATCTTATTTTATTCGTATGATTCATATACCATTCGTCCGATTGCAATGAAATTTTGATCAAGTATTGTACTCACCCCCGCAAAGGGTTTTGAATTAATAACACCATTTTCTTTATCTTTTTCTTCTATTCTTTCTTCTTCTATTCGTATGCGTTCTTATACCATTCATCTGATTGTGATGAAATTTTGATCAGTTGTTGTGCGCACGCCCGCAAAGGTTTCTGAATTAGAAAATTCATCTTCTTCTTCTTCTTCTTCTTCTTCATTATATCTTCTTTTATTCGTATGGTTCCTATACCATTCATCCGATTGCGATAAAATCTTCGTTAGTTGTTGTGGTAGCACCCGCAAAGGTTTATGAATTAGTACAACCATCTTCTTCTTCTTCTTCATTCTATCTTCATCAATTCATATAGTTCCTATACCATTCATCCGATTGTAATTAAATTTCCAAAAAGAAGCCGGGTACTTCAGCTTGTAGTTAATAAAAAATAAATCAACCTTAAAGGTGCCACCAAATAAGTTAATCGCACGATACACAGCATCATGAAACATCGCATATGTTCTGCGACGAGGTATCATGGAGACCATAGTGTTACGAGTGATATTGGTGGGAACATGAAAATTAATATTTGCCAGTATATACGGATTGTGTTCTAAAATAGATTTTTTTCATAATAATATATGGGTACATGCATGAGATATTTTAAAATTATGTGTGTTTTATTACAGAACATTCTCAAATCTTTTGAATTATTCGTTAAATAAAAGAAGTAGTTTATTATATTGTATAATATTCAATCAAGAATACTACATTCTTGAAACTCGTAAATTATTCATTAAATAAAAAATATTAAGTATTATAATATTTACTAAATATATCGTATACGATTTACTGTTTACTATTCAGAAGTAATTTAAACGCCATGCCAAAAATTTTTTAGTTATTATTGTTATTATTAATATATTTGTTTTTTTTTTAATTTAAATGTAAATAAGATTGCTGTAGAATTTAAAGATTATGCGAGACGTTTGTAAAATAATTGTCTGTCAGATTCGTCAGAAGGGTACGTCTATCGAAGCAGTATGATCATTAATTCTGCGCTACTCTCCTTTGACACACTTGATTGTAAAGTATAATTACAAAATTACTAAGACATGAGTTGAAAACTCAATACTTGCACTACCATATAATAAATTTCATTTTTAGACAAAAAATCAAGATTTAAGATATTATGTTTCGCACCATTTGTGTAAAACCAAGACGTTTGCAAATTTTTCAATTTTGTGATTAAATGTGAAACAACTGCAAATTTCGTGAACTTGATAATGTAAAAGTAAAGTGACTGAAAGAATAATAAATATAATGTAGATATAAACCAAATAATATGGTTTTTTTAGAATTCCTATTTGTCCTGACAAAACGAATACTTTAAACCCTAATAATTCCAAAATATGTATTTTGCAGATGTCTTGGTTTTACACTCACGGTGCGTAATATCACATATTTTTAGATATGTCATTTTGAAAATAGTTTACTGGAACATTATCTTATTTTATTGTGACTTGTCTACATATTTTAAATATAAAACCTAATAGGAAAAACTTGAGCTGTTAAAAGCTGTATAATATATTATGGAAGTACCACAAATTTTAGAGAAAAAAAAATATCAACTGAAGTGTGCAACAAGTACTGGGGCTTAATAGCAGTATAATAAAATGCCAAATCGAAAAAAGCATGTATGGTTTCTATACAAATGAGTACAGTACAACGTAGACTTGACCTAAACACATCATCTGATAGAGTAATAGAATGTCGAATGGCTAAAAAATCAACAAGGATTTCATCACTAGAGAGATTGTAGGTATACATTGGCTACACGATGCGACTTTAAAAGAACGAGCAGTGTCAACATCTCTATTTAAAGTTTAGACTATTGACAGACATGGAAAATATTGTCAAATTATCGCGGATGTCTGACAATGAATATAATACAAAAAGAAGTTAAAGTACCTACCCTATGTCGACATATATATTTTTTTAATTTTATATTTATATATTTTTAAATGGATTTTATTATTTTTAAAATCTATCGAATGAAGGTACTTGATGGGAATTGATTGTAACAATACAGCTGTTTGAAACTTCCAAGCTTTCATTATATTTATGTTGTTATTAGTGACCCAGGTGTATTGCGAATAACGATCTATTTAAAAGTACTTATCTAGTTTCAAAGTACTTTTTAAATCGATTCTCAAGAAACATCAGTGAATATAAAGTATTTGTACTCAAGTACTCAAGCATTGTAAAACGATCAAAGTCAGAGGTTCACGACGCGGCTTCCCCCGCCGCCTGATGAAGTTAGTGCGATAATATTTTATGTGATGCATAAAGCCTAAGGAATGATCTATGCAATCATTTATATACATTAAAAGTAATGCTTATTCTTGAAGAGTATTTGCCTGCAATTTTTTTATACAATTCAAAATAAAATATTCGCGTGCCATGCAAAATCATCTCATGCGCCACTAGTGGCACGCGTGCCATATGCTCGCCACCACTATTCTAGGTTTTCCCTAGTATTATAAGCTATCTCTTACAGTCACGTGGATACATCAAAAGTACCCAACCCGCCGACGGCATTACGTCTTTGGGTTTTTCTTACTTATTCCCTGTCTCAGATACTCAGTTGAACGGCACTCCACCTATTTTATCAGTCAAGCGACGACCGATCTCAACTACCGTTTTCAAAGCAGAGGGTCCCAGGGGTCCAAATGACTCAAAACCCAGGGGACAGACGGTATAATTTGGTTACAGACAGTCGTATTTTTTGGCTTTGTAAGACTCAGCTAAAAGAGCTGCTGGATTTGGTGATTCAACTGATTTATTCAGGTGAGAAGCCGTGAGTGTATACACAACAGTGGTATCCCAAACCATATATTTCCAATATGTTGTTCAGGGAAAACTATGATAGGAAAAAATATCACGTTTACAAGACAACACTTATATAAAAAACAATATTTAAATGGTCTTGTTGAACGTAAGTTTAAAAGGTTGTATAAAGTAAACAAGACATCATCATCAGCCTGAATCTATTCTATCCACTGCTGGATGAAGACCTCTTTAAGCTGCTTTCACTTCTCTCAGTCCAGTGCGTTGCGTTGCCACGTACTTCCGCATAACTTTATCATTTCATCGATCCAGTGGCCTCTAGGTCCAACTTGCGGACGCTTTGTACCTCGTGGATACTACTGGATGACTAAATTTGTCCAACGATTGTCTTTTCTTCGAGCTATGTGTTTAGCTCATCTCTATTTGACGCTTTTAATGAAGTCTATCACATCGCAAACCTTTGTCTGCTTCCTTATCCACTCATTCCTCATTTTGTCCTTTCGCGTTATGCCCAGCATGCACCTCTCCATACCACGTTGTGTTACTCTAAGTTTCTGGATCTCTCTTTTACTTAGGGTCCATATTTCGTACGCATATGTGATTACGGGAAGCACAAACTGGTTGAACACTTTGCGCTTATGGCACAGTGGAAGGTCACTTTTCAAGACATTATTCAGGCGGATAAAAGCACTCCTACCTAGCTTTACTCTGCGAACAATTTCATCAAATATACATCCATCTATCTATCTATCTATATATCATCTATCCATCTACCTAACAAGTAAATTACTATATTCTTTCCTGAACAAAGCATAATATTATTATGAATCTCCATAGATTGGTATTTTTACGAATAATGGTTTTAAGCTATGAGCCCAATCCATTTGGTTCATGTATTGGATTCAATTAATATAACACACATTTAACACACATTTTATTGTACTAGCTTCGGGATTGAAGCAATTTAACTATCTGGAAACAATGGCTGCAAGGTACATAAAAAAAATATACACCCGTACAACGTTATTTTAAATGGAGAACGTAAAATTTGTTAATAATGTTACCTATGCAAGTATTTCGATTTTTTTAGTTAAAAATTTACTATTGACTCACATATTTTTAACCAGAAGTAGAGCGATTTTACAACGTTTTTCTTAGCTCGTATTCTTATTTGTCCGGTTCAAATCTTGCAATCGATTTTTAACTAATTTCCCGACTAGCTAGACAGACTTCGGGATTGAAGCAATTTAACTATCTGGAAACAATGGCTGCAAGGTACATAAATAAAATATACACCCGTACAACGTTATTTTAAATGGAGAACGTAAAATTTGTTAATAATGTTACCTATGCAAGTATTTCGATTTTTTTAGTTAAAAATTTACTATTGACTCACATATTTTTAACCAGAAGTAGAGCGATTTTACAACGTTTTTCTTAGCTCGTATTCTTATTTGTCCGGTTCAAATCTTGCAATCGATTTTTAACTAATTTCCCGACTAGCTAGACATTTGAAACTTTTAGAATATACCAGAACACAATGCCAATGATTTTTTAATACGTTTAGCTATCTTTAAGTAGAATTCATTTCATTTTCAGTTAATTCTGTTTTCTTAGCTCGTATTCTTATTTGTCCGGTTCAAATCTTGCAATCGATTTTTAACTAATTTCCCGACTAGCTAGACAGACTTCGGGATTGAAGCAATTTAACTATCTGGAAACAATGGCTGCAAGGTACATAAATAAAATATACACCCGTACAACGTTATTTTAAATGGAGAACGTAAAATTTGTTAATAATGTTACCTATGCAAGTATTTCGATTTTTTTAGTTAAAAATTTACTATTGACTCACATATTTTTAACCAGAAGTAGAGCGATTTTACAACGTTTTTCTTAGCTCGTATTCTTATTTGTCCGGTTCAAATCTTGCAATCGATTTTTAACTAATTTCCCGACTAGCTAGACATTTGAAACTTTTAGAATATACCAGAACACAATGCCAATGATTTTTTAATACGTTTAGCTATCTTTAAGTAGAATTCATTTCATTTTCAGTTAATTCTGTTTTGTATGAAAAGTTATTTTGACACCATTATCGGTTGCTAGGGGGTCTGGGGTCCTAGCAACTAAATTATTAATATATACGTGCGTTACTATGGAAATCAATATGACATGTCAAATTGATATTTAAGGATTATTTCTATCAAGTACATTTTTTTTTGATCGTTTAAGCTAGTCAAGTCAAGTTTATATGATTCAACAGAAAATTTAAAAACGTTGTATATAAAAAGTTATCTTGTAATTATTTTAAATCTAACTTTCGGTAAAAATTGAATGAAGTGTGTAGTTTTACCAGAGCACCACAGATATGTTATAACTTGCTTGGGCCAGAACGGAATTTCGCGGTTAAATAATGGTTTTAGTATTGAACAAAGCGAAACATATTTGATGAAATATTAGTTTGTGCGAAGTACCTAACTTTGCAATATCAGTCTGGAATTCAGTTATTGATTTGAAAGTATGTAACATACTGTGCAGGCTTCACATCGGTTCAGAGGTTAGGTTAAATACTTTCCCATTGTTATTAATAATGAGAAATGTTTTACGTGAAATATTACATTGATAAAATAGCTGAAGACGGGTACCTACATAATGTACATATATTATATTGTGAATACTATTAAAAATTTCTTTGCTATTTTGATATTATTTTAATAAAGATTGTGTTTGATATTTTCTTTCGTATATTATATAACAAAGATATCCAATAGTGTGCCTCTTTAGATGATCCAGTTACAAAATAAATTTATGGGTATTTGGTAAAAGCTGATATGTCATATTTCGTAGATTGTCACATAGATAAAAGACGTGATTTCGAAAGTACTCTTTAACAAAGTAAAAGCTGATATGTCTTCAGTAATATTTAATGTTATATATCTAGTAAAACTTCAAAGAAAATATGGTATTTACACACTTCAGTTAAAAGTTCAGTGTTCTTTTGAAAAATCTCAAAAAAAACATAATATAATATATTTGTTTATTCATTCATTCTTCAAAGGTTATTTTATAACTTACTCATCGCAAACCAAATATCAAATGTTTGTCTTGAAATATCAAAGAAATAGAAATTACCTATTAGGTATATTGTAATAATATTTAACTATTAGTGTAATAATTTTCTTCTTTGATAAATTTCAAAATTATACCGGTAATTACAATCTTAATTGAGACTATTTTAATTGAATATAGAATCACATAAGCCACTCCTATTTTCGATCTACTCGGGATCATCAATGTAGCATACCAAAACAATTTACCTTAACCAGTGACTTTTTTAAAGTGCCGGCATTAGGCAGGTTTAGAAATAAAATTGTCGTCCCCTTTCATTTTTAGTTTCAATTTGTATGCAAAATTTCTAGGTATATACATACATTTTTTACTATCTTAAACTGACAAATGCAACAAAAATCTTGAAAAAAAATTGAAGTACATACCTATTATCTACTGAATATTGGAGTATTTCTACGAAATCTACTGTCAAGCAGCGATATTTTTAGGTATGCGGAGGTCTGTGGCACTGACAAGTTTGAAGGCCTTTCGTGATTTCTCTAAAGATGCCAGTACTTTATAATGATGCGGTGTCCGGTTATTGGAAAACCCCCACAGTTGCTTTCAACGGTTCTAAAGATAGTAGTCATTCCTCAATTTGATGTTCTTTATAATTTTCCGCCCCTTAACAGCGCACGGTCTGCTTACTATCAAGGAACGCCAGCGACCTTAACTCTCTGATTTTTTTCTCGATTTTTTTAATTGTAATAATTACACAAAAACGTGACCTAAAAAGTCTATACTGGCATTCGAAAAAAAGTATTCCAATGCATATTATTTGTCCTAGTATTAAAATAATGAATAAAATATCGATTTATCTTAGTATTACCATGATACATAAGTAGATTGTCTTTGCGTGTTTTTTCTGGGAACCGTGAAAGTCTCAAACATTTATAGATTTATTGCACAAAAATTAAGATTGAAGAAATCCTATCATCATAATTACATTTGACGTCAGTAGCTTTAGTAGCCCTGTAGTAATTCCGATGATTTCGTGACTTCTTGAGTGAGAAAATTAACTCATTGAAGATTCGACATGACGAAGAAGAATATCAAATCATTGACTAAGAAAACTACAGTCATTTTAAAGTATCGTCAAATAATGCATTTGTGAGAGGTGTAAAAGTTTAACCGGTTCCAGGAAATTAATACTCCGCCTACCAAAAGTTTTGCGACGAAAGTTTAAGCGCACAGAACAATAATAGCTTTTGATATTAAATGGAATAACTTAATAGATTAGAAAAGGATGTACGTCGGTACAATGTAACTCACATTCACCATCGACAACCATAGTGGATGCATACGGTTATATAGTCAAAGACTATCAAGATTCATTTTACGAAAGATATATTATATCTCACAAGACAATATACAAACTCGAAATACAAGATACAGATAATATTATGTATTTTAATATGAAGTATTAATACGTATGACGGTTCTTTCATAACCAAATTGTATACTGTGCCGATGTATAGATCATTGTTTCTTCACAATTTTGGGTTGCTTCCCAGATTACGGAAATAGTTTTGGTTTCGCGACTGATTTTAAAAAGAAACGCATAATTTTTAACGCCATCTTATCCTGATACTTCCCTCTAATGCCCTCTTACTTCCTTTGTAATAATTGATTGTATGCAATTAATTATTTTAAAAAAATTAAAATTTACTGCTATATACCAAACGACCCAATTTTGGATCACACCCCGTAGGTTAAGAATCTTTGGTTTGGTAATTGAACGGATGTTCACGTGGTCAAACTCCATCATTATGGTTTTTAAACTATGTTCCTTTCGCCAATTCTACTTTATTAATTTTTAACAAATTATTAATTCAGGACGTTCACAATATGACATTTAGAATAAAAATTACAAGTAATCAGTTCAAAAAATCATAAAAAACAAGGTGCAGGAAAAAAAAGAAAGCAAAAATAGTTTTATACAAAAAAAAAAAAAAAACAACAATAATTCAAAAAATACAAATTAAACAATAAAATAGAATTTAAAAAACAGAATATATAATGGATCGCCAAAAATATCTACATCTCTAGGGAGTGCATTGACCAACCGCACAGCCCTCGCTATTGGTGCCTGGTGAGCCTGACACGAGGAAACAGCTTTCACCCAAAATAGGTCATGGCTGCGACCACGCATGTAATTGACGGGTGCGTAAAAATTTAAATTTTCTAGAATATCGCGATTGAAAATGATACTACGTGAGAGCAGGGGAAAATGATTTAAGAGCAGAAGTGACCTACGAGCTTCAAGAGAATGAAAGGCGAGCATGCCGTGAAGAAAGTTAGTCGGAAAAGACTCGTTTGAGAAGGTGTCAAAAGGAAAATAATTATAAAGTTTAAAATAGAGATGACGAAGAATTTTTTTCTGAACACGCTCTAAAATAATCTATTAGAATTTAAATTCAAATTCCATAAAGTACCATGGGTCGATAGTCATTTAGGTCAACAGCCGTTTTGGGTTATAAACCCATCTTTGGAATGGTTGGTTATAGTATTAAAGTTATAGTCAAATGAACAAAAATAACTTTGTTCCAAAACCATTCATGACTGAGATACCTAATCGTTTAATTGTTTCACAGTGATGACCCGGCATCGAAAAATAGGAAAAACTACAGAACAGATTAATAAAAAATTCTGATAGGCTATACTCATACACTACATTTTGACGCAGGGCTTTGAATGTGTGAGTGTCCTACAAAAATGAACCACATATTATAGACGTGCAATAGCGTGTGTTTCAACTTTCAAATACACGAATATTGAATGAGTGTATAAACCGAGAGCAGTTATCAGAACGAAGTAATAACGTATTCTTGACGCGTGTTTCAGTTTTTCCAATATTCTTCCACACTCGAGATCGGTTGCCTGTTACTCCACACCTGTTAAGTATTTCAGTTCCTATTATTTCTAAGTTCCCTGGGGAAAACACAATACAGTGCCATTTCACTTGGTCTACTATCATGTTTCGCACCTCCTTACACGTAAGACCTGCAACCGAGATAATAATTGATAATAATATATTTTTTATTATTATTTAAGATTACACAAAATTTAGGATTTTCAGTCTTTTTAATGAAAATACATAGTTTTAAAAAACCCTTTGAATATTGACTGAGTGAGATATAAAATCAATTGCAATTATCCGTTAAAATGACAATTGAATCAGTAGCTTAATAATTGTACAACATTAGTAATATAGGACGTCTACGTAATCTTGTGTTGCAGCAGTGGTGACTCTATGGTACGCATGCCATGTCTGGTGTGCAAAGCAATTCTATTGGCACGTGTAATAAGTGAAAAGCAATGTAAAAACTAGGTAGTTACTAGTTAGAACTAGGATACAATTTTCATTTTTGCGCATATTTGACCGTATTGAATGTAGTGCAATGGCCAAAATTCTCCAAAACTATTCGCACGCCAACTATTATTTATGAATATATTTTTTTTAGTTTTTTTGGCACAAAAAAGTTTCCCGTTCCTGGTGATTCCTTTGTTGCTCTCAGTATACATTTGAATGCGGCATCTAAATTGTCACGTCACGGTATAACTCCAATGGTTGCTGTGAAGTGGCGAGTGGTAGGGAGATAAGCATTGTTGTTTAAATGATAGGAACACTATAATAATGTACATACTACAATGCGCACATTTTATACATACCGCACATATATAATATAATACACATACCTACCTCTATCTCGGATAGCAAATGTCTGTAGATGTAGGCATATATGACGAGATTCGTCGAACAGCCAAGCTAGCATGGAGTGCATTCGGGCGCTTAAGTAATATCTTCAAGAGCGACCTTCCAATATGCCTGAAGCGTTAAGTATTCAACTAATGTGTGCTACCAGTGCTAACGCATGCTTGTGAAACACGGACTTTCAACACACGAGAGATTCAAAAATTGAGAGTTGCGCAACGTGGCATGGAAAGGTGTATGTTGGGCATAACGCGTAAGGACCGAAGAGTAAACCAATGTATAAGAAAGCAAACAAGAGTGAGAGATGTGATAGAGGTCACCAAATTGATGAAATGGCGGTGGGCCGGACATATCGCACGGCGAACGGACAACCGCTGGACGAATACAGTCATTCAGTGGTACCCGAGGGGCACTAAGCGGCCACAGGGGCGCCCCAAAACCCGCTGGATTGACGAACTTGTCAGGTTTGGTGGAAGTACGTGGCAGAGAAAAGCAAGGAACAGAAAAGAGTGGAGGGAGCTGGGGGAGGTCTCCATCTAGCATTGGATCGACCCCGGCTGAAATTATATATAAATATACACATACAATATACATACAATTTTCATATGGTGTACATACAGCACATCATAATAATATATACGTTCACATGGACGTAGTTTGTTTGTCTGCTCGTTATCCGTCGGTCCGAGCTTATTGTGTGGAAAAGACTTTTCGGTGTACGCTGCTGCAGCCGTGAACAACCGCCAACTTTGTACAAAGCCAGTTAAGTTCTGATTAAAATCGTTTAAGTTCTTAGAAAACAGTTCACTTGTTGTTGGATAGTTAGTTATTGGGTTAGTTGGCTAAGTTTGATTAGGAAAAGAATAAATCTTTTGCAGGTATTTGCAAAGTTACTGGTTAGCATCATACAACAGGTTTATTACTAATAATATTATATAATATCACATATAACGATTGTTTTTTTTTATTTTTATATCATTCACAGCTACCATCCATCCATTGCTAGATTTCAAATATTCAAATTTACTCAATAAACATTTTATTTTAAATTTAAAATCAAAAATAATTTTGATACTCACGTAATGAGAAGCCAGTGCGTTGCATTTTGGACCATGTCTGATCCTAATAAGATCATAATCCGGCCTTCACAGAGTGAATGAGTATATTAACAGATTTTATTTTTACGAGAAATAGATGTCGGCCACTTGCTCAACCTATTAAGTCAAAACTTTGACTCATACACAGATTGAAAAACAATAGATGTAC
Organism: Rhyacophila brunnea; assembly: GCF_057557595.1. Lineage (NCBI taxonomy): Eukaryota > Metazoa > Arthropoda > Insecta > Trichoptera > Rhyacophilidae > Rhyacophila > Rhyacophila brunnea. The sequence continues at coordinate 3,306,627 of NW_028232859.1, forward strand.
TTGCCAGACCCAGGATTTGGACCTGGGATCCACGACGCTATAGGCCGACGCTTAAGCCGCGCGGCCATTTTGGGACTGATAAAGCGTGGGTAGCCAGATAAAAAATAAATATAATATTGTATGTTGATTGTTAGTATAGCAGTATTTTATAGAAAACTTTGGCATTTCGCAAATCACAAATCAAATGGTGTGATATTTTAATATATATTTTTTTAAATTAAACAAATATTTCACAAGATTTGAGAATATAATTTTTTTATTGAATATTCATAAATTGGAAAGACAGAAATATAAATTAGAAAAAATGTAGTGCAGGTGGGAGTTGGACCCATATTCATTGGATTCCTGACAAAGTGTTTTACCAATTTTGCAACCTGTAGAACCATTAGTTAGAAACTGTTGCATGCATGCATGCTTTTATGAAATGATTTAAATTCATTCATCTGTATCCATCAAATGTAATATTTAATATAGTATACATATACGTAGAATAAAAAATAGTCTATTTAAAAATTACTATTATATTCCATATAATACTAGTAAGAAGATTTAGGTACCGAGAAGAGCGGAGGGAACTAAGAAAGGCCTTCATCCAAGAGTGGATCAAGCCTGACTGGTAATGATGATGCTACTACATAATAAATGATATATTCAAACAACACATTATATTAACATAATATACCTACATATTGTATAAAACATATTTTTTGCGAAAGAGAAAATATTATTTGAGAAATCGTTTATACATCGTGCTCATTTATGTAAGACAATTTGAATTAGAATTGTTTTGAGTTGTCTTTCTTTGCCTGAGGCTCGTCCTCTGGATTCTGCTGATGAATGGAGTTTGTCTGAATAGCCCGTCATATCTTTACTTTATCTTTTGTTTTCATCATCTTCCAAAATTACATATTGTGTTCTGCATTAAATATTCAAAGTAAACAATAGAAATGTGCTTTTATCATTGAAAAATTAACCTCGATCAAAGAAATTTCGGGGAATTTCGATTTGGTTATCAAACGATGATTTTAAATTAATTCACAGCTCAGTACGTACACAGGTTGTTTCAAGAGAAATATTACCAACGAAGCAGTTGCATTTATTGGCTGAAAAATCTACTACTATAGTATTCGACCAAAGTATAGAATTAATTTTAACAGTCGGAATTATTAATAAAAATGAATACCAAACCTTTTTTGCTTGGAACATTGCATATAAAGTGGAATAAAAATATGTACATTTTAATCAAATTGGGGTTTACGTGACAGAAACTACATTATAATGTTTTAATTTAATTGTTAAAAGTTTTTGATAATTCCACAATTTTTCATAATATAATAATATGTATGTTAACTGTCGACATCAATAATAATAATAATTGTAGAATTATTAACAGTCTTATTTAAAAAAAAACATAATTATATTTTAAGCCGCGTTGACACGGTCCAAGTACACTCGGATCGAGTGCCATCCAAGTGACAGCTTCATACTATTTATTCCTAGCCAAGTTAACTTGGATGACACTCGTATGAGACATCTTCATACTAATTATTCCTATCCAAGTCTACTTGGATCGTACTTGGACCGTGTCAACGCGGCTTTAAGGGATTAATGATTACGACCCACTTTCACTTCTTTATGCATTTTGCAACCCTATTGGTATAATATAAATTATGTTAGTGGAAACCCCACAAAACTGCTCAGATTTAGTCTTTCCATTATTTTGATGAGAGTTCTCTCTTATCTTCTAGCAAAGAAGCAAATGCGATGCGTTTTTCAAAGATCTCATCCTTCCTGCATGTGATGTGCCAAATATTTGATGAATGTTTGGACATGGGTCACCCGACTGTCCGTGAATCTATCAGCATCTATCTTCAACACTTTCTCTTGTCTTCTTCATCTAAGTTTTAGAGATATTTTTCCCCTTAATTTTTTTAATACTACAAATTGTGAATTCTCGGTGGAAACGCATACAAACTTATTGTATAATATTTTTTCCACGTAATTTAATAATCATCAGGCCCAGTTTTATCTGTGTCAATGAGACATTGTCAACTGATTTATTAATACTATCGACTGAGGGTAAGTGATGGAGTTTGAATTTAAATTCTAATGGATTTAAGTTTTATATTATTCCATTTGAGTAATTTTTTTGCGATCCGGGTTTCGCTTTTCGGCATCTTCAGTCACTATGCGCACTCACTAATGGTAAATAGCACACTGACAACTACAGTTAATTCAACGCGTAGTTATATAATAAATTTATACAATAAACTGATTAAAAACCATTTTATCTACCTACTAAGTAAAGGGTCAAGCATAAAAACAAATAAAACAAAAAAAATCATGAATCATTTAAATGTTCGTAAAACCCCTACTTAATACATTCAGTATTCTATAAATCATTATTAAACGTTTTGGGAATTTCTTCTTTCGACCATGGATGTCAGCCACTTGCTCAACCTATTAGGTCCATACCCTAAACACACAAATTGAAAAACAATATATGTACTTGCCAGACCCAGGATTCGAACCTAGGACCCACGGCCGTATAGTCCAACGCTTAAGCCGCGCGGGAATTTAATCAAGTTAATTAATGGGAAATGTCAATAATATAAGTAACTATTAAATAGGTATTAATAATCCATAATCAGTAAAAAAAAACTAAATGCAGCAATCGTGGTACCAAAATGTCAGGCTTTAAATAAGTTATATTAGTTAAACAGACCTATTTACTTACAAGCTAAGTTTTTTTATTATGTACCTAATACACACATACCTACACCTACATACACATACATGCATGCACATTACAAACATCTATAATTAATGTAATGAGTATTCTCTTCTGTACATTATTAAAATTATTTATTATCTTATGTGGTTTTAAAAAGCCCATCACTAATAAGTATTGGTGTTAATATTGCTTTGTGACTAAAATGTTCTTCATGCTTGGTTGGGTGTCTGTTTTAAATTGTCAAGTCAGGAGATTTTCTTTGCCTAGAATAATTTCCCCTCCGCCCCCCGCTTTGCAGGTCTTTCCCGGCGGAAGCGAAAGCGAGCTAAAGCTCAAAGGGTCTGAATTAATAATGTCTGTTTACAGCGGTAGTCATGGCGACCGTTATCTCATGACGTCACGATCCGAGGCCTCCTCCGAGCGCTTACCTTAATACAGCCGTTAGAGATGGCCCATTATGACGTCAGAATAATAAAACTGGGCCCGATAAAAATATGCCGGCCGTGGTAAGATTGGGAAAACACGGGAAACGGCGTGTCGGAGCAATGGCGGCTTACGACAACGTTTATTTATCATAACGAATTTTTTACACAAACGCCGTTGTGAAAATTAATTCTTTCCGTGAATATTAGCGTCGTATTTTTTTCGGTAATTAAAAAACGGTGGTACTGTAGGGTTGTCATTTTTTTTTTTAAATAATTCCGGGACGACATTGATTAGAAATCTGCAACTCGAAAGTCGGTGTGTTATATGTTCACAAATAACGCTGGTTGAGCCAATTATGATTGCATTCAACCTTTCTTTCCACCAAACTCAAATCCCCAATTATTATCACAAGACCAGGCAAGTCAGCAGTTACGGGTCATGAGTTGACCGTAATTGCAAGTTAAGTTTGGCTACATCTAGATAGCGGAAGTGCCTTGGTTTATTAAAGCGAAGCCATCGTTAACCATATAGTGACTCATCTACAAAATAACCACTGGCATGAAGAAAGCGGACGCGTGCAGGCTTGTTATAGCTTTACCGTCGTTTAACAAGTAGCTCCAAGAAAACAGAGTGATTCTAAAAGTTAAGTGTATACCACGAGTATGTCCAGTGCAACTGTCGTGGAAACCATAACTCTATTCAAGTCTCCGTATAATCTCCATTAAATCAAACCAACTATGTCCGCGTTACTGCACAGGTATCTCTTTAATTATTACATCATTCATGAAACGTGTAACATGCGAGTGCCTACTAGGACTTGAGGGCATACCCCAGGGACCAGCTTCAGCCAGACTGGAGAACATGAAAAATATCTGGCCGTGCCTAGCATCCTACCTGTAACCCCCCTAGCTTTCACATCCACCATCACGATCACTCCACCGCCTTCAAATTACAGTCCACTGCAAAAAGCGCAACCAAACGGAGAACGCAATTTATGATTTATTAGCCGTATTTTGTCCATGGTTTGATCTCTTATAATATACCCTAAATGTGAATCGGCTCTGAAAGACATGTTCAGGTAAAAACTCTATACTTAACCTTTTATGCAAAATCGTACATTATATTATACTGGCTCTGAAGTACAGAATTATACTATTCATAATTTCACAATATTCACACGACAAAGCTATAATTATTGTAGCAGAATCAGAAAATGATTTTCAAATGTGCAGTGCTTCAAATCAATGCAAAAATTACAAGTATAATTCAGGGAAAGTCCCGGCCAATCCAAGACGGTTGGTAACCCTAGCTAGATGGTAGGTTAACTAATTTTGACTTAATTAATAAATTCAGAAGTCAGGAAAACATTACATTCAAAAACATATAGTGGTGATAATAGAATTTAAAAAAGCTGTCGGGAAAATTTGTTTTGTTTAAAATAGTTGTTACAATTATTATTACATTATTATTATCAGGTTGTAACTATGCACTTTTGAAAGAAAGTTTTTCCAAGCTTCGTGCTTTTCAGTAGTGTACCACGTTGTACTTCCACATAACTTAATTATCTCGTTGACCAAGCGGCCTCTATATCTTTCTTCTGAACGTTTATTTTTTTATTTACGAAATATTTACATACTTGGTAATATTAAAATTGGATTTTTATACCTGTAGATTAACGAAGTTATCGTTTGCTAAATCCATAATTACCAGTCGGGATTGATTCACTGCTGATAAATGTATAATCCATGTCTTTCCATTCCTCTTGGCTTTCATCGTTTATCGTAATATACATAATTCTGCTGAACTTTATGTAGTGTTACACAAAGCTACCCTTCCATATGGAATGCCCCAATTCTCCATCGATAATCTAACTAAAGAATACTAAAACACCTATATTATAACATCGTAATATTGTCCGGTGTTGCTGCATCTATTAGTGAAAAAAATATACCTGAACCATTCATTCCCACGCATTTAGAAACCAAGAAACTCGAACTTGCATGCGTCGTCAAATTTTTAAAGGTAAAACACGCGTCATGTAAAAAAACCTCTCCCTTCGTCCCTCAGCGAAATACATATTGTTTTGTTTTTGAAAAAATGTTAGTATGAAGTGATTAGTCAGTTGAAAATGACATTCTAATCACGAAATAACGCGCAGCGGGGAACCTACGCAAAATAAATGATACCACGAGTTTGGTTTTGTTGCACAGTTCAAAACCACCCTTATTAATAACCGATGTACCTACAATCAATAATAATCAAAAAAATACGTCTAATAACGAGTGTAATATTGTGTCTCATCGATATCAGTGACGTAAAGAGCTCCACGTGTAGTTTTAATGACGATACCTCAAGTGTTTTAGACAATCAATAATTATTGTCCGATCTTTATAAATTTAATACTACTTGCCACTAATAATAAATCCAACTTTGTGCAGAGTTGTCAAATTAGTGTTCTGTGTTTTCTTCACTTTTACTGAAACATAACTATGTGTTCCATGTTTCTGCAAAACGACTTACTTCATCTCCCTCTACTGACTACTAACTCTAACCTCAAGATGAACTAATCCACAAACACCTGAACTCATCATCAGCCCACCATCATAAGGTTTCTATCGATGCATACGTTTTCACGACATCAGTGAATTTTTCTTTTAAGCAATTCCTAATACTGCTGAAACCATAAAGTAAACAAAAAAATAGTAAATCCCAGAATTAAAATATTAATGCATATTTTTTGTCTCTAGATCATTTTTTGTGACCCATTGACACATCATACAAAGCCGTAATCATTCATCTTTTATACTACTAAGGGTTCTCATTTATTTTGGGCTGATAGGAAGGATTTTGTAGAATTTCGGTACATGTATGTATAAAAAATGAACACAATAAATATAAATAACCGTATCTTCATGACAGATATATTACACACCAGTTGCGAGGGCTTAAAACTGATTAATGCACCCACTAGATAAGTAAGAATTTACGGCGATATGCTATGAATTTTGTTCTGCTATGTTATTTTTAAGACTGTTTAGTTGCATAACTATTATTTAATTTCGTCGTGATCAGGTAAGATGTAGGCCAAGGCCGTGGAACTTTTGATCTCAAATGGTAGTGCTGTTTCTTGCTTAATTTCAAATTCAATACAGTAACATGTGTGCAGTTAATGAAGATTTTCGATACATTTTTCGTTCATACTAATAATTGATATATTGGCATTGTTTTTTAATAATATGAAATAATCATCATGTTCTACAAACAAAACAATAGAATAACCAATAACTAGTACAACGATAGAAATTCACAGTTACGTGCCAAAAACTGTCAATATATGGGCTTGATGCAAGTGGCTAAATTATTAAAGCACATTCGCCGGAATCCGCTGGATGTAGGTTCGAGTCCTGTCAGGCACCATAGTATTTACTAGATTATTTTTTTCTCATAAGTATATTTCTGAGATGTGAATTATGTATATTTAATAAAGAATATAACATTCTGAAATCTATAAGGTAAATCATTCGTTGAATAAAATTTGTGATATTATTTATAAGTACCTACATATCAACTTAATTGTTGTTTTTTGTATTTATGGCAATGGCGGTTGTTTTAGGAATGCCACATACGAAAATTCTGCCACATCTGCTTGAATGAAAACTACCATTATTTATATACTATATTATATTATAATAATATATTATACGGTTGTCCAGCGTTATTTTTAGCGACTATTTAACTTACTCGACATACTTCTAACTGTTATTTGCGTTTCATTCACTGTATTATTTATATAATGTTAATAATTATAGTTCGTGACTTCATCCACTTGAAAAAGAAAAAAATGTTCAGCAGATAATATAATATACATTATACAGAATGAAGCAATGAATATATTTGATTTTTTAAATCAATGGGATTAGATCAGGGTTTCCCAAACTTTTTCTGCAATGGAATACTTCGCAAACTCGGAAATTTAACGGAACACTTAGTTTATTTTGTAGGTTATTTATTAGCGCAGCTAACCGTTTTGCCAATTTTGGCAACTGTCGTTAAACTGACAAGACTTGTCTTATCAGCCGGTCAGTTAAAAACAATATACCCCATCTTTTTCATGCGCACGGTGTGAGAAAAGATGGTCCTCCGTCTGTACCTAGAGCATGGCCCCCACATCCCGAAGCGCGCCCCCAGGCTAGGATCTTTGGTGACCCCCCTACTTATCGCTAAGGTTAAAGGCACTGTGACGATCTACAGTTGCATATTCCAAATGGTGTTCGAGGTAAAATTAAGGGTATTTTTAGCGATTTTTTTTTTAATACACCCACTTTCATGTTTATATGCACAATTATGGACATGTCAAATATCGACATTAAACAACCATTGTAAGTATGGCAAAACCACATAAGAATTATTAAATTTTAGTATGGTTGAAGTGACACAGCGCCATTTTTTTTACTATTAGTGCATGTTTGTGATGTGTGTTTATCTCACTTGGCTGGTCGATCTCTCACGCTGGGCCCCCTGTAATCCCAGGCCCCCAGGACAGATGCCTGTTAACCCCCCCCCCTCTTCCTTGTAGGAGCCATGACCTATCTAGATACTTGACGACATAAACATCAGTGGAGATTGATCATCACTCGCCTTTCAATATGAAGTAGATTCTTTAATAATTTTAGTTTTACTTATTTTACGTCTACTTAGTAGAAGATATTTAAATGTGTTGCAGTGTATAAAACCTTTCCTAATGGTCGCGAAATACTTATTCAGGTTCGGCGGAACATAGTTTGGGAAACCCTGGGATAGATAGTGGTTGAATCTCGCCTTATGTGTATGTCAGACTAAGAGTTTATACACACGGCGCCGCAATTTTCATCCAAGTGTGTATTTTTTCCTTGGAATCATGGAAATAGTCGGAAATCTGATAAATATGTCAAAATCAAAGACCGACATAAGATTATTGGTTTATGCACGCCTTGTAGAAAATAATTGAAGCGAGTAGGATACAAAATCACATCTTTTACTCTCTGAATGAATGCTCAAATATTTAAGCTCTCGATCAGTTTATGCGAATTATTTCTAATAACTATGTTTAATATCCAGTTCTTCTAATTCAGTCAATTTCATTAGGATGAGACCATGTCCGATCCTTAGATCATATGGGCTTCTACAGTAGAGATTTGTATTAACTGATTTTTGTTTTTATTATAAATGGATGTTAACCACTTGCTAAAGTATTAAGCCCATATTCTGACTCTGATAATATATTGAAAAATAATATGTCTGTGTAGTTCGATTTGAGTTACCACTGTGGGAGTCGTCGACGTATCGTAGGTCATGGTGTTGAGGATGATGATGAAGAAGTCGAAGATGGATGCAGGAGCGAGTTATATTTGCGGCGTAACGGTCGGTGCAATAGTATACAGTCGTTATGTTACAATACTAAACTTATGATAGGTACGGATCCGAGGTCCGCAACTCGGTACAATGAGATGTTGTGCGGGACGATACGGAGATTGAGATAGTACACCACGTACTTATATTCGAGTGACATTTTCGATAAATTATTATTCGCAATTTATACAATCAAAATAATATTAGTTTTATTGAAATAATCGAATCAGTCTGGCCTTTGCGTTAATAAATGACTGACTAAGTGAATAACGGATATGCGGATATTTATTATTGCGGTCAGCTACTTACCGAGTTTGCTATAATTTGACACAATGGAAAATAGATATTTAATTTAAAATTCTATATCTCTATATGTTTATTTGCCAGATCCAGGATTTTAACCTGGACCCACGATATTATAAGCTGACGCATTAGCCGCGCGGTCGTCGTGGGTGTGGTTAAGTTAGATAGATGTGTTTAATAAAAAAAAACAACAACAGCAGTGAGAGGTATTAAATTATTTTTTCATAACAATATTCACTACTCTATAATTGAAACGCCTAGATCCTAAAACGGTTTTTGAAAATTTTTGAGGTAGATATGTATTTAGATGGATATTTTTGTTGCCTATATGATGGCTAAAGATTGAACATTATAAAACGTCAAAAACCGGCAATACGTATGATCAAAAATTAGGGTAAATTTCAAAACCCGCTAAAATGGTTGGGTGTGCTGTTCAAATACCCCTAAAATGGAAAGCCAAAATACTCGTTAGAATGTAACGAATTAAAAAATAAATACATAAAGTTCACAGATTTAATAGATATGATTTTTTCTCATTTTTCTCAAAACTACCTAAAATCGTTTTAACTAGGCGCTTCAATATAAGAAACAAATTAATTGTTATTAAACCGTTGAGACACGCTCTTATTATATTAAGTCTTTTCCTTCATACATAATAATTAAAAGTGTTGCCAGCAAAACGTCCTCGTTGCCTTTTACCCAAACTAAAATCCTTTCGCTGCGTTATCGCTATTCCCGACATAAGCTTTTAAAGCGTAAATGTAAGACATGATTATAAAAAGTTATCGCTTCACAGCTGTAAGTGTCTCCTCAAAAAACATTGTTCAATCTATAACGTCGCCTGTTTTGGCTTTTTAGACGGCTTAATCACCTAAGTGCTTTGTATAGACCAGAGAGTTTGCTGAGTGAAAAGTGAAAACTCGTTTTTTTTCATTTTTTAACCACGACAAACTTTGCATAGATTCCACTCATTTATCTTGCAGCGTTTATACTTTAAATTAAAATTTTATAAAGACATGTCGCCAGAAAAATGCGTTAAATATTGTATCGTCAACTTTAATTAGCGTTTTTTTTTAATTCCGAGAGTGCCCTAAGGATACCTTCATTTATTAGGTACACCTATAGGTACAAGGATGCTGTAAGGCTGTAAATTTTGATTTTTTATTAATAAATACCTACTAATCGAATATCTCGCAATTCAAATCTGAGCCCTATAAATTCATGGAATAATGTGTCATTTCTGGCGAATTTAAGATTTGTAGTAATTTTTTAAATTATTTTTCGGCATCTTTTTTTAATTGCCACATTTAAATATCATGTTAATTATATCTAATGGTCTTTTTTTACCAGGACACAACAACTGTGGCTTTCGCGCTGTAAGGATTAAGCCATTTTTCCTTGCTCTCACATGGTATAGTTTCCAATCCCGATATTCTAGAAAATTTGAATTTTTATGCACCCGTCAATAATTACATGCATGGTCGCAGCCGTGACCTGTTTTGGGTGAAAGCTGTTTCCTCATGTCAGGCTCACCAGGCACCAACAGCGAGGGCTGTGCGGCTGGTCGATGCACTCACTAGAGATGTAGACATTTTTAGCGATGCAATATTGTTTTTAAAATTCTATTTTATTATTTAATTTGTACTTTTTTTTAATTATTGTTGTTTTTTTTATTTTATTTCTTTTCTATAAAATTATTTTTTTGCTTTGTTTTTTGTCTCTAATTGATTTACTTGTACTTTCTATTCCAATTGTCAAGTTGTGAACTTTCTGAATTAATAATTTGTTATATGCTCAACGTGTCTTTTATCAAATAAATAAATAAATAATAATTATGTAAAGACTAATGTTGAGGTTTGCAAGACTAGTCAATGCGCTCCCTAAAGACATTGACATTTTCAATGATGAGCTGTATATTTTGTTTCTGAAGTTTTATTTTACTGTATACAATTGTTTATGTTTTTTATTTTTTCTTGTTCTCTCTTGTGAGGGTAATATTTGTTATAATGTAAATTTCATGTTGTTAACTCCTGTATTTAGATATGTTATTTACATAATATTTTATTTTTTTAAATAAAATTAAAACAGGAAAAGTTGTTTACATCTTCACCTTCTTCACTGTAAACGAAGAATATATTATACAGTAGGTACCCCATAAAGAAAAGGGTGAGGAATATCGTTTAAACTGGGTTCTAAAACTCACGGGTCATGCATTTATAAACGTTTTTGAGTTAGTTGCCAGGAGAAATTTTATTTATTACATAAATAATATAATGAGTTAGTTTCAAAGTCGGTTAACGCCGTATTCTGCTATTTTTATATAATAGAAAAAAAAATCTATCAAGCACATAAATTATGTCTGCAAATAAATATTTTCTTTTGTCAGTCACGGAGATGACTGGATCCAGAGAGAAATAGAATTTAGAGGGTGAGTATTCGATATATTATAGCACTATTCGAAGAAAAAAAATCTACTGTTCTTATATTTTATTTAAAGTTTAAACCCCAAAGTGATAAGTATTTAACAATGGTTAGATGATTTTAGGTGAATTTTATTGTTATTGTTTTCATTTTACCTATATAGTTTAGGGGTCTGGTTAAGGATTAAATCCGACTGTGGAAACATGTAAATTAAGCAAATTATTCAACTGGAAACGCCCTAAAGGGTGAGATGATAATCCTAAAACAACTGTCAAATTATCATCGAGGTTTATCACTCATCTTACAGGATTTGTGCAACACCACAATGGTTATGTTGTGTGAATTAAATTGGTTTAGAATTAACATAAATGTGTTTAATAGTTATTTTTACCTCTTAAAAAACGATAGTGCTACATCATAAGTTTATTTTGAGATCAATTAATAGGTGTTTTCAATAAAATTATCTCTGTACTATACTAAGATACAATGCAGCCACTTGGCATAATCTATTTCTTCTCTTCTATGGGCAGTTTTGACTTCATAGACTTCAAAGTCATATAAAATTAGTCTAAGTATACTTGAATGGTGCTTGTCAGTGTTTTTAAGATGCCTGCGTAGGATTTATTTATTCCCCAACTTGCTTTTATACAATATGACATCAGCTATACATACACCAGCTTACAGTTATACATACATCAGCTATACATACATACATACACATACATACACACACATACATACACACATACATACATACACATACATACACATACATACATATACATACATACACATACATACACATACATACACATACATACACATACATACACATACATACACATACATACACATACATACATACATTCATACATATATATATACATACATACATACAGTTATACATACATCAGTTTCGGTCAATCGAGTTCTGAATAAAGGCAAATTGATTTAGAGTTTTTGAGTTATAATGGAATACCTGATGGGAAATACACGGAATGACAAAAAAAACTATATTTTTTGTCTAAATATCAAGGAAATAGTTAAAACGGTGATCAAAAATAGACACATCAATTGTAATATTAGTATGGATTCTTGAGAATAAATCAAACAAAGATTGTTAACTAGAAACTCCGTTAGTTATGTGTTTTTTTGTGTAGAGCAAAGTTGAGATTAAATGGGGCGTGTAAGACGATTAGCCTCGGCCATTTTGCAGAATACTACGTTCAAGATAACGTATAATCATTATTACCGCCACCCCAAACCACCATTATAATCGATACTCAATTAAGTTTTACCGTAAACTGATACAATTGGAATGGGACTCAATACAAGTTTCTGAATATAACCGTAGATTCATTTTAATCTAGTTCATACTCATTAATTAATGTATTGATCCGATTGGATAGCATTTATTTGATTCAGCAGTAGCAAACGTATGCCACGCGTACCACGGTTAGTACGATTGAACCATTTAAACTACCGGTCGCCCGATCGACATAACACCTGGTAAAAGTGTTAATTTTAATTGAAAATTTTGAGCTCTCTACTTTTATTTGAACATTTTACACTTGGCTGCTGGAAGAACAGTTAAAGGAAAATAAAAATGCTGTTCCCAATTATTTTTAAGAAGCCATTGGCACGCTACTTGTTATCACTAGGAAATCCAATCCCGAGCCAAAATTCTGATCCCGAGATTTCGGGATTACAATTTGACAATCCCGGGATTGGCATTTTTTTTCCATTTTTAATATAAAATTTTTATATTTACACATAACATTGATGAAATCGGTCAAAAATAAATCTAGTATAATTTATACTATTTAAGATATTTATTGTTAACAATATATTGTATACGTTCAATCTAGGAAATACATAAGTGTAATGGAGTAAATAACATTGTAATATAAATAATAATGTGAATTTAATATGAGATTGCTGTTTCTGATAGTAAAGAGTTAATTAATGGGTTAGCGAGATTTAAAATAGTAAAGAAAATCGTGGTGTACTTATGGCCTTTCCGCTTCATAAATCTAATTAGTCAGCCAAATAAGAAACTGTTGTGAAACGTATGAGATGATGGTGAAATTGCTTTTTTAATAGTGCGAAGCATTGTTTTTTCTAATCTTTCTCTTTTTTATTAATTTATGTGAAAAATAAAATGAATCGGCAACTTACACATGGGTTTAAATCAAATTTCATTCAAACTCAGTTTATTTCTAATGTAGTTAAGTATTTGTTATTAAAAGTAGTTTTTCTGTTATATTTTCGTTTTTATTTTACTTTCCATAAAAAATGATAAAAAAATCAATCCCGAAAGTTTCGGGATTATGTTTATCAATCCCGGGATTCATAGGTATTGAAAATAGCTCGGGATCCCGGGATTAGAATCCCTAGTTATCACTTTTTAAAAGTTTTTATACCTAAGCATGGCGATATCTAAAATAATAATAATAACAATGTTTATCTCCATGATTGTTTTTCGTCACCCCAGTTCTATTGTAGCTTGGCGTCGTGAGTGATTCTGTATGGTTACCCTCTCTCCCAGGTATTTTTAGAAGGAAAGCAGAAAGACCAACGGGTGTTAACTTTTTGCGAGAAGAACAGGCACATGTGAGAAATTGTATGAATATACAAATTATAGAGAAGTAAAAACACGATAAATGACTGCGTTAGAAGTTACAAAAACCATTAAGTTATTTTTTTTTTCCGACCATGTCCGATCCTAATAGGATCATATGGGCCTCCACAGAGTAGAGGTTTGTATTAACAGATTTTGTTTTTTTACGAGAAATGGATGTTAGCCACTTGCTTAACCTATTAGGTCCATACCCTGACTCACACACAAATTATATGTGTACTTGCCAGACCCAGGATTGGAACCTGGGACCCACGGCGTTATCGTCCAACGCTTAAGTCGCGCGGCCACCGCCCAAAGTTATAATATGCGTATAAAATGGTTACAAATTATTTTATTATTTACGTGGACAGACAATTATTATGTCTCGACTGGAGTAAAGAATGCGTTTGAATAAAAATACTAAAAATAAAGCAAATTAAAACACAATAGACCTCGAGATAAGGATGGATTATCGTAGTGAAAAGTAAGAGCATGATAAGGCTTCAGATCTCACAGTCCATTGTATTTAATACTAATAACATTTTGGTTGTTTTGAATCTGGATAAAATACAAATTATTGTTTAGGGACGTCACAATGATATCTTCATCTTGTGGCAATAGATATATGGCAGATAATAGTACTGTTGTTTAATTTAATCAAACTCATTTTTTTGTAGTACTTATTCCACTTCTAATCAATAAATTAGAACCGGTTTTGTCCTTGTTTAGAGGTTGAAAATGTCCCTATGAGGCGGACAAAACCGGTCCTTATTTATTGATTTAAAGTGGAATAAGTACTACAAAAAAAATGCGTTTTATTAAATTAAATAACAATACAATGCAGTTCCACCATGAATTTACAGTTAACAAAAAAAAGAAATGAAAAAAAAGATAATAGTACTTACCTACATTTGGATAGAAAAGATTGAGGCCAATGTTGCAAATAACAATATCAATTTATATTGGGAATATACCAAGATGACACATATTTGTAAAGTACTAGTAAGTTTTGTTGTAACAACGATTTAAAAATTCAATACTTTACTTTATAACAAGATATTGACTATTCAAACATTGCGGTAAATGCGGTGATCCGTCCATTTTAAAATTAAAGATGTTCATAAATTTCGTTTAGATATCGCCATACTAGAAATATATAAACTCTGTAAATATGACGTAAGTAATTATAATTGTATTATAATATCGCGTTTATAATATTATAATGTCACGTTTGCTTCCTATGCATTACATTGTACATTATAAATTCTACAAAGGTAATAAGTAGGTGCAGTTCTAGTGTTATAAAATCAACGATATGAGTCAGGTAACATCACATTAACAGGAATTGCTTTATCTACCGGTTGTGGTACAACAGGCTTCGGATCTCGGGTATGTAGAAATATGAGATTATTTTCAATAACAACATCTATATTCTATATGATAATATAAATTAGAGTTTTTCAGGTAAACAAATCAAACTTAGTGGTGGCTTTCAAAATTCTACCCCATTAATCTGTTTTGTGATATGAATATTAATTATTTTAGAAATTACCATAAACCAAGTTATAATTAATTATTGTTGTCCTCTATTTCTATTCGTCTAGTTCGCGCGACTAGTAAGAAACAGTTTTGACAATTTGATTGTTAGCTCTTGTGGGTCTATTCTATACTTATCGAACACTAAATTGATAAATAGTATCAAACTTAGGGTAGGTTTGTATCAAAATATTAGCACTTATTGTAACAATTACACGAAGCTGGTTTTTATTGTTGCAATAAGTGCGATATTTTAACAGCAGCAAGATAGGTGCTGTTAAAATATAGCACTTATTGCAACAATAAAAACCAACTTCGTGTAATTGTTACAATAAGTGCTAATATTTTGATACAAACCTACCCTAAGTTTGATAATATTTATCACTTTATCACTTTAGCGGTCGATAAGCATAGAATAGACCCAATGGAATGCGTTACAGCATTTTTATCACTGTTTTTTTATTAATTTTGGATTTATGTTAGAATGTTAGAATAAGGCTGTAGAGTACACTAGATTGAGCATATTGATAAAAATGAATCGTTATGATATGCTAATTAGTTTCGCTTTCATAATTTTTAAACTCATATTCAAAGGAGATTTTTTTTTAAATATTTTTGACTTCTAGTAATGTCATAATGGTTCCATGTTCAAATAATAATTACTTTATCTACAGAGTTATTGACAGTCAAAGCGATTTAAAAATGGAAACGCTCGAATGAACACAACTTTAAAATGGCTTTATCAATATTTCAACTGTCATTTTTTTGTAAAATTACTCAAATCTCCCAATTAACCCAATTAAGATAAGGGTTCAATTCGTTAGATGCCATCAAAATATTAAAAGAGAATCGATCAAACACAATTAATCTCGCTTCATTGAAATTCTATTGAAATTTTGACGATTTCGCACGAGAATCAAAATCAATTTGCACATTTTTCTTTTCAATTATCGAATTTATAAAATTCGCAAGCGACTTTTTTGTAATTTTTTTTTCGTCCGATCGGTTCGCAACTTTTTATTCGTGATGTTACGCATTCTGAGAATTGAACTTTATTCAATTAAAATGGGTAATTATTATTCTAATAACGGCCTGACGGGTATTTTTTTTTGGTTTCGGCAAAATCAAGCTGAGAGAGCAATGTTATAACGAAGAGAGGGTATATTAATTAATATTTAAAGATGGCTTGTTTATTTTCGCTGTAACTGTTTAATTAGTGGAAGACGTACAAAAGAAAACGCTTGAGAAGTATATCAAGAATTTCTTTTCGATGTCATTAACAAGGATATTGTTTGATTAAAACTTTTTAACTCCTGGCTGGGAGCATTAAAAAATAAAGTTAAATTACATTAATGCAGATGGCGGCTTCTAATAAACGTGATGTCACAATTATGATTATGATGGCAATTTTGAATTAAGAAGTGGACTGTATTCGGATTACAAAGGGGGCACTCATAGAAGAAAAAACAATGTGAGAGTAAAACGTAGAACTGGAATCATGACAATGTGTATATATATTTATATGTATATAAATAAAAAATAACAGTACAATTGGAATATATTATCAAAATAAAGATGTAATAATATTCTGCAGTGTTCTACTTCTATATTGCATATGAAAAATAATAAAAATATATTTTTTTCAGAGAAATTAAGAAACGATTATTTAGATCAGTGATAACCAAACGGTAGCTCGCGGCTGCATTTTCGGTAGCTCGCATAGGATATTTTATCATATTTATACATTTGCTTCTCAAATTTTATTATTGGACTCCGAAATGAAATGAAGGCATCGTTTTGTTCTACTTACTTATGTGAAGGTGGTTAAAAGTAGAAACAGACTCATAGATGTACATCTTGATAATTGCATTCAGATGGGGGTGATAAGGTAAACTCACCGAGAATTGAAAATAATGTAGAGGAAAGTGAATGCCATTCTTTTCACAAATTATTATTATTACTTCAATTATTATTTTGTTCATAAATACATAATTAAAGTAACTACGCATTTTATGTTTTATTGGAAGTCCAATGTCCTGATTTATGTTAAGTAATATAATAATATTTTATGTATGGAGGTACGATAAAGGACGATGATAAAAAAATTATAATGAAGGAATATGTATAAATAGCTCACCAGACAATTTTATTTTCTGAAAGTAGCTCACGTCCTTATTGAGTTTGGAGACCACTGATTTAGATTATATTCGCTTTCTTTTCAGAGTCGATTAAATCAATATACATATTATATTTTTTATAATTGTTAAAATGAAGACTAATAAATTAATCATTAAGAACAATTATTTGCTTAAAAACCGAATACGAATCTTGCAATCGATTTTTAACTAACTTCCTGATCAGCTAGACATTTGAAACTTTTAGAATATATCAGAACACGATGCCAATGCATTTTGTAAATACTTTTAGCCATCTTTAAGTAGAATTGAATTCATTTTCAGTTAACTCTGTTTTGTATGAAAAGTTATTTTGACACCATTATTGGTTGCTAAGGGTCTGGGATCCCAGTAATTAAATTATTAATATATACGTGCGTTACTATGGAAATCAATATGATATGTCAAGTACAACATTTTTTGATCGTTTAAGCTAGTTAAGTTAAGTTTATATGTTTCATCAGAAAATTTAAAAACGTTGTCTTTTTATCTTGCAATTATTTCACTCCACCTTCACCTGTAATATTAGGATCAGTATTCTAAAAATAAACAGTAGATAATAAAATAATAATGTGTATCAAAGAATTTCTTTATTTTTGCATATGTACGTAATACTGTCGAGCTTTTCTGAATACAATGGTATTATAGTTCGGCTTACAGCGAAAGGCATTGCTTTTCCCCGCTCTCCGAGAAGTTACCAGTCAGTGGTTGTTGGAAACTGTTCGCTGCAAGAAGATAAGGACGGCCTGCAGAAAAGTCTATTTGAATGCAAGTTTTAAGCCTGCCAGGGGTTTACGGTTTGCAGACAGCCAGTATACAGGCTACTGAATATGGTAATTTTCTGCCATTATATAATATAGAATAAGAATTGTAGACGACGCTACGAATAATAGGGATTTTCCCGCAAAGCAATTATTATTATTCAACACAAAATTTACCACACACTAACACTATTCAAAACTGTTGTATACAGTTATATACCTTCACAATATCATCTATAATATTTAGTAAAATAAAATATTTAAATTACATAATATGTACCTAGTGGGAGCTATTTTAACAGACTTTTTAGAGGTTTCTTCTTTTGGTGCCGCCTTCTATCGAATGTTAGCTCTAAGCTTGCAGTAGGTACCTACGCTTCTTTATCCTGTGAGTCTGTTCTATACTTATTATCGACCGCTAAAGTGATAAATATTATCAAACTCAAGGTAGGTTTGTATCAAAGTATCAGCACTTATTGTAACAATTACAATATGTTGGTTGTAATTGTTGCAATAAGTGGTATATTTTAACAGCAACTCTCTTTTAGAGCGAAATAAACAGTTTTGACTGTTTAGACGGCTAAGTTATTGTGACAATTATAATACCTCAATACAACTATCTATTAAATACTATCACTTTGGCGGTCGATAGTCACCTTGTGTATAGAATAGACAAGCTGGGCCATTCGTATCAGATCTTTGCCACTTACGAATACTACGTAGCCAAGATAATTTCTACCTTCTTCTGCATTATGAGTAAAGATGGTGTAAATCATACTTATTATTGCGGAAAATATGGCCAAAGTATGCAGCCGTTTTGCTTTTGATAGTAGCTAAAAGATATTTTTGTCTTATTGGTTGTTTTAAACCCTCTTCATTGATAAAATGATCGGCTTAGGATACCTGCATGGTACGCCGATACAGTTATATCCCGAACGACATATTTTTTAAATACATTTTTTTATCAATATTAAGGAAATTGAAGAATAAATAATTAATAAATCCTGTAAATTTAAGCGCATTGGTATATTTTGAACGGTTGGAACAGTTTATTGCATAAGTAATATTTTCAAAAGAGGGCATCTTAGCCAGTCAGCACTTCGGGCCTCCATGAACTTAAAGCCGCCATCTGTAAGTAAGTAATCAAAAGTTAGACATCAAAACATTTTTTGTTTATACTAGTGCCAATACAGAAAATAGTAATATTAAACCACCCTATAAATATTTCGGAATCCTTGTAAAGTATTGTGGCGCAAAATATCTTTTTCGCTTTCCCAAAAATATTTCAAAGGTTACAATTTATAATTTATCTCTCTAATTATGACTTTGACTTAAGCAACATTTAAATAAAAGATAATATTTGTTAGTATTTTTGTAAGATCAAATTCTCAAAGAATATTTTGGTTTAACTTTGGTAGGCGCTTTATTTGGTTGAATAATAAAATTTGAATATTCTTGTTATTTTAAAGCTGCTTGTGTGCACAACAGTTGAAAATTATTATTTAAAGTACATATACTTTGAATAAAAATAATACTTTTATTATCTTCGTATCAACAAATTCAAATAGCTTTTGATTGGTTTATTTAATTACACGTCGACGATTTTCAAAACCAAATAGGTATAACTTATTATTTTAATGTTGAATTTCTTTTATTTATGAATTTACTTAAATTGTTATTCGAATTGTTGTTCATTTCTAACCAGTGTTCTTTTGTTTTCTTTTCAGGATATCGAAATGGAACCTTTGAGTTTGGTGAGATTAATTTTATTATATTTCTATTTATTAGTATCGACCTTACTTAATGGAATTTGAATTTAAATGTCTAATAATTAGAGATTAATACTATTCTATTTGAGTATTTTTTTGTGGCCCGGGTTTTGCCTTTCGGTCTCTCCAGGCACTTACCAATGGCAAATACACACAACGAATCCCGGATCGTAGTACAAAACTCAAATTAGAGTATTTTATATTTTTTACAACATTTTTATTAGGTCGTATTTTTGTTTGTCCGTTGGTTGTTTATCCAGTACAAATCTTGCAATCGATTTTTAACCAACTTTTCAACTATCTAAACATCTGAAACTTTTAGAATATATCAGAACACGATGCCAATGCAGTCTTTTAATACTTTTAGCCATCTTTAAGTAGAATTGAAATCATTTTCAGTTAATTCTGTTTTGTATGAAAAGTTATTTCGGGAGAAATCCGTAAAAAGTAAAACACTATCATTGGTTGCTAGGGGTCTGGGGTCTTAGAAACTAAATGATTAATATACGTGCGTTACTATGGAAATCAATATGAAATCTCAAAATGACATTTCAGTATTCTATATTTATTCAGTATTTCTATCAAATACAGATTTTTTAATCGTTTAAGCTAGTCAAGTCAAGTTTATATGAATCAACAGAAAATTTAAAAACATACTTATATAAAAAGTTCTTTTTATCTTGTAATTATTTAAATTATAAATAATGATTTTTCTTATAAAAAAATCTGGATTAAACTATTTTTACTGCGTAAGTATTATTATCTTTACATAGTTTTCAACCTAGGTTTCCACTCAGAAGGGATAATTGTATAATCAAAACGGTGTCATACTGTTATTGTATCTATGTACTCGTATATCAAATTACTTTATTGAACTTTTTGATATGAGACATTACAAAATCATTGTAAATTTTATTGCGAACGAAATAATATAACCATATAAATAAGGAAGTAATGAATATGTGGGTGGAAGAAGACTCCGCAGACAACGTGCAACATGTCAATAGCATTTAAGTCATAGTTTAAAAAAACCTAGAAATATGTACATCATATAACTAATCTTAAAGTGTATTTCAAACCAAAATTTACAGCAATATAATTTTTACGATCAGTAAACTCGATTGTGCGAACCGACGCATTTACATTTCCCGCAGTCCGAAGGAATGTTTACATGTCAAATTTCATCTGTTGTATTACATGAATCAACAAGTAAATGATGCATTTCTGCTACATTATAGTGAGAAATCCATTATTTAATTGATAACATTTGTGTCATAGTCAAATTTCTAAGAAATAATCCACAGTGTGGGAACCTACAGCGGTCAGTCAACCCACGCCGATTCTGATATTTCTTTGTCTACCTTTGCTATAAGAACAAATGTCGCAATACAACCGTAACTAGTACCTTCAAATCATTCAAACTAACTACACGCTTCTCGCTTCGACGTTAAATAATTTTCATTGCAAACACAATTCTTCGTAAATATTATTTGTAAACTTCGTTATACGAACTGTAATTGAACTTGTATTTTTGTTTGTTAAGGGATAATAAATTTGGGCTACTTTATCATGCAATAAATCTTTCTGTCAATTCGTACCCAAGATTGAATCTTTGGTGGTCAAGCATTCAATAAACCAACTTTACGTCATTCCCTTACGACAAATATAGCCAAATGAATAAAAGTAAATATTGATTTTTTCAATGAATGATTCTGCTTTTCCTGGTAATATGAAAATATTTACAGAAATCATGTCAAGGAAAAGTAAGTAAGTACATATTATACAGTTACCTACATATTATTTTTGCTCACTCGGCAAAATGCTTGTCAACAAGCAATTTGCTGGTAATATTCGAGTATGATATACTTGCGTAGGGTTTCGCGAAGTAATAACATTGTTATATTACTAAGCATGATATGACCGTAAGAGCAAAATTCGTATCCTGTAAAACTTGTCCTTTATCTTAATTATACAGTCCAAGTATTCCGTCGCCGTAATTCATGTCATAATTGGACGATTTATGTTTTCATTTGTGTTTTAGAGGGGTATTTATTCAAAAAAGCATTCGAGACATAAATCTACGAGACTCAGCGGCCGTCTTTGGAAACTGAACTTGAGCAAAATGTCGTTTTAATTATATTCGGTGGAACTTATATATTCTTTCGAGGTGGTACGTGCAAAAACGACGAAGTTTCACAGTCATATGTAGAATAGTTTATGAGATTCCAACGTACCTGAATAATAAAATTGACAACGTTGAGTGATTTACATACTTATAGATTTTGAAAAAGAATTTACTAATTTATTAATTTAATAAAAATACGAAACTCTGAGAAACACAAATACTGATGGGGTAATTTAAACCTACAGCTTTCCGGGTGGGTGCTTTTATTTATTGACTTATTGATCCGCTATGACTTACGCGAATTAATTCTAATAACTGCGTTATCGGATATCTTTCAAAATTTTCAAATAGATATTCATTGTTAACTGATTAATAATTATTATTTGCATATGCAATTTGGTTAACGCTTATCTATTTATTTTAGTAAAAAAATCTTGATTTATTCATAAAGCTAATTGCCCTTTTTCGTGAAATTTAAAACACTTCTGATAAAAAGTCATAAGCACTTAAATAATTAAAAAGATAAGAGCACTCCACTATTTTTTTTTAATATATATTTTTAATACTCAATAAGAATCTAACATTGTTAAATATCTATCTATTTTACAACGTTTTTCTTAGCTCATATTCTTATTTGTCCGGTGGTTCTTTGTTCGGTACAAATCTTGCAATCGATTTTTATTTAACTTCCCGACTAGCTAGATATTTGAAACTTTTAAAATATATCAGAACACGATGCCAATGCATTTTTTTTATTACTTTTAGCCATCTTTAAGTAGAATTTAGTTAATTTTCAGTTAATTCTGTTTTGTATGAAAAGTTATTTCCACACTATTATTGGTTGCTAGGGGTGTGGGGTCCTAGCAACTAAATTATTAATATATATACGTGCGTTACTATGGAAATCATTATGACATGTCAAGTACATTTTTTTTGATCGTTTAAGCTAGTCAAGTCAAGTTTCTATGATTCAACAGAAAATTTGAAAACGTTGTATATAAAAAGTTCTTTTTATCTTGTAATTATTTAGTATTGAATAGAAAAAGTAATAATGTATATTATAATAAAAAATATGATTAGTTAATTAGCACTAAACATCTCCTTTGTTCAGAAGGGGGAGCTCGTGACTTTGGATAATGAATGACCCGGCTGTTTTAGCTGTAAGCTAGCCTTGTAAGATCTAAACATTCAACTAAACACAAGTCCTTTGGTTATTATTAAACTGCTATAAACCAAATTTGTCAATCTATTCAGGAGAAACTTTTGTACTTTGCCTCCAACTTTTGAGCTGACCAAATTTAATACTTGGTTCTTACTAAGTTTTTCCAACCTATCAGCCTCACTGTGGGGTTTTAATATTAATTATTTATTCATTACCCTTGTGTTTTTTCAAAAGTAACTATTTTTTACGAGGAATAATTAAGATTTCTTTCATATTGTCAAAGCGATACGAAAATCGACCTTTTCCGGCGTTTTCCTCAGATAAGAATATTTTTTATTCAACGATAAGGAAAATATTTTTTTTTTAAATATCTAACTTCGGTCGTTTCTCCATCAAATGGTACAGTTAGTGAAGATATAGCATTATTTCGTACTTTCCTGAAAGTGCCTCTTGCTAAATTAGTTAGTACCTGCTTCAATTTAAAACGGTAAACTTTGGCATGGTTGTATCGTGGGCAGAAATGTAACTAAAATTTAGGAGAAAAGTTTTTCGCAATAAAACGTTCGACTCTTTTTGCGCGCTGCGAACTTTGTTTTAAGGTTGTTTTAAAAATATATTTTTACTGCTCAATTGAAATGTTTTTAATGAAAAAAAGCACAACCATCTGAGTTTAATTACACTTCTAGTTTTAATACATATAAGCATCTAAATCATAGATAATCAAATAGTACAAATGAATTAAATTCTAAAAAAATAACTTTTACACAACGTCAAATATCGTACATAATTCATCATGATTGTCAGCCGCAGTTAATCCTCTTTTGGATGAAAGTGGCTGAAAATATCCAAAAAAACAATCATCAAAAAATATTAATGGCATCTGTATGTATAACAATACTACCATGAAATCAAATAATCAAATGATTTCCATGAAGTCCCCAGCGAAGTATTTATGCAAAACTTATATTATTTAATTTTAAAAGCTTTTCGATGTTACAATAAAAGTTTTTAAACTTTATAAACATAAATAAGGACCTAAAAATACAACTGAAGCTTTGGTTAAGTCAATTTTATCGAAATATTACCATTTCTGAAGGATTTTTAAATCAACGGACGGAACGGGTAAACTTTTAAAACCACTGCTTAAAATTGAGAAAATTTCAGTTAAATCGCTAAAAAATATAAATTTTAGAATCGAGTGATCAAATTTAAAAAATATACTTTACATAATACCTATTGGTCATATTTTTTGCATTGATTAATACATTATTTAATAAAATTACTCTTGTCAATTTATAAAATGCAGTGTATTGTTATTACCGTCAGAAAGGTCGCTTACAGCAATCGTATACCCTTCTTTCTTCTGTATGTCTTTGTCTCAAGGATGTTGTATATTTTCCTTTGGATATCTTTGTGACATATCTTGTCGTACCAACTTCTTACTTACTTGTTGAAGCTGGTTTACAGTCCATTGAAGTCCATGACCGACTCCATAACAATCTCTATCCCAAGCTCGCTCTCTCTCCAGTATATTACACTCAACCTCTCTGCGTTCCTCTTAACGTTATTCGCATATCTCCCACGGGAACAGCCCAAAGACAGAGAGCCTACAAGGATTCCTTCATAAACTCTATGGTGACTCTAGATCCATCACATCTAACAACATAGACTACCTATATTAGTCTTAAATTTTGCAGAGCTCAGCTGCGCCACCCTTGGTTTTTTTTAACCGGTCCAAGTATTCTTCGAAGAAATTTGTTTTTGAATACTTGAATTGATGGGTTTGTTTCTCCGTTAGACTCCAGGTTTCACACCCATACATAGCGGTTGGGTATTATCTCTCTGATTGTGTATTATTTATCAGTCGGCAATGTCTCGTTGAAGTGGACGAAACTGATTTTAGCTTAAATTAACCTAAATTAAATTAGTACCATATAATATACTGTTTTATTTTAATTAAATAAAATTATATTAAGTTCGACAAAATGTTAACAATGCTACGTATTTTTAGTGTCATATCGCGAACGTATCTATAGATGGTTGTATATTTGATGAAATTGTTCACAGAGTAAAGCTAGGCTGGAGTGCTTTTGGTCGCCTGAATAATGTCTTCAAAAGTGACCTTCCACTGTGCCTAAAGGGCAAAGTGTTCAAGCAGTGTGTGCTTCCCGTAATCACATATGCGTGTGAAACATGGACCCTAACTAAAAGAGAGATCCAGAAACTTAGACTAGCACAACGTGGTATGGAGAGGTGCATCCTGGACATAACGCAAAAGGACAAAAAGAAAAATGAGTTGATAAAGAAGCACACAAGGGTTTGCGATGTAATATAGTTCATTAAAAGCCTCAAATGGAGATGGGCTGGACACACAGCTCGAAGAAAAGACAATCGTTAGACTAATTTAGTCATCCAGTGGTATCCAAAAGGTACAAAACGTCCGCAAGGTAGACCTAGAAATGAAATTGAAGAATGAAATTATAAAGTTCTGCGGAAGTACGTGGCAGCGCAACGCACAGGACTAAGAGAAATGGAAGCAGCTTGAAGAGGCCTTCATCCAGCAGTGGATAGATTCAGGTTGATGATGATAGCGAACGTCTTAATTTTTAAAATTTATAATGTACGATTTGTGTAATATTTTTAAAATTTGAATTTCAATCCAGCAATTTAGAATCCAGGTTTATCTCATTATGATTCAAATGAATTTCTGCATGATGATATAACTAACTTATTCTTTGTGAATTAAACAATCGTTTTTGCTGTATGCTCTTTTATTAAACGATGACGTGAAAATTCTAGGAATTCAATACGTTTAAAGCCGCTGCATTGTGGATCAAAAAAACCGCACGTTGGAAAGCCGGCTACTAACGAACGGCAAACAGTGGCGCATTTAGATGCTATCTTGTTATTTCTAACGATCTTGTTTGTGGACAGAAAAGCGAGGAGAGCTGCGGAAAACTAGCATAAGCCGCGGATGCTGTTCCAATAACCTGACAAGACTAAGCCTCAGCTTACGAAATATTGAAAATAGACGAATTTAACCATCCGCCGTCTCATTTTTAAAGATCGCTGTAATATCATGGTTTTTATAACATTAAAACATAATATTATAATTCACTCATATGATGCTAATCCACTTCTTCCTTGTCGTAGTACAAAATACATTCGAACTTGGTTATTACGAAGAAAATGGGACCGACTGAATTTGCTCGTTATAATTATTACTCGTATTATCGTTATATAACATTTTTCGCGCCACGTTCTATTTAAGCATAGAACATAAAAAAATTGAAAACCATGGTAAAAATCCCCGAAAAAAGCAAGCATGGCATTCATAAACTACAAAAGAAGTTGTTTATTGTAATGAAGTGCTGAGCCGCCGTTGCTGGTAGGTACCTACTGACTTCACAAAGCTTAAATTTTTTACATGCAATTTCAACCATATGCGTGGATACTTTTTGAATGTTGTCGGCGAAAACACCAATTAGGTACTTAGACATTTAGCTAGTGTCATAAAGCGTCTAGTTATCTGCCCGGTCAGATTTTATTGCTTAGGGTCGAAAATGTTCTTTTTAAACGATCGACACATTAACAGTTTCGCTCAGTATATCCGAGAAGTAGCTCGTTATAAAAGTGAATAAATGTATGGAGAAAATTATAAACTAAAATGTCAACGAATGTTTCCTCATTACATCCGAGATCTCGCTATTTCCGCGATCGTAATAAGAATCGTAATCACTACTTAATAGGTATAGTGACTTTCAGTATCAGTCTTCTCCAGTTTCCCCAATCCTCTACATTCCTTGTGGTGGATGTTATCGGTTTTCTTGTGAATTCTTTCACTTAGTCACTCCACCTCATCGGAATTCTTTCTCTGCTCTTTTAACCACCCGACAAGCGTCGTGCTTTTTTAATTTTTTTTAGTGGGATAATATAATGTTACATTCTCAAATCTTGTGAATTATTAGTTAAACAATAAAAATAGATTAATCAATAATTGTTAGAAAGTGCAAGCACGTTATAACAATAAGAAATTCTGACGTCCGTTAGTAACTAGGATAATTGCTATTTTGATTTAAAACACAAAAGCTAATAGTCAACAGCAGACATTAACTCAATTTTATAAGCACTTTAAGGTGTAAAAATTACTAGTAAATTTCGTCGTAATTAGATGTTGTTTAATAATTAATAATGCATATTGACTCAAATTCAGTGAATACGGGTTTAAGTATTGACGGGTGTCAAAGTTTCATAATTTTTTTAATAGGTATATATTTGAGGTTTCCTCGAATTATGTATATAGTTTTTTACATATGAATCGATATTAGCAATGCGAGTTTTGGGAAGCTCATTAGCTGTTTAAAAAATTGAATGTTGTTTTATAAAATAGATTGTATACTAAATACCACTGTCTGTCTTTTTCCGCATAATATGCAGAATGTTATTCTGTTATAACTCAAAAACTACTTAACTAATAGGACTTAGTGATGAAACTCGCATGCTTTAAATATATTAGTAACAATTTTATAAATTTTGTTAGTTTTCAGGCAGAAATTCAAAAAAAAAGTTTGTGTCATCTAGTTACTTTTAAATAATTGTTGTAGGACAATAATTCATTATTCTTTATATTCTCATAATCAACTTCTTTTCTAAATATCCTAAAAGTTAAAGGTATTTTTTTTTAAAAGCGAGCACCCAACTAATATTAGATAAATCATAAATCAGACTCGAGTAAATCCTTACTTAATAAAAATCAACAGTTTATTATTAATATTGTTTTCTAAGTACCTACGTCGTTTTTTATTATTATTGAAATTGTATATGGGCAATTCTAAAGTTATAAATAATGTAATTTATTTAGTCAGTTTTACAATAAAAATCTTTTATATCATATAATATAGTAATTAACACTTTCTGCTGAATTCCCATGGATTTAATGACTTCATAGTTTTGAATACTAAATTGTTAGTTGTCGACATTGTGTCGATAAATAGACCTTTCATCGTGCACCAACTTCAATTGGACCTCCTGATTATTTTGAGATACAAAAAAACTGAAATATAGGATACAAAACAAGTAACTTCTTTGGAGACCAAATTCAATATATCATTTTTATTATATAAATAGTAAACACTAATTATTTAGGTAATTTATATACTCGTATTATTACGTAACATAGTAAGTAGTAACAAAAATAGATTTTGAGAATTTATTTTAATTGTAGCAACCTTTTCAGTAATCAAGCAATCATTTTCGTTTTGGAACGGATAAACCATGAAAACGGAAATAGGTGTAGGTACACTGAAATTATTCTGAAAATTATATTATGAATAATAAGTCAAAATATACATAAATCCATATCAAAAGAATGTACTGTAAACCCTTCAGCTTTTTAAATGTCAAGTTATCGAGAATTCTTGCAGAACCTATCTCAAACACCAATCAATATTTTGTAATACACAGAAAACATAATACCATAAGAGAAAATTCCGAATTTTCCAGCCGCTGGGGATATTCACGAACGTAGTACAAAGCGTAACAAGGAAAATGGGAAACCTAACATTCTTATCGACGGATGTAGGGATAAGTGCGTTTGCTGAGTAATGGGAATGTGCTCTTCTAATATCTCCGGGCAACGGCAATACGTACACAGAGTGACTCAGAAAGTAACGATATTTTTCTGTTGGAAAAATATTACGTCGTATATTTTTAGTAAGAGATTGTATAAAAATAGAGTGTGTAAAGGTTTGGTATTGTTTTTCGATGTATTCTTATCAATATTATAGACCTGTTAAAGGCAACTGATAAGGGATTTTTTCTGTAATGTTTAGGATTAAAATAATAATTATTATAGTAGATATGGTATTAACTTTACTCTTAATTGCAGTATTACAGCCCATATTGGAGTATTAAAACAGCTTATTTTTGGTCGTTTTCTCCTATCTTGATCTTTTGCTTCTCTCAGGGAAGAGTGAACGCTTTTACTGGTAAGCTCCTTCACTTGGTCGTTCCAACTGGCCAACGCACTTTCTTTGCATCGCCTTCCTTAGAGGCTATCCAAAACCACCGGTCTCTCCAGGTCAGGTTAGGTAGCACAGCATCTGCTTCTAAATCCAAGGGACACGTGGCTGAGTGTTGCGTCTGGCAAATGTAAATATTTTTTTTTATAATAGGTATAATATGAAGATTCAGACTATTGACCTAATATATAGAATGAAGTACTTACTAACATTTTATTTTTGTAAAACAAAAACTTGGATAAGAGACGTTCTAAATCGACGTAGTATTTATTGTACGGTCATTAACATATTCATTTATTAATAGTCGGCACTATAGTTGGGTTTCGGGAATTTCCCGACGGGAATTCTCGAGAAATTTTCGAGATTTTCCATCCCGAATCTCGAGAATTGAAATTTTTAACATTTCGGGAAATCCCGGATCTTGAGAATCTTTTCTCGGGATTCGAGATTTCTTCATTATCAAATATTAATTGAAAAAAAACGATTTTCTGTATGAAAAAAGTGGACAGAAAACACGAAACGTTCAAAGACTGATCGGGGCATTTAACACAATGAAGCCAACGTCGACTCAAAATGAGCGCAATTTTTGCAACATCAGGGAATTTTGTGTCTCAAAAGCGTACGCGATTGTCAGACGCAGCGATTGACAGTCTGTGTTTTTTGAAAGTCTATTTTAATAAGTAATGTTTTGAATTATTTTTGTTTTCCTACATCTATTTTGTTTGTCTTCTTACATAAATAATAAAAAAAATCATATTTTTTCGAATTTATCTGTTTTTAGGATTTTTACAGGTTTTTTTTTAAATTTTCCGATAAATCTAGAATTCTCGAGAATTCTTTTCTGGAAATCCCGAATCTCGAGAATTCAAAATTTTATCATTTCGGGAAATCCCTAATCTGGAGATTTTGATTTTCTCGGGAAATACCCAACTCTAGTCGGCACTACAGTGGGTCTAGACATCAAGTAAACGTGTCCATTACAATACATTAGTCTCAAGGATTATTTATACATAGTTGAAAAATGCAGTTTAAGTATTCAGAACTTCTTGTTACCTTATTTATTTATTCACCTATTAAACATAATAATGATCAATTTAAAAGTAGCTAGCCTGTACGATATATAGTACATTATGTATGAGCTACTCTGAGAGTATCCCTATACGCTGGATTGGATTGGGATTGGGAATTATTTTTCAAGTCAGCACGACCTCAATTGGACTGCCGCCCGTTACGACCTGATTTCGGTGAGTATAAATTTCTAAGCTTTCAATAAGTTTGCGATGTTTCACTATATATTTTCTCGTCAAATTAGAATATGACTCCCGGACACTAGTGTAAACGAAACGAAGAATGTCTAACGCTACGGTATGCGCCTGCGGTAGAATCACGTGTTTTTCTAATGAAGTCACCCTTATACAATAAGTTCTCGACTTACACCATTCGGACGACCAAAAAATCGTATAAAATCAGTTTTGTTAAGTTTTTAACGCCCTCGCGTACGCTTTGGGCGTAAATAAGATGTAGCAATCGATTGCGTCATCTATTTCTTTTAATATGCAGTTAGTCACCCTTTGTGTGCGCTTCTGGACAGTGATTTATTCGCGGTTTAAATATAAGCTAAGTGCATGCCCGGCTTTAAAACATATAAAGATCGTGTATTTGTGTAGAATTTTTTCTGGTTATAAACTGAAGCAATTTTTGATTTCTTTTTCTTCTTTCGACGAAACTGAAAAAACAGAGACCCAAGATTTGAACTTGGGACCCACGACGCAATAGGTCAACGCTTAAGTTGCGCAGCCATCGTAGATGCAAGTTGATTTATTATTCTAAGACTCCAAGAGCTTTCAAGGTAATCGATAAGTATACTTTACCGCTACATTATCGTTGGTATAAAAGGTATGAATGACACAATGCCTTTTTCAAGATTTGTTTGACCTGTTTAATTCCATAAATAAAGAAACATTATGATGAAAAAGACATACATTTAAAAAGGTAACAGCACTAAAAGAACTATATATACTTAAACGATCCAAAATTATTTTGCTAAAAGCCAAAGCAATCATGCGATTCAAAAATTTTGAAATTATGGAGACAGACACCGATAGATCTTCAAAGATACGCCTCCACATTCAGCAAGCAATCGCTTGTTATAATGAAATTCGACCATTTTGACTTACGGCATAAGACCTAGGTGGTGAAACGGAACCCAGTCGTTAGTCAAGAACTCACTGTATTCTCTCTATAATGAGTTCCGCTTAGGGTTGTAATTTTTCTTGGAAAAATATAAGTTAATATATTGTTAGAGGTGTAGCTGTTAGTATATTATTGATCAAATATCTATTTTTAATGTATCAAATTATTCGACCACAATAATAAATTTCGAGCGACTCATATATCGGTAAACAACTGTTTACCTGAATCAGCAGATTGATTGGCGATATTAAATACGGTATCGCAATGGAAAATTAGTCTTATATTTATTCTAATAGTATCATATTATATTATGACTGTAATAATAAATAAAATTCACAGCTACTCGTATTTAAACCGCTGACTCGTTCAATATAATAATGTTTAGGTATTAATTTTGACTGTATAAATTACGAATAATGACTTATCAAAATGTCATTCGAATATACGTTTCCAGTCTGTTACCATCGCAGTCTCTATATCGCTTCGCCCAACATCTGATTGTACCGAGATGTGGACCTCGGAACCGTACCTATCATAAGTTTAGTATTGTAACATGACTGCTATAACATACTATTGTACCAACCGTTTCGCCTAATAAAATTCGCTCCTGCATACATCTTCGACTTCTTCATCATCATCCTCAACACCATAACCCACACATCGAACACAAGAGAGGTATTAAAAATCAAATATATTTTACACAGTATCCATCAAATGTTTTTAGGACACTCTATCCGCATTAGCGAAATTATACAAAGGGCTCTACGCGAATTTTACTATTTTTTAAATTATCGCATACGTTTAATACTTCGAGAAATTTATTCAAAAAACACTGTAGTAATCTTGCATTTCTGGTAACGTCTGTTGCTTCCTTTTGAGTGTATTATAATATGCCCAGCTGTCATTTTTAATTTATTTTTTAGAACCGATACCGACATCGCACGGGGAAGAAAAAAGCGATACAAATTGTATTATTTATATTAAAAAATGAATGCTATCGGTGTAATTCGATTTCCATATTATAAGTCTTCAAACGCTCGTGCGTTATTACTATATCGAATTTGCGTTCTTTTTTCCCTCTGAGAAGGTTTAACGCTTCGAAAACATACGAGAGACGAATATGATTACAAAAAAGGTAGAGAAAGATTCTCAGAGTATGCGTCTACATTTTATTTTTTGGCGTAGAATATGTAATTTTGAAAAGCTCAGACACACGTTTATTAACTAGAAAAAAATAGAACCAAGTGAGATTTAAAAGACATCGGAACTATTAATTAAAATAATTAGTTCAGATGACTTGTAGACTGAAGCATGATTTATATAAAGTTTACGTTTAAGGAAAGGAAGCAGAAACGCGATTATCTTAGCTTTGAAACCTCCGTAAGTAGCTCAATATCAGCTAAAGCATTGGTACCTGATACGACTGACCTAGGCCTAAGGTATCTGTATGGAATAGGAAGAGCTCTTCAAGTCCGGACCGTACGAATTCGTTGCTACAGAGGCAAATTTTGTTGCATTTAGAATTAGAGCGTCATACTGCCAACGAAGAACTCTTCACTTAGATTTATCTGCAATTATGTATAAACTTTTGTTACTAATTATTACAATTTTTATTTTGCCGCTACGTGGCCCTCTCTCTTGTAGGCACTCCTAACTTAAAGTCATGTAAATTTAGTTATGTTTTGACAAAAATAACGATAAACTCTTTGGCTGACCGACGATGGCAATCAAATCGAGCAGGTCAACAACTAACATAATACCCCGTTTATACGTGCATGGACTTACTGTTGACAGTAAGTATTATCGCGGCCATAACAAGAAAACGTATGGGTAAACATGTTTTATCCTGCAGTTGCTAGCTTGCATGCATGAATCAAAAAAGTTTGGAAGCTTCTGAATTTTCATACGACAGTAGGGATTTTTTAGATCTGCGCCTGTACAGTAGAACGATAGTGGCGAACCTGCCGGCAAAAAAACTAACTATACATATTTTGAGGTTAACCGATTTTCACTACCTGTCAAATAGTACCTATTATAAAATGACAACATCGCGTCTCGCTTACTCTTCAAGAATAATATTGGAGAGACAGTCAGCAATTTTACATGTAAACAGTTATTGTCACGATAGTTTAAAATACGCACTATTGCTACCAGTAAATCCATGCACGTGTACAACCGCTATAATGCTTTAATAATCTAATCTTGAAATTCGTACGCACGAATTATTGAGAAAATATATTATTGTTGCCGATATTATTAATTCTGACTGATTTTATGTGAATCTATTGCAAGGCTTTCTTTCGCTCGACATCTCTACAACTACGTTATATTATTTTGCGTCAAAACTATATAATTTATGTGGTGTGTTTATAGTTTGAATGCATCTTTAAACGTCGGTTAGTAATTGAAGTAATAGGTATCTACTTTGATTCAATAAACAAAAATCGATTGCCAAAGTAGCTTGATTTAGAAGATCGCTGATGAGTGGGTATTAAAAGTGGCCAATAGTTAAAATTGGTCGCAATTAGTATGTCACCATGTAGCATAGAGGTAATGCGCGGATGGGGCGTAAACCCGATTCGATTCCCTGGCGGGGTGGATTATTTTTTTTCAAAAAAAGATTTTTTTCTATTGGTTATAATATATTTTCTCAGAAAGTGTTTTTCAAAATTATGTATGTTCAATAATTAGAATGGTACATTCTTAAATCTTGTGAATTATTCTTTGAATAAAAGAAATAGTTAATTATAAATAACTTAGATTAGCCTAAATTCAAACTCGCCATCTATGGAAAACATGGTGAGCATAGCATTTTCTCTTCTTTTTTATTATTTTACGTTATTTATTCTCAAAACTGCCAGATAAAAAATAGCGTATAATTAATAATAAATTGCTTTCTTACAATTGTTACTACGGAACGTTGTATCAAAAAAAAATCTTGAAAAATAATTATATTTTGATAATAAGCAGGTGTTTTTCTTCTTTGTTAGATAATTGCCTTTTTTCTTATTTGAAATACGACCAAGAGGAAAAGTAAGCGCTTTGAAAATTGAGACGGTGAAATCTTTAAATATTTATTTGGAATGTGTCTGAATTATTTGTTTATTATAAAATCGTATTTACAATTTAATATTAATCCTCGGAAGTGTATTGATTGATTGTTTTTTGCCAACGCTGTTGAGTTATATGGTTTCCAAGAAGTTTCGCTTTTGTAAACGTTTTAGAAGGCTTACTGAGTTTACCACTTGAAAAACAATCGAAGATAATATTTAGGATCATTATCGCACTCGCCGTTATTGGTAGGGCTTATTGCTGGTTCATTATTTTTTTGATAATCTTTTAATTAAGTAAATAATTGTCTCTTCATTAAAAAGTTTACGTTGACTGTTGAATTTAAAAAAAGTTAAGATTTATACGTCATTAAAACCTTCACTTTAATATATTGAATAATGATAATTCTCTTAGGAAAAAATACTTTTTGCAAATTGATTATATTTCACATCACAGCATTTAAATAAATAAGCAATATTTCAATGTTCCAATTGTACATAAAAAAAAACTAAATTAAATAGGTTAATATTTGTACAAAACCTAGTTCTAATTATATAATTCATGCAAATTAAAAATAAAGAATACATTGTTATGTCGTTCTTTAAGTTTTTATACTACTCTGGCGCGTTTGGGAAAACAGATAGGAGTGTATTTTTAGCGTGTGACGAAGTTGCGCGCGCCGATGTAACACATAATTTATTATTACGCATAGTGTCATTTAGTTAGTCATTCAATACAACCAAAGAGCATGTGTTGTAAACATAACCAATATTGTGTCATAATAAATATATGTTTATAAACAAAATTTCTGGAGACTAACATTCTACACTGTTACTTTATATTCATAAAACTTTATTAGTTATATATTTGTGTAAATTTCTTTTTCATTGTAAAGATTGTGTATCAAGACTTTAGGCTATATTTATGTATATTATTTATGAGTAAAATTATATATCAATAAATAAATAAATTTTGTGAATGTTGAGTTGGTAAATAATTTTAATTCATCATGGGCACTTGAATCGATTATAACCGCTGTATGGCAAAGATCAGTTTTGGTCCAATACAATAATTAAATTACAATTACCATGTGCTATATGAGACACAGATGAATTGCGTACGTTTTCAACCTAATCCACTGTAATACTAATAGACTCAGGTAACGGCTTATTTTGTTTTGTTACTTCAAAGAAGTGTAACTTCTAACGCGCGTACATAAGTACACACACCGATTTGGTAATTTAACGATTTGGTGGTAATTTTGGGATGGAACCCGGGTACCAACCACCCCTGCCACAGTGGCATGGGAAACAGCTGATCAAGAATAATATTTATTTTTATTTACGAGAAATATAATCAAAATACAAAATCTTAACAAAAGTTATCCGGTCCACATAACGGTGTAGACCGGATATAAAATTCCACGAACGCTTTTAAACAAAGTTCAAGCGGTACAATATGTATGGGCTGATATCAGAAACAGAGAAGAAATACGATACGTATGTTCTTTGTTACCAGTCCGAGTATCTTAGCCGGATCGAGTGTTTAAATATGTAGCCCTGGTCGCACAGCTGCGGAGTGGCCTAACCATTTTATGGCCGCATCGTGACAGGCCATTGGAGAAGTTAGTTTGCCAAGAAAACTGCATGTCCGGGCTATTTTAGTAGGACGGAATCTAGTTATATTCGAAGTTTATAGAATGGAGCTTGTTGAATCGTCCATTATATATTTTAAAGGCTTTAGATTGTCGTTGGTCAGGCTTGGCACAGGTCATACTGCTACTCTTAATATTAATTCAAATGACACCTTCGTTTGACCCGGTAGCGTAATTACTACCCTTATTTAATATTAGATACCAAGTTGAATCTTGGATAGGTACTGGGGAATAACCCTCGACCGATCATTTTCCCCCGTATTTTTGACAATGCTATTCAGAATCCAAATTCTTACTTATCTCGGAAAATCTAAATTTTTTAAAACCAAGTTAGAAAAGCATGTCTCAAAAATATTTGTATAAATTATAATATTATGTAAAATTTCAAAAATCCACATAAGTATTATGAGGTTTTGAGACTCGTTAAGTTTACTTATACCTTTGTATTGTCCGCGTGAAATACAAACATAAAAGTGGGCAGATATACAGAATGAAGAAAATAGACTGACCTTATTTGACGTTTTCCCAAATAAATGATATAGATAACGGTTGGATTAAGGCGCGCGTTCCTCTACCCGTAAGTTACCTCACCACTCCTCCATTGCTGCCTAACCACTTTACGTACTCGTGATTTTTTTTTGCAAGTGTTTTCTCGGAATTTCGAAACCGTACCAAAATCCATAATACAGAAAATATTCAAACAACTCTGCAGTATTTCTAACATTCTAACAACTTTTTCTCGTGATGTCATCAAATTTTTGATATCTTTACATATTAAGTACCTATCATGATGATACTGGTCGAGTTTTGAATATTATGTTATTTCACATTACATATTTACATATAACGTAAAACACACTATTTTTATTGCCTTGAAGCTAGGTGTAATATTAAATTTGGTCACACTCCTAGTCCTTTTACTCTTGTAATTTAATTTTATGTCACGTATAAAAAAAGTGTGCTTACATATAAATATTGCGATTAGACGATAACTTTTATTTTCTTTTAAATGCACCAAATTTCACTTTGAAATCTTGCATCGTAATTTTCTGCCACGCTTAGAAATTTACACAAGGAAGGAAGGTTACAATATATATTATTTAAAAGTAATAGAATAATTACAAGATAAAAAGAACTTTTTATATACAACGCTTTTAAATTTTCTGTTGAATCATATAAACTTGACTTGACTAGCTTAAACGATCAAAAAAAATATGTACTTGATAGAAATAATATTGAAATGTCATTTTGACATTTCATATTGATTTCCATAGTAACGCACATATATATTAATAATTTCGTTGCTAGGACCCGAGACCCCTAGCAACCAATAATGGTGTCGAAATAACTTTTCATACAACACAGAATTAACTGAAAATTAATTCAATTCTACGTAAAGATGGCTAAAAGTATTGTATGTTTAAGATTTGTTCTAGAACAGTTTTGCATACAATTTGAGACTAAATAATTACAAGATAAAAAGGACTTTTTATATACAACGTTTTTAAATTTTCTGTTGAATTATTATGCTGAATATGCTCAAACTTGTACTTGATATGAAGCAAATAAAAAAAACAAACAAATATAGAATATTGAAGTGTCATTATGACATTTCATTTTGAATTCCATAGTAACGCACGTATATATTAATAATTGAGTTGCTAGGACCATCCCCTTAACAACCAATAATAGTTTTTTTACTTTTTACGGATTTTTCTGTAATAACTTTCCATACAAAACAGAATTAACTGAAAATGAATTCAAATCTGCTTAAAGATGGCTAAAAGTAATAAAAGAATGCATTGGCATCGTGTTCTGATATATTCTAAAAGTTTCAAATGTCTAGCTAGTCGGGAATTTAGTTAAAAATCGATAACAAGATTTGTAATGGACAAACAACCACCGGACAAACAAGAATACGAGATAATAAAAACGTTGTAAAATGAGAAGGGCGACACCTTGCCTAGGAACGTCACCGATTTATTGCTAATAAATAAAAAAAAAACGCTAATATTTTCAAGTTAACGCATGTTACGACAGAAATTACAAGTTTAAATGTATGCAAATAAACGAATATTTATGTGTACTTACCGTCCTACAGGGGTTCACTAACTACCGCGGAAACTTTTCACATCAAACTTTTCCGAGCGCGCGACGCACACAATCAATCCACTTTCCCCTTTCGTGTACCTAACACGTTTTTCCCTCCGACCCGTTGAGGTGTGTGTAAAAAAACCACCACTCAATGACGACAATATCCTGAGTTTTTTGGCGCGCGAACTGTAAACAGGAACGAGAGTTTCGCGCCCTTTTTACCGCCGCACAATCCCGCTAACGAGGTGACGTGCCGAGTGGAAGTTTTTCGGCGGGAAAAACACGCCCGGTGCGACATCTATTGCGGTAGATTTGTACGCTTTGATTAGGATAAGTAGATTGCGAATTTAGAGGGCGGCTGAACTTAGTTTCCGCTGGATGGAGTGGATCATCATTGGTTTTGGTTTTTGAAAGGAAATCTACTTAGCTAAGCCTCTCGTGAAATGTTTCGCGTTATTTTATAGCACCTGAAAGGTGAAAGGTAAATCATTTAGTATAACGTAACAATTAATAATTCTGATCATTAATATTATTAAGATATATTGACTGCAATTATATGTACATAATATTATAATACAATGTATGCATAAACACAGATTACGATAAAGTTTGCATATTTTGAATTCGATTTTAAATTGGTGTTCTTTTATTTGACTTTTACTGCTGTCACAATTATTTTCATTTTATCACGTTTTTATTTGCTATTATTCTTGTTTGTCCAGTACAAATTTTTTCTTGTGTGTTTAGTAAAAATTTATTCATGTTTGTCCAAGATTTGTATTGGACGATTGACGATTTTTAACTAACTTCCCGATTAGCTAGGCATTTGAAACTTTTAGAATATATCAGAACACGATGACAATGCATTGTTTTAATACTTTTAGCCATCTTTAAGCAGATTTGAATTCATTTTCAGTTACTTCTGTTTTGTATGTAAAGTTATTTCGGAAAAAAATCGTAAAAAGTAAATGAAAAGATTGGTTGCTAAGGGAGTCCTAGCAATTAAATTTTTAATATATACGTGCGTTACTATAGAAATCAATATTAAATGTGAAAATGACATTTCATTATCCTCTATTTGTTTGTTTGTTTGACAAAAAAAGTATTTATTAATACATAGAATTGTCAAGTTTATATGATTCAACAGAAAATTTAAAAACGTGGTATATAAAAAGTTCTTTTTATTTTGTAATTATTTACATAATATAGTATGGCCTATCTACACTTAGTAAACAGAAAATGTTATTATTATTGTTTTGTTAAGTAAGATAAATGAATATCAATCAAGAAGCGACATTGTGAGAAGCAGGATACTTCAGTTTGAGATATTATAAAATGAACAGGATATTTTCAGATGTAACAATATAGTCACAGCCTGACTTAACATAACCATCTTTTATGTCTCATTGGATATTCCAATTTTCAAATAAGTATATTATTATTTCTACACAATTTATTATTACTAAAAACCATAAAAAAGTAATCTACCATTTACTGAAATAGTATTGATATGAAAATGCTTGCTATGTATATTTTCATACATATTGGAGACTTAATTTTGTAAGATATTAATACCATTTTTGAAGTTATACTTCTTTAGGCGCAATGGAAAATGGAATCAGAGTGTATTTTTGGCGTGTGAAATGTAACACTAAATTTATTTTTTCACACAAAAATAAACGCACTCGATTGGATTCGAACCACCGATTGTTTAGTTATCAGCTGAACGCACTACCATTACGCCGCTGTATGATACTCCAATTGTGACGATTATACAGTATAATATTAAAGTTAAGAATTTTTCCGTTGCCTAGGCAGCGAATTTATTATTGTCGGCCATTTGCAATTCCTTACGTAACTATTAAACGTCATAGTGGCAGTTGTTAGGTACTTTAAAAATAAAAACAACGATAAATAATTATATAATTTAGTGATATATTAGTTAAAGTGTATATAAATAAACCAACGGTACTTCAATAAGCGGCCCGTTTTCTTACGTGTGTAATTTAACAAGATAATTAAGAGCTATTCGAAGAATCTAGGTTATCACAAGTTTTGTTTTTGTTTTGTTACGCCAAAGAAGTTATCTTCTAACGCGCGTAAATAAGTACACACACCGATTTTTTTAATATCTCTCCAAAACTTGATTCATCCTTACAATATCTTTAATTGGTTTTAAAAGTGTCACTCCAGGTATCTTCACACCTTAGTTCTAATTTTGATCAGCACCCAAAACCACTATCGGTAAAACAAACTAAAAGAAATATTTCCATGCTCAAAGGATACCAAATACAATGGGAATAATATAAAGACAGAGAAACTTATCGCTAATTCCATGCCTCGGGGCATACGGTCGACTAGCCGTGCGGACTTGGAGGCCCGAATAAAGTTTTGTGAAAATCTGAAAAAGTTCCCGAGTTGACCCCAAGCTAAATTCAGTTTCAATTCTGTCTGTGCTTCCATCCTCTCTTCCGATTATCTATTGACGTAGCAAACTTTTACGAGAAATAAAAAAGCTTAAAGATTTACAGATGTAAGTTGATTTCGGGTTAGGGTCCTTCCATACATTGATTTCAAATTAATTCGATTTCAGAATCTGAAAACGGTATTTTACTGCAGAATAACCTTACTTGACTCAGAATTATATTCTATAGCTACGGTTCATTGACTATATTGTGCTCACAGTAAAATAAATATGTAACTTATTTACTCCATAATATAAAAAAAATATATTTTAAGTTCTGCTACGTCCACACAGGTGATAAGGGATTGCAATACCGGTATTTAAAAATCGGTATTCCAGTATTTATCAATACCGAAATACCGGTTTTAAAAATCCAAAATACCGGAATTTTCGGTATTAAGAAAGCACACTCGTTTACGTTTCTGAAAATTAATTATAAGTTATGTGCTGCTAAAATGCAAATATATTGAGTTGTATTCACTCAATATATTGAGGTGAAAGAGGTGAAAAAATAATAGAACAAATTTCATCAAATATATTTATATAAGTAATTGTCGCGATGAATAATCATAATATTATTTCGAAATAGAAAACATCCGTGACAAAAACGTTCAATTATTCTATAAATATTGATGACTGTACAAGCATGGATTTAAGAAGCTTTTCCTGCAGCCGGACTTATTTTCACTTGACGAACTTTTGAGGGCTTTAGATAAAATTATCAATCTATTCAAGTTATTTGTAAAAAATTACTAGATCGATAATTATGATCAATACATATTTTTAAATGTCAACATAATAAATGTAGGTACTTATGTAGATTTTTGCCATAAAATGATATTTTAAAAAGATTTTAATAGCTTTATTTAATGATAAGTACCTACTTTTGTTTTTTTAATGTTTAAGAAATACCGGTATTAATACCGGTATTAAATAAGAAATACCGATAAATCGGTATTGAAATTTTCATTCGGTATTGCAATCCATACAGGTGATAATGTAGGACAATATTATGTTCTATTTAAATTTGGGGACACTCCAAAATGGGGTCCTCATTGATGATTTCTAGGTAGTAATGGAAACACATAGGTGCCGTTGATCTACTTCATCATCATTATTATAATAAGTGGACTAACAATCCAGGGTGGTTCCTAGCTTATACTAAGAACTTCTTCCATCTCCCCCAATCCTGGACCAGAATCCTCCAGGTAGGTATATGCGCCGGCCGCTCTAGTATATTATTTGTTGTACCATTAGCGAGGGGTGCAAGATTAGTAATTCCGCTCCCTAAAGACATAGACATTTTCAATGATATACTTTGCATTTTGTTTTTGAAACTTTATTTTTCTGTATTAAATTGTACTTAAGTATGTTTTGATTTTATTTTTTTCTGTTATTATTATTATTATTTTCTATATTCTCTTCTCTCTTATGAGAGTAATATTTGTTATAATGTAAATCTCACGATGTGTACGTCTTGAATTTAGATTTGTTATGCCCACAATGTTTTTTATTCTTAATTAAATAAATAAATAAATATTCATTCGACCTCTACACGAAACATTTATATAATCGAACACTGATTCTGATGATAAAATTTAATTATGTTGTTGAATTTCATGTCACAGTATATTATAAACAAACGCAAGCGAATTGATTAAAGTTGTCAGAAAATAATGGCAGAAGAATTTCCCGTATTGAAAAACCCGATATTTATATCGATTCGTCTAGAAATAGCTTTATTGAGTTGTAGTATAAATAAAATATTCAGCTTAAGTATACGTGAGTAGTATAAAACTCAGTGGTAATTTGGTTTGATTATCCTGGAATGAAATGATCTCAGAGGTTAAGGCAATAGGCACGCCTCAAAGTGATAACCCTCTCTAGCATTTCCAGTCCTTTGACCAATCGTTTGTGGAATGCTCCGCACAAATCCGCTCGGTTCACAAATTCTGAGCTGGTCCTAACATTGATTGAACGATATCAATGTCAGCATACCTTTGTCAAAGGTGGTTGAGCCACACAGGAGACGTCGCGTTTATTCTATTATAATCTATTGAAAAGCGAATTCAATCATAATATCATAATATTCAAAAAAATATTTTTTACTTAATTAACTATTTCTTTTATTCAACGAATAATTCACGAGATTTAATAATGTACCATTCTAATAATTGAACATACATTATTTTGAAAAACACTTCTGAGAAAATATATTATAACCAATAGAATGATTGGTACTGTTCAGTTATCAGGAATACAACGGAAAACACATTTTGAAAATACCCGATATTACTGGATTATTTGTTAGTTTGGGTTAGTTTAGGTTAGGTTAGGTTAGGTTAGTTTAGGTTAGGTTTGGTTTGGTTAATCTAACAAATAATCTAGTTTATTGGCTATTTTCAAAATGTGTTTTCCGCTGTATTCTTGATAACCGAACAGTAGCGAATGATTTAATAAACAAAAAATTGCCTGAAGTAGCTTGATTTCGAAGAGCGCTGATGAACAGGTATTAAAAAGGCCAATAGTTAAAAATTGTCGCAATTAGTACGTCGCCTTGTAGCATAGAGGATAATGCGCGGACGGGGCGTAAACCCAAGAGATGCTGGTTTGATTCCAGGTGGCTTACTTTTTTCAAAAAGTTTTTTTCTATTGGTTATAATATATTTTCTCAGAAGTGTTTTTCAAAATGATGTATGTTCAATGTTTATTTAGTTTTACTTAGCGTATATAATTTTAAATAAACATCAAATTTTATTATGTAAATTTGAATTTTAGGCGATCTATGTTTGAGATCACAGGCTTATTGTATAAATTTATGGTTATTAATGCAAAGTTTTTTCTATGTCATCACCGCCAATCGTTTCAACTAATAGTAATATATTAAAATTTTCAACAAAACTTGAATTTTAAAACTATTTTATACTTGAATATTAATTGAGTAAGCTAAAAGAAAAAAGGGTTACACTCTATCATTTGCACATTGAAATATGCGAATAAAAATATTTACATGTTTTTGAGAGGTTTTTAGTTAAAGTATACGTTATAACATATTAATATATCAATAGACTTTACTTGACGCCCATGGTGGTCGCGCGGCTTAGGCGTTGGACTATCATGCCGTGGGTCTCAGGTTC
Organism: Rhyacophila brunnea; assembly: GCF_057557595.1. NCBI lineage: Eukaryota > Metazoa > Arthropoda > Insecta > Trichoptera > Rhyacophilidae > Rhyacophila > Rhyacophila brunnea. The sequence continues at coordinate 3,350,659 of NW_028232859.1, forward strand.
GAATCCTGGGTCTGGCAAGTACACATATTGTTTTTCAATTTGTGTATGTGGTCAGGGTATGGACCTAATAGGTTGAGCAAGTGCCTGACATCCATTTCTCGTAAAAACAAAAATCTGTTCTTTCTACTCTGTGGAGGCCAATATGGTCAAAAAAAGACATTATTGAGCTAATATGTCCATCGGTCAAAATAAAATTCTCATTAGAATATTTCAGATAGTGATTGTTGTAAATTTTAAAAAAAATGAGAGAAGCCCTTTCGTTTTTAACCTATTCAATTGATAAAATATGCGCATGTTTTCAAAAAACAGTTTCATTTAAGGCGAAGTCTTCACTGAGCCTTTTTTAAAGAGGCACCTAGCGGAAAAATATGAAACTTGGAATTTGAGACATTTTTTTGATAATTTACAATTTCACCTATATTAGTGAAAAAATAATTATCTGAAAACATTAAATAAAAAGGATTTCAAGTTATACACATTTATATTTTTTATAAAAATCGATGTTTTTTAAAATAGATATAAAAAATTATAAAACTATGAATTAGTCAAAAATCTTTTAAGTGATGCTTAGAAAACTTAATAGACTAAATTTTAATAATAAATATGAGCATACAATATTAGTAATAATAGGGTGCGGTCTGATTCAACAAATTCACATTTTATAACATTTTTTACAATTGTAAGTTTATCTTTGACTTAAAATAAAAAATATTTTTCTTTTTAATGTTTTCAGATACATATTTATTCATTAATATAGTTGAAATTGTAAATTATCAAAAAAATGTCTCAAATTGCAAGCTTCGTATTTTTCCGCTAGGTGCCTCTTTAAAAAAGGCTCAGTGAAGACTTCGCCTTAATGAAATTTATTTTAATGGTCGATATTATTATCATTTTTTACAATATTATGAAGACAGTCTTAGATAAGTCCCGTTAATGGTATAACAACTGAAATAGTAATAGACATAAAAAAATTGAGAAATTTAATATACTTACTTAATAATTTTAATGGTTAAGGTACTTTAATAAACTCATTCTACCAATTCATCCCAGTTATAATAATATTATAATAGTTTTATCTCTTTTTACATATAACTAACTTACGACTTTAATCAAAGTTTTTATAATATAATTATAAAGTATTTAAGAATGGAAAAAAGAAACACTCAATAATATATTCATTATCACCCAGACCTTTCTCAATCAAAGTTAGTCTGTATTCATTGCTCATTAAATAAAGTTACCGGCATACTTAAAACCAATACCGTGGAGACTGTGTTAAAAAAATCGGTAAAATAAGCGAAAAAATCGTCTACTCTGATTAAACAATGAAGTGGTTTTAATTGAAAACCGTTCGAGTGCATTGTTCGTTCGGGAGCTTTCGCCAGAGCTTTAGCGCTGAATTGACAGAAAAGTCTCGGCACTTCGTCGCCCCAGCAATTTCTTGTTCTATATTAACTTTTTAAAACAGTGTCAATAGATAATTAAGCTAATAATTATGTGAAAGGATAAAAAACATATTACTCTTTAAACTTATATAGGAACGTTGTAGAAGTCTTTATTAAAATGGGACTTTGACAGTAAAACGATTTAATTTTGAAATATTACAAATTTTACTATAATGTAATATCATTAAATTAAATATTGGTAGAGTTACTTGCAAAGTGTCACAATATGCCTATTTTGGTAAAGTCAAATAACTCGGAAATTAGACTCGCATATTTTGTTTCATCCAAAAAATCATGGTATGTATATTTTATGCTTAGGTTATTTTAAATAGTATTATTACACATAAAATTATGGATGTTTCTTCTGTATCCAAAGAGTGATGATGCTAATGATTTTCATATAAATATCAGTTAACAATACAAAATAATAAATTCGTATTATTTAAAAATGTCACTAGTTTATTAAATTGTAATTAGTTTACTCACGGATGGAATAATTAATTATAATATAATTATTTAGCTATCTCGCTAGACCTTGCAACCATCTTGGTGTCATAACCAAATAGTGGTAGATTTTCAACAGTGCTAGGTACCAAATACATACGCACCGGTGACCATTTTCTTTAAATTAACTTCAAAGCTGAATATTTAATTTTAAATTGTAGATAACTGCTTTTAATATTCTGTAAATGAAGTCTTGTTCTCAAGTGACTTTTATTATAACTCAAAAATATTAAGATGTTTTATTGTTTACAGGAGAAGTCAAGTCAACATATTCAAATTATGTACGGTTAGTATGATAATAATAACACTATGTTAATAGGTGTCATCCAATATTAAAAATAAAATACTTCTTTCTTTTCATCCAACGTAACTACAGTCATGTTTGAATCCTGTTTTATGCATACAATGTATAAGTGGCTACTAAGAAATTTTAAATCATATTTCACTTAAGTATACTTGTTTGGTATTCATTATTATTATGTTAGTTTTCTATTTGAAAACACTGCAGTATAGAAAATAAATATGATTTTTTTTGTAAATGGTCGATATCACAAACCAATACTGAACTGATACTTGCCTTCTCGGAAACAAAACCAATTTGTTCTACTAACACGGCCGCTTTTAATGGCGTAGAACAAACCGTAGAACCCCGTAGAGGCGTAGAGGCGTGTAGCGTAGAATGACGTGTGACTCGGTCACTTGACGGATAGACCTCTTAGCTCACTGAACTGTGGCTACTGCAGATGTATTTGACATCTTTGTTAGGTACACCGCCAAATTAATCGTATAATAATAAATTTGGATTAGTTTTGAATGTATGGTGTATTTTCAATCAATCTACGCTGAATATGATTTGATCATTTTATCCTATAATATAGTGTTTTGCAAACATGTTTGCGCCGCGGCACACCTTTAATTTGTATTTATTTTTTTATTATATATTATATTTATTGCGCCACTTTACTTGCATAATGTATATATACAAGGTTTTTTACTCTGGATGAAATTCCGCATTTCATTTCACAAGAGAATTAACTAAGACTAAAGAGTATCATAATATCACATTATTGAAATTCTTCTTCTTCTTCCACTCTGTCACGTCCCAACATTGGGGCATACGGCAAGCACAAGTTGGCGCCACTTCCCTCGATCCATCGCCAATTCTTGCGCCTCTCGCCATGTCAGACCTACAGCACGTAGGTTGTTTTTGTAGCACCGCTGCAGGGTGAGGGAGGGCCGGCCACGACGACGAAACCCTCGAGGCAGTTCCACAAGGCTACGAAGTTTCGCACTCTTTGGCGGCATCTGTAATACGTGCCCCAGCCACGTAAAGCGTCTCTTCGTGATAACTTCAATCACCGAAGGCTGTTGTGTCTGCTCACGAACTCGGGTGTTTGTAACGCGGTCGTACCAATGTATCTCTACGATTCGGCGGAGACATAGATTCTCAAAGCTCAAAAGCCGAGACTCTTGAAGCTTAGTAATATGCCATATCTCACAGGCATACAGGAGTACAGGTAGCATGCACACGTTAAACAAACGACATTTGGTCCTCACAGAATACAGCCTTGACCTCCATACGACTCCAAGTTGATTGAATGCAAAGCCCGCCATACCCATGCGGATTCGAAGGTCACTAGAAATACCACCATCATCGGCAACCGTGGCACCCAAGTATTTTAACCTGAACACCAGCTCGACGAGCAGACCGGAAACTGGCTGAGGAGTGTCGGCATCGATTCATGCAGCACTGCACATGGATTTGGTCTTAAGCGTCAATTACAATTAGCTATTTTACGAGCTATTTGTTGGCGAATTTAATAGCGGGCGATTCAGCTACTGCAATTGTGATGATGACACACAAAACTTTCCATTCGCTGAGAAGCCACAAGCCAGCGACTATTTTGACAGAACGTAGTTCGTTTTTTTACCGGGAGGTTACTACTGTGCTCTACTGCGCAGATTCAGTAGGCCCACACGCCGGCGTGTAGCGTGTAAAGTTGACTGGCTTTCAACTTTTCTCGGTAGAGTGTTTACAATCTGCTTGTTAGCTTGTTCGATGATAACACTGGGCGATTATACAGGCAGATTGTAAATTCGCCAACAAACAGCTTGTAAAGTAGCTCAATGTAATTGACGCTTTGCCGCATTCAGAGGAAGACCCACGCGTTTCGAGTTCGCGGCGAGCCTGTTCACGGTTACCTCCCAACCGTTCGATCGTCGAGTCAAACGCGACTGCGTCATCTGCATACTCCAAGTCGCACAGTCTTTATTATTGCAATTGTACAACGTTTTTCATGTGAATGAACTCGGCTACTGTTTACATAATAATAGTATAAACCACCGAATACCCAATGAATAGTAACACTAATTTGCATAAATCGGTTTTTGCGTTAGTTTCAGACAAATAAAAAAATGGAATAAGTACGATAAATTTGAGGTAGGTACCCCTGGCGGATAGAGTGGAACTAAAATTCAAGTTGCTGTCAAATAATTTTGTTTTATAAAGAGAAATCCATGAAAAAATAGCTACGAACAAATCGTATATTTTAAATATTTTGAGGATTTTACGATAGAGATTTTAGTGAATGTAGCGTATTGCTGTTTCAATGATAAATGAAAATAAAGATGGGAATATTTTTTTCACGATACGCGAATTTACAATTAAAGCACTGATAATCAAATGATTAAACTATTGAAAGTTTATATTACGAGTTAGTACGTAACTATTAATTTATAATTATTCAATAAGCATTTTGCAGTTTTATCACCATATTTAAATTAAAAATATACAAAAATTCTTTTTGTAACAGATTACAATGTTTATGATTGCAGAAAGAAACGTTGCCATATTATTATAAACATACCACATAAACATGAAGTTCGTTAGTTTTGACGGAAAATATGAGGTAGTTAGAGCGATGCGGAATGAAAGAAAACGGTGCAATAGTCTTCATGTAAAAGCAGTCGGATCCACATCGATAGTAGCGATAATAAAATTTAGCCTATATAATTTGGGCGCAGTAGAAGAAATCGCAATCTGCGCAATTTCAAGTTGTTGTTCCATTATAGTCTCCTGTTTAGTCTGTTATTCTAATATTCCAAAGCCTTCTTAATTATTTAGTTTTACATAACATTGAAATTCAGTGCATCAGGCCCTAATAATATACTTATGGTTGTATTATTATTACATATTATATACAATATGTTTTAAACCCTAAGTTTTGGTCTTCTTTTTTTGCATAGCGCAGAAAATACTCACAGATTAAAAATCACATACTCCAAAATAATATTTATACCTGCACGCACACTGTGTTATGGTGGACATATTAATAGCATTATCAATTTAAATTGTATTTCTATAATAACGCTCTTACGTTATATAACTTAAAATAACCTGCCAAAATAAAGAGACTTTAGTATCTTCGGTTTCATTACAGAATAAAATGTTGAATAAAATTTAATCAATATTTGAAGGCGCGTAAAAGTTAGAAAGATTAATTGAAAATTTAGAAAGATACTTTGTTATTTTGAAATCTCTAGTCTATAAAATGTAAAGTGCAAAATCAATTCCATAATACAATATCGTGTGGACAAGTGTTTCTGATATCGCATAATGCAGTCTTGGCTGCCCGCATGTATTCCATAATATCAAATTCACTGAAATCTCTACCTAGGGTACGTATTGCATATTCATGGAACACGACGCCTTACTTAGAACCTTGTATTCCGTATTAATTTCAGAGAGCTAAGGCGATCGTGTGCCACACAGTTAGCTTGTTGGCCTAACACTAACATTAATTTAGGTTGGACCTATTAAATCTTGTTATAAATATTCCATACTGCATGTAATTAGATGAAAGACAGGTATACAATTTCATATACATGAATTCATTAAAGGATTAAACGTGGCAATAAGAAATTTAAATAAAATAAAACGTATACACGTGTAATCTAATTAATTTACTTTATTATGGTGGTACAAATAATCTTTGTTGTTCATTGTGACATTATTAATTATTAAAATAAAACACAATATTATATAGTACTACACTTATTTTAATATATAATCAGGCCTGATGTCTACCTCTTCAAATGGACATTATTTGTTAACGAGTAAAGAATATACCTACAATAATACAGATATTTTACTAACAAATTTTTAAAAGTAAAGATTCTTAGAAGAAAGAATAATAATCACACAAAATTCTAAGAAATTGTCTGGCTTATCATAAAACGTTACTATAAGCACATTTAGGTACTTAAATTGCATAAAATTAATATTAATATTTCAATAATAACTAATTGGAAAGCCCGTCTAAGGATACACGGTAAAATATCTAAATTCTTGTTTAATATGCTGTGAAATCTATAATTTAGGATCCTGCCTTGTGTCAAAAAACAGAAAAAAGATTATTTTTTAATTTAATAAAACGATTTTTTTTTTAGTACTTATTCCACTTTTAATAAATAAATTAGGACCGGTTTCGTCCGCCTCAGAGAGACATTTTCATCAGACGAAACCGGTCCTAATTTATTGATTAAAAGTGGAATAAGTACTACAAAGAAAATGCGTTTTATTAAATTAAATAATAATACAATGCAGTTGCAATTCCACCATGAATTGACAGTTAACAAAATAAAAAAAAATAGAAAAAAGATTGCCTAAAATTGCCCTATAAAGTTGGTACCTACCTAATCTCATTTTTTTACCGTTGCTAAGAAAAGTGTTTTGCCATCCAAATGGCCGGAATTTCTTCTGAAACCTTACAAAAAATCTTTTAATGCTTTGCAAAATAATTCTAACTACTACAATATAATATAAGATGCACGTATAATTTAATTAATAGCTATTTTTTCAGTTAAATTAAAAATTACAATAACGCTATTTTTATCTGTTTTGCTTATCAGCTATCATGAACTTCAAAATAATGTTTTAAAAGTTGAAACTACGCAGAACACTCCTGCACAATGCAAGTTTAAAATGATATAACTATATGATACTAAACCGTTTTAAAAATCTATAATTTGATATATTTTTTAAATATTATGTCGTATGAGTATATGATACAACTTTATTATTTAGTTTAAATAACATTATATTTTCTTTTTTAAGGTATATTATATATGGGTATATATGTAGCTACATATTTTTCCTAAAACAACATAATAAAAAAAAATATGTACACATTATAGGTGCTGTGCTTTTAAGGCACAGTGATTAAAGAACTCGAACAGAAATTTGAAAGTATATTAGGTATGTGATAGAAAAAAAAAACTGTAGACAGTGTCAAAGTAAAAGTAAATAGGTATGTGTATTACCATTTAAATTAAGAGAATTTTTTTATAAAAGGAATATATATTAGCCGTTCTTCCAACCCGTTCAGTGGTTGCACTGGTACAAACACCTTTTTGAAAATCAACATGCATTTTACCCCAGTCGCTAAATCGAACTCTCAGCCCGGCTCATCAGAGACGGTCGTTCTACCAACCATGTCAACCTAGCTGTAAATTAGTGTCAAGGACTTCATACTAAATAATTATTTAACGGTCATGTTGAAAACAAGTAATATACAAGCAATAACTTAATAAGTAGCCAACGTTGGATAGTTTTTATAGACTTTTTTATGTTTTAAATCATCATAATGACTAATGGCATCTACTTATATTTTTTTACATAGGCTTTGAAATCCGATGTGGCCTAACAGTTTTTTAGTTTATGAGAAATCTAATATGTTAGCCACATACCTACTCGACATGTAAGGTAGGAACACACTATGGGTTCAAACACACATTTAAATTGTAAATGTTAAGCATGTGAATTAATCAGACTCGGGATTCGAACCCGAGACCCTTGAATTTATAAATTCATAAGTTACATAGTGAGCATCGCATAATATATAATATAATCTAATAATATAATAGTATAGTTTTCGTTTTTCTATTTTCTTTTCCCCAGTGACTTGACATGGTTTACCTAAGATTACTTCCTTATTTTAACCTGTAATACTCATGTATATAGCCAGTATGCAGTGATGATTCTTGCTATACCAGACCTGCAATAGGAAGATCGGTATTGTAAAATTGCTATAGATCGGTCACGATGGCAAACTACGCATATCAATACCATACAAATAACATAAAATTGAAACTTTATATTTAAAATTGTAATAGGAGACTTTAGAATTGAAGCTATATAAATAAATATATATACAGGAAGTAACTTTTTAATACCGCTTAATAGAATAATCATTTTCGCTAGAGTCATCGCGGGATGTTTTTCGCGTCAGTAATCCCCCTCATGCATCCCCGGGACTTATCTTACATCCCCCGTAATCCCCACTAAGACCTGACCGTAGAACAAGCGACCTATTCTCAATAATAATTCCCTCTCTCTCTCACTCTCGTTCCATATACATATATATTTCTCTTTGTGTATATAATATAATCTATTTCTTTGTATATAGATCTCTCTTCGTGTCATTCTGCGATCCTAATCCCTAGGACTTCGTTTGGTGCCAAATGTAACTACTAGATATCCAATAAAAGAGGATATGAGATGAATTTATTTATCGACTTATTTTCTTATATTGAGAAATTCGGAAGAACATTCTGATGGGTTGATTAGCCGAATCTTTATTTTGTTTATTTATCCCAGTATTACTATTTACTTGGTGTTGGATATACTATTTTATTTAGGTGACGAAAGTTATTCGGCATTTAAGCACTCATGTTAAAATATTATACTAAAATTGGTAGTGATTTTTTTCATTTATTATTATTCTATAATATTATAATATCGATGGCCGGAAGGAACAATCATATAAGTCAATATTGCATATTTTTCAGGACGCAGTCTGATGATTTAAAAAAAAATCTTTCCCTAACTTTTAAAAATTATCTTCTGAAAATAGGTCATTGATTTATGTAATATTATTTTTAATTAACTATTTCTTTTATTCAACGAATAATTCACAAGATTTAATAATGTACCATTCTAATTATTGAACATACATAATTTTGAAAACCACTTCTGGGAAAATATAATATTATAACCAATAGCGTAAACCCAAGAGATGCATGGTTCGATTCCCTGCCGACGCTTTCTATTGGTTATAATATATTTTCTCAGAAGAGGTTTTCAAAATTATGTATGTTCAATAATATGATTTTGTTAAAAACATAAAATAATACAGTTTAAAAATATCTTAAAATTCGACTTTTGTGATTGTTCGCTCTTAAATGAAATATGATTGATATGATAATTGTAATTTTATACACCATGTACATGGGGAATATAATGATTATATTATCTTTTTATACAAACCAATCACATGTTTGACTCCCGTTTCACGCATAAATAAATACAACTATGTGAAAACTGTTCCTAATTCATTTGCCTATACTCGTTTAATCCCCATCACGTCATTTAATTTATATTAACGTGTTACAACACGTGATCTTAATCATTCAATCAACTTTTATTATAAAAAAAAACTACAAGGAAAAGTCGGATAATAAAATAAAATTTTGTGCACGAATCACAATGTATTGAGTCAAAGGCATCTAGTTAGGTGTAACATCGATTGAATTTAAGGCTCGTTTTATGTTTGACTGTTGTCAATACGGCCCAGTCACGTAGCTAGCCCTTAAGAAAAGGCTTGCCCTTTGACCAAAAATCTATTATATTACGTTATTTACCGACCGATGTTGGGAATAAAGAATAAAATTTCCTAAAAAAGCCTTTTTCTCGAATAATATAGGCAAACTAACTGTACTTGAAATAAGTGGATATATTTCACACGATCATCAAAGGCCGCTATACTAATATTTTGAAGTGATTTTTTAGAAAGGATATAATATTATAATATATTTGCAATAGTTGGTTTGATGTATGGAAACCGTGAAATCAGAATTCAAGTGTGATACATCTAACTCTTCAACATGCTTAATGTATATTATATTATTGAAACCTCTCATCTTCTCCGCTTTTTTCCCTGCTAAGCAGAGGGCTACAAGGTTTGTGTATTTAATTTTATTTCTAGATTTTGTGTTATAAATAACATAATATTGGGTTTTTATACACTTATGTCAGATATTAAAAATTCACGAGAAATAAATTAACTGATTTTTAAACATATATATATGAGATGAACAGTAAAAATCGCATTTTTTTGTCCCCAAAATAATCCTTAATCATTACTAATTATAATAATAATTACGAAGCATATATTTTATGTTTGTTGTTGGTCAGCAGTTATTTGAGATCGTGAAAGAGTAACGATTACCATTGTTTACGGTTTGGTATTATGTTGCTGGATATCTCTAGAAGAACTACTATAACTAGTGTTCCTAACTGCCATTGACAAAAATATGCAAGCTAGTTGGGAGAAAAACGCTAGATTTTCTTATAATTAAAATATTTCTCGAAACTAACACGTAAAAAAAAACATAATTTTGAACATTGTTTTAAGAGAACAAAACATATTATTGAAGGATAATAATTAGTTCTAAATCTGGTTACCACTTAAATATTGTATCTTGCATTATATTTTTTTTTGATAAAATATAAGAAAAAGGCTTTATATATTATATTAAATGGTCTAATATTCTTTCTTTGTGTAAGAAATTTTAAGTTGCTTGCGAAGTCAAAAAACGCTAGATTTATTACTGTACGCCAGATACGTATTTTGAAAGCTAGATGTCTATTAAATCTGCGAGATCTGGTAATAAAATGCTAGCTGCTCTTCGTTTTAATGGAAAAATGTCTGACGAAACCAATAAAATTCTCTTTTCAAATTTGGTCTACTGTACGCTATTTTAGCTTAGAAATGTTGATTTATTTAGGAATCGTCTAACAAAGTTTTGTAATTTCCTTTTCAATTCAAAATATAATCATTATTATTCTGCTTCATTGGTTTTCTATTCATAATAATCCTTCAGGATTGAAAGTGGACAATAGTAACACCACAGCACAAAGAAATTTAATTCAATGCTAGGAATATAAAAAAACCATAAACTTCTTCAATATTGCAATGTGAACGTCATAATATAAATTTCCAAGTGATTTATTCTCCGGCGCAAAATTCTTCCCTAGTCTTGAATCCCTTTCCAATAACGCTTTTGACTCGTTGAGAATCAAACCGTAAGCCTCTTAGCAGACGCGGTTGCGTCTTCTTTATCTTACAGTGCGCACTTACCACTAGAATGAACGCAGTGACGTCGCGTAAACGACGTGCTTAATTATGACAAATAATTATATTATACCACGTGACGTCATTTGGCATCGCTTACGTCATATACGCTAATTTTCTATGAACCTAAGCTTTGGTAATATTGTCGCATTCAACTAGCAAATGTGCTTGCCCTATGCAGAATCGTTTAAACCACGGAATAAAGGTAGATATTCCTCAATTATTAGTATGCTTTTGAGGGGTTTTGGAAGTTATAAATCATTACAAAATCTCGTGTTAAATTACTTGTATTATGTATATTTACGATTTTTGTTAGATTTTGATTATATTGATTTTTGGAAATAAACGCATCATTTACCCATTTACATAATTATATTCATATTATTATTTTATACAGTCCTAATGTCATAAGCAATAATTAAAAATCTTAACTTAATAGTTTGTAATACATACCATGTTCATCAATTGACATGTGGTAGTAAGCAAAGATAGTTGGCAAACGTTGTGAAATTACGGGTTATTATAAAGTGAAAACATGATATTTGGCAGCGCCGCTTTACTTTATTTTATCACGACGTCATAGACGACTCTTCTTCTTCTTTCTTCTTTCACCCTGTCACGTCCCAACATTGGGGCATAGGGCAAGCACAAGTTGGCGCCACTTCCCTCGGTCCATCGCCAACTCCTGTGCCTCCCGCCATGTCAGACCTGCAGCACGTATGTCACTTTTGTAGCATCGCTGCAGGGTGAGGGAGGGCCGGCCACGGCGATGGAACCCTTGAGGCTGTGCCACAAGGGTACGAAGTGCCGCACTCTTTGGCGGCATCCGGAATACATGTCCCAGCCACGTAATTCATCTCTTCGTGATAACTTCAATCACCGAAGGCTGTTGTGTCTGCTCACGAACTCGGGTGTTTGTAACGCGGTCGTACCAATGTACCCCTAAGATTCTGCGGAGACATCGATTCTCAAAGCTCAAAAGCCGAGACTCTTGAAGCTTAGTAAGATGCCATGTCTCACAGCCATACAGGAGCACAGGTAGCACGCACGCGTTAAACAAACGACATTTGGTCCTCACAGAATACAGCCTTGACCTCCATGCGACTCCAAGTTGGTTGAACGCAGAGCCCGCCACACCCATACGGATTCCAAGCTCACTAGAAATACCACCATCATCGGCAACCGTGGCACCCAAGTATTTGAATCTGGACACCAGCTCGACGGGCAGACCAGAAACCCGCAGAGGAGTGTCAGCGTCGATGCAAGCAGCACTGCACATGGATTTGGTCTTAGCGGCATTCAGATGAAGACCCACACGCATCGAGTTTGCGGCTAGCCTGTTCACGGTCACCTCCAACCTTTCGATCGTCGAGTCAAACACGACTGCGTCGTCGTCATACTCCAAGTCGCACAGTCTTTCTTCGCATAGATCGTTTGTGTCATCATGATGTAGGCGTATCCCACTGTCGGGGCAAACCGTCTTACGCATTATGAAATCCATCATGATGATAAAAAGAAAGGGCGCAAGTACACATCCTTGCTTGACTCCTGGCGTGATTTCAAAAAGGTCAGAGGATGTTCCGGCTGCTCTCACGCGACACTCTGTATTGGTGTAGAGAGCACTTATCACGGCGACCAGTTTCCGTGGGACCCCATAGCCTAGCAGAATTTGCCACAGAGATTCACGATGAGGACTATCAAATGCCTTTTCATAGTCCACGAAGCAGCAGGCGACAGGTATATTCATATCTTGGTACTGTTGCAGGAGGCATCGGAGAGTTGAAATATGCTCTGAGCAGGACTTCCCCGGGACAAATCCACTCTGCTGCGCACGCAAAACAACCAGCATGGGACTTCTAATCCTGTACAGGAGAATCTGCGCCAACACCTTCTCGGGAACGCTGAGGAGAGTGATTCCTCTGTAATTATTACAGTCTTGTGGGTTACCCTTTTTGTGCAGAGTAACAACAGTACCATCCCTCCAGGCTTTGGGGCACTACTCCCTTTCCCACACCTCGCGCAGAAGGTCACACAAGGACGGCAATACAGCGCTCAGTCCGCAGAGCAGAAATTCTGCATGGATGCCATCATCTCCAGGAGCTTTCCTGCGCTTCAGTCTTTTGACAGCCTCTTTAACTTCAGCAGTTGTTGGAGGATTTTTGCAGAATCCCGATGCAGTAGTGATTCCGAGGGCGGTGATCTCCGACGGAATATCGAAGAGATGCAATGGAGGTGGGCGATTCAGGACATCACTGAAATGTTGGCGCCATAGCTCCTGGACCTTTGCAGGTTCAGTGACTGTCACTCCGCCAGAGTTGCGTAATGCAGTGACCACTGGACGTTTCCTACCGCAAATTGCTCTGGTGATGCGGAAGAGAGCACTTGGATTATTCTTGCAGGCAGCAGATTCCGCATCCCGACTGAGGTCATCCAGGCGTCGGCGCTTATCGCGGCGGGCAGAACGCTTTACCACGCGGTCCATTGTCTGGTATTCCGCGCTGCGCTGTGGGTCGTATGTACCATTGTCTCGCAATTCTTTCAGGAGCTTCCTCTTCTCAATCATCTCCCATGTATGAGGTGACATCCAGTCCGGCCTGTGCGTATGCCGCTCTCCTAAAGCAGTAGTTGCAGAGCTCATTATAGCATCCCGGAATAATATCCATTTTTCTTCCAAGGGATCCGAGTCGATGGAAGCCGTGAGAGTTCGAGCATCATATAAGCGCTTCTGCAGCTCCAGCTCATAGGTTGCACGCACACGGGTACTTTTCAGTTTTTCCACATCGAGTCTGACCGTCCTTTTGGGTTTTGGGACTCGTTTGAGGTCTATACGGGATTTCCCGACCAAGAGTTCGTGGTCACTGTGGATGTCTGCACCTCTATATGTCCGCACGTCTAGAAGTTCATGCCGGTATTTCGCTTTGACCAAAATGTGGTCGATCTGGTTTCTTGTATTACCGTCTGGCGATGTCCATGTATATTTGTGGATGGTCTTATGTGGGAAAAGACTACCACCAATCACAAGACCATTCATTGAGACAAAATCTACCAGACGGGAACCATTATCATTCATTTGGCCAAGGCCATGTTTTCCCAGCACAAAGGGTCCACGCGAGGGGTCAGATCCTACTTTGGCATTTAGATCACCAAGGATAACTGCATGATCACAGCTGGGGATATTTCCAGCGGCTTCCGCCAAACTTTCGTAGAATGTATCCTTATCTGCATCGCTAGCAGCCTCTGTGGGAGCATAGCACTTCAGAAAAGTGATGGAGCCCAACTTGGTCTTCAAAGTAGCACGGAGTAGACGTTCGGAGATAGGTTCCCAGCTGGTGAGGCACTTGCAAGTTTCCTTGGACATCAGCAATCCGACTCCACTGCGTCGCAATGTGGCGTGTCCGGAGTACAGTAGACGAAACCCACGAATAAACTTCTCGCCAATGCCAGTGAGTCGACACTCACTGATCCCGAGAACATCTAACTTGTATTGAGAAAGTATTTCTGTTAGATGCTCGGCCTTTCCAGGGACATTTAGAGTACGGATATTGTAGGTTCCAAAACAAAATCGTTTACCGAATTCGGGCGAGGTCGTCAAGATGGAAACGGGGGTCCGAGGCTTCCCTGTGCTTGGATTAATCTGTTGTTTTAGGGTGTGCAGGTGATCATCCCACAGCACCCGAGTTTACTGGTGGGGCTGCCATTTTAGGGCCCATGAACATGCCCTGGTTTTCTGTAGGGATTTTCCTTCCCGTAGCCAGAATGTACCAGTTTTTAGGCGCTGGTGATTCGCCTTGCACCCTCCTCTATCTGCTACAGCATGCTGCATTTCCTAGGGATGCCCACGGAGAGGTTAGAGGTAGGATTTGTTGGCAGAGCTATCATGGATAGTCGACATACTCAGCATTTCAAATGGAAGCACACCTGATCTGGCATCAAGGCATACCCCACTGAAGTCATACCAACCTGTGGCCCGATAATAGACGATTACGACATACTATTTATCTCCACCGACGGACGCCTATATCCGAAACGCGAAGCGAAAGGTGTCCGAATGTCTGAAAAAGAGGGTTTGTAGCTTCTACAATAGACAAGGGCTTCCAGCCTGCTGGAGTATTATGATGGAGGGAGAAAGCACGTCACACATACATAAAAAAACAAGTTATTACAAAGCCACGTTTAAAAATTGTATGAATTTTTCATATTTAAACTGGCCAAAATTAAAATCTTACTTTTGCTGCATTCTGATGCCTTTATTTGGCGACCTATTGAAAACGCAATGTTACCCATTTGTTCGGCTATTACCCAAAAACTTTTTTTTGTCCATATCCAGTCCTAAGAAGATTATAATGAGCCTTTCCCGAAGTGGAGGTTTATATCAACAGATTCTTGTTTGTTAACCACTCGTTCAATCTATTAGGTCCATACTCTGACTCTAAACACACGTTGAAAAACAATATATGTAATATATTGTATTTGCCAGACCAAAGATTTGAACCTTGGATCTACAACATCTCTTCCATAGCGCCTCTCGACATGCAGTGCATAAGGTTCTGGCCTTTCATCCGGGAGCTTCCCGATTCCCGGTGTAGACAAAATATAGTTATGTGATATTCTCAAACCCTGGATGTTTGTGATTATTTCACTTCTATTACTAACACTAATATGAAGTAGAGATGCACGCTTATACAAATCAAATAATAATACCTAATATGAATTAGTTAATTTCTTCATTGTATATATCTATCTACCTTTATTTTAATCGTATTTTACGTGGACAATATCGTGGGGGAGAGATGGTAATAAATTAATGGAAACTAGATGTTAGTATTGTGGAAAATTGGACTTTTCCTAAGGCTGTCAAAGTAGGAACGTCACTGAACAAATACAATATCTCATTTTCTATCATATTTTTGTGCAGCTAGTCTCGACTGCGAATAAAAATACTCGGATATTTTCTCTGCGCACGATGTCATTCGATTCGTTGAAATGGAAGAAATATGGAAATTGTAGGAAATGATATAGCAGAGTGAATTGTTTTGCGGAATAGTTTCAGTTAACTGTAACGGAAAATAAGATTTCCTAACTGCATTATATTATTTTAATAAATATTTCAGTTAAAAAAAACAAAGCATGTATTAACATTAAAATTTGTTATGAAAAAGTATTGTAAAAAAATTATTACTTTACTGTCAAATCAAAACTTATATATTTTGAAGCGATCGACTGTATGTAAAATGTTGTGCCTAAGGAATTGGTCTAACTATCATAATTTGAAAACACATTAAAACCAGTTCTACTTAAAAAAAAAAAAAAACACTCTAATCTGCATCCATTGGATTCCAGTCAATGTTCTTTACCAATTTAGCTACCTGCATTTTATTTAATTACGATGCAATTAAATATTAGTCATACAACTGAAAGGGTTCTCAAATTGCGTTAATATTGCTAATCGACTTTTGTAGTTGGAATCATGTTACCAATTATTATAGGTCGATTCCTTGTATTTGAGTATCATTTCATTGTTATATAATTTAATTAATCAAGTAGATACAGATACCCATACCTATTTCCCCATATACCTACATATATTGGTATGAAACGAGGCTTTATTTGTACATCGTTTACTCTCTACTAGATGAATGCGGAAAATATCTGAAGGGTTGGTAGAAGAAAAAGCAAAGCGGACTGTTGAGTACAAGAGCAAAGAAGGAAATGACGAGTATGGCCGTTGCGTGGCGCTCGTATCGGTTTGTTATTGCTAACGACTTTCGGGATGCCTGCATAGAGATTAATTTACCAACTTGCCACACACTTTTGTGTGACAGTTTAGATTATTAGCAGCTAATACACCAGTGCCAGTAGACATTATTGTAATAATTTATACTATCATTTTGTAAAATGGTGCGACTGGTGCGTTGCCCATCAGGTGACCATTAGATATAATTAGCATGTTATTTAAATGTGGTTTTTAAATATTAAGCGAATGGGTTTTAAATGATTTTTTATGATCGGGTCTATTATTATTTAATACTTAGTGAGAATTTATATATGCACATGACAATAATGATTTAATTGTGGGTATTATGTTTAAGTTCCAACGAGAAGAGAGTTCTTTTATTTTACCATGTTTTTATTAGCTCGTATTCTTGTTTGTCCAGTACAATTTTTTTCTTGTTTTTCCAAGATTTGTATTGGACAATTGAAGATTTTTAACTAACTAGCTAGACATTTGAAACTTTTAGAATATATCAGAACACGATGCCAATGTATTCTTTTAATACTTTTAGCCATCTTTAAGTAGAATTGAATTCATTTTTAGTTAATTCTGTTTTGTATGGAAAGTTATTTCCGAAAAAAAATTGTAAAAAGTAAAACACTATTATTGGTTGCTAAGGGGTCCTTGAAACTAAATTATTAATATATACGTGCGTTACTATGGAAATCAATATGAAATGTCAAACTGACATTTCACTATTCTATATTTATTCAGTATTTCTATCAAGTACAAAAAAAGTATTTATTAATACATAGAATTGTCAAGTTTATATGATTCAACAGAAAATTTAAGAACGTGGTATATAAAAAAGTTCTTTTTATCTTCTAATTCATTTACATAAAGCTCCAGGCATGATATTGTCAATACGTAATAAAAAAAACTTTATGTTAAGATCAAAATGAATTAAAACTACTAAGTAGTAGATAGAAAATGATTAAAATTCGTCGTCTATTTGCACTGCAGAAAATCGTAACGAACGTATATTTATTTTATTCGACAGTGCGGCGCTCAATTGTCCTAGCGCCTAGTTGTCCCATTCCCGTTTGATCTCAGTTAAATAAATAATTATATTTATAGAAAAAATGTCAACCATATATTTATATACGTAACTAATTAAGGTACCTACAAATTGTCTACCATGACTAAAATTTACACAGTTCATTGTTTAAAATTCATATGAGAATACCAACGCTAATGTAATTGTTTGAAATGTCAAGATGAGAACGTTCTACGCTGCCAGTATAATAGCAGCGTTTTTTGCATCTGTCAGAAGTAGAAATGCAACTTCTCGATAAATTCACCGAGCGAGAAAAATTGAGCCGGACTTATCTGACAGTTGCAACGTCATTTTAGTTGAAAAATGCTTGGCTAAAAAGAAAAAAACACGTGCTTACCATTAATTATTCTTTATTCTAGAACACTGTAATAGCTAGATCGTAGTGTATATACACCCTTATGTAACCCGTTAATTGAATTATCGTCAGGATTGGCGAACCTTTTTACGTACGCATGCCAAAATTTCCCAAATATTATTTTTCGACTATCTGACGTGCCGAGCAGTCTTTTGTGGAGAAAAAATGGTTCTTAAGAGCCCCATTAAAAATGAACATGTTCTAGATATCACTCATAGAACATATCATACGTACCTATAGCTTTATTACTTTTTTTAATTACACCATATATTTCGGTCCACTAATTTTGAAACTGTTTGCCAGAATTACTATTACAAGCTCCACCAAGTTGTTGTTCCTTATTTGGTACACCTATTTTTATTGCTAGAAATGAAATTGTTTGTTACTGTATTACTTAGTTTAGTTCTTTACTCACAAATCGACACCAGAATTGTTCCGATCAGGTGAGGCATTCTATCGCTACAGTGGTCTCAAGCATTGTACATCGATCAAAATCAGAGATTCGCAGCGCGGCTTCTCCCGCCGCCTGATGAAGTTACTGCGATAATATTACATATAACGCATTAAGCATAAGGACCTATGCAATTATATTATATTTACTTTAAACGTAATGCTTATTCTTGAAGAGTATTTACGTGCTATTGTTTATACAATGCGATCTATAATTTATTATTATTTTATGTATATTTCTTCTCTTCAAAATAAAATATTCGCGTACCATGCAAAATTATCTCGCGTGCCATAGTTTCGCCACTACTGAACTAAGTAGTATTAATTTTTATGCGGTGTTACAGTAAAACTACTTTTTAAAAATAATCAAATTTTAAAAAATCGATTAGGTTTTTTAGAGTTTAGTGATTTCAGATTTCATAATATCTTATAATATGATCCTGGGCAACTAGAATTAGATAAGGATAGTGGACTCTACTGAGAAAAAAAGAAAGTCAATCTCTCCTCCCTACGTTATCATCCCAGGTAAGTTAAAAATGTGTGTATGTGTTTTTAACTAGAACTATGTTAGATCAATTACAAAAATAAAACAAATCACAGTAATATCCAAATTGGAGAATATTATGGCGTTACCGTGAATCGAATCAGCAACCTATGATTTGGAGAAACAGTGTTACTGTTCATTACTCATTTGATTAGACGGTCGCCGTATTGATGTTTAAAGTTTAGTTTGCTAATCGGTATTATTTGCACGAGCAATACTTTTCCATAATATGGTAACTATCAAAAGCACTCATTCCGATTATTTGCACCAGCGCATACCACTTTCCTTATAGCTTTTTGTACTAGTAGTTCGCGTCTTGTTTCTGTCTTCAATACTTTTATTTACTACTTACAATTCGTTATATCACTTTGCAAGTCTAATTAATATATCAAAGTTATAATATTGTAAACTTATTTGACCTATGTCTTGATTTAATAACTCTTTTGTTTCATCTTCTTCTTCTTCCACGGCGCTACATCCCGGGGTGGGATTTGGCCTCCTCCACAATCGCTCTCCACTCACTCCGGTCTCTCGCCACACTTCTCCAGTTACCGGGTCTTCCTATATGAAGCCAGTCCATTTCTATGGCGTCAGCCTATCTCCTTCTTGTACGGCCTCTGGGTCTCTTCTGTTGGAGTAGACACTTCGTCATGATTCTTGGCGCTCTAACTTTATATCACTTTGAAAGTCTTATTAATATATCAAAGTTATAATATTGTAAATTTATTTGACCTATGTCTTGATTTAACAACATCATCTTTTGTTTCATAGACTCATTAATTATATACGTGACGTGGAATGCTGCAATTAAAATGTTAATTTAGTATAACAGCTACAATAATTTATGTTATCAGTCTTTAAGTGGTAATGCCTGCCCAAATGAAATGAAACATGTGGTCAAATATTTTACGACCGACAGCGCCATGGCGGAGGTTATAAAAAATAAATAACTAGATATCGTTCTGCACAGAAAATGAAAGAATTATATTAAAATCGTAAACTTTATTGCCTGCCAAGCAAAGCGATAAAGTCGCCGGCTGAATGCATGATTACTCGGAAAATTACTGCATTCGATGCAGTCGGAATCAAAGTCAACATGAAGGCATGAAAATCACCACCCCCATTCACTAAAAGCTCTATCGTTTGATTGAAAAGCGACTCTGAATGAAAAATGCGAAGTCACATCTGTGCATTTGCCCGCATGCTCTGTTATATGCCAGATTTCTGCAGACGGCATGCACTCTCATTGATTTTACATTCGACCAGTTTGCATAGCGTCGTTGGGTGAATAATATACTGGTTTTTGATATGAAATAGGGTGTTAATTCTGACCGGTCAAATGGGTTATAAATAGACATCTGAGCTATTTTTCACGTACATCATTCTGAACCTAGAGATGATATATAATATAATATGAAAGTACTGCATAAAATTAACGAGAATAGAGAACATAAAAATGGTTATAATTTTACAGAATTTATACGAAAAAACAGTACGTATTATAATATACATATTTTATGCAGGTACCAGAATATATAAATTTATTATAAAGGTCAATGAGTAAATTGGGAGTAATCCAGGCGTCGGTTAGTAATTAGGGCACTTCATTTAAACTTTGATTTAAAACACAAAAACCGATAGCCAATATTAACGCAATTTGATAAGCATTTCATGTAAGAATTGCTAGTTTAAATTCATCGTAGTTAAGTAGGATGCCCGTAGTTTAATTGCTAAAGCATATTGACGCGAATCCAGTGGTTACAGGTTCTAGTCCCGTCGGGCGTCGTATTTTTTCAAAAAAAATGTAGTAGGGATAATATATATCTGGGGTGTTTTCGAATTATGAAAAATATAATGCTATCAAATGCACGATACACAAGTGTCATGAAACATCATATTCGGATGGATAGCAATGATAAATATCGAAGATAGTATAGTTAAGGATTGCAATACCGGTATTTCAAAACCGGTATTACAGTATATATCAATAAAAAAATACCGGTTTTAAAAATCCAAAATACCTGAATTTTCGGTATTAAGAAAGCAAAATCGTTTATTTTTTGAAAATGAATTAAAAGTTATGTGCTGCTAAAATGCAAATATATTGAGAGAATCCAACAGGCGTGAAAAATAATAAAACAAAGTTCATCACATATAAATATTTATATAAGTAATTGTTGCGCTGAATTATCATACTATATTTAAAAATAGAAAACATCCATGACAAAAATGTTCAATTATTCTATCTTTTATCGTTTACCAGAGCCTCAAAAGTGTTGTTTTTCCAATACTCGATTCATGGCAGAGTTCTGTCACGAATATCATCTGTAAGGGATCTTGGCATTACGTTTGAGAGTAAACTGACATTTATTAGCCATATAGTTACCATTTATAACAAAGCGCTTAAAATGTTGGGCTTCGTCATGCGTACTTCCCGGGTCTTTTCAGATTTTACGGTATTAAAACTTTTATTTAATTCTTTAGTTCGAAGCAGACTTGAGAGTGGGTCTATTGTTTGGGCACCGCATCAGTTGAAGTATGGCCTTATGGTGGAGAGGGTACAGAAGAAATTCTTGAGATTCCTTTACTTGAGGTTATATGGATACTATCCGTGGCTTTATCCAGCTGACTTTCTCTTAGGCATGCTTACATACTGCAGTCTGCAATTTAGAAGAAATCTTTATTTATCTACGTATTTTTTTCGACTTATACGAGGTATAAATGAGAACTCTGCCATTCTGGGTAGTGTTAACCTGTGTGTCCCTGATAACTATCTTAGAAATAGAGACCATCAGTTGTTTATTCTCCCAAGGTGCAGAACCAACCTGCCACTGGTATTTCAATTAAGAGAGCGATAACTATGTTCAACGAAATTGCTTCGGGTGTTGATATATTCCACCTACGTGAGAATGAGTTTAGGTGGGTGTTGTTTTCTAAATTCTTAAAATAGGGTCTGCTTAACTCATCCGGTGTACTTCCTTGTACCTATCTAATTCATCTACTGATATATCTCTTTTTTTATGTAATACTGTTATATTTATATATCTTTGTTTCTAATTGTCATATTGTGAAGGTCTTAAACTTATAATTTGTAATGTCCATAATATGTTAAAAAAAAATTGAAATAAATTGAAATTGAAAATTGAAATTAAATTAAATTGAAATAATTATTGATGACTGTGCAAGCGTTGAATTTAAGAAGTTTTTCCTGCAGCTGGACTTATTTGCACTTGATGAACTTTTGAGAGCTTTAGTTAAAATTATCAATATATTCAAATTATTTGTAAAAAAATCACTACTTCCACAATTATGATCAATACATATTTTTAAATGTTAACATACATGTAGGTCTATAGGTTTTTGCTATAAAATAATATTTTTAAAAGATTTTAATAGCTATATTTATTAATAAGCACCTACTTCTGTTGTTTTAATATTTAAGATATACCGGTATTCAATAAGAAATACCGAAAAACCGGTATTGACATTTTCATTCGGTATTGCAATATTCGGTATTGCATATATAGTTACCAGTATTATAGGAGTGAAAATTGCTAGTGTAGTAGAATTATTATGAGTGAAGTATAAAGTAGTAAGAGGTAGAAGTAGAAAGAAAACAACAATAATTGGATACCTAAGCACAACGATAAGTTTTTTATTTTTAATAATTGTTGTCTTTTTAATTAGATATAATTCAAAAACTATTAGAGTAATATTCATTTATTTATTTGCTATCTCGGTAGGTATTCTAAAAGGTTTTGAAGTTTCGATGTGATATAATATGGTCAAATAGCAGCAGTTGAGAGAAAGGCCCTTACCCAAATCGAACTGTTTGAAAAAAAAATCAAATCGAATGATTATTTTTTTATTATTTGATAATGGATGAAGTCATTGACGTCATTAGTGAGTACATAATAATAAATTATAAACGAACAAACTGGCAAAGCCGTATGGGTCAGCGTAAATGAATTAGATCAACAGCGATTAATATTTACTTTATTACTAACTAAAATGTTTGATCGAAAGTTTTATACATATTTGCATAGGACTTACAAAGGTGATGTTTGCATAGATAGTACCAATACTATACGATATTGGTTATAGGTATACACCATCGACGATAAATCTAAAATTTTCCTTACAGATCACTAAGTATAAATTCGAAGTATGAAGTTACGAGTCCGTGGCAGCTGTCGCCAAGCGCGGAGCCGCGACCCCCTTTGTCCACATTCGTTTTAGCTGTCAGCGGGTTTTTTTATGAGGGCCTTGGAGTCCCCGGGCCAGGCTTTGTTGGTTTTGACAGGCCAGTACACATCTATATACTCACATGCCGCTTAGATCGGATTGTACATACCGAGTGTTATTATCTTTGAGGGTGATTCTGAAGCTATGGTGAATTTCGACGTTTTGCTGTTTGTATGTGTTTATCTAACATATAATGATAGACAAAATTGAATGCATAAGAGCACATAAGTATTCAATTTAAAAAAAAAATCGGTGCGTGTACTTATGTACGCGCGTTAGAAGTTATACTTCTTTGGCATAACCACAAAATTAACATCAACCAAAAAATATTCAAAAATTTAGAAAATAGTTTTCACATAAACTAAATAATACAAACAAAAGTAACGTACCTATCGTGGTATATAAAAAGTTCTTTTTATCTTGTAATTATTTTAAATTACATCCTTCATATTTATGTTGCTTATGACGTTGTCAGTTATTGCAACGAAACGAATCGATCGAAAATAAAAAAAATTAAATTTACGAATTCTACATTATTTACGTTGTATGTGTTATGGAAAAATTCTTTTCTTTCTTTAAAAACTCTTAACAAATAAATTAACTTTATATTATTTTGAATGCCATTCACCCTCACTATTTTTATACAATACTCTGTCTGAAAAAATAAATGAGTTAAGAACTCTGCTCGATTGAAAATATAATTAAGTACGTGTTATTATTTTTTTCTCCACAAAAAGAGAGAGGATTGGAGCCGACCTTCATTTGGAGTAGAGAAACGTACAGGGCCATACTCTTCCTACTCCATTTTTACAGTTTCCTAAGGAATTAAATAAAAAAAATGAGAAAATGTTATATATAGCTATTTACTACTTACTTAAAACAAAAACCAATCCACTTTTAGAGCAAGCCTTAATTTACTAAATAGCGTCTCACATTTGGTAGACATTCGAGTGTAATATACTTGATAATATATTAGATGTTCAGTTAAAATGAGACGTGGCACTTCAGAAGTGTCATTTTTCTGTCAGAGTGACCCTCAGAGTAAAATTGCGAGGCGCAAAAATAAATTATTGTAGGAACATCGTCATCACATTTTGAACATCCCCCAAGGGTTAAATCGAGCGTGTGTTGGTGCGCACAGGAGTGCCGTACCCAGATCTGTAATGTGTGCGGCGCACACGGGCGACCGGATCAAGGGGCGGTCGCAGGCAAGCGGACTTTCTGCATCTTGAACATACATAATTAGAATGGTACATTCCTAAATCTTGTGAATTATTCGTTGAATAAAAGAAATAGTTAATTAGAAATTATTAGCAAGTTCAAGTAAGTGACATCATAAAAATATTGGAGAAATCCGTGACGTCGGTTAGTAATTGAAGTAGTAGGTACTTACTTTGATTTAATAAATAAAAACCGATTGCCAAAGTAGCTTGGTTTAGAAGAGCGCTGATCATCATGTATTAAAAAGGCCAATAGTTAAAATTTGTCGCAATCAGTATGTCGCCTCGTAGCATAGAGGATAATGCGCGGACGGGGGGCGTAAGCCCAATAGATGCTGGTTCGATTCCGACATTACAAATTACGTTGTGACGTTCACAACATGACATGAAACATTATTATAAAGAAGAAAGATAAACAAAAGTAATAAAAGGGATAAAAATGAAAATATAAAAAGAGAACATAATATAAACATACAAAAGTAGTGAAAATATATTTATACATTTATATAAGTTCAAAGAAGTACAACACCGAGTGTGCTAAGAAGACACCCGAAGCAATTTGGTTGAACATAGTTATCGCCCTCCCAATTGGCATTAGCAGGTTGGTTATGCACCTTGGGGAAATAAACAACTGATGCTTCCTATTTCTAAGATAGTTATCAGGGACACACAGGTCAACACTGCCCAGAATGGCAGACTTCCCATTTATACCTCGTATAATTCGAAAAAAATACGTAGCTAAATAAAAATCTCTTCTAAATTGCAGACTGCAGTATGTAAGCATACCTAAGTGAAAATCAGTTGGATAAAGCTACGGATAGTATCCATACAACCTTAAGTAAAGGAGTCTCAAGAATTTCTTCTAAACCCGGTAGAGGTAAAAGCGATACTTCAACTGATGCGGTACCCAAACAATAGACCTACTCTCTCTCACTGTTAATTGAGTATTTTGTATTATTATTGGTAAACTATTTCTAGATTAGGATTTTTTTCGCAAAGAGGCAGCGCCGTCCCTGAGTACAGATTACATATATGCGTGCAAGGGTGTGTGCGCATATTACACGTGTGATGTTGTATTTGTAACGCATGACGTCACAAGGCATAACATTTTATTTGACTGTAATGACGATAAATTATGCGAGCCACTGTGACCGTGTTATATCAACACGATTATTCAAATTTTCAGCCACATAAATCTGTCTTATGCGTACATACATTGTACTGTTTACAATGGATGAATGCGAGGTTTAGTCGTCGAAGCTCTTTTTAATCATGATTTTCTTACTGAAAACCCATTATATCATTTGTATCGATGGTGTAATCCAAGGGATAGTATTATGGTTTGTTTTTTTTAGTCCATTAGGTATGTCTCTTACGTATCTGATTTGTTGTACTTAGATTTTTTCTTAGATTACCGTCTTATTATTCATTTTATTTTTTTTACACAGAGTATAATATTATCAGTGATTTCAAATCAGTGAAAGAATTCTTAAAATATTTCCGTTACTTTTTATTTTAGTTACTTTTAGAGAACTACAATTTAATATATTTAAAATAATCAATACGTATCTTAAAACATTAATAATATCTTTTTTTAATTTTGAAATTAAATTTGTTATAAAATTATATTATATTGTGTTTTTGTATCATTTTAATGTAGTTTAATAAGTGCTTTTAAGCGCTGTAGGAAGATTTAGACGGAATGGGACAACTGGACACCAGGACAATTGGACGCCACACTGTCGTAGACACGTAAAAAGAACGTAGACGATGAATTTTAATCAGTGTCTATCTACGACTTGGTAGTTTTCATTCATTTTACTCTTAACATAATGTTTTTTTTTATTGCGGATTGAGAATTACCGTGTCTAGGTTTTATATAAAAATAAAAACTCTTTTTTCGTTGGCATTTAAACAAATGCAAGATTAAATCATATTTACGTGTGCATATTTAAATTTTCACGAACTATTAAATCATAATGTAATAATTTAAAAATAAATAGTAATATTAAATATTTTTTAAATGTACGTATAAGTACCTAACGTCTATTTATTTTCGAATTGCGAGGTGTCCAGTTGTCCCGGCGCCAAATCGTCCTAGACTTGAATTAGAAGAGCCAGATTTTTTTCTGGCAGCGTTAAAGGATAGGTGCTCAATGTGTGGTGTTAGGTTAGATTGTTTTCTTTACGTATTCAGTTGAGCTAGCCACGCAAAAATACTAAAATTAATTAATCAAACATCACGAATTTACATACAATGTGAAACTAAAATAGTGTGGTGTGGCAATTTGAATTTAGAATAAATCACCAATGTATTTAACTGTAAACTGTTAAATAATTTACGCTTCTGTACCTTATATGTATATATATGTAAAAAATTCAAGGGTTCCGCCAAACAAAAAATATTAAGAATCACTGCTTTTTCGTAATAATACATTGGCCAACAAATTTTAATGCCGTAGCCCATGGTATTTTATGAAATAAATGAAACATTCCTCGTCAATGTCTATTAATAACCATAACCTCCGTTCTGTGGAACCCCATATAATATTAATGCGAATATGGAAGAATATCAGTAAACAAATGAGAAGATACAACGAAGAGTTAAATTCTAGCTGTCCCTAAAACTGCTCGACAATTTAAGATATAACTCGAGATTATTAATTAAATTAATTACAATGAAGCTACAAATATTATAAAGGCGAAGCTTTTAATTAAATAATATAACAATTCGAGAATTTGGAAAGGTTATATTATAATTAAATGGAATCAGAAACATTAGTTTTAAATTATTACATGCCTTAACTTGGGCTTGAATTTTCTGTTATTGTGTAACAAAGTATCAATGATAAGGGTCAGGGTCTGAATACACGTATATTGTACCTAATGTGAAATTCTTGTTTACAAAATACAATCTCTTTGTTAAATAATAGTATTGAAGTTTCGTTTGTTCATTATACAGTATTCATAATTATGTAACTCCTAGTTGTGTCGTATTGTGACATTATTTTATAAAATAAACTGATTTAATGTAAAACCCCAGTGGAAGCGACCTAGAGCCAGATCGCGAAAGAGATGAATTGGCTGTGTTGAGGATGGAAAGCCAAGGAAACTGGGGAACATTGGCGAGTGATTTAATAGTTTTTTTTACGAGATTGGCTGTAAATAATTGATTATGTTCATATTTGATGGTGGGAATAGATTACCAGATATGAATTACATATATTATTAATATTAATACTATCGACTGAAGGTACTTGATGGAATTTGAATTACATATACCTAGATATAATATGTACCTACATCAAAAATAAAAACGGTCGGGTGTTACATATTCAATTGAGAGTAAAACTATAAAATACTATTTGGCATATTATACCCAATGGTATTATTTTTTTCTCTGTATTGTTTTATTTTTTCTTGTCAGTGCCAGACTATTATCAGATAAAATACCATTTTTTGGTTAGTATATACCTACCTTACCTGAACTAGAGGAGACCGACTTTATACAATGACCTAATTTTTAATTTTAAGGCATCCGTTCTTTTACCAATATGTAGATAAACAAAGTTAAAAAGATTACGCTTAAACTAGCTTTTGTAAATGGACGACCGAGCTTTTACTTTTGGTATACAGATGTATTATATTGATTGCAAAAAATCTTATACATGGGACGTCATGACTAAGGACCATTACATTTAGTGGGATGCGGAACCTGTGTCAGTAGAAAACATATAACCGTCTTAATTTTTTCCGTTCATCTTATGAGACCTCTTCTTCATCCTCTTCAACCACCATCTTAGCCAAATACCATGAAAAAATATTTTTAACTGAATCCATTCGTAGAGATTTGAGCTTATATCTTTGGTCATATTGTCAATGACCGTATTGAGAAAATATGGTTCTTGTTTGAACAAAATTCATTTAATTTCTCCCAATTTTTTTAGCCATTTTTATAAATTGGATTAATAAAATTCATATAACATTATGTATCATTTATTTTTATGGTAACCAAAGTTACCGACAATTAAAGATTATACATTATTAATTATGCCAATATGTTTAGTTCTTTCGGTATATTATTTGGCATTGTTTTCTCTTGTGTTATGTTTAATCATTTAGTGATAATATATGAGAACTTAAAATATACTTACATCGCGAATAGAATGACTCCATGATAAAATACTTCCATTGATCTTGAAATCAGTCATGAAATTTTCAGATCATAATAAGAAGAGATAGGATTTTAAAACTACTGATTACGATTATCATTCTGAGAACAACTTTAAAGAAAATAAATTTTTAAATTTACTTATCAAATAGAATGTAATCATTTTTAAAATAAAATAAAAACACTTTTGAAGATTATATAATAATGATAGTGTTCTTTTCAGTTATATTCAAAATCTCTCTAATAATGTGTGTTACTAAGTAACATACTGTGTTCCTATGTTATTTAATGTTAAGTGTGTATTCGACTTACAGCCTTACAGTATATTATACATAATCGTAGAATATATTATATCCTATGAAGTGAGCGGAAGCTTTTAACCCTTTTTGCTTCTGAACTTTTCACATGTAATAATCTGGCATTATAAAGAGAATTATTATAAATGAAGAATTTAGAAAAATTGCAGAAACATACATTTTAGAGAAATCTCTGGAACAACAAGGTCCTAGTGGAATTTGAATACACAGTTTCCTCTAGCCAATTATTGTTATTTTTCGAAAATAGTTTCTCAGAATAAATTGAATAATATATAGTATATAAATAATATATAGTTCGTTAAGAACTTCTGAATCATTATTATTTTTTCAGTGAATAGTTTTACACCAAATATTAGTAACTATCAGAAAATAATAGTTAAAGATGTTGCTATTTTCTCATGTTGTACTTATATATGAAATTTTAAATCAATAATCGCAATTCGTGCATACAGCTTGAAAAATATTCGTACTTATCTAAATTATGTTTTTTTAAAAATTAAATACCTATTTTTTATTCAACGAATCGTTGAATAAAAGAAATAGTTAATTAAAATCATTACATAGCAAGTTCAAGTAAGTTACAATAGAAAATATTGGAGTGATCCGTGACGTCGGTTAATAATTAAAGTAATAAATACTTTAATTTAGACTACAAAAACCGATCGCCTACCGTAACTCAATTTGGAGAGCGCTTATGAGCAGGTATTAAAAAAAGGCCTATCGTTAAAATTTGTCGCAATTAAGCATGGCAGTCATAGCGTAGTGGCAATGCACAGGACGCGATAGCCAATAGACGCAGGTTCGATTTTTGCCGGGTTATATTATATAGTGTTTTCAGAATTACAAATGTTTTTTTTGTCAAGGTTAAATTAAAGTGATTGCTTAGTTACGGTTAGTACCGAGTATTCGCTGCTAGGACATTAATAGTATTTTTAACAGATGCCATTAAGAAGCGGACAAAACCGGTCCTAATGATCATTAAATTACGTAGAATTAATATAATATATTGTGTTTTATTAAAATTGATACAATGTCTTTACACAAAGAATTAATTGACAGGCAACGCAATTAGTTCGACAGAATTATATTAATTTGATATGTACTTAAACATCGTAGAATTATTATTAGCGGTATTTTTAATTTTAGGGTTGAAATATATTTGAAAAATGTACATGAATAAAACCTAATTGACTTAGGTGTCGGTACATAGGTGTGCAGCCCTGAATTTATTGCGAATGCTTAACTTGCAATATAATATGACGTTGTATTTTGACACGCTACCCTTATCAAAAATTTATAACCTTACAAATTAATATAACACATTTTATAATTGTTCCCAATTTAATTATACTCACATTACTGAGGTCGTATTTGCTGACGTAAATAAAAACGTTAAATAATTTCCAGGCAAAATGGAAAACTCCTGAAGTTTTAGGTTGAAGGTGCTAAACTCAAAATTATTTATTATTTTGTTAATGCAATTAGTTCTGTTTTGTTAATACTTCTAAAAATTATATAAAACCGTTTTATATAAAAATGGAGCCTTAGTCACCTTAGTATATGGAAATTGAAGCAACATAAATGATATCTTGATTACTGATTAAGTACCTAAACTTCAAAGTGATTTAAAATAATTGTAGGTTCATATGAAGACAATAATCATTGTTCTACTATAAAATTCTTCCATAATTTCAGATACATCCTATTACTTAATTACATATATGATTCTATTGCCAAAATAAGCATTGAGTACTTAAATTCAAAGAATTGGATAGTTTACAATAAAATTCGACTTAAATTTGACATTTCATTCATCTCATACATTGCCGTATCAAAGCAGATATTTTAATATAAAATTTAGCTATGAATACTTGTCAAAGATACTCCCTCATCAACGAATGTAGGCAGCCAAAAGTAATACAATATGATCACGTAGACATCAAGAACCGCTTAGCCGAAGACCGCTATCTGAAAGCAACAGTGAAGTAAAGTGGAAAAGTCGATTTTTTGAGATAAGTACGCCGATTGCTGAAAGCTATGAGTACATAATGAATCGCTGAGATTTAAAAAAAATAATACTTTATTCAAAAGAAATAAACCAATGTTGAATTTATTAAAATATAGCAAGTGATTTCAATGCAACTGTAGGATAACTGAAATAATCGACTATTAATAATGTAAAACAAACAATCTTACCATATTCATATATTATAAGACCACGGAAAAAGTAATGATTTCATTTGTGTGAAACAAAAATTAAAGTTCAATTATCTCGAAATTAGTATTTTTACTTATCGCACTTTTGCTTTCAGGTAGGAATATGTACGTTATGTAAACAAACAACATACTTTAAACCAGAACATGAGCCACGATTTTATTTTCAGCGCTTCCAATAGAAAACTTAAAATAATGAACTTGTTACCAATTCAACCACACGTACTACAATCGTTCGACTTGAAAATCGAACTGCCTTCAAATCTTTATGCGTATAAAAATAAGATTCCTTATATCTGGATGACAAATTCTATATTTCAAGTAGATTTTTTGCAAAAATCAGTGGATTATAGTATTATATTGTGTTTACATGGTCCATACAAAGCCGACTTATGTCTACTAACTTTGTTTCAATATTATACATATCTTACCAAAACACATTGGTGCATTGGCAATCTCACTCATTTGTATATCAGAGACTTAAATAATTCACAATTTAATATCACAGCGTCACATGTATCTATAGTCTAAGGTCACATCATAAATTATCGATTTGTTGTATATCCAGAGATTCAATTAATCAACAATTTAATATTACAGCTTCACATCATAAATTAATTATCGGCACTGATTCATTCGTTTTAAATATATCTTACCCTTGATTTAATTTATTGTACAGTTATATTATTTAACTCACTAGTTAATTCATGAAGCGATTATTTCTCTTAGCTTCAGAACATTCCATTTTTGTTTTGACAATTGAATGTTTCTTTCACGTCAAAAATCGAATCCATTGAAAATCTCCGCGTAAACGCTGTAAAACTGGGCTTCGTATCAATAGTTTCCATTAAGCTACGAGTAATACAAAAACCTTTGCAGTTGATCGAAAGCGCACCTGTCGATTCAACAGGCAAATATTTTTCTCTTTTCTTTGTAGCTTCCGTATAAATTGTTGCTATTTAATTTCAATCTTTGATGAATATTGTAAAAGTATATTGTATACCCTTGTCCACTCATAGAGCGATGTTTCTTTTTAAGATAATTTGACAAACTTATCAAGAGAAATCAGACTATAAAAATAAATGGCAACCATAATGTAATATAACGCGATGTTACGTCACTAATAAGAGTTTAGCAGCTTTAATTATTGTATTGTAGTCTATGATTTTTGAGTATTGACGTTTCGATTTAACATAACTTGACACTCTATGCTAATATGTATCAAATAATTTGAACTCGAAGTAGAAGGTTCAGTCTTAGAACGTATTAGGAATTTTAAAGGGTATTCGATTTTACATAATATGATTGTATTGGTAACGAGTAACTTATTTTTCTTCTTCAATTGGCAACCTCAAATAAAAAAATGTTATATCTATCAAAGCTGATGAAATACTTACCCAACTTTACAAGTTGATAAGGGCTAATAAATAATATCTATATACGTTGATTCAACATATACAGAAGTACACTAACTCTATAAATACAAGTGTGGGCTAACATACGGTTATAGGAATCGTATCCGGAAATTTGTACGTAAACAGTTCACCACAGGACACTTATTCGTGCGCCGCAGTACGTGAAGCATGAGTTCATGTAACATTTATTCAAATGACGAGTTATTCGTTGAACATTTCAATGTGGAGTATATTTGTACGTATGCTACAACATGTAGTGAATTTTATGAGATTTATTTACTAGGTTAGGTTAGGTTAGGGTTAATCTAATTGGAACAGTACTATTTGCAAACTATCGCCGCATTTTGTAAGATACGTACAAATTTAATGTATCCCACGGTGAAATTTTCAACGAAGAACTCGTCATTTGATAAAATGTTATACGAACTCATGTTTTACGTACTGCGGCGCACGAATAAGACGTGTCTCACGATTAACTGCATACGTACAACTTACATGTAACCCATAGGAATATGGATCCGTACCCGAATATCATACACAAGAAGTCAGTAAACTAATTATTATGATATCATCAAATTATATAAATACCGGCACCCGCTCGCGCCTTTTGTCTATTATATCTATAATATACTTTGTAACGTTTATATTATGTCCACTGTGTATGTACTTGAATTCTGTTGAATAAACTTTAATACTTTAACTTTCGTGAAAGCGTAATAATTTTTTCTCGGTCACATTCTCGCCATCTAGTCCTAAACACATCCCTGAAGGTAAATCACCTGACAATTACCTCCAAGATGGACGGTCTTTAAACGAAACAAGTGTGCATATTACTCAGACGCCGCACATATCTAGTTTTTGATAAGGAGACAAATGAAAGAAAACACCATCATATCACATTAGGTTCCTTTCAACACAAGTCACCTAATTCATTTGCCTTCTTCCCTGATGGACGTATCAGTAGGTATAAATTTCTTAGTATTGTAAAAATAACAGTTTATGTTTTTTGTTTTGGCTGCGTACATAAAATTGTCAAGGGTGTATCTTTCCACGTATATTTATAGCTAAATTTTATATAAAAAATATCCTCTTTGATATTGGCAATATGTGAGATAATATATGAAATTTAAGTTTAATTTTATTATAAATTCCAATCCTATGAGATTCAGTATTTAAAGCATATTTCGGCAACATTTTCACATATAATCATGTATTTAATTAACTAATTGGGTGAATCTGAAATTATAGAAGAATGTCAGAGTAGAAGTATGAAATTCTTTTCAAATAAACTTGCAAGGTAAAGTCACTTGTAACTTACCTACTTAATCAGTATACTAAAGATTCTTTATTTTCTTTTATTATTAAATATTTAGGCTTCATATCTATAGAAAATGTTTTTTTCAACATTCTTGACTCTATTTTAATTATGGATAAGTCGTACTAAAGCCAACCCGATAGCTAAATACTATTCTACTATAATACGCTTCTGGATAAATAAACATATAAGGAAAGCTTTACTCTAAAGTATGTTAGTACTTACTATGGAAAATATTAAACAGAACCTTTGGGTAGTGCTTCGAGAAAGAGTCTATTAAAAATCACTCAGAAGTAAGTGATATCCCATGGGTAAACCGCTTCGTTGTCGCGTTCCGGTACCACTTGGAAAAATAATATACGGCGTAAAAGCTCCTAACGTTAAATTAACGCAGTCGTTTGATGCTTTGTTCTCCTACAAATGGAAAAAGGATCTATCCTCTATTTTCTACGCTTCTTCTACTGGAAAACTCACTTGGTCAATATTTAAATTGGCGGTACCGGTTTTTTCATACGGGTGATGCATTTTTGTCTTGTTTGAAATGTAATGAATTCAGCCATGCATGCTATATTATAATAATAATATGGGTTGGTATTTTATTTGTGTTAAATATATTCCACAATTTTATTTAACCCGTATGATAAACTAAGTTTTAAACAATCATTTATTTAAATTACGTACATATTATGTATGAACTGTGTTGTTTCTAAAAAAATAGTACTGCCTTACCAATTATTTTAAGCGGTTTCGCTAAGATTTATTGGTGCGTACTTGTTTAACTTTGTAATTGGCATATTCTTATGCTAATTAGTATAAATAATACATGTGAATAAATTAGAATACTAAAATTATAAATACACATTGGGTTTTGTTAAGAGTGTACTTAATTTCTTCAAATGAAAAGGTTTCTTAAGACAACTAAGATTATAATATCATGGATAATTCGGTTCAGAAGAATAGGTACATTTTAGAAACAAATAAAATAAATACCTTCTGAAATTTAATAAAGTTTCACTCGCATAACTATTAGTTAATTTCATCGTAATTATGTAGACAATACCCCACGATGGCCGAGTGGCTTAAATGCCGGTCTATGGAGTCGAGGGTCCCAGGTTAGAATCCTGGGTCTGGCAAGTACACATATTGTTTTTCAATTTGTATATGAGTCAGAGTATGGACCTAATAGGTTGAGCAAGTGGCTGACATCCATTTCTCGTAAAAACAAAAATCTGTCAATACAAACCTCCACTCTGTGGAGGCCCATATGATCCTATTAAGATCGGACATGGTCGAAAGAATTATGTAGACTGCAAGTGGCTAAATTGGTAAGGTATACTGACCGGAATCCGATGGATGTGGTTTCAAGTCCCGCCCGACACTATATTTTTTTCAATATATTATATTATGTTTGAAAGGTGTTTCCGAATTATGTTCTATGGATAAAAAAAATGTTATAAGAAATCATACTTATTTGGACTATAATTTGATTCTTATTATTATTTATCCAAAAGTCCTAATGTTACACTATCCTTTATCGTTTAGATCACTGTAATAATGTGTCTATGTCGTTTGTAATTTAATATGAACAGATTCGCGTAAATTATAGTCAAAGATAAAATCACCAATTACTTTAACAGAATGCCGTCTTATCGGATTGCTTTAACACTCTGTAATCGATTCATAAGTCCATAAAATGTTATCGCGTCGTTGGAAAAAATATTGAATATTATTTGAGTGTTTGAATAGAGATTTCCATTGCGATTAGTATCTTCGTAACAATTTCTTTCAGTGCGTAATAATCACGAGTCCAGACACGTCCCCGTCTTCCCTTTAAGATTCAAATAATAGACCATTATCTCTGGTTTCTATGACACCCCTGCTTAAGTATTCATTTGACTTATGTCAATGTGATCGCTCTGATTTTAGGGTAAACCGAAGTTACTTATTTTATTACTAATATTCTATGTAGATAAATTGTTTGTATTAGCTATGTTTGCGGTCATAATTCTACCACTATAAATTGTGTACATACACTGTATAATTTATATTGTAATAGCCCGTACACACATGGAGTAAGCTGAGCAAATAACGCGGCAGAATTATTTGAGTTGTAAACACAAGTTGCATTAATTAATATACGTCATTATTGCAGGACTTGCATTAATTAACTATAATTAGTATTATTATTGTTTACCTATTTATTAATTATTGTGATGATGATTTTAGAGTCTACAAATGAATACGTGTATTAATTAAGGCTCTAAGTACCAAAAACAAAAAAACTGTCATTTTTATAGAAAAGTGTTCTACATACTAACGCCAATAACTTCAGCTATGGTCTAAGTGCCTCAAGCAAGTCAAAAAAATACAGCAAAATATTTAAACCTGTCGACGTTGTAAGTCCGTTGGTCTGTTTTATTTATAATGGTGTAAATAGCACTACAGTGGTCAACTTCATTCAATATAAAATGGTTGACGATGGTGTATTGACACTTGCGAGTTCTTAATACCTAAAATTATAGAAGCTGCCGTGATTGCTTCACACTGTAAAACCACGTTTTTCAAAAGGTCTGCTTCATGAAATTTTACTGCAATGACTCGGTATTTTGTATCTACAGGCAATACTACTTTTTGGTACTTAGAGCCTTAATTAATACACGTATTCAAATGTTCTGATGAAATTCTTATAACTATTTTAAATGTATTTAACTCAGTGTCGAAGTCTGATATTAAAACGCCTCAAAAAATTATCATAAAAAATATTCTTCGGCCATATCCGCCCTTTAGTTGGAACATAATATGGACACCACGCGGCGCCTCCAAAAATCCCTGTCACTCGCCAGTCTTCTTGCTTCGTTCTGGGTCAAACCAGCATCCCGTAGCTCTGCCGTATACACTCTATAGATAGTTTTTAGTATTGAAAAATAGGCAAGCTAGGTTGAGGTTCTCTTCTGGCATCCGCAGCACGTGGCCGAGCCAGGTCCAACGTCGTCTCTTCACTCTCAGCGTAATAAGAGGTTGCTTGGTGCGTTCCCTTATATCTTTGTTGCTCCTAAAGTCATACCGCACACCTAGTATTCGTAGCAAACATCTGTTTTCGAAGCTCAGTATACGATTGCTATGGGCCTTCGTAAGGTGCCACGATTCGTTACCGTGAAGCAGCACCGTCAGAATGAAAGCATCGAATAGGTGGCATTTGGTTTTGACCGAGTACAATCGTGAGTCCCAGATACTCCGCATCGAGTTGAATGTTGCTCCAGCCATTCCAATTCGGATAGCGAGCTCTCTCTACAAAATGCTATCTCCCGTGATATGATACTCCCAGGTATTTGAAGATGTCGACGCTCTCGATGTTTTGCACCTCGCTAACCAGAGATTAAAACAGGCGCTGTTACATAAAACGTTGGTTTTCTTCGCGATAAACAATATAGGACCGCTATAAAGCTTGATTCATGTTAATGGATTATTGAGGGATGTGTTGGATGTTTTTTTAATAATGTTACCTTCGAATTACTAGTATTAACAGACTTTTCGAGAAATGTTTGTCGTTGGATTTTTGGTCTAAGTATATTAAATGCGTAAAATTATTAAAAAAAACAAACAGCATGATATCGTCACTGTGCAGTCCAATTAGCGTAACCCTCACTTTTTATATCAGAGTGTCATTTTGATGGTAATGGACTTATTACATACTCTTACACGAACTAGCCAAGTATCATTAATCCCCAAAAGTATGTCGTATCAAAATAATTCAAAACTATTTTTAAGCCATTTGTAACTTGACAAAAAATATTCCAGCCAAATGCTGTAACCCTCTTTAAACGTAAGCCATAGAGTACGTACAGAGTAAACCACTAAATTTGTAATAAAATAATATATATAAAATAATTACAATATAAAAAGACGTTTTTATATACAACGTTTTTAAATTTTCTGTTGAATCATATAAACTTGACTTGACTAACTTAAACGATCAAAAAAATTGTATTTGATAGAAATAATACTGAAATGTCATTTTGACACTCATATTAATTTCCATAGTAACGCACGTATATATTAATAATTTCCTAGCAACCAATAATAGTGGATTGTATTACGGATTTATTCTTCGAAATAACTTTTCATACAATATAGAATTAACTGAAAATGAATTTAATTCTACTTAAAGAGGGCTAAAAGTATTAAAAAATGCATTGGAATCGTGTTCTGATATATTCTAAAAGTTTCAAATGTCTAGTTAGTCGGGAAGTTATTTAAAAATCGATTGCAAGATTTGTCAAGACAAACAACCACCGGACAAGTAAGAATACGACCTAATAAAAACGTTGTAATAATAAATAAATATTATATAAAATAATACGTAAATCTAATGCCCACAGTTTTTTTCACTTCCTGAACAATTTGGTATTTGAGGGTTACGCTACTTGGCCTGTACATTGACGATATTTTGCCAACCGCGGGATCAAATCATCACCCACGCCTTCATGGTTTATATTGAAATGTACTGCTGTATTTTCATCGAAAGTCAAAAAAGTTACCATTATTTTTGTTTTCGATGAACTGGGAGGTTATTATTAATATATTTTTGTTTTTTTCTCTGTATATATTAAATAATTAATTCAGATGCCTATTATTCGAGATTCTTTCACAACGAAAGCAAGATATTTTCTTTGACTTTGATCGCTGGGTTTCCTTTAGGCTTCAACTGTCGCGGCTTTTTACCCCCCTCTCCCATCCTTTCTTCTCTTCGCTTTTCCCACCGTTTCTGTTATAGGTACCTTTTGACTTCTCTCCGTTTTCATGACTGTCTTCGCCGTTTCGATAGGGTGACCGAAGCCCTTTTTATTAAGCCAGTCAGACAAAAAATGGTGTTTGACATTGAATGAAAAATAATTCTGCTTTGACAAAAAAATGTCTCTAGTAATTATGAGAAATCTATTATTTCTATTGCCTTTTTCCGATGAATCTTTTTATTACAAGTGTTTTTTTTCAAATTTTTCTCAGATAAACTAGGTAGATTGTCATGAATATATGAGTGTAAAGAAAATATTTAAAAAAGTATATATTTTTTTAATTAAATACTCGTAGCTAAATTCTAATGGATTTAAGTTTTGTGCTATTCCATTTGAGTCGTTTTTGTGATCCGGGTTTTGCCTTTCGACATCCTCAGGCGCTGTGTATACCTACTCACCAAAAGGCAAACACACACTGACAATGAACACTACTGACTCAATAAAGCAATACAATAAAGTAGGTAAAAACTTATCTTCTATCTTTTAAGTCAAGCATCCATGAGGTGAGCATACACAGCGCCTGAATATGCCGAAAGGCGAAACCCGGGTCGCAAAAAACGACTCAAATGGAATAGTATAAAACTTAAATCGATTAGAATTTAAATTCAAATTCCATCAAGTACCTTCGGTAGATATTATTAATATTTTAAATAGTTAATTTGTCAAACTCTTCGAATTTAATATTAACTTTTATTAAATTGAGTTAGCTCAGTAATCTCAGTCAAAGCTCAATTGAGAGAGTGGCGATCTCAGACTTCGTTATCTGCTCCTGAGATATTACCAGGCGTAAAAAACTGCTTGATTTAAATCGAGTGTAGTGCGGGGCGGATTGATTTGGAGTGGTCACTGTTTGCGTTGTCACTTTAAAATGGTTGAATTGGCAGCCATACAAATATTAAGATTTACCCAAAATGGCAACTATGCGCTTTTTCATAGCCGCCATCTTCAGCCTATCTTGGCAGTTCGTCATTATGTACTTATGATATACGAGATTTTTATGATTGTTCATTTAAATATTTTAAATGTAAATGGCTATTTTTCTGGGCAATATTTGCGTATTTAATAATGTATGAAATTCTATAAGGCAGTAAAAATTGCTGCTGACATGTGAAATTTATTATAAACGAACCTGCAACACAAAATGACTTGCAGTTACTATAATCATTTATATTATTGACCTTGTTTTAACTTGATCATAATATTATTTACGTTCAGTCTATATTGTAAAGGTTTTCGTTAGTTTTTAGTATTTACTGTTATTTATTAATGAAACTCTTTTTGATGCAAACTCCGAGATGATTTTTAAAATATAAATTAAAGTTTGGTTAAGGAAAAGTTTACGTGACTATTTTGATTACCACGACTCAGATAAGGTTCGTAGTTTTGGTTTGGCGACTCAATAAAAGATGAATAAAAACATATGCCTACAAATACATTGAAAGATTTTTGATATTTTAAAAATAGTAAATTTTATATATAATATATAGGTATATACAAAGGCCTAATTACACCAGCATACTCGTAGACCCAACCAGATACCACGGAAATGATTCACGCCGATCGTTGTGATCAATCGTTGAGTTTAAACAGCAATTACACGGCACGATTGAGCTACCAAGCCGATCGTTTTGACGCTTGATTTTACTGTTTTATAATATTATACTCGTTGCCAGTGTTAACAATAATATTATTATTAGTAAACAATAAAAAATCCGCTATTTGTTGTCACTTTAAATGCTTATGATTGGATATTACATTTAGATAAGCAAAAAGTTTTGTTATAAAATAATTATTATCTATTAAAATAATGAATAAACTCACGCAACTTTGTGTATACGTCAAACTTGGGTTATGTTAAAAACAAGCTTATTGGGAGCTGCGGTTAATTACTATATATTCGTAGGTTCTCGGTAATTTTTGACTCAACTGTCACCGATCATCGAGTGAATCGGGCATTAAAATGGGAATTATTCTATTTTGGTCACGACCCCAAGAAGCGATTTAAAGTCGTCGTGATAATCTGCCAATATAATGTAGGCTTAAGATTATATTATCTGAATCAACCAAATATTCTTCTTATACAAGTCCCAAAGCTTTCAGACTTGTGTGCGCTTTATCTTGAAATTAAATTGACTTTTTATATTATATTGATTAAGGTTAACAAAATCCCTTCCAATCCCACCCCGTGACCTAAATACAATATCCTGTATACCCTGTGCTTCGTTTTCCGCGAACTTTCCGCTTGTTCTTTCCCTTTACCACAAACAAACCCGGCGTAATGTCATTTCATACATGGCTGCACGCTTTACTACTTATCGCAGCCTCTGCGCCCGTATTAAGTCACCCCACCCCCACCCCTATCTGTACGAGACATTCTGCAGTATTAAATAGGTGAAAGTTTCTTTGATCGCGTCGTTCGAGACTATTTTCGTGATAATTATGTAGTAGTAATTATTCATATGTTATGAGGAACACACTATACTTACATAAATTATAACCAGTGTTGCCAA
This sequence comes from Rhyacophila brunnea, assembly GCF_057557595.1. Lineage (NCBI taxonomy): Eukaryota > Metazoa > Arthropoda > Insecta > Trichoptera > Rhyacophilidae > Rhyacophila > Rhyacophila brunnea. The sequence continues at coordinate 3,392,181 of NW_028232859.1, forward strand.
TTTTTATTTTACAAAAATAATCCAGATTCTCTCGATATACTATTTTGTTATTCAACGGATAAATCACAAAATTTCAGAATGTACCAATTTTTATTTAACATACATAATTTGAAAACAATTCAGAGAAAATATACAATTATTGGAAAAAATCTTTTTGAAAAAATACGACACCCAGCGGGGTTCGAACCCACCTTCGCTGGATTCGCGCCAACGTGCCCCATCGACTAAGCTACCATGTGGTCAATATTTAATTATGCAGGGATTTTATATTTTTTTAAGTTATCAGTTAAATAAAATATTTATGAGTGAAAGAAGGCTCCGGGGTAGGATATCAAAGATAATGACAGTGTGGCTTTACGTATGGGTATATTTTATGTAACAAATGCGTTTGAGTTTGAAAATGAGTTTGGTCAGAAGCAGATTCAAAAAAAATGTTCACCACAGACAGTCACATTTTTCCTATGAAAATTATGTGAAACATTTGTACTGAGATCGACGAAAAAAATGAGGGTTGATGAATCAAATGGGTTATGTTTAGTTAAGTAATCCCCAATTGTAATAAAAATAGTCCAGTTCACAGTATAGAATAATGCTTTATTATGTTAGTCGTCATAGCTACTATGTTCAAATTAAATCATTCAAAGATGTTATACCTGCTGTGGAACAGTACCCTCAATTTTTACCTGGCCCTTGATCTACTTATTTTATTCATTGGATTTAGAATCCGGTATGGATTTTGTATTCTCCTATACGGTCTAATATAATACTTATACATAGTTGTCATTTTTTATTTATTTTCTAAAACGTATACCGCTATCACACAAACAAAAAAATAAATAACATTATATTATACATCGCCGTAACTTGATTTCGATAATATTATTACAAGCCTACGAACGTTCGGGCGTTATTACGATATCGAATTTGCATTTGTTTTTTTTTCTGAGAAGGTTAACGTTTTGAAATGGTACGATGCGAATATGATTACATAAAAGGTTAAAAAAAATATAAAAAATAACAAGAAAGAATAAATGCGTGTACATTTCATCTTTTTACATAATTCAATTCTAATTGATCACACGGTAAATCGTTAGCTGCTCTTAATCAGCGGGTCTATTTTATACACGATCTTGCTTTCAGTCCGCTACGGTAGCTAAATAGGGTAGGAAAGTATAGAATTATTAACACTCATTGTAACAATTACAATAAGTTAACCGTCTGAAATGTCAAAACTGTCTATCTCGGTCTAAATTTATCACAGAAAAGAGAGGTGCTGTTAAAACATAACACTTATTGTAACAAGTATATTAATATTTTGTAGTTGTGATCCTTATCGTCACAACTACAAAATAAAAGAGAAAAAGAGAGAAGCCTCTCTAGATGCGGATGGAATAAAGTATAAAGTTAAAGAGCTGAGCATGAGACATAAGCAAAGGCCATGGGTTGCGTGCATCCTTTTCAAGCTGAACAATAATTACTTCCGTTACCTCGCAACTGACAACTGTAAAAAATTAAATTAGAATACAAAAAGGGATTGCACGGCTGAAGGCACGTGCAATCTATGATTAAAGATGTACTTATTAAAGTCCTGGACGCCACACGGTCTTGATACCGTGAAAGATTATTATTATATAGCAGAGTGGAATAAAGGGGAAATAATAAATGAAAGAGCAAATTATGTACTTGACCGAACTATATTATAGCGAAAACAAGAATATTACATTAAAAGGTTATTAAGGAAATACTATAATAAAGGCAAGCAGCTAAGTTTTAAAAGAAACATTGGAAGATAAGTGAATCAAATAGTAATAGTTTTAAAATACCAAACTTGGAACGACACAGAGGCTTGAAGCACTGCGGCTGCAATCGTGCTGCTTTAAGTGACGTCTATTATAAATGTTGGTAAAACCAAAGCAGATCACGACTATCCTGTATGACAGACCGAATCAAAAAGCCTTGTTGCTACTTTCACACCTCGCGACGTCCGTTGCGGCCGGAAATTCCAACAGCGACATCTCTTATTAATCGCGTCGCTCCATCGACGTTACCATAGATCATCGTCGGGGTTGCCAGAAGTATGAATATTGGTTATGTTCATTTTGAACATAACACTAAATTATTGTAACTGTTACAATAAGTGTTAATAATTCGATACTTTCCTACCCTATTTAGCTGCCATAGCGGACCGAAAGCAGCCTTGTGTATAGAATAGACCCGCAGGATTCTTAACAATATCTGTTATGAAATAAATATTAGGTTCCTGTTTGCTAAACCTTTAAGGACCATACTCTATAGTCTAGACCAGATTACATAGTCTAAATCCAATATTTACAATTTTAATTTTAAATAATATATAATTATATATTATATAATATAAATTGTACTTCTGTGTAAGCTAAGGAGTTCGCTGGCGGTAAATATTACAATAATTATGTAAACTGGTTCAATACTCGGGATTGGTAAATTGACAGGGAAAAACAAGATAACTACGTTCCGGCTGTCATTTTATGCGTATAAACTCTATTTAATATGATCTCAACTGATTCGGACAATAGTTTTTCTCAAAGTCACCCTTGCTGATACACGTAGTTCTACATTAATAAAAAATAATTATTGTGAACTGAGTCAGGGCACTTTTTAAGTTAGAGTAATCCTTTAATGACATAACATAATTAACAGATTCGGTTCCCATAATAATATATTATAATAATATTCTCAAATACAATAATATGATATAACGCGTCCCTAAATCAACCAAATACGATAGTTCTCGTGTCTGCGGGTGTCTGTTTGTTGTTTGAACCTGATTGTTGGTAGCGTTTGTGTACTCTAATATGATTTTCTGTGAATATTGAACAACACAGCTTACGCGGAATATTTAATATCAAATGTGTAAACGCTATGTGTTACGCAATATTGTTTGTTAATAAAACAAACTGGTCGTAATAAGCCTTGCTTAAATTGTACATAGACAGGTAGTCATAATAATTAATATTCCAAAGTGACGTAATATTAACAAATACAATTTACTGTGTTAATGTACGCTAAATATATTTGTTTCCCTTATGTTACAGATTGTGCATATCATAATATATAATATTATTATATTATATTAGGCAAGGAAAATCACATTTTAATATGAAATTCATAATTTAGAACAATTTCAAGAAATATACCTATTATAATGAGAATTTTATAAATGGGATTTGAGCTCATATATTTCACATTCTAGGCGCGAGTTGTACTAATTAAGCCACTGGCCAATGTATTTATAATTAACTGATTTACACACTAATGAAAACAACATGTCAAATCGATGAGATTTTAAAACTTCAGTTAAGATGTGAAAATGAGTGATTTAAGGGCCCACATGCTCAGCGTAGGTCAAAATTGAGCTTTTATGATATTTTCAGAGCATAACCCTGGACATTCCTTAAACGTTATAGATAATATATTTATGTAATTTTGAAGCCTTATTATCCTTTATATTTATTTTAAACATTTGATTACTGCATAAAGTATTTTTATTACATCAAATAGTATTCTTTTAAACCTCTCTCTCTAATGTTTTAGAAAATAGTCATATTTCAATACATCCATGTGCAGTGGTGTTAAGATTTTTTATATTTATTAATTTTTAAAAGCATTTATAAAACCATTAGTAAAAGTTATGTCTACATTATTATAGTGAAATATTTACAATAAAAAATTATATTGATAATCTCTGTGATCCCAAATTTGAAAAATTTGGGCATTTTATTATTAAAAAATGGGCACAATTAACACCTTTGAAGATAATTCTAAAGAGACTGATTATAAGTTATGTCTTTGACCATTCAAATGTGATAAAGATCCTGCGAATAATGTTTGCTTTATAATAATTATTGACCTAAGAATAAGGTAGTATATTTTTGAAATACGCCATTTCTATTGGCATTTTCCAGTGGCTAAGCTATAACATACGGCCGTAGCCATAAATTGACAAACGATAAATGAAGTAGGGAGTAAGATCATGTTATCGCGCGTGTTTGAACATGTACCGAACCGAAAAAAAAATTTTACATGGTACATGTTCAAGCACGCGCGTAGGCCGTTGAACATATACATATTGTGTACATATTTAGGGCTCGTCCATATATGACATCACTTTCGTAATTTTTTATGAGGCGGGTTGTAGAGAATGTGAAGTCACAAAACTAGCAAAATATATGTACCTAAACTCATTATGAGTACGAAATATTCCGTGAGAATATAACGAAATTATTTTTTAACGGATGGGTGGAGAATTTTCAAATTCAGTCTATAAAATTGTTATAAAAGGTGACTATGGGTAGAGTACGGTAGTCAAAAATAACGAATAATAAAAATCTGCACTTATGTTTTACTTGTGAATTATTTTAAATGCTTCTAGTTAGATCATCATCATCAGCCGGGGTCAATCCACTGCTGGATGAAGGCCTCCCCAAGCTTTCTCCAACTCTCTCGGTCCTGTGTCGTTCGCTGCCACGTATTTTCGCCGAACTTTACCAGTTCATCAACCCAGCGGCTTTTAGGGCGACCCTGTGGCCGTTTCGTTCCATTCGGCCCATCTCCGTTTCAGCTGTTTGGCAACGTCTATTACATCGCGTACTCTTGTCTGCTTCCTAACCCATTCGTTTCTCTTGCGGTCCTTTCGCGTGATGCCCAACATGCACCTCTCCATGCCTCGCTGTGTGACTCTTAGCCTTTGGACATCTCTCGTGTTGAGGGTCCACGTCTCGCAGCCGTATGTGAGCACGGGTAGCACACATTGGTTGAACACCCTACGCTTAAGACATAATGGTAGGTCACTCGTGAAGACACTATTCAGACGTCCGAAAGCACTCCATCCCAGCTTTGTTCTTCGAGCAATTTCATCGTGCATGCTTCCGTCTATGGACACCTGCTGTCCGAGATAGACGTAGCTGCTGACTTGCTCGAGTTGGGTGCCAGAAATACAGATAATCGCAGGGTCCGAAAAACAGTTACTCATCACTTTTGTCTTTGAGACATTTATCTAGTTAGATAATAAAAATATAATATGTTTCACGGTAAATGACAATTAGTTGATTAGAATGGAAGCATAAGTTCAACGATTCAATTATATAGTATATTCAAATTACTGTACCTACATGACATGTGAATACGTAGTTACCATTTTCTAATACAAGTATCAAGTGTATAAACATTGCTTTTTGTTCCAATTCGTTCATGTGCGTTTTTGAAACTGATAACCACCTAAATATTCCAGCCCCCCCCCCCACCCCTATGTATGTACTATGTATGTAGGTAGGTACTGTCTGCGGTAAAACTGCCCCCCCTTCCATCTACCACACTTCCCGGCTAGCAAAGTGAGGTGATGATACACATAACCATTTATATTCCGCAGAGTGAAAATTTGTTTGAAAATTCTACCCCTTTTGCAATAACATGGAGTAACTTCTCAGTATTGACTGATGCATGCAAATTTCATTGAAATTGGCTCAATCAGAATGTTTTTCTTTCATAAATTGCCAATAAAAGTATCAATGAATAATATTACATGTAATATAATATAATATGCTACGTTTATTTTATTTTGAACTAGCGATAACATGTGACTGCGTCCGCGTAAAATACGGAAAGTAGACAGACATATATATACAATACACAAATAAACTGATTCGATTTAAATGTAATTTATCTACTATATAGATACAGGTTGGATGTAGATATGTGCCCGTCTAACCGCATCTTACCTCACCAATGTTTTTTGACCATTTTATATAATTTTGATAAATTCTTGTATCTGTATTATTCGATAATGGTTGGGTCTAAGCGCGCGCTTTTCTACCCATACCTCTTCACATAATTTCACCGTTGCTATCTGACCACTTTATCTACGTGTGGTTCAATTTTATTATTAGCTCTGGCCAAGGCCGCGCGATCGGCAATGATTGTATATTGGCGCACGTCTCCCTGCCCGCACTTCACCTCTGCTATCTGACCATTTTAGAGCTAGGTGCTTGTGATGCATTATTGCAAGTTTCTAGAAGTATCGTCGCAACTTTTGATGATATATATTAAATGGAGAATATTCTATTAAATGTTAAGTAATAAAAATGTAGATTCTAAGCTGTGTAAATGTAATATTGTAATCAGTAGTTTTCGAGTTACAAAGAAACAAAAAAAATACAGCATAATGTTTTGTGGGTAAGTATCATGAAAATGATCAGACCGCTGATCCAAAGGCAAATAATAATATTTTTTCACTATTAATACTAACAATTTGCAAATGTTCATTGGGAGGAAATCGGTCCTGGTGATAAAAATTTAATTCTAGAAAAATACGAAAAATAAAATTATAACTTACATATATTATCAATTTTATTGTATTCTTTGTCATTTCTAATGATAACATCTATAAAAAAAACTAAACGGAATAGGACATGAATCATTAAAAATCATTAAAATAAGCTTTCAGATTTTTTTTACATGATAGATAGTTAATTTGAAAACACTTGTTATATTATAATCTAGAATAAATACGTATACGAACTTGTATTCACTAGATTCGCGCCAATGTGCTTTTTCAATTAGTAATAATTAGGGTACTTGATTGATATCTTAATTTATAACACAAAAACCGATAGCCAAAAATTAACACAATTTGATAAGCCTTTCAAATAAAAATTACTAGCTAATTTTACCGAATTAGATAGGACGCTCGTAGCTTAATTGATAAAGTCCCGTCAGGTGTCGTGTTTATTCTAGATATCTGATGTGTTTCAAATTATGTATGTTCAATATGAAAAATTTTACATCGTCATAATATTATTTTGCGAACTATTAAATTTTGTTAAATAAAAGAAATAGTTTATTAGATATTATTTGTAGTTTAATCAATAAGATTTATTGCTCGGGTTGCGATGGACGGGATGGTCTGTCTGTCTGTTTTGAGGATGTTCCATAAGTATAATTGACTTTGGTTTGCAAACATACTTTATCTAACTGGGAATGGGACAACTGGACGCCGCACTATCGTAGACACGTATACATAACGTAGACGAGGAATTTTAATCAGTTTCTATCTACTACTTAGTAATTTTAATTCATATTACTCTTAACATAATGTTTTTTAATGCGAATTGAAAATTACTATGCCTAAGGCTTTATATAAAATAAAAAAAACTCTTTTTTCGTTGGAATTTAAACATATGCACGATTAAATCATTATTAACGTGTGCATATTTTAATTCTAACCAACTATAAATCATAATATAATAATTTAAATATAAATAATAATATTAAATATTTTTTTTAAAGTACCTATAAGTATCTAACGTATATTTAATTATAACTATATATCTAATATATATCTAACGTATATTAAACTGGTCGACGTGGATAAATTTAATGTCGCTCTGTTGTTAATAATGTATTCATCCCTCATATGACGAAAATCACACTACATCCGTGATTCGCGTCCTTTGTGGTCTCTCATTTGCCATAGAGGAAGAGTAACGATCCTTCCGTGTTATTTAATGCCCCTGTGAAAGTTTACGTACACAAAACAAGCAGTAACTATATGATTCAACGTGATAACCATTTTGGTAAAACTTTGTAATTTACCTACTCGAATAGAGTGGCTGAAAAGTATCAGGATCCCATGTTATGGTCAATTAATTACTCACTCAGACCCAAGAATGTATCGACATAACTTTCTGCTTTTACTTAAAGTGCGATAAAATTATATTAACAATACACTTACAAATCCATTAGCCACTAATACTAATTATAACTAACGATTTCTACTTTTATAACTGTCCGGTAGACAGTACTGTCATTTTTTTTTATATAAAACATGGTGTTAGTTATTGTTAATACAATTTTCATACAGACGATAGGTACGTTATATTAAATGAAGTATATTACAACTACTGGTTATCGCGGTGATAATAAACACACACATATAACCATTTAGGGAACGTCCATATATGACGTCACGCCCGTGATTTTCGATGAGGAGTTTTGGGATATTGTAGAAAATTTGAGGTCACAAAATCAGAAAAATACGTGTTTGACAACGAAATATTCCGTGAGAACATTACTAATAATAAAACTAAAAAAAAAGAAGTTTGTAACATCTATAAACATTTTCGCTTGTAAGTGAAGCTTTCTTACACGGAGTAGGGGTTATATCGCACATATTGAAATTTTTATGAGGCCCAGTTTATTATTTCCTTACTTTGGATCTAACACAATATGTCATATCGGTTTTGAGACAAAGAAATATAATATTAATTCTTTAACTATGTCCACCTCTTAGTTGGAGCATATCAACACCACACGGCGCCTCCAAAAATCCCTGTCGTTCGCCAGTCTTCTTCCATTTCCTTGCAGATCATGCTAGCATCCGTAGCTCTATTGTATAAACTATGTGGATAGTATTATCACTATTAGAAATCTGATTGGATTGAAAAACAGGTAAGCCAGGTTAAAATTCTCTTCATGCGTCCTCAATACGTGACCGAGCCAGATTCAACGTCGCCTATTCACTCTCACTATGATGAGAGGCTGCTTGGTTTGCTCCCTTATTTCCTCGTTACTCCTGAAGTCATACCATAATACACGCAGTATGCGCCGCAAATATTTGATTTTGAAGCTTAGTATACGAATGCTCTAAATCTCTGTCAGGTACCATGAATCGCTACCGTAAAGCAACACTGTCAGAATGCAAGCGTCTAATAGGCGACACTTGGTTTTAACATAAGTAAGTTTCAGACACTCAGCATCGAATTGAACATTGCTCCAGAGATTCCCAGTCATATAGCGGGCTTGCAAAGTACTATCTCTCGTGCTGTGGACCCCTAGTTGTAAACCTGTCAAAACTTCAATACTTTACCCAACACTAATCAGGTTACTACAGTGTGCAAAACGTTGGTTTTTTTTCCAATGATTTTCAAACCAATGCGAGACAAAGTATTGTTGTACAACCTGTCAATTTTGAATGCCCTGTGGGTATATTCTATACTTATCGACCGCTAAAGTGATAAAGTGATAAATATTATCATATTTATGTATTGAGTTATTATAATTGTTACAATAAGTTAGTCCTATATACAGTCACAATAGTCTATCTGGCTCTAAAGTTAACACAGCCAAGAGAGGTGCGGTTAAAACATAGCAATTATTGTAACAATTACAACATTGTAATTGTTGCAATAAGTACTAATATTTCGATACAAACCTAACCTAGATAGCTATAATATTTATCACTTTATCACTTTAGCGGTCGATAAGTATAGAATAGACCCACTGGATTGAGTTGTCAAATAGAACAGCGTCATTGGCGTATTCATGCGACACAGCTTTACCGTGGAATGACAGCTATGCCTCGCTCAAGTGATATTGACGGTATTAAAATTGCTGCATTTTGTCTTTTAATATAATTATGAAATAAATTAAACAGGTACTTGCCACAGAAACGAATTATTATACTACATTTTTATTTGTCAAACTTGCCTGGTGTGCTTTATTTTTATGGAACAAGCAAATATTAAAATAACAATTATATACTAATCATGCCACTTATTGTATTATTTCGTCATTGTAATTTTTATTTTAAAATGCGAAGTTATAAACTTTCGATTACGACTATAATCTTCCAAAAATGGCTTTGAAATCATGTTTATATCAATCGTTGATACTTAATCTAACAGGTAACAATAATTGTAGAATTTATCAAATACCACATAGGTATCTAGAATCGATAATATCTGTAGAATATCATATCGCCATTGCCAGAGCATGTCGTGTTATTTATATGCCGTATCAATCAATACAAACCGATTTTTCTCCGTTTCAGACGGCCATTATTTAGGATTGCGTGAGTTGAGATAGCGTTTACCCGAGGCACTCTGCTATCAGATATTATGATTGTCTATCCGTTGCATGCCCGGCTCGCGTGAGCGGCAGACATTGACAGCCGAACCGATGTTGTGCGGAGTTGTCGTGGCCGGACACACAATGTCTGTTTCATTGTTTTTAGATTGACTATCGTCGAGACCAGCCACTGTAAAAAGTATTCTTTTGAAGAGCTCTAGAAACATAAACGGCGGTTTTATTTTTCGATAAATGTTTACAAATCATATTAATGCTATCGACCTTATAATACTTGATGGAATTTGAATTTAAATTCGAATGATTTTGTACTATTCCATTTGAGTAGAAATGGAATGGAATAGTATAAAACTTAAATCCATTAGAGTTTACTAATAAATAAAAATATATAAATTATTTTTTAATGGTAAGTATAATATATGAAAAAAGTATTTTTAAATGTTACACTGTGTAATAACATCTAAACAATATTTAAAAATACGTTTTTTTTTCAGAAGTTAAATAGATAAGACATTTCTATTGACTTTCCAACGAAAATTGAAACTGTCGCATTTGTTTCTAGAGCCCTCTCGTTTATTATCATGTTTTTTTAAATTATTATTATCATCGTTGTCATTTTGAAAGTTAATTTTCTATACATACCTACACTAAATTTCACAGTAGTGACAAAACAATCATGTTTGATTAAAAAATGAATAATTTTGTAAAGATTCAAAATTGTTAATTATCAGATGATACGAGTATTACAACACGTTGCCCTTTATTGAGTTAATTCAAATTAAATCTATTTTTTAATAAGTAGGTAATATTTACTTTAAAATTATTTGTTAATATAAAAGCGAAACACATAACATAAACTCAACCGTTAGAATCGAGCCATATACGTATTGATTACCAGCCGCGTAAATTACCGTTATGTCACTTCGGTTACTGGGTTATTGACATTATCCTAGTCTAATAAACACCAACCATCAATTTAATTTGACTATGCTTAAAAGTAATATTTAAAGCCATATTATTTGAAGATGTTTAACTTCTGTCGCGCGTGCTCTGCAGTCACTATTTTTATTATTATTCTCGTATTTTTAAATAAACATCCTGGTAGCGTTAAATCATCCGAAGGAAAATAAGTCATAGTTTTTTTTACGTATCACGTGTATAGTTACTCCGGTCAACAGTGTGTTATTAAATATAACGTACTGATATTTTTCAAGTAATGTACCTGATTTCAACACCAACAAATTAGTCACCTACTATGAACGTAGGTAAATACTACATGACGTTATTCCCATACTGTTCACAATACAATCAATCAATACACGATATGTGATAGTCATAATACATTGCAGCTAACAAATAATTTATAACATATTATTATGCGAATATATTGTATATACCAGTGGCGAAGACTCCATACTAGGCGATTATTTAAAGCCTACCTTCTTAAGAAAAATAATTTATATTTTCATGTTGACGTATTTATATAATCACAAATAATAATAATATATTATTCAATATGCCCAAAGACATCTATCGTATAATTGTCATAATTTTACGATATTTTCCCATATTTCAATAAGCACCATCTATGACATCTCTCGAAAGTTTAAAAAAATAGAACACACCGCGTTTCGCTTCACATATTGTATAGGATTATTTTCGCGTGAATTGACGGGTTTTTCAATATTAAGTTTTTTTTCTCATTATTTCAAAATGTCTGGCGTCCTGCATACAAATGTACAAGCTGTTTCGTTAGCGCTTACGACGCTTGAGCATATTTATTCAAAATAATTAATAATAAGATAATTTAAAAAATAATTTCTATGGGATTCAATCACATAAATAATATGTATTGATTGTTGTTAAAAATATAAAATAATTTATCTCGTGATTTTTATTTATTTATTAGTTCACTCATTAGACAATTTAGATATCTGATATTGTACCTACCTAAGTCTGTGTTTTAAATATAGAAGTATTTTAAAATGTCTAGTTTTACGGGTTAAATTATAAATTGTTATGGAACATATTATACATACAACAACGGATATTTTCATAGATGATTGGTAATATATTTTGAGCGTATGTTACGTTTATAAAATATGTTTAGGAAAATACATAAGCAATTCAAACTAATTACTTATTTTTATGAACTTATTATAACAAACCAATTTAGCTTTTGAAATTTCTTCGTTTTAGCGTACCTCTTCATCAGTAGTAATATTGGGTTATCTTCTTATTTCCCGCAAATATATCTGACAAGCATGGTTACTCCCACAGCCTAGCTCTTTAAAAAAAGTCACCCTTTGCCACTGGAATATACTCGTAATAATATTATGTCATGGTTATGATTTATCATAAAATTATTCTATTGAAAATTATACGTATTTCAAATATCAATATGCACATTGTTGTGAGTCCAATATTGCATGTTAATTAAAATTCAGTTGAGCTTTATTTCAAATTATAACGTTGCCATGATTTAGTTTTAAATTGCGACTAATTAAAGTCATTGTAAATTTAACTTTAGCCAACTATCATTGCATAATTAATTATTTATGGAAAGATATTGTATTAATAAAAATAAAACATAATATACTAGAATAAACCACTTCTTTTATTCAACGAATATTCACAAGATTTGATGATGTAACATTCAATTAATTATAATATAATGTTTTTTTTTTTTTGAATTATTAATAACCATGTCCTTGCTTTTTCGTACAAGGTGGTTATTAGTAATTTTGAACAATCACAAACACCCAGGCTTTGAGAAAAACACATAAATGTTTTTGTCATGACCGGGAATCGAACCCAGAACTCTCGGGTGGAAGGCCAGCGCCTTACCCACTGCACCACGAGAGCCGCCTATAATATAATGTTATACCCCGTTTACACCCACGATGGCCGCGTGGCTTAAGCGCCGGTCTATAGTGTCGAGGGTCCCAGGTTTGAATCCTGGGTCTGACAGGTACACATATTGTTTTTCAATTTGTGTATGAGTCAGAGTATGGACCTAATACGTTGAGCAAGTGGCTGACATCCATTTCTCGTAAAAATAAAATCTGTTAATACAAACCCCCACTCTGTGGAGACTCATATGATCCTATTAGGATCGGACATGGTTGAATGAAATACCCCGTTTACACGATTTTACTGCTGACGGTACGTATTATCGCGGTCACAACAAGAAAATACACGTGTAAATACGTATTATTATTGTGCAAGTTGCAAGATTGCATGCATGGATCAAAAACCGTTCAGAAGCTTCTGAATTTCCACGCGATAGTTGAAACTCGCATGACGTATGCTCATGCGCAGTAGGACAATAGTGGCGAATCTACCGGGAAAAAATACAAACTACACCGCGCAGCGCATTTAATCGTTTACAAATTTTCACATCCTATCAAACAGCACCATAAAATATGACGACAGCACGCCTCGCTTACGATTGAAAAACAAGATTAGCAAGATAGTCAGCACTTTTGTGTGTACACAGTAAAGTTTTTATCGCGATAATTTAAGTTACATACTATTGGTGCCAGTAATTCCATACACGTGTACAATACGTGATATTACATTCTCAAAGCGGCTTTCGTGGTGCAGTGTATAAAGCACTGGCCTTCCATCCTGGAGTTCTGGGTTCGATTCCCGGTAAGGTCAAAATATAGTTACATTGTATTGTTGTTTTTATTTAATAAAACGCAATTTTTTAATAGTACTTTTTCCGACCATGTCCGATCCTAATAGGATCATATGGGCCTCCACAGAGTAGAGGTTTGTATTAACAGACTTTTATTTTTACGAGAAATGGATGTCAGCCACTTGCTCAACCTATTAGGTCCATACCCTGACTCACACACATATTGAAAAACAATATGTGTACTTGCCAGACCCAGGATTCGAACCTGGGACCCACGGCATGATAGTCCAACGCTTATGCCGCGCGGCCGCCGCTTTTAAATAATATATTAGGACCGGTTTCGTCCGCCTAAGTGGGACATTTTCAACTGAAATTGAAAATATCCCTCTGAGGCGGACGAAACCGGTCTTTTCCACTTTTAATTAATATATTAGGACCGGTTTCGTCCGCCTCAGTGGGACATTTTCAACTGAAGTTTTCAACGAAACCGGTCCTAATATATTAATTAAAAGTGGAATAAGTACTATAAAAAAATTGCGTTTTATTAAATAAAAACAACAATACAATGCAGTTCCACCATGAATTGACAGTTAACAAAATAAAAGAAAAAAATATAGTTACATAATCTAATATGTAAATTTCTGAAGCCTGTGAGTTTAAGTACTAGTATTGGGCTTCACGACCTGTTGTGGTGTTTAATAAAGAAAGAAAACAAAATCTTGTGAATTATTCGATGAGTAAAAGAAAGAGTTTATTAAATTATCAGGAAGTGTAAGTACGTAATGCTAATGACAAGAAATTTTGAGCCATCACGTCACGTAATAGGTACCTAATTAAGATACCTAATTGATACCTAATAACGTCGGGTGTCTATACATGAAATGTTTTTTTTTAATTATGGTATAATATAATATATTATCTAATATTAATTTTACTTATTTTCTAGTTTCGTCCGCACGGTAGAACATTTTCAACTGATACAAGAACAGTTGCTCTGTATTTTTATTTTCAACATAAATTAAAAAAAAAAAACACTGATTTTATGTCATGGCGTGAACGCTTTAAATTTATAATTTGTTATGTTCATTATATTATGTAAAATAAATAAATTTGAATACACATAACGATTATTTATTGAAGACGTTAAATATAGCTTCGTGAGATTACGGCTAGGCGTTGTATTTATTTTTAAGTTTTTTTTCTAGTTTGTATATATAATACATTGTTATATTAAATAAATATATCTGAGGCGTTTGAAACTATGTATGTTTAATAATTGTATTGTTTGGTTAAGTGGTTTATAATATTTTACCGTGCGGCTGTATTATTTGGGTAACTTAAATTGAATCAATGATTTTTTTTATTAAAATCAGTAAAAGTAAAACCAGGTTCGACTTATAGGATAATACCAAATATCCACTATCTCTGTCCGATCATAATAAAAAAAATTGACAGCACGCAGCGTGTCTTCTTTGAAATATAAAGCAAACTTCGGCGAAACATTTCAATATTGATTAAGTAAACCTGAGTCAATATTGCGGTGAAATTTGAAGGGTAGTCAATTTCCACACAAATTTATTACATCGGATTAAACTTTTCACATTTTGTGGATTCAATATTATTTAGATTGAAAAATTTTCAGTCAGCTCTGATCTGAAGAAAATGTCAAAAGTTTCTATTGACGTTTTTATTTAATCTCAATATTGGCCTGGCTCCCTGCGTAATTTATTATTATCTTTAATACATTATTTATAAGACCAAAAAACTGATTAAATTTTCGTTTTAATCTTAGATAAAAATCAAACAACTTTCTGTTTTTTTAGCATAAGAAAGCCTAATAGAATATACCTTATATCGATAAGTTTGTATATAGATGACGTCGCCGTCTTCAAACCTGAGAATGCAGCTTTGAGTTAATTAAACAATTTTTATAACTATTCTTTCTTTAGAGTGTATCCAAATCCAATTGTGGATTTATTCATAAAAATATGATCTTATTGCTAATGAATCTTTCTTTTTATATATCCACATAAATGACAGGTCTATCAACGTGATTTTTTGGGCTCTTTATTTTTATTTTACCAGATTTTCTCTACTCTACCAAATGTACTATTCATTGTTTTATGGCTTGGATTCAATTATCTCATAACTATAGTTTTTCACATACTTACTACAGTCTGGTTCCAGGACGGCGATGTATCTCCAGTTTTGTGTTTTATCACAATGAGTTAGTATATAAGAGACAATTATTTTTCTTCACTTAGGTATGGCTGGAATCATTGGTACATGCAAGTAAGAGCCGACTCTAAAGCCTTCTATAAATTAAACCATTGTCATGTTTTTTTTATGTAGATGTTTCGAATGTAATACTATAAATTATTTACAAGTATATTTTTTCGATTGAATATGTATTTCGTTTGTACTAATTAACGTATTAGCATTTTTTCATCATAACATAAGAATCGTCTACTGCAAATATTGTATATACCTACTGTTTGACAAGAAGATAACCGGAAGTCGTTGTAGTTGAAGTGCGATTAACTAAATAGGAGGGGCTTGTTAGTTTACAGTTTTAATACGTAGACAACTCGTCGATAACCGTAAGTCGTTGCAGTCGAAATGTGGTTAAAAACAGGAGGGGCCTATTAGTTCACAGTTTTAACACGTTGACAAGAAGATCTTGTTCGACAGTAAAAGGTTTTGGTCGGCGCTAAAGAGTTGTGGCTAGGTAACGTAATTTACTTTCAAACAGAAAAGATAGCCACTCAGTATTGCAAAATTCCTTAGTGCCACTTTTGACTGATGGTAAATCACAGACACTAAAAAATTACAGTACCTAATTGCGCATTTTAAAATACAACGTTTTAAAAGTAAAGGAAATTCTTTAAAATAAACGAAGATATACCACTAACAGATTTGAAGTATTCCCATGTTTTTAGATTGAATTTATTCAAAAGTAAGTGACTGCGGTGTGGCGGGGTGTAGCGGGGTATGGCGCGTTTAGCACCTAAAGAGTTAATAATACCCCCATTTGTAACAGCCACAAAGAAAAAGTGCCACGTATAAATAAATCGTCCCTACGGACAGGGGTGCCAACTACTATAGGGATCAATGAAGGAAATGCCTACATATGTCAAATCTAAAGTATGTTGAGTATCAGTACGACGTACTCTAATATATTCATACTTATTCCATAAATAATATTGATGTTGTGAATTCGTAATATTTATGTTCATCATTTACTCTCAGAAATTTAACAGACGATATTCTTCTTCTGTAGCACTCTACATAACGTTGGCCATCTTATTAATAGACTAATATAATAATGAATAGACTCATCTATGCTGCGTAGTCTACAATCCTTCTCTTTCGCTAGTAAGTTTTTATGAATACCATTAAATGAGGCGTCTAATTACAAAAAGCGACAAGTCCACAATTCAATGTTTTCGGGAAACAACGTTTTTATGTTTCAAAATTCAATTATTTGTTTTAACATGAGATTATTTTTTCTGTTGTATTCTATGTTGAAATTAGAACCAAATGGCAATTTGTTTCAGCAGATAAACTCTCAAATGTAATAAATATAGGCAAAATAAAATTGGACGTATTGCTACTTATACCTCACTTTTTAATTTATTCCGCATAAGGCACATATTTCCGTGGCACTGTCATGAGTTTACCAGATGCTACAGCATGGGAGACGCCATTTCCAATATTGAACGTTCCCTTATTGGTTGACTTAAACACGCGCGAAATCAACCAAGCTTTAAATAATATGAAACACGGCGCTTTTTGTAATAAATCGAGACTTAATTTTTTTTTCGTAGGGTTATGTCGCGTTTTGGATTTTATAGATCAATATATATTGTGTGAAATTATACAAAGAATACGTGCATATTTTTTTCTCGATTTTGACACTTATCGATTTTTGGAATTAGACCCCTCAAATCACCGATATCGTGGTTTTTCCGTATACTATTTTTCTCATCGTCTATTAAACGCAATGTGCTTTCTCGATGATGTACCATTCATACGTGTTAGGTGAACAGTCCATCGCTAGAATTAAATTTTGATTAGTCTGATGACCATGATTCGTGAAGATTTTTCGCTCAAATATTTGCAACTTTTGTGAATCACTACACTTCTCTGAATCATAGCACAATCCGTAGCTTCCAGGATACTTCTCGACGGATGCTTGTATTTTGTTGTAATTAAATACCCAGTGTGACGGTCTCTATTCTAGCCTTCAAGACATCTCAACTTAATCGCCCACTGATCTCAGATCTCTGGGTTTGATTTGAGTTTCCCTATCTACACCGGCCATGTATATGCAGCCGCGGTTTATACACGGCCACCTTCCATCACGCTATAAACGTATCAGAATAAAAAGATTTTAGTGCCACACTTCCTTGTCCCGAAGCAATGCTGCACGGAACTGATAAAGCAACCATGCACCTTAGTGCTTAAAGAAATAGTTTAGAAAATAAAAAGAATCTTGACTTGCTCTGCCGTCATTTATCTTTAATGACATGAAGTGTCCTCTGTACCCGCGTACTGAAACTCTGCCAAAACAGAGAAGTCGGGAGTTGAAAGTGATGAATCTAAGGAGGGATCGGAATTATTCCGTCCTCCATATGACGCAGCAAATTTTTCGAATGCCTCAAAGTTGGCCTTGGTTGATATCAAGTCAGCGTGGCCAATCGGGCCCGTGTGTGGACGGACCCTGGCAAACAGCTCCGTTTGGTTGGATCCCATCAACGGGCAGTCCCAGAGGACGTGTTCAGCGTCTTGATGGTCGTGCCAGCATGTGCATTCCGGCCCACGTCCTATCAAGCGAAAACCATGAAGCTTGGCTGCGAAGTCACTATGGCCGGTCAGGAACTGGCTTACCCAGTATGTTGGTCTTAGTTATCTCTTCTGAAGCCTGCAGGATACATCTGGAAAAAAACAGATACGTTTGTCGTCCCTTGATGGATGCCGAGCACCTCGACTGCCATGTATCGAGTGCTATCTTGTAGACTAACGTGCTAACAGGTTGATATTCATATTTTTGGCGACTGCGTTTCCACATCCTCTGCAATGTGTATCATCCATTGCACATGATAAAGCTATAATGTCAGCTCCAGCAACATCAAAGCATGTTAAAGGTATATTGTCACTATTTCCCTCGGCACTAAGTATATTCGATTACATATTCCACTATTATAAATCGAAGTGTATTCATTTCAGTGTATTATAAATTGTACAGAAAGAATATTTTTAATATATCATTGTAGGTTACCAATGCGTTACGAATTATATGTTATATTTAATAACGAATTTTACATTATCAAATCTTGTGACTTATTCATTGAATAAATAAATAGTATTTCATATTATCCGTTTGGAATTTTCACTTGGAATTTACGACTACCTAGTTAGTAATATAGTTTAGTAGCTACTTAGTACTAAAAAGTTAAAATTATATACTAACCTACTTAGTTTAGCTAAATTATAATGCGATATTTATAGATTTATTTAATTCAAGGCAATTGTATTTGAAGTTTAGATAATATATTATAATATTCCCATCCCATGAACAATGCTTACTGCACAGATATTTCAGAGATAAAATACATCTGACAACCCTGGCCATAAAACACTTTCCCGCCAGAAAGCAAAAAAAAAAAACGAAAAAGAGAAACGGGGGTCCCTGGGCTCGGAAAGAGCGGGTGGTTCCGTTGGCTTTATTGAATATTTTAAAGGACATTTCCACACTTTTTCTTTAGTGTTTCCATTCCGATAGATACCTTTGGTGCCGCTTCGAGTGTTTTTTTTTCTTTTAAGGGAGACAAATCTAACTCAGGTAGGTAGGGGTGACAGAAATATTATTTGTATGATGGGAACTAGCTTACTAGCTGATAACACAATGTTCGTTTTAACAAACAAGTTTTGTATGCTTCAGGTTTAAAAAACGTATGGAAAATGTACCGCTATAAAGCATTGTTAAATATACGCTCAAAATAACGTTTTGAAACTTAATTATAACTTTTTACAGAGCTACAAGAAAGCGGTTTCGAAAGAAACCGTTGACTTTATAATAAGAATTGCAATTTTAAATTTAAAAAATATTTTTTCTTTAAGCTTTTATATTACTTCACAGTTATTTTAGTATATTTTTTCTGTATATTTTTATGTGTTGCATACATTTTATTGGTAATAATATAGCGACGTTCGAAAATATATTAAAACATCAACAATAATTATTGTTATTGACTTGAAGCCAGAAACCTCAGCACTTAAGTTATATTCAGTGATTAATACAATTAAAATCAATTTATCGCAAATAATGACAGTAAACAATAAAATATTAAATGAAATAGCGAGTATATAGTAGAACTCCATTATAATGGTTATGATACAAACTATCTTTTAAATTGTACGATATTTAATTCATTTATGTTGTTACCATCGTAATCATATACATTCAACACAATATGTGAACTGATGTATTATTGTAATCTTAATTGATTGATTTTAACAAAAGCATTTCGCAAAACATCACAATTCGCGACTTTTTAGCAAGACGCGCTATCCTACGACGAAGAAGACTAATATTATATACACACTTTCAAATTTGTATACCTGAGAAGGACGCAGTTATCCTTCGACCATACTAACACAAACATGCATCCCATTGAAATTGTAACTTTCCAGGTTTGTTTTATTCCATGATAAGATAGTGTGTTGTAATCTTGAGCCTTTTTTAATAATTTCAAAATCAATCACATAACTGTTTATAATTATTATATAAATGTGAATTTGTCGAATGCATAAATTAATGCCGAATTAAATATGTTGGGTCAGATCCGACCATAGTAATGAAGTACCTATTATCAATTACATACACCTCGAATCTGAATCATGTCGAGTTTTCTGCGATTTACCGTATAGTACAATAAAGCCCCAGTATGACAATGTTGACAATAATAAGTTTGGGCTATCTATCTATTTTCAGATACCTACCTAGATTTAATTACTAAATTAGGATGGAATAAAATTATAACACATAGCGGCTATTAACATAAATGGATAGCTCAAGTCAATAAAATTTTAAGCTATGTTTAGTCGTGCGTACCTACCTATTTCTTAAGTAACTATATAAAAACATAAATTTGGAACGATCCTGACAACATCTTGGAAGCTAGATAAATTATCTTGATTTAAGAAAACTATTAGATGTATAGTTATTAGTTAATTTCCATGTGAGTCGTATAGTCTTGCATATTAGCCAAAAGTCCTGCTCGGTGCAGAAATTTTGCAAAAATATTTCTTCTATTCGATATGTTTTTGAGGTACCTACTCTATTATACATATAAGTAGGTATACTTAAATATAAAATCATTAAATAAATATTCAACAATGCTCAACTAAACAAAGTAAATTTTTTATTTATAATCTTATTGAAAATTCCATTTCAGTCTGTAACGTTATAAAAAGTATTTCGTTGTACATCAAGCACTTTTTATTGTTTTTAAACTAATTTTAAACGTTTCGCATTTAGTGGCGTGACTGATGTACACAACAATACATACAATTGTTAGCAATGTTGTTTAAAAAAAAAAAGAAATCTTCACCAAACGTTCAACACCAAAAAAATAATAACGCGCGCACTATCTCGCAACATTTTCTCTTGCGAATTCTATCACGAGAATTGCTGTGTCCCATTGCAAGAGATAGCGGCAGATAGCCGATAGCAATCTAAATTCAACAACCCTGCCAGAAAAATAAAATGGAAGTGTGTTGGTGGAGCAAGATGGCGGCGATGTCAATAAGTCGAGGCGACATCTTTATTTAGTGGCTCAAACACATTTCATTTAGTGGGCCGGATAACGCATTTTCTGCCTCATATTTTTTTCACTTTACTTGCCGATCTACTCACTTACCCGTCTTTTCCTCCGCCTCTGATCGAATGTCAGAAATTTCTGAAGGTTACACTATTGTTTTGTTCCTTGATATATGTATATTGTAAACACCGTAGTCATTATTATACCTCAATACCTTTACTATTTTCTCTCTACATAGCTTACTTATTATGGCAAACAAGTGATACTCAGAAAAAAAAAATTTGTTCTACTTAACGTTCGAAGTATACAAAAATAAAGTATTTTCTCGTCTAAACTCAACTGATTAAAAAAAAAAATGCTTAACCTGACAATACTTCATTATCTTTAAAAATATGTCAATGAATAAACTTTACTTTTAAATAAGCAATGCACATTTCCCGATACATTTGATTCAATTAAAATTTAGCAACCACTACTTACGCTAACAATCTTTGAGTAGCTATATAATATATTATGTAGTATTATTATATTTATGGTTGTAAACAACTATTTTCGTCAGTGAATTATATAAAATCAAAAGTAGCAATCTATGTACCCAATGATTTGATTAAGCACATATAAGAATCTTCAGTTCCACCACCATAAATATAATGAACCACGAATACATATTTTTTATCAATTTCCCTAATGGAAAGTAGATTAGTGGAAATACTTTGTATGAAATAATATATATTATAATATACACAATATCTAGTATCTACTTGTTATAGTTCCAGACAATGTTACACCGAAGCGGACAAAACCGGTACTGACCATTTTTTAAGTCAGGTATAGATACGTCTTAAAATTTTTATAAATTTACATGGAACAAAAAATAAGAAATACCTTCCTTAATTTAATGTTGAAATAAAAGTTTTGAGAATTATGTAAATTTAGAAAATATAATTGTAAATTTACAATACCCAACCCACAATGTAAAAACATATTTTGATTTTTTTATATATTATATAATATCTTACACGACTTTTTACTTTAAAGATTTTTGCCTATAATTTGATATAACTTAAGAAAATAGCTCGCCATCCCTACTATAACCCACGTGAAATACAAAAAAAAGACGTTTTACTTTAATAAACTTAATTTTATATTATATTATGTTTTCACTTTATGAACAAGCTTTCTAGCGTTAAGTTTCTTTTTCGTAAAGCTTAATTTAAGTTGCATCCAGCAATGCAGGAAAGTTTTCTGTAGGTATGTATATAATATATTATGTACTGATGAAAAGTTAGTCATTTGAAATAATATTTGTAATAAAAAGAATTTAAATCACGTTATATAAAGAATATGAACAACTAAATAGATATTAACATGGATCCTATATACATCATTCCATCAAACTGTAAAGGTTTGCATACTTATTGTATTATAAAACTACCTACCATACATGATTTTGTAAAATTACGTTATAATTTGGTATTTACCACATACAATAATTTATTTTCGACGCATGTTTCACTAATTATTGGTGAAGTTTATCAAGTATGAGTAGATACATAAATTAACATTTAAGTATTTGTAATTATTAGTCATGGGGCGGAAATAAAGCGGGATTTTGAATGAAAAAAATTATGGCCATCTAAAATACATTAATTCTTCTGTACAATCATGGCTTACCGATTGTTTGCTTGAAATTGTGGCAGATGGACTAGGTGACATCTTGAATCCAAGATGGCGGCCGCTTCAAGGAAACACTGATAGGAAAAATCAATCAGAACTCATTAAGTAGTTCATTATAATTAGTAAAGCTATAATAAAAAGAACGTAAAACTAATTTTAAAACAATATTAATACTGTCGACCGAAGATACTTGATGGAATTTGAATTTAAATTCTAATGGATTTAAGTTTTGTACTATTCCATATTTGGAGTCGTTTTTTGCGACCCGGGTTTCGGCATCTTCAGGCGCTGTGTACACTCACTAATATTATGCAATGCAATGTTTGCCTTTGGTGAGTGTACACAGCGCCTAAAGATGCGGAAAGGCGAAACCCGGGTCGCAAAAAACGACTCAAATGGAATAGTACAAAACTTAAATCCATTAGAATTTAAATTTTAAAACGTTTAAATGAAGAATTTTTGGTATATTTGGGAAGTAACCCTAAAATTTATTTAATAATCTGTATACTTTGTAGGTAAGGTGTTACCTTAGAAATCAATATTGTATGAATATATAAAATAATTTTACACAATCAAAGAGTATTATTGTAAATAATTAAGAATAAAGCCAATAGTAGACAAGATGTCCGTGCTTATAGTACTTTTTAGAAGGTTTTTTTCGACAACACATGCGATTAATTGTAATAATATATAGTAAAGTATATTTGGTGAACTTTAAATTGGTGGTTTCAATTGTTTTGTATTTATTTGGTGGTTGAAATTTTCAATGGGAATATAGTAAGGAGTGGGGATCAATTATTATGGTTTAAAATTTAGATAGATAATAATTAATGTGACCGTTAATAGTAACTGATACTGTTTGATGGTTCAGAATTCTTCTTCTTCTTTTAGCCTCAATAATTCAGCGTCATTTAGCCTCAATAATAGTCTTCTTTTAGTCTCAATAATTGGAAGGTAAGGATGTAACAAACATAAAGTGGTTCCAACAAAAATTGCCACAAGCCATACATCCTGGAATACTATGAATTTGATGAAGAAGCATTTAAAGATCACTCGTTCTCAATAGAAAATGCTATTACTACATACAGTATAACCTCGTTCTTACGTGCCCGGATATCACGTTTTCCCGGCAATTGCGTGTAATTTTTTCAGTCCCGATGTATTTCAGTACATTTAATACCCGCATTTACGTTTTTCTTTCCCGCGATTTACGTCGGAAATATTCAAAATATGCGAGTTACGCGCGCTTGACAATGATTGGGTCATGACATTCGAACGGCGTAAGGTGTTTGGAGGGAAAACTCCGTGTCTTTAGAATGGCGCACGGTGATTGGTCTTTACATAACAAAAAAACAAAAATGCAACAAACTAATATACATGATTTTTTAATAAAAAATAAAAAAAATTTCAATATTTTTTTAAATTGACTGTTGTTTTTTAATAAAACGTTATTTTTTTAGAAACATAATATTTAAATGTTCTTTTTTTCAATACCCCCCCCCCCCCTTTTACATTTTCCCTCCAATTAGGTTTTTTTTCTTCAGTACCTTAAAAAACGTAAAATAGGGGTCATACTGTAATTATATAATATACACACAGCTCATAAATGAGTTAAATTTTTCGTATGAATCAAACAATGAACTATTTTACGGAAGTTATACGGCTGATTAAATTGCATGCATTATGATAACAAATGATGTTTTTACTAGATACTATATTACAACTAAAATAACATTGCTATAACAAAGTTACTTAGTTTAGCCTTAGTTAACTTTCATATACCACGTTAAATAATTTACGTAATACATTTGAGAGCGACGTTCACCCTCAAAATGAATATATTTCTACCTTCTCGTATGTCATATAATATATTTTAATGAAACATTGTACCCTGCATACTACATTTGAATTATGCTAGGCTTAGTTATTTCATGGAAAAGGTCACCTAAACACCTAAATCTTGTAATACTTATATTTTAATGAGCAGTAAAAAGATTATATTTATGTGAAACTCCATCTTTATGTTATACCCTTGGTTTATTTTTATTAATATAATTATGAAGTTCATTGCCAGCAGAGCTATCGTTCTACGCAATGGCATTTGCCTAGAAGCTCGCATGGTGTTTGCTTCGACAATTTGTTTCAATAACTGATGTGCATCTATCACACTATGTTATATTACTCTGTAAAAGCCCGTTTACACAGTGCATGTATTTACTGCTGACAGTATGTACTATCGCGGCCATAACAAGAAAATCCACGTGTAAACACGCAAAAAAATTCAGTGGCTTCTGAGTTTTCACGCGATAGTTGGATCTTGTGAGATATCTGCGCCTGCACAGTAGAACGAAGTGGCAAATCTGCTGGAAAAAATACAAACTAAACCGCGCAGAGCATTTTGATGTTTACCAATTTTCACAAGTTATCGAATAGTATCTACCATACAATGACAACAACGCGCCTCTGTTACAAAGAATGAGATTGGCGAGACAGTCAGCACTTGCGTGAAAACAGTTATTATCGCGATAGATTAATTTACACAATATTGGTACCAATAAATTCATGAACGTATACCAGCGTGTTTTTGTTTATACTATTTAATTTTAAATAAAATAATAAAAACTGTATTCATGTAAGTACTGAAAATCGGTAAGCTTAATTTACTTACCTACTTAATTTTTTCTTAAGAAATTATGATTATTATTTTTATCTGACCACACTATAACTTTCTCCAAATTCTTGGATCTGTTTATTATTTTTTGTACCTATATCTGAAGGTTTTAAAAATCTGTGGTGAAGTTGAGTATTTTCATTGCCAGGTTTTAAAATATATAATACAATGTAATATTTTATATCAGTTAATTTGTTGACAATACATGTTATTGTAATTATTATAATGGACATTCAGTTTTGGCTGAATCTGCTCTGACCTCAATATGTCATAATCAGTTTTATTATAGTCGTGCTTTGGTATTTATATTATAATGTCTTTCTTTTTCTAAACAATATAAAACTGTAGAGAGAAAATCACGTCTTTTGAAAATATTACAATACAAGAAAAAAATAATATTAAAATAATATTATTTTTCGATAAACCTGCACGTGAAAATTGTCTGTAGTGTTTTTTTCTGCTGTATGTTTTTTCACATTTTTCCGCGCTATTTAAAAATTAATCAAAGCCTCGTCACAAAAGATAAGTTTTTTTTTCCTCCTTTTAAATTTCTGTTTTTTGTTAGTGTTGAAAAACATTATTGTTGCGAAACACAACGCCGCACCGTTTGGCTCGATTTGAAATTAATGGACTAAAATATTTCGCAAAAATCTGAAAATTGAAAAATATTTCGAAGAATAATACCTAGCGATTAATTATTATTCTGCCCGGCGCGCGGTGAGCAGCCAATTTACTTATCAAGGTTGAACACTCCGAAACAAGATGATAATATTACATTCAATATTGGGATAGAACCTAACTAAATATTTACGTTTTTCATAAACACAAATAATACACAGTTTCAATAATATTTTTTCGCCATGCAAACGGAAACAATATTATTCACCCAAATCAACATCCTTATATTTGAACAAGATCTAGATTTGTATCCATAGTGAGATATCCTGGGTTCGAAGACTAGCTCAGGATGTTGGTAGAACCCAGGACTCACAAAATTAAATAATAAATAAAATAAAAAGTCATGCTTGTTTCTTTCCGAGTCGTGAGGCCGATGTTCACTCTTTAGATGGCGACCCTAGACTGATTTTTCTATTGAACAGTGTTGCCATCTTTTTTTTACATACTCCTTAATATTAAATTTCTTTGGCTTTCGTCTCTTTTATTCGGCACAATCACATTCTTCCCTCACATACTATTATTATAATTACAATTCTTACTTGCTAAGTACATGTTGAATATTTTGACAGTTAATCAAGAAATTTTCGACGTGCGGTAGGTACGTACGTCCAAAATTTCTCCATTGTTGACTAGGAGGTCAGGTGACATGCTTACACCTAATAATTATGTAATTTAGACTATCGGCGAGGCCCAATAATCAGGGGTGTAACAATAGGTATATATAAAACACTGTTGAGATCAGTATTATACCACAATTTAGAGACGTGGACATTAACTTTCAGTGATTCACAAAATCTACAGATGTTTGAGCGCAGAATCTTGCGAACGATCTTTGGCCCAATCTGCGATCATAGCGTTTGACGAAGTCACCATGAAAATGAGCCCTTTGACAAGCGTGACGTCATCAAAACGACAACGGTTGTGATCCAGTTGGTAATGTGGCACATATTAATTATTCAAGAAGGAAAACAGAACGCGGGAAGATCACGAATTCAGTGACTTTAGTGGTTGATAAAAGTAGTTGATGGGAGGAGAACATAAAAAGTCCTGATAGAGTGAAGTAGTCTACTTGCCGTGTCCAAGAATAAATAGAATAATATTTTCTATGTGGTTAATCGTATTTTTACTTAAAACCACCAAATTCGCAGGAATCTTGGTGTGTGAAAAATAAAGTAATTGCCATAAGGAAGTTTATTTTCCATTTTCTCACAAATTAAAAACAACATCAATTTTATCAACTTCCTCTAATGTTAATAGAATCTGAAATGTACAAATGATACTGTTTCTTCAGTTATTTCCATTCGGATAATGAGCTTTCTCTTAGATATGCAGCATCATCTATCTGAAACATTCTATAATCTACTATTTTTATCATATGTATATTATTTACTAACTATCCACTGCCTGACAAATTTCTCTACAAGCTGATTCTATGCCTTAATTGTATATACTACATTGCCACGTACTTCTTAAAAACTTAACGATCTTGTCAACCAGCAGTATTTAGTTATACCATCCATTCAAACATGTTCTATGTCTTCAGTACCACTGGATTATTAGGTTTTTCCAGCAATTTTATGTTATTTGAACTATGTAAGTATAATTATTTACCTATTCTTATTTATTGTTTTTATAAAATTATACTACGTTGCATACCCTAGCTAATTCCCATATCCGACTATTTTGTTTGCTATCATTTACCTTCTCTATTTTAAAATCCTTATGTTTTAATATCTCCTGTGCCCCTGGCATATGTATTTAACCAGGTCCCGTCTAAATGTACATCCAGTATCCAAAACGATGCGGATAAATAATACAAGTGATTTGGTAAGTAATGTTGATGGCTCGTTTTGGTAACCCAGTGTAGAAATTGCAGATTAAGTAGAAAGATAAACTCGGTGATATCTGGACAGGGTCAACGAAAAAACTGTCACTGTGACATGGGTCGTTTTTTCGTGGTCTAGGACAATTTGACATCTCCAATTTCGCGATGCCACCTGGATAGCACGACAACTGGAGGACTGTTAACTTTACTAGAAATTCGTGAAAAAATACACTGATGTTATGATTTGTAACAATACGTTTGACAATATAATTTTAAGCATTTCAATCACGTTGATTTTATTTGGTACTATACGGTTATCCTAGAAACAGCGGCAAACACATTTTGAAAATAGCCGATATACTGGATTATTTGTTAGGATAATCTAACCTAACCAAATTTAACTTAACCTAACCTAAACTAACCCAAACTAATAAATAATTCAGTATATCGGTTATTTTCAAAATGTGTTTGCCGCTGTATCCAGGATAACCGTATAGTAGGTACCTTTTATTTTATTACTTTTTAAATGGAGGCATATTATTATGCTTGCAAATGATGGTTGACACTCTCACTAACTTACTAATAGACGCAACCGGTGAACAATAAAGGGGTAATATCAGTAAACTGTATTAAATTACATGATTCATATACTGCTACTATATTCCCAAATGGAACTTAGAGGAAACTGTTTTTCACAAAGTGCCCGTAATTAAAAAAAATAATAAGTTTATCAAAATTCTAAATCTTACGTACCTACCTACATTTATCACTTAATAAAATCGAAATAATATAATATTGTTTGAAACAATATATTATTGAGTTAGACATCACATGGAAAAAATGACAATTCAGAGTGAATAAATTTAAAGAAAATGGTTTACTTTGGTTTACGTTTACCAAAGAAAATATTATTTAAAATAATAGAATTACTGTCTCAATTTTGACAATTTTCCACCTCGTTGTCCTACCTTGACAAACATAAAAGGCTAATAATTCAAGGGAATTGGAGCGTTTGTTCTCTGTGCCATAAAAATAGTTACCCCGAAGTCAGGTGTCAGCAACTTCAAGACTACATTTACGAATCTATACTAATAAACAGACTTGTATTTATTTGTAAATGCCGCATGCACCTAAGAAATTTATACAAAATATAGAGTTAGTAAAACGAAGCACACAGAACAATACTAATAAAATATTATCACCAGCTAAAATATAATATATAAACAGTATAATTATTATAACTTTTCAAATTATCAAATACGAGTTAGCTATATATACAAAAAAGGTTCGTTTACTGCAGTACTTGAGTGCCTGAACGGGGACGGATATTGAACATATTATAAATAAAATAACTATTCGATAGATAATCAATATTTGTTATTGAAAAATGTATGAACTTGCTTTCAAAAAATCAACGTGAAAAACGTGACAAAATATTTGTCTGTCTAGTGGGGCATGAAACTATATCATGCTCAATAGGCCGGGGCAATTGAAGATTGGATTTATAGTTGTAAACATAAGTAATCAAAAATTCAGTTGTTTGTCGCCTTAATTTAAACATGGATACATTATTTATCCTTATCAAATTAGTGTATGTATACGATAGATTATTTAGAAGTTTTCCACAACATCTTTGTACATTGTGTTAAGCACACCTGTCCAAAGTACACGGATACGTGACAGCTGGTAGAAGTGAACGCAATGGAACGCGTTTTGTCTATTGCGACCAATTTCAAGGATACGTGGAATTCCACCCAAGACTGTTACCTCCTTGTTACAGTTCGTTTCACCTTAGGATTCGTTTCATTTATGTATAAAACAAAATATGCCAAATACTTCGTCACACTGTTACACTCGTTGTAGGAGAAAAAGTCAGTCATCACAAAATATGCACAGATTAAGTTTAATAAACAGATCTAGAGTTTCCATACAGAACTACTACAAAACATTTGACCATAAAATTCATGTTAATATTTTTTCATAATGAACAATCAGCCAAACGACTCTACTGGTCAGTGTAAATCGAGATCTTAATGTCAAACAACACTATCCACAAAAATGCAACTTTACAGGAGAGTCAAAAAACGTTTTTTTTTAGTTCTTGTAACTCAACAAAGGAGATGTTTATTACAACCTTATCTTCATATTTTATAATTTATTGTGTATAATAAATTTATCTTGCTTATGATGATGTTCAATTTTATAGGTATACAATATATTACGGTTTTTAAAAAGAATATGAAAACAAGGATAACTTTATGTAGTTGTGTATGTACGGTTTAAGAAGAAACTAGAAAAGATTGACATGATGTTGTTTGTAACCGAGAATGTAAAAGAACGTTATCTAAAAAAAACACTTTTGTGTAGATAATGTTATTTGATTTTAAGCATTCGAAATACGAAATATCATATAATGCCCACGATGACCGCGCAGCTTAAGCGCCGGCCTATAGCGTCGTGGGACCCAGATTTGAGTCCTAGGTCTGGCAAGTGCACGTCATACTGTTTTTCAATTTGAGTTTAAGTCCGAGTATGGACTTAATAGGTTGAGCAAGTGGCTAATATCCATTTCTCGTAAAAACAAAAATCTGTTAATACACTCAAACCTTCCCTCTGCGGATGCCCATATGGTCTTATTGGGATCGCACATGGTGAAAAAAGGCGAACTGGAGCTCACTCTATCAGACCGTTTTGGATATAGATTCAGAAATCAACATACATAATATATTATTATATTGATATCGTAAAATGAACAAAAAAAAAACTTTGCTTCAAAACCATTAAATCGTACTGATATGCCGTCTTATCATACATTCAATTAAAACACAACTAGATCTTTACGTATTACTTTCGCAATGAAACTTGATAATATTATTAAATTGTATGTAGGTACTAAATAGGTTTATTACCATTTTCGATCTGAAAAGCAGCATTTATATACTACTATATTATGTCAAACAGCTTAGTGAAGCATCAATCTAAGATCAAAGATCCTGACATATTGTTTGACTCACGATTATCTTTTCACCCACACATCACTCCTACATCTTTGCGTGCAACACTAAGCTTCTAGAATCTAGGATGTATCATGAGATAAGCTAAGCCATACAACAATCTAAAGATTTTACGTATATGTAGGTACTAGATTATGTGTCTTTAGTACGGAGTATGCTTGAATATGAGTCCGTTATCTGGAGTCCTTATGAGATTTCACATATTAAGCTTGTTTTAACTCAGATTATAATGTTAAAAAGAATATAAGTATATAAAATTAAACAAAGCTCCCAACATAATAACATATAATAACATAACACAATATGCCAAACGTATAAGGCAATAAAAATAATATCAGCTAAGAATATTTTTCTTGATAAATCCTATAATAAATTCGTGATTTTATAAATACTCAAATTAAGCTGGAAGAATTCCGATACCTATTGGAATCACTGCGTGAAATAGATTCTATCTTCTGCCACTCTACGGGAACTTCAAGTGGATGTGACGTTATCGAACGTGTAAACCCTTCTTTTACATTGTGAGAGGGTGATAAATGCCGCTTTTTCTTACTCTTACAAAAGCACGATCTGTTTGAGACTAAAAAGCTGTCTCAAAAGCATAGGTTTCTTACACTAGCGTAGGTATACTGAATTAGAGTTGTTTTGGACATACCTATTTACCAGTAGCGTGCAGCTCATCAATGCTGTTGATGTAAAGCATCACTTGAAATATTCGATACATATTAAATTGTTATATTATGCATTTATTTTATAATTTGTGGTAAATCTTTTTAAGTTTACTTCTTCTAAAGGAGGGGTATAGAAGCAAAGGCAGCTTTCTTCCAAAACAGTATTTTGGAGAAAAAGCTAAATAACTAATTTAAGGCAGATAATTTTAATGCAGAACTTTTTTTTTCAATGTAGCAATAAAGTTAAAAAGATAATATGAATAAAAAAAATCAATAATAATTTCGCCACACTTTTTAAGATATTTTAATTATTAAAGTCAATATTGCTACATTTGCTTCCAAATTTATAAGATTGCTGGTTTTGCGTCTAACTAATGAAAAGTTTGCTGTGTTTGCTCCCAAATTGTACCGAGCGGCCATTTTGTCACGTGACTTTTTTGTATGGGAAGAATATTGAATACAAAAGAATGCAGCTTTTGCTTCTAATGTGTGTTTTTAAAGTGATTTTTGTATGAAAGAATGCAAGGTTTGCGCTTCAAATATTTTTGAACCATGTGCATAATGAGCAGCTCTATATTTCTGCATTCATAGGTTATTTTGCTAATTTTTCCAAAATTGCTGCCTTTGCTTCTATACCCCTCATTAAAGTTCTATTATTATATTATATTATATTAATTCGGATTTTTAACGTTATATCATGAGTACTGTGTTTAGAATATCGCATATCTGTTACTGTACAATACAAAATACAATACTACTCGCTAAGTTTCAATAAGTAATAAAACGCTAAGTACATAAATTATGTAGCAAATATGTATGTATTTTTAATAGCATCCTTAGAAGAACACCTAACGCCACTGATACCTACCATTATTATCGTCACTGTTCTAGCAGAAGACACTAATTCGAAAAAATTACATATTGAGTTAGTTATACCAAAATGTTCCTTATTTCAAACTTTACCGTCTGAAAACCTTCTTAATAAATAAACAGTCTTTATTTTAAAGTCATCCTTTTTACGATTACTTAATAAACTCACATGGTAGACCATTTCAAATATTTTAACAACTTCAAAGTGAAATTACTCAAAACTAGTATTCTCCAGTTAGTGTGTTCTGCCAGAACAGAGACGATTTACGCCTGCAATATTCACCAATTGGTTATCATCTAAATACCATGTCAATAAGTATGATAGGTATCTGTTTTATCATAAAGGTTGTCATTTGTCTTCATGAACTATATAATATAGACAGTAATAATAGCCAACGAATCAATCCTAATAAATTTAATTAATTTCCATAACCCTGTTTGAGTAGTGGCATAGCGTCTGCATCCAAATCCTTGTACCACCGGTTGTTAAATTTTACGTCATGTAGTTTTTTCTTTTTATATCTTTTCTATTTTAAAAAAAATACTGTACTACAGAACGTCTTCAGCGGCAGCTAAGATTCACATAGCATCGTAGAGCTATTGATTTTCTAATGGTTACTTCATCTAAATAATAAAAACTGTCAATGTAACGACCCATAGTGAAGATTTATGTGGTTTAAAAGTCAAATTTAACAAGACGCAACAACATGTAACTTGGGTGCATATTACGAATTCGTGTACGTCAAGTCTTCATATTATTATTTTCGTATTTTGTTGTGTACAGTTAAATATTTCCACAAGAATATTCATTATAATATATGTAATTAAAAAAATATTGCGCAAATTCCAAATTTTCTTAAACTTATTTTGATAACTAATCTGCATTAATATTGAGACTTTATATTATATCTAATATATTATATTAATTGGTAATTCAATGCGCATGTACAATTAATATCGACTACCTACATAATATTTAATCCAAAATTTCCAAAGTTAATAGCGGTGCAGCTTAAAATATAAGAAAAAGAAATGAAAATTTTTAATTAATAATTATAAATTATAAATGGCGTTTCATAAAATATATTGAACAATATTATATAAAGACGTACGTATCCGTTTTTGGTGCATAAAAGCTTGATAAATAATGTACGAAAATAAACTTTAGAAAGACCTTCGCCTATCAAAGAATTTGTAACACAATACAATGGCAACATTATTTATAAATTCATTATGGAACTCCTCGGAGAGTTGACAGAAAAAGCCTTAATTATGTATACATTTTTGTGGACAGGATGAAAGGTTTTTTTTGCGAGAGCTGCGGCGGAAAGTGGAACTTTCAAAAACGCTCCCTCGTAGAACATCATTAAAAAACAATTACGCTTTTAATTATTCCCCCGTCAAATAACATGGAATAAAATAAAATAAAATATGTTGATTCCCGGCCCTCCGAGGGAATCGCCTCAACGAATTCATTATTTTTATTACAATAGAGCTTTTTGCTTAAACTCTAAATGTGTTTTTTGTGCTTTTTGTTCGTTGAAAATATTCAACTAAAGTAGAACTTTTTTATTTCACATTCTTTGTTAATATTATTATTATTATTTCCACATGAATACTTTGTAAAATTAAATTTAATGTTCTGTGAATAAATTGATTTTGTCGGGGAAAAATGTATATAAAGTGTTCGCATAGTGGATAATAGTTTTCTAGGTCATAAATATCTGTAGGTTGAGTGTAGTCATGGAGTCATGGAATAAAATAATATTATACACAATTTCATTAATACCTATCCTTATTGTATTATTATATTACTATAATTATTAGAAACAGGGCTCTTTAGAGAAAATGCAAAGCCCAGGGAACCCAATATTTTTTACTAGATTGAACCAAAAATAATATACAACGATTTCAATAAACTATACCACATGGACACCTGATTATAATATGCCATTTTTTTAAATGTACAACCTTTTTTCAAATCACAGTTATTATATCAACAAGTCTTATACACTTGAGGATATAAAAAATAAAATTATCGAATAAATCGATAATAAGCGATAAATGATACACGTTTACAGAACGTCCAAAATAAAATTTGCTGACGGTTGCAAGAATGTATCCAACGACGTGACGACGTCCATTTAAGTAATTTAATTTTTAAAATTCAGATAAATAATTATTTATTTATTTAAATTATTTATTTAAGAATACAAAACGATGTGGACATAAGAAATCTAAATTCAAGACGTACACAACATGAGATTCACATTATAACAAATATTACAATATAAAATATAATAATAACAGGAAAACAAATTGAATCAAAACATACGTAAGTACAATTTAATACAGAAAAATAAAATTTTGAAAACAAAAAAACATACAATTTTACACAGAAAAATAAAGTTTCAAAAACAAAATGCAAAATACATCACTGAAAATGTCTATTTCTTTAGGAAGCGCATTTACTAATCTTGCACCTCTCGCTAATGGTGCCTGATGGGCTTGACACGAGGAAACGGTACCGATCCAGAATAAACCACGGCTGCGACCACGCAGGCGCATGTAAATTCAAATTTATTAGGACACCAGGATTGCAAACCATCCCTCGCGCTAACAAGCAAAAGTGTTTCAAGAGAAGAAGAGATCGACGAGATTCAAGAGAGTGAAAAGTAAGCATGCCTTGTAGAAAGGCAGTCGGAAAATAATCATTTGACGAATTATTGAAAGGAAAATAGTTAAATGTCTTAAAATAAAGACATCGAAGAAATTTCTTCTGGACGCGTTCTAAAATAAGCTTATTAATTAATTAATTATAAAAAAATGGTGCTTATAACACAATATAATTGTTTTTGTTCGATGAAATTATGTATACTTATAAGCCAAAATAGTCAGACCAGTTGGCATACTCGGTGTATTAAACCTACAAAGGTTTCATAGTTTCAAATATTTTGAATTACATTTTACTGTGGGCACATTACGATAAAGCCTGTGTCGAACATGCAACAAATGAATAAAGCGAGTGCAACAAATGAACACTTAAGCCAAACCACAGGAAACACTCTTTTTGGAATGCACCCAACAGTCTTTTTGTCCACTTTACTTCCGTTTCCCTTTGGTCATATTGCTGCCGTTAATCTGTTGGTTTATGTATGAAACCCCTTTTTACTGTGTGAATAGTCTGAACTTTTGCTTCACAACTACTTGTTATGGAAATTGAAGTTCGTAAGCAATTTTATATGCGCCTTCATTGCAGTTTGTTTTTACGAAAATTGGTTTTGTAAAAACGAAAAGCAATTCATATTAAAAAGTGTACTTTTTGTATACATAACTTTTATTCTGATGCAATGTTCTTAGAATATTTTGTAACTAAATAATATAAGAATATACGAAAATTAATACTATCAACTGATGGTGCTTTATGCGTTTAATTAATAATAATATATAGTCTGTATATAATGAATCTACTACGAGTTTTTTACAAACACTAAATTTCCAAAATTGGTTTTTATACTCACTCCTTAGTAAGTAAAATACAATCTCAAATATTAAGCGTATCAAACTTTTTGTCTGTATTTCTTGACACAAACTTACCAGTGGTTTATTTATTGTATTTTTAATTATAATAAAAACTCAAATTAATTTCCTTCTGTGAAAAAAAAACTAAGAAAAAACTAATTTATAAAATCTTTTTTAACCAAAAACTTAACGACAAAGTACACACCGAAAGAAAGAGTCCAATTAAAATATTAATTAATAGTTCTAGTTATTTTGGTATATCTTTTCGCGTACTGTATATCTATGGGTATTATTGTTAACCACCCCGAGGCGGTTCTTATGTTCCCAAAATCTAATTTTCTTCTCCCATTCTCCCAAACCTTGTGCTCGGTTCATTTATCTTACCGCATCGTCGATGAATACGGATGTAAGGTTTACAAGATAATATAGTTTTAAAGCCATTCTGTACGTAGATCAATTCAGATAGATAGCTTATTTTAAGTTAGTTTTGAAATTTAAAGATAATCATACAGTTTTATTATGTAACCCAATTTTAACAACACGTAACGTTATTGTAACTACTTAATTGAAAATATTTGCATTATTTAAATAATGACGTGTAAAATATTTTTAAAATTTATCATATTTAATATTCGTTATTAAAACGATGTATTTTTCTATATTTTAGATGCACAGTTATTATAGGGACATGAATAATTGGATCTACTATAATGACTGTCTCCATATTGTGAAGTGTGAATATTGGATTTTCTCAATTTAATGGTGTATTTTACAACGTTTTTATTAGATCATATTCTTGTTTATCCGGTGGTTGTTTATCCAGTACAAATCTTGCAATCGATTTTTAACTAAATTCCCGACTAGCTAGACATTTGAAACTTTTATAATATATCAGAACACGATGCCAATGCATTTTTTTAATACTTTTAGCCATCGTTAAGTAGAATTGATTTCATTTTCAGTCAATTCTGTTTTGTATGAAAAGTTATTTCGGAAGAAATCCGTAAAAAGTAAAACTATTATCGGTTGCTAAGTGGGTCCTAGCAACTAAATTATTAATATATACGTGCGTGTAAGTTTATATGATTCAACAGAAGATTTAAAAACGTTTTATATAAAAACTTCTTTTTGTCTTGTAATTTATTAATAATAATCTAATAGGAATCAATAATATTAAATTATACAGAATATTTTTGTTTGATTGATTAAATTAATGCGATTTCAAAGTAAGTGGGTATTAGTCTTTAATTATAGCTAAGTATATATTTAAACAATATAGAAAAGTAAAATAATTGATTAAAACCAATACGGTTTCCATGTGAGTAGGGATTATTATGGATAGTCACAGGGTGATAAAGTGATTATTTCTTCTCATTATATGAGTTATATACATAATCCTACACAAAGTGTTATGACTGAAATAGCTACCGACTTAAAAATATCTTGTATAATTTATATTTTTATTGTGGAAATGTAATTCTACGAAGCAAATTCTCATCCAATTAATAATCTAATATTCTTAAATATTGTGTATGCTCATTACCTATTGAAGTCAATATAAGAAAATTAATAGTATCGTCTAAGGGTAATTCATTGATTTTTATTTTAAATTATAATTGATTGAGATTTTGTATTTTTCTATTTGCGTCATGTCAGATTCAGCTATTAACTTTTTGATACAGATATGTAAATTATTTAGCTTCGTATCAATATTGTTTATTACTTATTATTAACATGTATCTTTAAATACACTTTCCAATATGTTTAATATACTTGTTAAATGTTTTAACAGTGAGTATATAATATGTTAATATACATTATTTTCAAATACTTAAAAATATAAATACTTTTCTTATTTATATACTTATTTTCTATTATGTATTACACTATTATTAAATAGTGTTTGCGCGATCTGTTATTGTATTAATTTGTTATATAAAGAGTAATTAACTATAGTATGTACCACTTGTGTGTTTGTCATTACTGAGTAGGGGTGTATTTTTGAACATATACGATCCTAATCGATACGATATACACGTAAACCGCTCAGCCATCGTGAGCGTATGATAATTGTATAATGTATAGTATCTGAAAATGCTGAATGGCGAAACTCGGGCCGCAAAAAAATACCTATACAGAAAAGTACAATGCTTAAATCAATTCAATTTTTAAAATAAGCATTCAATAATCCAGTTATGACTTGTAGAATTGAGTATCATATCTCTTATTGATTGCATTCAAATTGTGTACCTAACATCCTGCCATGTACTGAATATTTGATGGCATGATTATTGTCAGTAATTTCACAAGAACTGAATGCACGTCATAAAAGTATTGCATTACTCCTCTACGCTCCAAGATCATAAAATGAAGACCACAACTTATTTTATGACCAAACATCTCTACCTATATAAAATATAAGCGAATTTTATTATTATTTAAACCAGTGTTTTAAATATTGTGGTAGGCAAAAGCGAAAAATTTATATGTCACATATAAAAGTAGTCCTACTTTTACTTACCTACCTATTTACATGTAAAAGTAGGACAATTCTATCAGGGAGACCATGTCTCAAGGATCCAGCTGTTTAACAACTATATAGGCTCCTCTTAAATATACCACAATGGATAAGGAGGATGAGAAAATTTTAACTGTGGTAGTTGAACTGTGTAGAAAGATACACAGTATTATCGGAGCCAAAGCAGAGACAGAGGCAGATAGAGTAAGTGGAGACGTTTTCTTGAAGCAGTTAAAACTCACATTGTGCTGTAGCACCTACTGATGATGATTCTATGGGCACGTTTACTAGAAAGTCTCTAAAAACTTAGTCAATGAAAACTTAAGTGTATTGCGACTTTAGTCTTAGGTATTTGCTCCTGAGACATTACCAAGAATAAAAAACTGCTGAAGCTCCATATCTAAACGTAGGACTTCATGATACGCTCGATTAAGACCGAGAGTGGTATGGGGCGGGTTAGTTTGGATGGGTCTAAGTTTATGTTGATAATGATTATATATACAAACTGTTTCTTTTAATCGAATTGGCAAAATACTATGATCATAATAACACGATTGTTAGAACGTAAAATACAATAGAGCCCAGAGATATTGGTTAAAAGTTATTATTTCCCATCCTTCCTGTTAGAAATAACAAACAATACATTCTGATTGATTTAAGTTTTGTACTGTTCCATTTGAGTATTTTTTTCGACCTGGGTTTTGCATTTTGGTATTTGCAAGCACTATGCACACTCAACGATGGCAAATGTACGCTACTGATATGGAAAATAGTTAATTCTCCTTTATATAGCGAAAAATATAATAAAAGAACCTAAAACCTCCATCGCTAAGTAATAAAATATGTATAAAAACTAGTGTTGAAAATGTTAAGTGTTTGAAAATACCGTAGTACCTACCTACAGATTGTTGTAAATACCCACCATTAATACATTCAACCGTCATTACTAATAAACAATAGAACTTGTTAAAGTATAATATTAAGCTAGGTAATGAGAAAAATTTAAATATGGTAAATTGCATTTTAAAGACTAAAGTATAAAAATATAATCTACTGAAGAAAACCAAAAACTTAATAATTGTCTCTCTCATAAAATGTCAGACTGTATGATATATTTTAATTTTGAACTTCAACTCAACAACTTAAATGTCTTTATCTTTTGTATTTTAATTTGAACTAGTTTTCCATTGTTCCATTTATATAATATACATTGTAGAAACTGTCTTATAGAAAAGCTCTCTTAAATTATTGATCGTGCGAAAAGTTTTCAGAAAATAGATAAAATATTCAGCAACGCTTTCTCGGAAATCAAATGGTAAGTTAATATTGTTTGTAATAGACAACCAAGCTGGCTCTAGTGGAAAACAATACATTACGTAAAAATAAGTTAAAGTCTTATTAAATTACGCCTGTTTTATGATTATAAAGTACTAGGCATTAATGCTTGTTTAGTTATTATTTTTTAATATTTCACAGAACAAGGCATGCAATAAAGGTCCTTAATAATATTATTATGACGGTATCGTGTTGCGTAATTCTTGCGCCTGCCGTGATACCATGCGACGGCAAATATAATGAACAAGATGGTGATATATTCTATGCTAGAGGAATTGTCAACCTGATAATAGATCTAGTGTATAATATCATATAATTTAATATTTGCTTTTCATTGAATATAATGAAATGACACTCTTATTAAAATAAAATTATTCTATCGGGTTAACAACTCGGAATAAACATACGAGTATAATATGTCAATGATTCTTTGGAATATTTCGGATATAATCTTCATGGTACAAGTCTCGGCATTGTATTTTATTATTAAAAAAACAGTTGATCGTAATTTACTATAATATATTATATTAGAGACAGACTATTTTTAATTTTTACCAATCTATAGGAAAACGAATCGATGGCCTTTAATAATTAATTGGACAGTACTTTAACTTCAACTTAACGGTCAACTTTACACGCTACAAGTCTGCGTGTGGGTCTACTGCGTCTGCGCAGTAGAGCGTAGTAGCAACCTCCCGGTAAAAAACGAACTACGTTCTGTCAAAATAGTCCCTGGCTTGTGGCTTCTCAGTGAATGGACAGTTTTGTGTGTCATCGTCACAATCCCAGTAGCTGAATCGCCCGCTTTTAAATTCGCCAACAAAAAGCTAAGTAGCACAATGTAATTGACGCTTTACATTAGTAAAACCAAACCCTGATATGCCAATAAAATGCTTGATAGGTGAGAAATTGTAACAATAATTAATCGTTACAGAGCTGATCACCACGATCTTGCAACATCCTTATCTCACGTGACCCTCTACCCGACCGTCACCTGAATTGTTACAAGTGCGTCATTTTTATTAATTAATTTATCTTAACTTTAAAATTTTATGAATTTTCTATAAAACCCTACTGAATTGGTATCAACAATAGTTTTTTTAGTAATACGTGAATACACAGATGTACAAAATTAAAAAAATAAACAAACAATTTATCAATTATTATAATTGTCAAGACGCTGATCAAAAGAATCACAGATATACACTAAAATTTTGTTAGTAGGTAGTGTGAGACATTCTTCCAACTTATGTATTTTACATACATAATTCTTAACACTCATGAGAAAATATAGCCAATAGAAACAAATCTTTTTCTAGAAAAAAGTAAGACACCCAGCTCGAATCGAACCAGCGTCTCTTGGATTTCGCGCCCTGTGAATTACCACTATGCTACGACTGCCATGCTTAATTGCGACAGATTTTATCTATTGACCTTATTAATACCTGCTCATAATAAGCGATCTCTAAATTGAGTTACGGTAGGCAATCGATTGTTGTATTCTAAATTAAAGTACTTATTACTTTAATTACTAACCGACGTCACGGATCTCTCCAATGTTCAATAATTAGAATGTTACATTCTTAAATCTTGTGAATTATTCGTTGAATAAAATATATAGTTAAAAATTATTAGTAAGTTCAAGTAAGTTGCAACAGAAAAATAATGGAGAGATCCGTGACGTCGGTTAGTAATTAGAGTGATAATTAAATAAAATAAATACTTTAATTAAGAATACAAAAATCGATTGCCTACCGTAACTCAATTAATAGATCGCTTATGAGCAGGTATTAAAAGGGTGGGAATTAATCGCACAATGCAACAATCAAAATTCACAAAAAAAAAATAACTTTAACATTTGGAAAGTAGTTTTCACATATATTAAATGATTTCACAAATAAATAGATGAAATCACATAAAATAGTTTGTTTCACAAAACAAAAATCATAAATCACTCATTGTTAATATAAATTCACTCAATTTTGACAACTGCACACATTTGTAAAATTGTTTTCACCGACAAATAATATATCGCACAAAGAAAAGGTAGAAATTCACAAATGTCAAACTAATAATTGTAGCAGCAATACGATTTATTAGAAGGCAATCGCAAAAATGATGCTTAGGTGTCAATATAATTAATGTTTAACGCAG
The DNA here is from genome assembly GCF_057557595.1 of Rhyacophila brunnea. Classification (NCBI taxonomy): domain Eukaryota; kingdom Metazoa; phylum Arthropoda; class Insecta; order Trichoptera; family Rhyacophilidae; genus Rhyacophila; species Rhyacophila brunnea. The sequence goes on from NW_028232859.1 coordinate 3,434,485, forward strand.
TAATATAAATATGTGTATATTCGTGCTGCTATCATTCATATATTATTTGATGTAAATCTACAACCAAATAACACCACCTAGGTATATCTTTTTCGGTTCATCGATATAAATTTTGGTAAATGTGGCGCAGATGCCGTCATGAGATTGTATAAGTATCATTTTTGAACTAAACCTAACCTAACCTATTCTAACGTAATCTAACTTAATATAACATAACCTAACCTAACCCAACTTAACCTAACCTAACCTAACCCAACCTAACCTGACCTGACCTAACCTAACCTAACCTAACCTAACCTAACCCAACCTAACCTAACCTAACTTACCCCAACCTAATATTAGGTACCTAATAATATAATCTTAGATTGTGATAATGAAGTATGAAAATCTATGAGCTTTTCAAATTTTAAATTAACAATTATTGGATCGAAAAACCTATGTGCCGACAGAAAAAGGTATTTATTATAATTGTCTACTGGAATAAACTGTTTTCGTAAAAAAAATCATAAAAGCTCATGACGGCATCTGCGGCACAATTACCTAAGTTTTAATTAACGTCACTTTCTAAATAGGTATTTATAGTATTATTTGAATCTGAAAGTAGGTACCTAATACATACTTATGTTTTGCCAAAATATTGTTTAAAATCATTAAACCTAATTTTCATAGTGTTTGTATTCTTTTACGATTAATTGGTTACAATAGTATATTGATACGTGAAGATTACTTTTTCCTTAGTGCAAATCGATCATTTGAGTGTTGTAGTTGATTTGTGAATATCATCCATTTCCGATGTGACGAACATCTTTTTAAATGTTGTCAGCGCTTTGTGAAAACAGTCTATTCAATTGTGCGAATATATATTCCCCGTATTAAAATGGCCAATAGTTAAAATTTGTCGCATTTAAGCATAGCAGTCGTAGCATAGTAGTTATGCACAGGGCGCAAAACCCAAGAGACGCTGGTTCGATTCCAGCCGGGTATCTTACTTTTTTCGAAAAAGATTTTTTCTGTTGACTATATTTTCTCATGAGTGTTTTCATAATTATGTATGTTCAATAATTAGAATATTACATTCTTAAATCTTGTGAATTATTCATTGAATAAAAGAAATACATAGTTATGTATTTTAAATCTAAATAATTTTTGATTTCATCTTCAACAAATACAATTAATATATATAATATTATAATATAATATAATTAAATGATAAAGAATATTGAAAACAGCTGTAATTTATATATTGTAATAGATAGATTATTTTATTAGAGGTCTCCTGAATGACTTACATAACCCGTTATCCGTCCTTGTGCCCAAATTTTTAACCACTGTCGTACGATTTTTAATAAAGCCATATACGTAGAGCTGACGTAGCCTTTTGATTAACGGGCAGGTGAAATTGTTTTGTTAAACGGAGCGAAAGGGTAAAGCGAGCCTGTCGTAAGATGTGTACTTTGTGGGCGTTATATTTTAGATTAGTCTTCGTTTACATTACGCCTAATAAATATTGACTTGATGCAAGTCATTTGCGTCAGATTATTGAACTGATTTCTTATTCTCGAAACACTTATAAGTCTATAAGGCTATACTTCAGCTGAGGCATGGCCTAAAAAGATCGTGACTAGGCGATGCGCGGATTGTGCAAATGACGCGAGCCGAACAAAATATAATTTTTCATAAAAATTCAACATGCCTCCATTTAATGTTATGTTTATTGTTATATTAGTAATAATAATAGTATATTCATTGACATGTTTTCTTTTTAAAGTACATGCGTAACGTTTTTTAGTCATCTTTACACGATTTAAGAATATAATCCTCCGACGCCATCACAAAAAAAAAATGACGTGCTCACACCTCGACTGTCGGTCTCCGATTGGCGACGAGTGTGAAACTTCACCCCACCTACTGTTGAAAATTATTTGTCGTTTCACTATGTATGATCTTAACAAAATGGATAACGGTAAACGGGGTGAGTGGAGTGAATCACTTAGATTTAGAGTCGGCCGGCCAAACGCGTAAATCACTCGACTCTCAGAAATCACCAGTCGACAGCTTAATTTAGTACATCGTACTTCAAATACGTATTATCTGTTTTGGCTATTTTTTCTTTCACATATAAAACAAATTGATATGGTTGTGTGGGTGTTGAAAATGTGATTGGATCAGCTGTATATGATGTATAAGCAATGATATGAAAAGTGAATTATGGCCTATCTCGAATTTAAAATCTTATAAATAACGTGACAGATGAACAAAGTAAATGTAAACAGTGTTGCTGTCATTAATTTGTCATATTGATTTGAAAATTGTTTAAATTAAAAGTACATTATTATATATTGTTGTGGTTCTTTAAAATAATGGGGAGCACTTTTCAAAGCATGAGAAAAAATATTAGAAAACAATCTGATGACATCATTAATTATTTTTTTGTGAAAATATTAGGTAGTGGTAAACACGGTATAATTATGAGATTAGGTACCAACTTTATAGAAAGACTTTATATTTTTTTCATTCTGACCATATCCGATCCTAAGAAGATCATAATATGGGCTTCCACATTTAACACACCGACACTTAGGCCGCGCGGTCATCGTGGGGAGACTTTAGTAAATCTTTTTCTGTTATTTTGTTATGAGGCAATGTCCAAAATTATACATGCCAGCAAAAACTTCCTAATAATTAGCAATAATTTAGATATTTTTTCGTATATTTTTGATAGATATTCTACATTGTTAAATATTTTTTTTCAAATAATTGCATTGCACACTTTTTCGTACGAGAATGGGGTATGAAAAAGAGTCTGTAATTTCTGACACGGTATTAGTATAAATGAGTTGCTTATAATCATAATTCAAATATTCCAAAAATCGAGTTTTGAGATATTCGCAAAAAAACACCTTAGCACTGATTTTTGTAATTAGAAGAAAAGTATTGAACTCCCTTGAATATTAATGAGTGAGTGAGTCGATTTTCATTTTTATACAATACTCCTAAGGCTGCAGACACACAGCACACTATGATAGATAAAGCACTCTGTTTGGTTAGGTTAGGAGAGGTTATTATTCATTGAAAAATGTGAGTTACTACACCAACAGTCAACTTTGTTAACAATTTTCACATGGTTTAACCTGATCCATGCCACGGACGAATTAACTCGCCAAAGCATGCATGTCGCGTCAGGCCACTGACGAATATATTCGTGGGTTCTTGTAAACATCATAACTTCTGAATAAACATTCTGTATATTTTCTAAACCATATTTATCATTTTAGTGTGAAAATATTCAAGCATTCATTGCTAAGTTTTCACAAATATTTATCATTCCGTTCCTATTTCATATTTTTTAAAGGATTTATTTTATTCCGAAAATAGCTGGCCTACAAGTGTCTACCTAGTAAAAATTGGCTGACAGTGATAAGGTTATTAAAATGACTTTTGATAAATGCCTTTAGAATCAATCACTTGTTATATTTAACTCAAAAATGACAAAATTTCAAAATCTGAGTTATGACTTATTACGACTTGTTACGACTACAATTTAATTGTCATAAAACTTGATTCAAGATTAATACATGCGCGTAAGTTTCGAATACGTTCGCCATCGACGAGATGTACGTAAAATTGGTTTGACTTCAGCCAAGATAGATGTGGCATCACTAATTAAGATTAGGATTAGCCGATTAGCCGTACAAGGAGTCCTTACCTACTCTGCTTACGTCTCCAGTTAGATGGCAAAATGGCTAGGATATGCGAAACTATGTCACTGATTGGACGAAGGACTAACTAGATAGGTAATCGTATTCTCTATGTATTTATTCTACACGGTGTCATAATAATTATATATTTAATCAAATACATTGAATCACATACATACTTTGTGGTATTAATAATACCTATAAATAATGAAAGGATTTTTATTATTTTTTTCTTTATTTGGAAGCAATTGAGCTCTTCTCTGAATGGAAGGCTATTCTGCTTTACAATGGTTTACAAAAGTATACATATACTTTTTTTTAACTACAAACGTAAATAGTTACATTATCAATAATACAGAATTACATTTTTGTTCACAATGTTAGTTCGTCACACTAGACATTTACATTACAGTTTTGGAGAAATTCATGTACAATTTTCATAGATTTTTATTATTATTTTAAATACATACTATTGCTGCCCGAATCTACTCCATATGGGTTAAACTATGGTGTGGTGTGCGATTTGGTAGTTGGTTGTGAAAAATAAAATTTGTGTTGTGTAAATTTAAAATTTTGTTTGTAATATTACATATTTACCTGCTTACTTACTATTTCACTCCCAGTATTGGGGCATAACAGGGTAAGCACAAGGTCGCGCCACTTCCCTCGGTCGATTTATATGTGAGACCTACAGTCTGCAGGGTGAGGGAAGGTCGGCCACGGCGACGGAATCTTTGAGCTTGTGACGCAAGAGTATGGAGCGGTATCTGGAACACATGTCCCAACCACGTGAAGAGTCTCTATGTGATTACTTCAATCACCTAGGGCTGCCATGTCCGTTCACGAACTCGAGTATCAGTAATGCATTCATACCAATGTACCCCTAAGCCGGATCGCGCATCAAGACTAGTCTCGTCAGCAACGCGTTGAATACGTCGATTTGACGTCATCGTTATTCATAAACCACATGTTGCCAAATAGAGCTCCAAAGATTGGTTGAATGCGACTTTTCAGTTTGAAAAAAAACATCTAGTGCTGCTATTAACAAATCGCATGCATCTCGGGCTGCGAGTCAAAGACGTCAGAACGCATATGCACACCTACGAATTGGTCATTCCTACACTGGGTCACCGGTTACCGCATCCAAATATATATAACGTTTCGAATGGTTACGCGCGACTGTGCTAGGTGGATGTGCGCGGTCTTCATATGCAATATCGGAGCGACGTTCCTAGAAGGTTTAATTTATGCCTATGCACAGACGAGGCGAGTTTAGATGTGAAAGCCGGCTACTATTCGGTGTTTGGGGCTTGAGGTAGTGTTAGGGGTACATTGGTACGACCGCGTTACAATATAACATAAAGGTGAAATAATACATAATATATTATATTGTGAATTTAAATTGCAATGCTAATTATTCTTTATACTTCGAATGAAAAATGGTAAACTGTTTGTATTAAATGATTAATATCATTCATACTTTAATAAAATCATTACACGTTCACTATTACTAACAAAATATGCAATTGATAATCGTAATTTACTGTGTTGTTATTTGATTTAATAAAACGCAAAAAAAAATGTAGTGCTTATTCCACTTTAATCATTAAATTTGGACCGGTTTCGTCCGCATCAGAGTGACATTTTCAACATTGAAACAGTTAAAACAGTTGAAAATGTCCTTCTGAGGCGGACGAAACCGGTCCGAATTTAATGATTAACGTGGAATAAGTACCGCAAAAAAATTGCGTTTTATTAAATCAAACAATAATACAATGAAGTTCCACCATGAATTGACAGTTAATAAAATAAAAGAAATTAATTTACTGTAAACAAGTTATAGTATTACATTCGAAGTATAAACAAAAACTTAAGTAGTATAATCGGAACTCGCAATTTCGTACCACGGTGTAGATGGTCTTAGGTTAATTGGATTCCCTAGTAGCACAGTAAGTACTCAAGTAGTAGACCAAATCCCACCTGGGGATCACTCCGGAAACGTGAAATGCAAAAATAAAAGAAAGAAGGTTTTCCTAATAATTCGAAATAAAAGAGTCGGTAATACATTTCCGTATTCAGGTTACAATAATATTATATTTAAGTCTTGTTAACCGGCAGACAAGAGTGCTGAAAAAATAATTTACAGCTTATACCTACTGTGTTCCTTCAAAAATATGTTCATAATAAATAATATAACCCTCATTTAATTCGCCAAAGACGCACTGTACGTATAATCTCTATATAAATAAAAATCTCGTGTCACGATGTTTGTGGTCGAACTCCTCCGAAATGGCTCGACCAATTTTTGTGATTTTTTTTATGTATATTTGTTAGGTATGAGAATAGGTCAACAAGTATATTTCATACCGCTATGTGATTAGGGTATCTCTATCCAGAAAAAATTTTCTTTCATTTTTTTTTGTATTTTTTTTATTAATTGGCATAAAAAAATACTTATAACCCAAAATTTTCACTCTCCTACCCCCACCCTCCCATTTTTTAATCGCGATTTTATTTTTTTTGTATGAACAAATTTAACCGTCGTTCGTATTTCAAACAGAACGAAATTATTTATGTTGTTGAATGACAGATGGCGCTACGTCTGAGAAGAATTCAAGAGAAGCGTCGCGTGCGTCATTCGGCATATCACAACGCAGTGCGTGCAAAATTTTGTACGATTTATTTTAATTTATCTATTTTTATGTGCGTGTATTACAGTGCACAATGCCAGCAAGATGCAAGGGGGGCCATTTGGGCCGTCGAACGAATAAAGCAACAAACATGCAAAATAGTAGAGCAGAAAGAACAGACGAACAAATCTAACAAGATAACAAAAACTTGCGTGTAAGCATGTCGCAATTGCGTGCATCTCAATCACAAGAGGCACGAGCTGAACGAAATCAACAACGACAATTGGAACGGAGCCAAGCGCGCCGGTTCGTAGTTAACACACGCAGAGCAAATGACCGACAACGCCAACAAGTACATCGAACATTTAAATCCGCTTCGTTCTTTCGTCTCGCATTCGAGTACGAGCCAGATATTGAATATTCCGCTCATCCGAAAGTGCTGATTGGTGCTATGGACAAAGATTGTCCCCATTGTCATGCACTCAAATTCAAACATGAGTCAGCCGGGATGTGTTGCGCATCAGGAAAAGTGCAACTACCAGAAATTGAGATACCACCAGAACCATTGAACGGCTTGCTCATCGTCCGGAGCAACAGAAATAGTTCACAATACTGCGGCAAATGGTCAACAATTCCATTATACGTTCAAAATCAACGCGGCGGTGAGGACATCAATCATGTGGATGCACGTTGCGGCTACAATAGCCTCAATTCGCCTAATGCCAGGCGCATCGTCGGCGAACTGGACGCCCTGTTGAATGAGCACAATGAATTATTGAAATTCTTCAAAGCACACATACACGAATTGCAAAGTGACAATCACGCTATTGTCATCAATCCTGATAAAATACCAGCTGGAGAGCACGTACGTCGATTCAATGCGACTGTTATTGACGACATTGCTGGAATCATGGTTGGCGACAGCACATCGACGCGAGAAATCGTGATTCGAAGAAGAAACAATAATCTGGAGTTCATCGCTGACACACACCGTTCATACGACGCTCTCCAATATCCGCAAATTTTCTGGAAGGGACAAGACGGATATTGCATAAACATTAAACAACGAGATCCTGTCACAGGTAATTCATTCATTATGAACATCATTACTTATTTTGAATTGAGAAAATGAATGGTGATGTTTTTTTTGTTTTTATCGGCGGTCATCGTCTACAGCGCTCTATTCCTCTTTCTGTCATAGATCCCATCCCCACACACTTACGATACATTCGTTATTTTTTTATTTAACAACCAAAATATTCACTAGAAATAATTTATATGGCAGAACAACGTTTGCCGGGTCAGCTAGTATTATATATTTTCCGACTAACAAGATCTTACCTATATATATATATATATATTATACACAATTAACTCGATTAAAGAAGACTCGTCGTGCAATGAATTGCTTTTAGTGTTATTAAAACAATGTTTGGTTCAGTTATGTGCGTTTTGGAGACGCCGTATTTTATGTCTTTAGCGATATCCTCTGTATATCCCAGACACACAGTGAAGTACTTAAAATTAAAAACAAAGCAAATTTAAATTCAAAAAACTGTTTTAGAAGAAGAAAATAGCAAGAAATAAATGAGTTCAAAGATTCTAAGCTACGATGTATCGTCATCATCGATTTTATAAATAGAATCATTGCTTGACTTCCTCCTGAAACTGTTTCCATCCTAGATGATCGAATGCTGCCGTTTTCTAATAATTACTTTGGCCTCATTATCTTCAAATTCTCTCGTAGCGTATTTCATCATCAGTAGCCCAGGTATTTATTCTCTTGCTTTCAAGCAAGCATACGTAACTGGCTATGCCGGTAGTCTATGTAGTGCAGTTTAGTATCGTATTTTAATATGCCACGTGAATTCTTCCCCCCATAAATTAGTCAAGACATTTATAATAACCTAACTTAACCTACCATATAGGTGCAATTATGATCTCAGGATCAAGATTAAGAAACAATTTATACATAAAACAATAACAATCATGACATCGTCATAGATGACAACTTTTTTTTGTGCAAACCAAATATGATTTATTATTATATGATATGGTATTTATATTCAATTCTGAATTTATAATGAGTAATCGATTGGTGAATGTTTCAGATCTATAGAATCAGGTACTTAATGTTTTTTTTAAAGAATTTAGTATATTGTCATATTGTGGATATACGAGAAACAGGCGAATAATATAATGCCCACGATGACCGCGCGGCTCTAGCGCCGGTATATAGCATCGTGGGTCCCAGGTTCAAGTCCTGGGCCTGGCAAGTACACATTGTTTTTCAACATTTGTATGAATCAGAGTATGGACCTAATAGGTTGAGCAAGTGGCTGACATCCATTTCTTGTAAAAAAACAAAATCTGTTAATACAAACCTCTCCCCTGTGGAGGCCCATATGATCCTATTAGGATCGGACATAATCGAAAGAAGAATACGCTATGATGGAGTTAAACTGTCTTCAAAAAGATTTTGATTAATAACATATAATTATTGGTATATACTTAATTATTTTTAGTTCCATGAAGGATTATCGTTGCCAGATGACACATTATAATACCTTTACATAAAATATATTTCAGCTTGTCAAACCACTAGTCTATGATCCCAAGCTTTGTAAATTCCTATCAATAATTAATACGAAAATGGATTTTCCGATAAACGAAGTGATGAAGGAGTGGTTATATTAAGTTTTCAAACAATAAATCGATTTTGATTCGATAATTTTTCTCGTAAAAATAAAATCTGTTAATACAAAACCTCCACTCTGTAGAGGACCATATTATTATAATCTTATGATCGGACGTGGCGACAAAAAAAATATTTATGTATGAATATATAAATTGATTTGCGCATAGAACCCGAGTGAAGTTAATAATATAAAATAAGTACACACCAAAAAGAGTTTTTTATGTGTATCATCATCAGCCGGGGTCATCAGCAGCCACTGCTGTATGAAGGCCTCCCCATGCTTCTTCCAACTCTCTCGGTCCTGTGTCGTTCGCTGCCACGTATTTCCGCCGAACTTTACCAGTTCGTCAATCCAGCGGCTTTTAGGGCGACCCTGTAGCCGTTTCGTGCCCCTTGGGTATCACTGAATGACGGCATTTGTCCAGCGGCCGTCCTTTCGGCGAGCAATGTGCCCCGCCCATCTTCATTTTAGCTGTTTGGCAACATCTATTACATCTCGTACTCCTATCTGCTTCCTAACCCATTCTTTTCTCTTACGGTGCTTTCGCGTGATGCCCAACATACACCTCTCCGTGCCTCGCTGTGCGATTCTTAGCCTTTGGACATCTCTCTTGTTGAGGGTCTACGTCTCGCAGCCATACGTGAGCACGGGTAGCACACATTGGTTAAACACCCTACGCCTAAGACATAACGGTAGGTCACTCTTGAAGATACTATTCAGATGTCCGAAAGCACTCCATCCCAGCTTTGTTCTTCGAGCAATTTAATCGTGCATGCTTCCGTCTATGGGCATCTGCTGTCCGAGATAGACGTAGCTGCTGACTTGCTCGAGTTGGGTGCCATTAATACAGATAATCGCAGGGTCCGAAAAACAGTTCCTCATCACTTTTGTCTTTGAAACGTTTATCTTTAGGCCGACCGTTTGACTGACATCCGCGAGTTCTTGCGTTCTACAAAAAATATTATATACTATATCACTTATAATAATCATATTAGGTACTGTATTCTCCCAACTATATATGCCATGATTTATCATAGACTTGGGGTTTCTTAAGAAGAGTGGGAGTGACATCCTTGTAATAACTATACTGATAATTAATTTCGAAAACAATTATATTTTCAAATCTTTCATCTAAAGTGTGTTTAGTAGTTGGTAAAACACAACGGGCTGTTTTCACTGAGTAGGAAGTAGAAATTAATTGCACCCCAAAACAATCATTTCCTCGATCAGGGAACGTGGAACGTTTTTGGGCATTACTGCAAATCATATTACGTACTTTTCGCCACGGCTTAAAAAATAAACTATAGAACATTATGGAGTCAACATCAAATGCGTTCAGGGTTTTTTGATGTCCGAGGATCCTGGATGTTGTTTTCTTGATACACTTCATTTATTTTCGTTTTTTTTTTCAAATAGTTAATAAGGGTTGAAAATCTTAATTGAAGACGTCGAAAAAAGGAGCAACACTTTCAATATGTGTTTTTGTAGTTTTTGACATTAAAAAAGATTTTTAATTCTTTAAGAAGTACCTACACAATACTATATACTAATAAATAGCATTGAAGTATCTGCCAGTGATTTCTAAATATTTCCTTCTTTGGTGAATGTTTTTCCATAACAATTATGCACTATATAATATGGTGTTTTTTTCGGTTTAAATAATCTGTGTGTTTATTCATCCGTTGTTTTTAAATAACTACGGATTTTATATTGATGAATGTCGCACAGCTAATTTTAGACTATATTTCTCGTACATATTTAGTTGAGTTTGATTTTCATATTGTAAAAGGATCCGAAAATATAGATAAAATTTCTCAAAAATAACGAACTTCATCACGTCAAAGTAAAGTGGTTAGATAGCAGTGACGGAATGGTGAGGTGAGGTACGGGATCACTCGAGTGTAGTACTAACAAACGTATCTAGATGTCACTGATTGGATATTCATAGAAGAGGAATGGTTCGACTATTTTATTGATCTGAAAAATAACAATTGTATGCTTTCTGTAACATATCCTTTATCGGAGACCAGCGATTATTTATAATATATTTTTTAAATTATAATAAATTAATATTTCTGCTAGTGCTGAGCTCAGACCAGTGTTTTATAGCTTTGAATCAGGATGACATAGTCATATCTTCCCTTGCATAATAAAATATGTCTTGAAATGCCGTTATTATGGAACCAGAGCATACCAACTTACCAACTTCCATAATAATTGTGAATAAATTAATTACAATTTTTTTTCTTTCCGTGTCTATTTCACGCGAATAAAATTGCCGACGATCGCTAGCTGATGAATAAAATTAAACGCATGCCACTGGAAAACATAGCATGTGTACGCACAATAGTAAATTTGCTGAGTAAACAAAAGTACGCTGTGTTTTAGTGAGCACAGCTTCTGTCATTTGAAGATAAATTACACACGAATGAAGGGAAGAGGCGGAAAGGCTCGTGAATTCTCAATTCTGTTTTGTAATCAGCGAATTTGTTTAGTACGTACTTGCTCTTCTCAAATTTTGTTTATTCCCATTATAAAGTGAAGCTCAGTTTTCATCTCGTAAACATCTTAAATTGCCCTTAATTACATTAGGCGGTGTGCAATTTGATAATTTAATGTGCAATTAATCTTTTCTATTATCATTTATTAATCCTCAAACTTTGTTATTTACTTATGTTATTGAACTGGCGTTTACATATATTTATTTACACACATTACATACATACATTACGTACATTACATACATTACATACATTACATACATTACATACCAGTGGCGAAGGGTGGAGGTAGGCTGTTAAGATTCGCTATAAATAGTGCACACTAAACTTTTTTAGTCATATGTATTTTTTTTAATGAACTAAGACTACAATTTACAGATGGTGTTAGCTAGTTTTTAAAAATCGATTAAGCCATGCCTAAACGAAACCATAATAGTTTTGGTCTAATTTGGGGAATACGACATAATTGTGCACACTTTTTCATTCATACTTATTTGTTTTCGTTGGATTAAAAATACATATTACACATATTGTTGGTTATTTTTTTTTAATTCATTAAGCCCTGACTAAACCAAACTATAATAAATAAAAAATATTATTCTATTTATAAAATATTCAAAGTTATGTATGATTTAATTGAATAATTTTAGATATTTTATAAATAGACATGTATTTTTTGACTATTATCTATTATGGCTTGGTTTCTCAGGGTTTAATTGAATTTTGAAAACTAACCAACACTATCTGTAAATTGTAATCTTATTTCAATGAAAACAAATATTTATGTCTGAAAAAGTTTAATGTGCACTATTTATGGCGGATCTTAACAGCCTACCTCCACCCTTCGCCACTGTTACATACATTACATACATTACATACATTACATACATTACATACATTACATACATTACATACATTACATACATTACATACATTACACACATTACACACATTACACACATTACATACATTACACACATTACACACATTACACACATTACACACATTACACACATTACACACATTACACACATTACACACATTACACACATTACACACATTACACACATTACACACATTACACACATTACACACATTACACACATTACACACATTACACACATTACACACATTACACACATTACACACATTACATACATTACATACATTACATACATTACATACATTACATACATTACATACATTACATACATTACATACATTACATACATTACATACATTACATACATTACATACATTACATACATTACATACATTACATACATTACATACATTACATACATTACATACATTACATACACTCCATACACTCCATACCTTACATACTGTACATACATTACATACATTACACGTATTACACTATTATATTTATTTATTTCTTTATCATTTCTTCAGAAAAATTTAGATAAAACGCTTTAGTGTTTGGCCGAGCTATAAACATCCCAAAATTAAGTGGTATTTGATAATTTTGACTTAAAATTTTTTGAAGAGTTGGAGCTTCCATCTCGGCCGTTCAAAACGAATAGCTTCACAAGATTATTCGGTCCACGACGAGCAATATGTTCGAAAAGTTGCAGATTGCTGATAAAATTGCCAAAAAAATGGTGCATCTATTTCTACTTGCTGGGCAATGTATGACCCATCATCGGTGTCGGGAAAGTGTGGCTGATGTATTTTGTGCGTACACGTGACAACAACGGCCTGCAATGAAGTTTCTCCACCATATAATAATCGCATAAACAAATTAATCCAAAATGAAAAAAGGATTTGGATCGGGTCCTACTTTTAAACAGATGTGAAACAATAAGTAATTAAACCAGGAATTAGTTATTGATTATTATTTATTTCAAAACTTTAAAAGAATGTACAAAATTTGACGTTTAGTGAAATTTGACGTTTGTGCAGCTTTGTAGTTGGCCTTTTCATATTAGGATCATTATATAGTTTGGATTCGATGTTCCATAGCTCCGGACGTAAATAAACCTCATTAATAAGTTCGAATACCTTGTCGTTTGTCCATTTATTCATTGTACGTAGTCTGAATTGAGGATTAGTAATAACACCATAATAATATTAATAACGACAGGGCGAAAAATTATAACAATGTATTGTCAAATCGGCTGTCACTAATGTTTTTATTGTTGATAGGGGTGAGATCAAAAACATAGACGCACATATACAGCATAGCGAGAATGAAATAGATTTTTCCATAGCGTTCGATATTACATATATCGACCAACCATGTTGCCAGAGAGCATGGGCAATAGATGTAAAGTTTTGACAACGTAGACTACTATTGTCGTGTTTTGGGGAACTATTAACGGCGACATAATTGCCGTATCAAATTGCCGTAAAAAGTGGCTCGTTTACGTGCCCCTTTGTCGTAATAATAATATATTGTCGGTAGTCTTTTTTTCACCTTGTCTATCTACATGACTGATTCGTTTGTTTTGCGTTCTGTGGAATAAATTCGAAATATTCAGCGCGAACATCACATTTCTAATGTATTAATTATTACTAGCTGAGCCAGCTGGCTCTCGCCAGTCTGTCTCGCTAGGTCTTGCAGACAGCTTTTCGTAATAGTGACTTGGTGTTGGATTTTAATAAAATAATTGTAAAGTGTGTATAGACGGCGCCATAGTTTTCCCTTCGGGATGGATTTTTATTCACGTCAGACAATTGAAAATGTATCTGATTTGTCAGTTTTACGATATGCATGTCGTCACTGCCAATATAAATTTGGAGTCATGTGCGTAGTCTATTCTGGAGTCTGGCCTTTTCAATATCATCTGACACCATTTCAGGCTGCTAAGTCTAGCAAAACAGCTGGCAATCGCCGATTGCTACCACTGTCATTTTAATTTTAATACAATACATGTGTAGGTATGTGCATTTAAATATGAAAAATAGTTATACATCTCAATCGTGATTATCATAAATAGCGATCCAATATAACGCGAATATTAATCTCTTTCGGGTCCCATTTACATAATAGAAAAAGGTTAGCAGCATAAAAAATAAATTTAAACATTATTTTGTTTCATTGTCTATAAAAAATAAATGCTTGGAGCCACAGAATAATATTTTAAAAATCATATTTTGTTTTAAAAATTAACCTTAAACAATATAGTTTCCCGGTGCGGGACATTCATATCGAGACAAATGTTGATAAATAATGAAGTAATACATATTATATCTGATAAGAATAGGAATTTATAAGACCTAAAGATGTGGAATCAGCTTAAAAAGGTCTTCATCCAGCAGTGGATTGATACAGGTTGATGACGATAATGACGATATAAATGGGTAGGTATATAAAATCACAAATTTTAAAAAATATTGCAGTTTATATGACCAAGAAGAGTAGAATTAGGTTGGGATAACCTTCATCCAGCAGTGGATTAATCTTGGTTGATGATGATAATGACGATATTATGAATGGGAAAATATAATATCAGCAATTTTGATAAATATAGTAATTCATTTGACCGACAGAAATTCAAACAACTTAGAGAGGCCTTCATCCACCGGTGGATTGATTCAGGTTCATAATGATAATGGAAATATAAATAGATATAATATATTATCACCAATTTTGATAAATACAGCAATTCAAATGACAGAAAGGAGTAGAATCAGGCATGGGAGGCCTTTATCCAGCAATAGATGGGTTCAGGTCAATGATGATAAGGACGATAGAAATAGGTATAATATAGTAGTAGAATCAGGTTGCGGAACTCTTCATCCAGCAGTGAATTGATCCTGGTTGATGATGATGACGATATGAATATGTAGATAAATGTAATATCACCGATTTTGATAAATACAGAAATTCATATCACAGAAAGGAGTAGAATCAGGCTAAGGAGGTCTTTAAGTAGTGGATTGGCTTAGGTCGATGATGATGATGATGACGATATGAATATGTAAATAAATATAATATCACCGATTTTGATAAATACAGAAATTCATATGACAGAAAAGAGTAGAATCAGGCTAGCGAGGTCTTTATTAAGCAGTGGATTGGGTTAGGTCGATGATGATGATGATGACGATATGAATATGTAGATAAATATAATATCACCGATTTTGATAAATACAGCAATTCATATGACAGAAAGGAGTAGAATCTGGCTAGGGAGGTCTTTATTAAGCAGTGGATTGGTTCAGGTCAATGATGATGATAATGATAATGACCATATGAATATGTAGATAAATATAATATCACCGATTTTGATAAATACAGCAATGCATATGACAGAAAGGAGTAGAATCAGGCTAAGGAGGTCTTTAAGTAGTGGATTGGTTCAGGTCAATGATGATGATGATGACGATATGAAAATGTAAATAAATATAATATCACCGATTTTGATAAATACAGCAATTCATATGACAGAAAGGAGTAGAATCAAGCTAGGGAGGTCTTTATAAAGCAGTGGATTGGCTTAGGTCGATGATGATGATGATGACGATATGAATATGTAGATAAATATAATATCACCGATTTTGATAAATACAGCAATTCATATGACAGAAAGGAGTAGAATCTGGCTAGGGAGGTCTTTATTAAGCAGTGGATTGGTTCAGGTCGATGATGATGATGATGATGACGATATAAATATGTAGATAAATATAATATCACCGATTTTGATAAATACAGAAATTCATATGACAGAAAGAAGGAGAATTAGGCTAAGGGGGTCTTTATTAAGCAGTGGATTGGTTCAGGTATATGATAATGATGATGATGATGATGACGATATGAATGTGTAGATACATATAATATCACAGATTTTGATAAATACACACATTCATATGACAAAAGGAGTAGAATCAAGCTAGGGAGGTCTTTATTAAGCAGTGGATGGATCTTGGTTGATGATGATGATGACGATATGAATATTTAAATAAATATAATATCACCGATTTTGATAAATACAGAAATTCATATGACAGAAAGGAGTAGAATCTGGCTAGGGAGGTCTTTATTAAGCAGTGGATTGGTTCAGGTCGATGATGATGATGATGATGACGATATGAATATGTAGATAAATATAATATCACCGATTTTGATAAATACAGAAATTCATATGACAGAAAGGAGGAGAATTAGGCTAAGGGGGTCTTTATTAAGCAGTGGATTGGTTCAGGTATATGATAATGATGATGATGATGATGATGATGACGATATGAATGTGTAGATACATATAATATCACAGATTTTGATAAATACATACATTCATATGACAAAAGGAGTAGAATCAGGCTAGGGAGGTCTTTATTAAGCAGTGGATGGATCCTGGTTGATGATGATGATGACGATATGAATATGTTTTTAAAAATAATATCACCGATTTTGATAAATACAGCAATTCATATGACAGAAAGGAGTAGAACCGGGCTAGGGAGGCCATTATCCAGCAGTGGATTGGTTCAGGTCGATGATATAAGAATGATAGAAATAGGTATAATATCACAAATTCGTTAAACCGATAGTAGTAGAATCAGGTTGCGGAACCCTTCATCCAGTAGTGGATTTATCCTAGTTGATGATGATGATGATGATGATTATGATGACGATATGAATATGTAGATAAATAACATTAGAAATTAAATACTGTCAAGAATACAATCAACGTAGAGAGGCCTTCATCCAGCAGTGGATTTATTGAGGCTCGTGATAATAATGGCATTATATATAGATAGGTAGATAATAATATTATATCACTGATTTTGATAAATATAACAATTCATGTGTAAGTAAGGAGTAGAATAAGGCTGAGGAGGCCTTCATCCAGCAGTGTATAGGTCAAGATTGATGATGATAGGGACGAAAAAAATAGGTAGATATTATACAATATCACACATTTTGATAACTATAACAATTCGTATTAATTTCTTTCATTGTTTGCAATGGCAACTTTTTTAGTATGGAAATTAGTAGCCTAGGTAATTATTCAATAACAAAAATAGTGGGTGAACAGCCACAAAGAAGTATTTAAAAAAATCAAATTTGGAATATATCACGTTATCTATGATATGACGGACAGTGGCGGACACACCTGTCAGATTTTTATTTACGCAGTGAATTGTAGCAAGATTATGGTTTTTTCACCGGAAAAAAGTGCGCCAATGCCTACATTACGATATTTGAATAAAAATAATCGAATCCGTTTGTCAAATAAAGGATTAGAAGGTCTTAAGCGACGAAGACGTCATTCTGCTGTATGTTAAAAGAAGTATGGCGAATTGTATACGCTATATGAGAAAATATCAGTTATAAACGTCACGTACCTGTAAAATCATTGAAAATTTGTGAAATGTGGTCAATTCAAACGGTAGATGAATCGGTAGCGCACATTTCGAAGTGAAGATGTAAAAATAACAATAAAATGTCGCTTAAATGAGCTGTTAGTGAATTTTCCAAAATCTCTTAGGATAATAATAATGAAAGATAATAATGAAAGATTCTAATGGATTTAAGTTTTGTACTATTTCATTTAAGTCGTTTTTTGCGACCCGGGTTTCGCCTTTCGGCATGTTCAAGCGCCGTGTACACTCACCAAATGCAAACGCACACTGACAACAAACACTCTTGACCAACGATGTGACCTTTGACTTGATAGGTAGGTAATAGAGTTATTACCTACTTTATTATATTGACTTATTAGCTATAAGCTAGAGTTAAGAGTGTTCGTTGTCAGTGTATGTTTGCCTTTGGTGAGTGTACACGGCACCTGAAGATGCCGAAAGGCGAAACCCGGGTCGCAAAAAAACGACTTAAATGGAATAGTACAAAACTTAAATCCATTAGAATTCAAATTCAAATTCCATCAAATACCTTCAGTCGATAGTATTAATAGTATTAATTATTGATTCATTTTATTATTTTAATTTCAGGGTTCAATACTCAATACCATAATATAATAACGTAACAAACACTTATGTATAATATGCGAGATACATTTTTATATTAAATAATGATTAAAATTATTAGCTGTTTCCCAAATAAACGCAATTGTACCGCATCTAGTATTTATTTGGGAAGCTCTATATGAAATGCAAACATGTAATTATTACTATCGAAAAGTATTAAGTTTTTAACGATGAATATAAAATTTAATTATAATATGTAGGTACCATGCTACCAGCTTCTTTAGTAGAAAACAGGTTATTCAAGAGCTTATTTGATCAAGACTTTTCCAGTCAAAAACATCGACAACATGAAGTTTCTTCGCTAATGAAAATTGGAATTTAAAAAATAAAGTTGAAATTTCATCTGTTCGCAACTGGAATAAAGTGAAAAAGATCTGGATAAATCCTGGTATTAGAGCTTTTGAAGCAGTTCGAAAGTTGCCTGGCGTCGGCTAAAACTCGGAAGCTTCCTTTTAAACAATCTGTCTGACAATACGTGAGAGATTAAAGTAGTTTCAGGTGGCTTATTCATATACGTAACAAGCTTTCATTAAATTTGAAGTATTATTTTGATGTGTACGCCTTATTAATGATAAATCGTGCTTATGTATTAAAGCGAAATAGCACTAAGCCCTTGTAACAACGGTTTCATACCTTTGATATTCGGAATTATAACCATGTTAACCTTTCTCTAACTATAATAATAAATTATATTCCATACTATACTGTCACATTATGTTACCAAACTTGCTTCACAATGTGATGGTATTTATAAAATGAAAATGTAAATATATCATTATTTTCTATTATGTAGTTCAATGAATACCTAACATATAAAGAGGGTGTAGTTTACCGGCCTATAGTGTCGAGGGTCCCAGGCTCGAATTCTGGGTCTGGCAACTACACATATTTTTTTTTTAATTTGTGTATGAGTCAGAGTATGGACCTAATAGGTTGAACAAGTGGCTGACATCTATTTCTCGTAAAAATTAAATCTGTTAATACAAACCTCCACTCTGTGGAGGCCCATATATTATAATCCTATAAGGATCGGACATGGTCGAAGAAGTTTATTACGTGAATGATGTTTATTGTAATACAAATTTTTAGTGTTATAAAAAAATAAATATATTATATTTTAATTTCATTATATTCTTTTTCGTTATTTTCAAAATATTTTATCATTTAATTAATTAGTCGCAAGAGAATTGTTTTATTTATTTATTCAAACATCCTGCCGTATTTACTATTTATTCATTCATGTATTTGCATTGTAAATAATATTCGTATTTGTATATCGCCGCGAAAGTATAATGGCCGTTACAAGGTTCTCAATTATTATTTTCTCAATTCACTAAGATGGCGGTTCTATAAAACGCGATTCAGACTTAAACAAATGTTTGTTTAAGGAGGAACACAATGAAAATTATGTGAGCGCATGAGATGGTATCGCTTGTTTCAATAACGAACACCGTGTAGTTTGACGTTACAAAGCTGTGCTCAACCCGCAGTATTTGTGCCGGATTATACGCATAATATGGCAAGTCAAATTACATGGGAAGGGCAAAACGTGAATCATATAGTTTGTAATAATTTTGTTATCACTAATGCATAGAAAGATTATTTAAATAGGCGTTACAATATAAATACTTCTACAATTTTCACGTAAGGATGTTGTACTTATAATTATTTGATCCGCAGGTTTGGATTAATTAAATTAAAAGTATCTATTAATTCTACATGTTAGTTAATTATTGACAATTATAATTCCAGATCATTTTATGAAAGTCTTGTCTGTCTAAATATCTGTCAATATATAAACTACTTGAAAAAATATAGATTTCTCTAAATATAGAATTAGAAGAAGAAAACTCTTTTATAAAACCATTATAATGGAACTTGACCATGTAATTGAAATAACAAATAAATTCACACAATGTGTGTTTATTATTAATTAACTAAGCGAGTGTCTAACAACCAAAAAGAATCTGTTGTAATAGTTTCTATAAGGTATGAGGTATGGGGAATAGCTATTTATTTTGATCGTCTTAGAGCAAAAATAGTACTAAGTAAATTATGCTTTTATTTTTCTGTTTTTTTGCGTCTTTTTAGCTAGTTATTTATGTATGAATTGTATTGTTAGGTTAAACTAACTAATTGACGTATATTTAGTTTAAAAATATAAAATGTAGCATGGTGGTAATCTAAAAACTATAAAAATGTACACTTTACTCAACATGTTTACACGTTATTGACTACCAGTCAATAAAGTGTAAAAAT
The DNA here is from genome assembly GCF_057557595.1 of Rhyacophila brunnea. NCBI lineage: Eukaryota > Metazoa > Arthropoda > Insecta > Trichoptera > Rhyacophilidae > Rhyacophila > Rhyacophila brunnea. Next base: position 3,455,229 of record NW_028232859.1, read on the forward strand.
GTTGTCTATCCCTGATGTGAGTATTCTTTAGAGAGTAGGTGTTCCACATTATAAAACAATTTTCTTTGAAGTAAAATGAAGAGATATAATATATCAAGTCTGTAAGTTATATGGTATGAAAATTCAAACTCCGTGTACAATAACTACAGAGTGCCTGCTAACTGTCGCTAACTTCTTCAAAACCGTGATGTTTATTATTTTAGCTTTTTTTCTTGACACTGCGTCAGTATTAAACGACATGACGTTTCTTAGCACTCATATTACGTCAGATGAAACAGGTATATTGCCTTCTTCTTTATCATTTTCTTACGACTGTAAAGCTCGACTCTTTCGTATTCGTCTTTATTAAATAAGAGCTGACATGTAATATGGTATTATATAGCTCACAGCTTTCTGCTTTGGAATGAGGAAACCGCTATGTACAACTAGTATCTTTCTTTATTGAAATATATTTCATTAACTGTAATTGTCTCTTTACATTACGTAAATTTCTTTGTTATAGTGTACTTTAATAGTGACACTATCTCGCGGGATTATGATATTTTATTGATGACATAAAACAGCTACAGTATTAATTAAATACAGATTTAAAAAAATAGTATCGTAGGTAGCCAGTTAAGTAGCTAGTTAGAGAGCAAATTCTGAACATCAGACAACTAATTGAAAAATGCAGAGAGTTTAATACCCCTATGATGTTATGCTTTATTGACTACCAGAAAGCATTTGACTACGTAAGATGGAACTGTATGTGGAAGGTACTTCTGGAAATGGGAGTTCCATCACACCTTACCTGTCTCATCAAAAACTTATATAACAATAGCCACACAAAGGTGAGAGTAAATAGTGCGTTTTCTGAGAGTTTTCGAACCGACAAGAGAGTTCGTCAGGGATGTGTTTTATCTCCCCAGTTATTCAATATATATGGAGAGCATATAATGCGAAGAGCCTTAGATCATTGGCAAGGCGGAATAACAATTGGTAGCCAGAAAATAAATAACTTAAGATTCGCAGATGATACCACACTAATCGCTGCTGATGAAAGATAACTCACAGAGCTGCTACACCGGGTAGAGGAAGAGAGTCGCAAATACGGCCTCCTTATTAATAGGAATAATACCAAGTTAATGGTTGTTGATCGGGCCAACCTTCTACCAACACCAAGTACACTCCAAAACCTCGAAACAGTCGACGAGTTTGTATATCAAGATATATATTGACCATCAGTGGAAAGGGCGGACGCGAAGCGGAAATAAGAAGGCGCACACAAATTGCAAAAAGTGCGATGACACGCCTTACCACTATATGGAAGGATCGGGGAATTTCGATTGCCACAAAAATGATGCTTGTGCAAACATTAGTGTTCTCGATATTCCTATACGGAGTCGAGTCGTGGACCCTGAAGGCAAGAGAACGGAAGGCAATTGATGCCTTTGAGATGTGGTGTTGGCGCCAAATGCTTTGCATTTCTTGGACGGAACACAGGACGAACCAGTCAATCATCCAGGGACTGATGATAAAGGAACGGCTCTCGACGATATGTCTGAGAAGAATTCTGCAGTTTTTTGGACATATTGTCAGGCGCGGACCGGAAAACCTGGAGAGACTGGTAGTTTTGGGTAGCCTCCAGGGAAGGCGAAGCAGAGGAAGAGCGTCTGCGCGATGGAGCGACCAAGTGAAAGAGCTGACTGGGGGCACCATCCATTCTGCCCTGAGAGAAGCGGAAGATCGAGAGGGATGGAAAGTCTTGGTTGCTCAAAGGATGGCGAAATTTAAATGTGGTCACGATCCTCAGCCATGAGTGCACGACCAAGAAGAGAGAGCCAGTTAAATTTCCATAGATCGCAAATAATAATATAATATAAGGTAATATCATAGAGAAAGTAAGTACATATTATAAAAAATAATGATACTAATGCATAGAAAGAAATCTGAAGATTTAAAAAAATATTATATAAACGGACGATTGAAATAAAATTGAGGCTATTAAGTAGTTTCCAAATCAGAAACTTCCATTTTTACTTTATGGATATTTTTATTACCGAAAAAATTACGCGTTATTCGTGGACAATAAATGCTCAAATTTTATTTAACCTAACGTCACCTAACCTAACCGAACCTCGCTTAACCTAACCTAACCAAACAAATACTCCTGTATATCGGCTATTTTACAAATTTGTTTGCCGACGGAATATGGAGGATACCGACTTTCAAACAGAGAGCCTCAATAATTTATCTACATAATAATTATACAAGTGTGAGAAAATATAGAGATTAATAAAATATATACAAATATACATTTTTTTTAAGATCGGGGTTGATTATACAATAAATTGGAAATCATCATCATCAGCCGGCAACTGGGGTTGATCCACTGCTAGATAGGCCTCCCTCCACTCTTCTCGGTCTCTACTTATATGCTGCCACGTACATCTACCGAACTTTAACTTAACGGGTTTTAGGGTATCTCTGTGGGCGTTTAGTATCAGGCCCACAGGTCCACTGGTTGTCCACTTGCCAAACGACATGCCCAGCCCATTTTTGAAGAATGTAACCCAAACTCTAAAAATAATTAGATGATTTTTTATTTATTTATAATAATATAAATTTATAAGCATTAGTAATAATGAAAAAAACAATACGTACATATTACATAATACTAATTCCATGTTATTATTGAAGTTAGGGCCGATTTTGTACGCTTAGCAGGACATTATCAACTGATTTGAAAATAAATACACTCTCACAGTTATTCAGAAATAGTTACATTTAGAGATAGTGATTATTTATCGAATTCATAAAAACTAATTCACTATTCGAAATAAATTATCAGTTCAAAAATAATTAAATCGTAGTAAAACAGCTTCGCAGAATACATTAATGTTAAATAATATGCACTTTATATTTAAATAATTATAACAATGTTTTTCCACCAATTATAACATGTTACATTAGTTAAAGTTAATTATATTATATGGCACATTATTCTATCATGTTCCTTTTATGCTGAAACCATGTATTTTTAGTTAGTAGGTTTCGTTATGACTTTATGAACACGTTGTGTATGTAGAGTGCTATTATAAGAAGCTAATATCTCTTGCAAACTAAAAGCTTCCTCACAAAGTAAAGCATCATATATCGACGTACGCCACTCTTTGAACCCATTGCTAAAAAGAAAACTACTGATGTTAGTGTGTTTACACTGCGGAAAATTCTTTTAAACCATCTCTATTTTTAGTTTGTACGATAAAATATCGTGACACCTAATAATTTTGTTGCAATAACTATAATGTAAGGTTGACATCCGTTACGATACATACAAAATAAATTATATACGTAATAAAACGTGATATAAAACATTCTCATAGTAAACTTTATAGAGTTAAAGTAGTAATTTTTTGCATTATAATTTAGTACATAATAAAATTAATGACAATGCTATGTTGTATAATAAAATTGAGGTGGGGAACAATATAAAGTAAGAAAATGATTAAATGAAAATGAAATAATGAACTAGTAAATTTACAAATAACAATTAAAAGAAAATGAAATGGTACCATTGGACATTAAGTAACAGAATAGCAATTTAATACCTATTATTTAAAATTTAAAATATTTCATAATCAATTAGTGCGTATTTTAAGTTAATAAATTAATTTATAATTCAAAAAACTGGTATAAATGTGTTTGTTGAAACGTTCAGTGGTATTTTTTATTTTTTTAACAATTAATTTTATCATTAAAATATCATTCTCTCCAGGGCATATACACGTGCATGGATTTACTGGCAACAATATTGTGTAAATTAAACTATCGCGATAATAACTGTTTACACGCAAAAGTGCTGACTATCCAAACTCATTCTTCAAGCGTAAGCGAGACGAGTTATTGACATTGTATGGTGCTATTTGACAGGTTGTGAAATTTGGTAAACGTCAAAATGGTCTGCGCAGTGTAGTTCGTATTTATTCTTACAGGTTCGCCACTAGTGTTCTACTGCGAATGCGCACACGTCAGGTAATTTGCAACTATCACGTGAAAATTGAGAAACTGCTAAAGTTTTTTTATCCATGCATGCAGCATTCACGATAATATTATGTGCTTACATTTGCATTTTATCGTTATGGTCGCGGCAATACGTAGATACTGCTGCCAGTAAATACATTCACGTGTAAATGGACTATAAAGTTAGATTAATTAATTAACCTCAAACGTACGATAGATATTTTTAGAATAATATATGGTGAATGAAGTGATAAATTTCATTATTTAAAAATTACTTTTTATGGAATTAACAATTTTTTTTCTAAAAATTAAAAATATGTTTAACTTGAAATCTTTTTTATTTATATCAAGTCATTGTTTTGTATGGACCAAAGCCCAATTCGACCCAGTACTTTCAAATCACTTAATAATTTAACTGCCAGTCACAGTAACTATTTTTCAACATCACGTTCATATATTTATTAGGGAAGGATTCCTTCAATAGTTTTGCGTATTGCATGTTTTATCAGATAGTCAAAAGTCAGTTTTATACTCATAACAAATGTATTCAACTGATTACAGTTTATGTTGTTCGCTGGGAAAGTGTTGGGTCGATTCGTCCTTGTTAAGCGGGGAACTTTTCCCACTTTAGTTTTCTTACATCCAGCCACTAGACCACTTATACTAGCACCAGCGATGCATCAAGGGGTGCGCCTTATTGTGTACTATAAGATAAAAAGATATTAAATTTTAATATATGAAATTATCAGTTAAAACAGTGTTCCAACGGTGAAACAAAATTATATTGATCAAGCCGTGAAATAGCGCTGGCAGTGAACAGTGAATTATTATCCTTCGGGTACAATGACATTAATATGGACGAAGCATCTGGAAAAAAAATGACACTCACTTTTTTGTCGGGTCTGCCGAATGGCATAATCTGTTCTAACGCCATTGCAATTAAGGTAATATTGCTATAAATTCCCGATGCTTTTTGTCGGGTCTGCCGAATGGTTCGGTTCGAACGAGTTCGCTCAAATTAACATTGACACTAGAAACACTGTTCTAACGCCATTACAATAAAGGTGATATTGCTATAGCTTCCCGATGCGTCATATCGCATAATGGAAATTGCGTGACGTCTACCTATACATGTGCGAATGTCGATATGCGTGAATTTACTTGCTAGCTACTGTATTGAGTGCGTTGTCCATTAATAATGTCATTGCTCGGGTAGCTTGTAGTTTTATAATCACTTATTAAGAATCAGTTGGATAATTACTTTACTGTAGTCAAGGTAGAATTGCGTAGATCATAATAATATTTAAATAATCATATCCATGTAATATACCTAAGTATTTCATTTAGATAATGTGTAAACTATGTTTTTCTTTTTCGGTCATGTCCGCTACTTAGCTGGAATAGCTGGGATAAGTAGCGCCTACAATATTCCCTATCCCTTGCCAGTCTTCTTGCGTTATTCCGAGTTATATCGGAATCCCGTAGCTCCAACGTGTACATGCTATATATAGTATTTAGCGGCCTTCTAAGACACCGGAATCCATTTGGCTTGAAGAACAGACAAACCAGATTGAAGTTATTTAACGTCACTTCTTCACTCTCAGCGTGATCAAATGTCCATTCTCTTATCTCCTCGTTACTCCTAACATCATATCATCGCACACCAAGTATACTTCGCAAATATTTATTCTCAAAACTCAGTATGCGGTTGCTATGATCCTTTGTAAGGTGTCATGAATCGCTTCCATAAAGTAGCACTGTCAGAATGCAAGCGCCGAATAGGCGGCTTTTGTTTTTACCTAAACCTTAGTGTAGACTATAATATTTTCTATCTCAATAAACGTGGGCTACAAAATCACTTTTAGTATTTTCAATATAACAATAATATTATTTCTTTCGCTTTGTTTCTCGCACGTGTTTGTAAAAACTACCTCTTCGGAGAATTGTGGAGAGGAAGAGGTATAAGTTAGTACCAATATACCCTAAAAAATATTTATCTTATATCATGAAAGATAAATATGAAGATATGACTTACCATAAAGTGGCTTTGTCTGATGAAAGGGTGCCGTAATGCTAAGCTATCGTTGGTTCAATTACGTAAATGTGCCACGAATTTTTGTGGTCCTCTACCTATCCACTTCTCCCCTCGCTAAGATTCAAGATTGCGTTTTTTTCTATCTCGAATAAAAGTTCTCGTCTGTTTGTTTGTATTACTAAAAGTTTCGCTCGTAAACTAAAACTTCTGCAATGGCATGTTGGTACGGGTTTCTTTCTCTGGAGTACTTTTTTGTTTGAAACTTGTGACGTAAGCATATTATTCTAGTATCTATAAACAGTATAACTAACCAACATCAATAATAGTAATATATTCTAATAGTATTATCATACTTCCGACCGTTGGAATAAAATTATATTATTTATTATTATGCCAAAGACAAGAAGTTTTCAAAATGAATGACAAAATTCATAACACAAGTTTATTTTCTGACATACAAAAATCTGGATTACATAAATTTGTCTGGAAATAATATAAAAGAAAAAAATATCTAATGGATTCAAAAGAATAAATCAAAATCATGTTGAAGAAATTTAGTTAGGAATGTAATCGAATAGACATATACTCAAACTTGAACTGACTTATGATATTTTATTTATATAAAAGTATAGATATATATATTTATATTATTTTTCAGCACTACAATAGTGTAGTGGCACTGTCGAGTAGCAAAGTAATCACATAAATAATGTATTGTAACCTCCTTGAAGCCCCCAGATAAACTAGTTTTAGGAGTAATTCCACTTTTTTTATATTATGGACCGGTTTTGTCTCCGAGGAATATAATTGTCAACTATTGCCATTATTCAATTAATCATTGTCCCTATGAAAGAGAGGAAACCGATCCATAATAATAAAAAAAATGGAAATAATACTACATATCATTGTGTTTTTATTTTAATTAATAAAATTAATTTCTTTTTATTTTGTTAACTGTCAATTCATAGTGGAACTGCATTGTGTTGTTGTTTGATTTAATAAAACGCATTTTGTTTGTAGTACTTATTCCACTTTAATCAGTAAATTAGGACCGTTTTCGTCTGCCTCATAGAGACATTTTCAACTGAATTGACATGAGTTGAATTGAAATGAAATGATTGAACTGAGTTGAAAATGTCCCTCTGAGGCGGACGAAAATGGTCCTAATTTATTGATTAAAAGTGGAATAAGTACAACAAAAAAATGCGTTTTATTAAATCAAACAACAATATAATGAATTTCCACCATTTCTTATTATTGACAGTTAACAAAGAAACACGCTAAATATTAAAGAAAATCCAAACAAGCTCATTACCTATATAAAAATCTAGATAAATTTAAGTCGAATGGCATTCGAACATCATTTAATATCCGAGTGAGTGTTATTATTCTTTAAGCTATTTATCTATCCATGGATCATATGAATAATTATTAATATAACTACGCTGTATGAGATATTGCAAACGTGAGTTTGTATACCACTCAGCTTAGAGTTTTTCGACGGTTCTTTCAGACAGGTAGATTTTTCAATAATTAAATTAAATCTCGTCTATCGTTCTCTGTACAATTATCGTAGATTTTATGTATAGAACTAGACTTAAATATTCAAAGAGGTACAGTTTTGAGTTATATACTTTTAAAACTATGCAATCTTATGTCTAACGATAAAACTGTAATAATAATATTATATAAATTCAATTTTATTCTTGAGTTATCCACAAAATACAGTCTAAATTCTAATGAAATTATGCGTACGTATTAAAGTGTACTGTATTATAAACATACTAAGTACATTTTTAACATACTATAGTTTAGTTTCAGGGTGATAATATTCAGTATTAAAAAAAAACGTATATTCATAACTACTTATTTTGTATTATATTGTAATTAATAGATTTTACTTAAAATTATAAAGCTATTCCAAAAACAATTTATATAACACAACGAATCTAATGACGTTGTAGAAGTGGGGCAATGACAGATGAGATACAATTAAATACATCCTGGTGTAAGTTACACCGCGCCGGAGACAATTAGACGGTCGGAGGAAGGCTTTTGCGCAACCGACGTCGACGACGCCCGCTGCACGGGACTGGCAAACAGGCGTCGTAATTTAATCCTAACGAATGATACACGATACCACACTAAACTAAAAGGCGTCACCATGGTGATGTAAAGGGTTTGCAGAATACTTACAGCATCGGCTTACTCAAATGCTATACAGAGAAACACTACAAATCTTCAATATGTGCGAATAACGAGGTTGAATATACATCTTTTAGAACGCGAACAATCCATATAGAATAAATAATTGTTGAATACTTATTCAAAAAATACCTACCGGCTATTATTGTATTTAGTTACTTCACCCTATCATACTCCAGCATCGGATAACATTGAAGTTAAGTGCCCACAATCGGTCTTAATCGAACGTAACAATTAGTGATGTAAAGCATCTGAAACAATTGGACTTGGAGTGTCCTGGGAGAAGATGCCCAAAACTGAGGTTGCTACGCTCAAAGTAGGCTCTGACTGAGTTTAAAGAATTTACTCTAATGCAAGGTGCCAAGGAGAGATAAGCACATGGAAATTACGAAAAAGAAAATGAATTTAAAGTATATATAACAAAGAAAACGAAGCTAACCATACGGACAGCAAAGAATTATGTAAAGAGATCTTCACGCCCGCAGTAAGACGCCGCAGTTTTTTTTAATGAATCGGATAACAGTGCAAGTACGAAGTCGCGCCACTTCACTCGGTTCATCGCCACGCATTTTACACCATGCGAGACGTACATTGCTTTTGAGACACCGTTACAGGGCGAGGGTAAAAATTGTCGAACATGTCCAAAATTGTCCAAAATCGTTTTTATCTCTCATGGTTTTTTTATGCAACACTAAATATAATTTTAACCAACACCATTATATTTAGTACATTATTTTATGTTGTATTATTATTAGTGTGTATCTGTTTATCAGTAATCACGTCATAGTATCAACATCATCAGCTGGGGTAAATTCACTGCTGGATGAAGGTCTCCCTTATCTCCTTTCACTTTTATCTATCTCGAGTTTTGTTTTGCTACGTACATCTACCAACATTTATGAGTTCCTCGGCTCAGTCGGTTTTAGGGCGTCCATATTATGATCGTTTAATGCCTCTAAGGTACTACTGTATAACCGCATTTGTCCAGCAATTATCCATCCGGCGAGTGATTTTCCCGGTTTATTAATATATCATCTGCTTGGCGTCCTCTACCATATCGCGTACTCTTGTCTGCTTCATTACCACCGGTTGCATGTGTGGTTTTTCCGAGTTATTTCCAACATAAGTACACCTTCAATGGTTTGTTGCACTACTAAATTTCATACTTCACATGCATCGCAATCTATGCACTATTTTTCGGACTCCCATCGCTAACCTTCTTCTAAAAGTAACTATTATCCACTGTTAGAGTTGGGTTTTTCCCGAGAAAATCTCAATCTCGAGATTCGGAATTTCCAGAAAAGAATTCTCGAAATATCGGGAAATTTAAAAAAACCTGTAAAAATTCTAAAATCAGTGTAAAAACAGAAAAATTCCAAAAAAATATGATTTTTTTATTTATGTAGGACAAACAAAATAGAAGTAGGAAAACAAAAATAATTCAAAACATTACTTATTAAAATGGGATTTCAAAAAACACAGACAGTCAATCGCTGTACGCTTTTGAGACACAAAGTTCCCTGATGTTGCAAAAATTATGCTCGTTTTGAGTCGACTTTGGCTTAATTGTGTTAAATGCCCCGATCAGTCTTTGAACGTTTTGTATTTTCTGTCCACTTTTTTCATATAGAAAATCGTTTATCCAATTAATATTTGATAATAAAGAAATCCCGAGAAAAGATTCTCGAGATCCGGAATTTCCCGAAACCGAACTCTACCCACTGTTTTATATAAGTTTATTATCGAATAAAGATAAAATTATTAGCGATTCGTCTTTCCAATAAATAAATTAATATTAATTATGATATCGCAAACAATATTCAAACTCCGTTATTTTCTTTTGGAAGTTTATTTCTTATCCATTACGAAGTTTTATTGGCCCTTGGTACAACAACAGTAACTGACAAATGGAAAGGATTTCTATTTTTTTTAGGCACAAGCACTATGGACTTGAAGTAAGTTTTCGCGTTACAAATTACTAATATACAGCAAGTTGTAAACTTTTAGAGAAAAGAGCTTTTTTGTTGCGGTATTTTGGTGTTTTATAACTTCAAAGAGTTGCTTTATTTATGTACACCTATTTTGTGGTGTAAAGGTCAAGGTTTATAACCCATTAGCCTTTTTTTTGAAAGTGTCTTTTTATTAATATCTAGGTCATCTATTGTTTCATTAAAATTCCCGACGATTTTTTTCTTTTTTATAATATATTATTATAAAATACAAAATAAAATGATTATAAAAAAAATATTGCGCTTATCTATAATTAGGTATAAAAATAACAAACACTTCATAATATTATGTACCTACTTTATTCCACAATATATTTGTTCTTATTATTTTTTGTAACGTGTAACGTTTTGTAATGTTAATTAAATAATTTAATTAAGCAAATACGTCTGTCTTTAAATCATACTTGATATAACATTTTTCTTTCCTTTATACGCAAATACAAACATTGCATCTTTCGTATCCGCAATTGCATCTTCAACTTAAACAAACGTAGGTACGTATATAATATATTTGGCCGATAATACTACGCTACAAATTAACACTATTGTATTTCAAAAATTAATACTCAATTTCCCATTCGTCTTGAAAATTATAAGTTTTGGTCTTCTTTTGGGCAGTTTACAGTAGTCGTCAAACTATTCTCGTACTGTGCAAAGAGCCTACTGCGTGACGTTAAGGAAACCTTGACTCAGCTTAACTCATTTAGTGCTAACACCGCGACTGGCGCGTTTGGAGTCGTTGGCGATATAATTAACGTGTTATCTAAATGTGGTAAATAAAAGGTTAGCAGTGATTGTCTTCTTATGCTATGTAAAGTCTCTATGATATTTTAAATTATTTTAGCGAAGGAATTTCTATCTATTCTATCTAACCTAACCGAAAAATTCGTTTTCTTTTTTAAACGGTACATGTTCAAAAACGCGCGTTAACATGATCTTGCTCCCTACTTTAGTTATCGTTTGTCAATTAATGACTAATGCAGTATGTTGTAGCTTAATCACTGAGAAATGCCAATAGAAATGGCGTATTTCAAAAAAATACTACCTTATTCTTAAGTCAATAATTATTATAAAACATTCATTATTCGCAATCACATTTGAATGGCCAAAGACATATCTTATAATCAATATCTTTAGAATTATCTTCAAATGTGTTAATCGTGCCCATTTTTTGAATAATAAAATGCCTAATTTTTGTCAAATTTGGGATCTCAGAGATTATAAACTATAATTTTCTTAATTATAATTTATTCACTATAATTATAATGTTAACATTAATTTTACTAATGGTTTTGTAAATGCCTTTAAAAATATTAAAACTAAAAAATCTTAACACCACTGCACATGGATGTACTGAAATATGACTATATTCTAAGACATAAGATCGAGAGGTTAAAAAGAATACTATTTTATGTAATACCAATACTTTATGCAGTTCATCATATGTTTAAAATGAATATAAAAGATAATAAGGCTTCAAAATTATATAAATATATTATCTACAACGTTTAAGGAATGTCAGAGTTATGCTCTGAAAATACCAAAAATCTCCATTTCGACCTACGTTGGGCATGTGGTCCCTTAAGCAACCAAGACTTTCCATCCCTCTCAATCTTCTACTTCTCTCAGGTTAGATTGAATGGCATAGACGCTCTTTCTCTGCTTCACCTTTACTGGAAGCCACCCAAAACCACCAGTTGTCCAGTCCGCACCGATCGATATGTTCTAAAACTGCAGAACCTTTCTCAAGTGCTGGTTAATTTCATTAAAAATTGGTTTTAGTATTAATTAATGTATAAATCACTGTAAGTATATAGTTAGGTAGTTATTAACTTTAAAATAAAGTTTTAATTAACGTCACATCGTTGGTTTGTTCGATATGATTATTATTTTATTGTTATTATACAATATTCGAGATATTTCATGAACTGTTTTCTTTCTGTTTCCAGAGCGGCGCCTGTTTTCACCGCCCGCCGTCGTTAGGCGCCTCTCTGTCTGAGACGATCAGTCGCACGCCACTGCTTATCAATCCGGCGAATCCTGCGAACCCTACAAGACACCGTGGTCCCAATCCTGCGAAGACGAAAACGGGCCGCAGGAGAACGTCACCTAGGATAAAATTCAAAAAGAAAAACCCGGGAAACCACCGTCGAGAATCCCCCGTGTCTTCATTTGTAAAAATTTTACTAGCGTCAGTTTCACATTTTAATATTAATTATCTCAGTGATATTAACGATTTTTTAACCTCGAAAAAAGATAGACTAATTAATGTTATTGCCCCAACTGTGTTCCGTTTATACAGCCCTATACACGCCATCTCTTTGAGATTAATATGCTTGAGTAAATATTACAATAACTGCCTCTTTACTCTAAGAAAGAGAATAAACAATTTAAAAATAATCCCTTTCAAACTGTATGTGTCTAAAGCAACAATGGTTAGTCGAGAAATATTTAATTCTTTATTCGAAACAGTGCAGCGATTTATTTCATTGAAAAATACTGAAATAGAACTGATAGTAATGATCAGAACAATTTTCCAACGCGTATCAGTGATTAACAATGCTATTGCAATGCTCAAAAGTAAATTTTCTAAGCAAGTCGATAATAATCACAACAATACGAGAAAAACACTATTAAACGAAACAATGTGTAGTAGTAATAAAGGTGATAATACAAAAAAACACATCAGTGTGCTTAAAAACCCTTCTAGATCAAAAAATGTCGTATTTTCGAATAAAAATTGTATTTCTAGAATAGCGTATTCTTGGTTGTTGCTGGTGTCAGTTTTTGGGTTGTTTATTTCCGGGGTTCGCGGTGGTCTGACGATAGAGCCTGAAGAGGAAGAGGTCCTGCACATAGGGGGTATTTTCCCAATCGGTGGCGAAGGAGGCTGGCAGGGAGGGCAGGCATGTATGCCCGCTGCCAATCTGGCCCTCGAGGATGTTAATAAGAGGAAAGATATCCTGCCTGGATTCCAGCTGAGACTGCACAGCAACGATAGCGAGGTGAGAATATTATTAAATTTTATCTTATTTCACTACGTGTCGCTAAATTAAATTTAGGTTCATTAAAGTTTTAATTACTTAAGGGAAATTTCACCCTACTTATCTTACTTGACTCAAAATGAATTTTTGCCTTTCGTGTCGTAGCGTTTTTCATTGTAAGTTTCTATAGGGGTTGCTCCACTGATCAAGTATTATCTAACACTTCTTAAATAGTCAGTAATACAATATAATATTTCCACTTTTAAAAGTAGTTTTAACTTTAATTGACCATCTTGTTAATTATTAATATATGCATTATGTACATACAATTTTATTACATTTATAATTTAATCCACTACGTAAGCCTACTCCATACCGATATACATTAAATTTGTTCTTAAACAAATAAACATTTTATAAAAACTATTGATAGAAGACATGTATTAGATACTGACCAATAAGCAAATTTATACATGTAAGCAAATTTTTTAAGTAACAACGGGTAGTTTCCTAAAATGTTGTATTGATTAAAGCGTACAAATTTATATGATATTGACTGTCCAAATTACATTTAATTTACTCGTTATATTTTTAGATGTATTTTATTCGTTAACTATTTCGGTTATAGCACAATAATTATTTGTAGAATATTATAATATAACTAGCTGACCCGGCAAACGTCGTTCTGCCATATACATTATTTCTAGTGAATATTTTGGTTGTTAAATAAAAAAATAACGAATGTATCGTAAGTGTGTGGGGATGGGATATATGACAGAAAGAGGAATAGAGCGCTGTAGACGATGACCGCCGATAAAAACAAAAAAACATCAACCATTCATTTTCTCAATTCAAAATGAGTAATGATGTTCATAATGAATGAATTACCTGTGATAGGATCTCGTTGTTTAATGTTTATGCAATATCCGTCTTGTCCCTTCCAGAAAATTAGCGGATATTGGAGAGCGTCGTATGAACGATGTGTGTCAGCGATGAACTCCAGATTATTGTTTCTTCTTCCAATCACGATTTCTCGCGTTGATGTGCGGTCGCCAACCATGATTCCAGCAATGTCGTCAACAACAGGCGCATTGAATCGACGCACGTGCTCTCCAGCTGGTGTTTTATCAGGATTGATGACAATAGCGTGATTGTCACTTTGCAATTCGTGCAGGTGTGCTTTGAAGAATTTCAATAATTCATTGTGCTCATTCAACAGGGCGTCCAGTTCGCCGACGATGCGCTTGGCATTAGGCAAATTGAGGCTATTGTAGCCGCAACGTGCATCCACATGATTGATGTCCTCACCGCCCATGAAGTAGATTTGTAAAAATTTATGTAGTTCGTTTGACATTGGCAGCAATAAGCCTACTTTGTGGTATACTTGGCCTTTGATTTTGAACGTAGAATGGAATTGTTGACCATTTGCCGCAGTATTCCGAACTATTTCTGTTGCTCCGAACGAAGTCCGTTCAATCGTTCTGGTGGTATCTCAATTTCTGCTAGTTGCACTTTTCCTGATGCGCAACACATCCCGGCTGACTCATGTTTGAATTTGAGCGCATGACAATGGGGACATTCTTTGTCCATAGCACCAATCAGCACATTCGGATGAGCGGAATATTCAATATCTGGCTCGTACTCGAATGCGAGACGAAGGAACGAAGCGGATGTAAATGTTCGATGTACTTGTTGGCGTTGTCGGTCATTTGCTCTGCGTGTGTTAACTACGAACCGGCGCGCTTGGCTCCGTTCAAATTGTCGTTGTTGATTTCGTTCAGCTCGTGCCTCTTGTGATTGGGATGCACGCAATTGCGACATGCTTACACGCACATTTTTGTTATCTTGTTGGATTTGTTCGTCTGTTTTTTCTGCTCTACTATTTTGCATGTTTGTTGCTTTATTCGTTCGACGGCCCAAATGGCCCCCCTTGCGTCTTGCTGGCATTGTGCACTATAATACACGCACATAAAAATAGATAAATTAAAATAAATCGTACAAAATTTTGCACGCACTGCGTTGTGATATGCCGAATGAAATGTCAAAATGACGCGACGCTTCTCTTAAATTCTTCTCGGACGTAGCGCCATCTGTCATTCAACAACATAAATAATTTCGTTCTGTTTGAAATACGAACGACGGTTAAATTTGTTCATACAAAAATAATAAAATCGCGATTTAAAAATGGGAGGGTGGGGGTAGGAGGGTGAAAATTTGGGTTTATAGGTATTTTTTATGCCAAATAATAAAAAAAATAAAAAAAAAAATTGTCAAAAAAATAAAAGAATTTTTTTCTGGATAGAGATACCCTAATCATCTAGCGGTATGAAATATACTTGTTGACCTATTCTCATACCTAACAAATATACATAAAAAAATTCATAAAAATCGGTCGAGCCATTTCGGAGGAGTTCGACCACAAACATCGTGACACGAGATTTTTATATATATAGAGATAAATAAAATTACTATGCTGTTGTACCTACCATGGAAGTAAATTCTATCACAATTTGTTAATTATGTTTAATTCTGTTGTTTTTTTAACATAACTTAACTTAAATACAACTACGCATTTAAAAATTATCTCAACTTTATTATCGTTATCAATTCAAAACATATCTACAATATTAGTTATTTATAATAATCATAAAATTAGTTTCAATACGATATATTATTATAGTTACTTAAAATACTTCATTACAATAAATATTATTAATATTATGGATATTATTACTTTATACATTTTATCAGACTATTATAGTTACTGTATTTTATATTTGTATGTATCATTTTTTTTGATTCCATTATCTTTTATAACAAAAAAAATATGTTGTTTCGTAGCGGCTGCTATAAAATATTTAAGGTGGCTTAAAACATTTCTAACTAAGTCTTAAGATATTTTCAATTTGACGTCTCATAAACCCTAGTGATATTTTTTATATACTTTTTATAAAGAACTGTCAAAGTGTATTACCCAAAGTCAAGCAAGTAACTTTTAAGTTAAACGAAAAGTCGATAACTGTCAAAGAAAAGCTTTTTACCGGCGAAGTTCTGCGGCTATTTTGATTTATTTTTTGGCATGCCAACACACGAAGTGAAAAAAAACTTTATCTTTTTACGTAGGTGAGTCTTAATACAAAATTCTCACGTGGTCAACAGGGGAAAATATTCAACTACTATCTGTCAAGTTTGAAGATATTGTTTATTTTATTTACTCTACAAGAAATATCTTGCAAACCTGGTGTCTTGATAAATTTAAAAAAAATCACAGTAAAATTAGAACATACATAATGTAGTTAACAATTCTGAGAAAATATATTATAACCAATAGAAAAAAATCTTTTTGAAAAAAGTACGACACCCCGCAGGATCGAACCTGCATCTCTCGGGTATCGCGCTCATTCACATTGACCACAATGCTAAAAGAGTCATAATTAATTACGACAAATTTTAACTAATACTGGCTTTTAACACTCACTGAAGCGCTTTTTAAATTGAGCTACATTGGCGATTGGCTTTTGTATTTTAAAACAAAGTAGTTATTACTTTAATTACAAACTGACGTCACGGATCAATCCATGATATTTTGTTGTAACTTACTTGAACTTTCTAATAATTTTCAAATAACTATTTTTTTATTCAACGAATAATTCACAAGATTTAAGAATGTAACATTCTAATTATTGAACAAACATAATTTTGAAAAATCTTGAGGAATCGAAAACCTTTCAAAAAGATATTTTCTATTGGTTATAAATTATTCGTTGAATAAAAAAAATAGTTTTTAAAATTAGAGTTTAATCTTTCTTCTTGGTCGTACAGTCATGGCTGAGGATCGTGACCACTTTTTAATTTTGCCATCCTTGAGCGGTCAAGACTTTCCATCCTTCGCTGTTTTCCGCTTCTCACATGACAGAATGAATGGTGCCACCGTCAGCTCTTCCACTTGGTCGCTCCAGCGCGCAAGCGCTCTTCCTCTCTTTCGCCTTCCCTGGAGGAGTTAATAAAGTTAAGTTAAAGGTTAATAAAGGTAAGCAGTTGTTAATAAAACTGCCGGTGGACAATACCAAATATCAACAATATTTACTAACCACAGCAAACAACATAAGTAAAAAATACAAGCTTAGATCTCGCGCCGATTGCGAAAGCTCTTAACACAAATTTAAAAAAAAAAAAAAAACGGCTTTAGGTCGTCAGTTCACAATTTGTGAGTATACTCTAGTAAGCTGGTAAAGAATATGGACCGTGTGTAATAGTTCGGACCCCAGTCTACGAGATCGAAATCAGAATTGGGATGTCGAGGAACACACAATAAAACTCATGGATAAATAACAACGAAACTTAAACAAGCCTCTTGGTGATTAGGTACACACATTTTTAAACCTCCATTTTTATCCATGAACCAATTAGCAGAATAGATACTATTTTATTACCACGATTTTTACCACATTTTTACCACGTTTTTTACCACGTTTTTCTTAGCTCGTATTCTTGTTTGTCCGGTTGTTGTTTATCCAGTACAAATCTTGCAATCGATTTTTAACTAACTTCCCGACTAGCTAGCCATTTGAAACATAGAATATATTATCAGAACATGATGCCAATGCATTCTTTTAATACTTTTAGCCATATTTAAAAAGAAATCCGTAATCCAATTCACTATATTGGTTGCTAAGGACGTGGTCCTAGCAACTAAATTATTTCAATTTCAATTTTAATTTATTTATTTTTAACATATTTACATACGACATTACAAATTATAAGTTTAAGACGTTCACAACATGACATTTAGAAACAAAGAAATATAAAACAGTAAGTGTTACATAAAAAAAGAGATAGATAGTATGTTATTAAACAATAGAAATATGTACATACAAAAATATTAATTAGATAGGTACAAGGAAGTACACCGGATGAGTAAAGCAGACCCTATTTTAAGAATTTATAAAACAACGTCCGCCTATACTCATCCTCACGTAGGTGGAATATATCAACATCCGAAGCAATTTCGTTGAACATAGTTATCGCCCTCCCAATTGGCATTACCAGTGGCAGGTTGGTTCTGCACCTTGGGAGAATAAACAACTGATGTTCTCTATTTCTAAGATAGTTATCAGGGACACACAGGTCAACACTGCCCAGAATGGCAGAGTTCTCATTTATACCTCGTATAAGTCGATAGAAATAGTAAAAAAATGATTTGTTGACAATTGCCTTATTTGTCCTAAATTATTAATACATAGAATTGTCAAGTTTATATGATTCAACAGAAAATTTAAAAACGTGATATATGAAAAGTTCTTTTTATCTTGTAATTATTTTCTATGTAGTCAACCAGATTAACAACGCTTAAAAATCGCCATCATGAATTGTGATAGAAATTAATTTCGTACAACTCTCGTAATACAGACACAGCCATCTAACTTACGATACCAAAATCGGCAACGTAATTTGCGTGATAAAGACATAATATATTATAGTTATCAGAACTCCTTTGTGGAAGTGTATGGTTACAAATTCTCCATTTTTCCTTCTTCAAACGCTTCTATGTATCTTTCTACATTAAGGCTTAGTTGTAATCATTAGTAATCACTATCCACATTCATACCGCCACGTGTAAACAATCCTAATTAGTAGTAATTGTACTCGCCCTGTTGCCACGTGTCAGATTAGTGCGAGTAGTGAGTACTAATGATTAGTACTAATCTCGTGTAAACAAGCCCCTACGTCTAAATTGTTTGTTATAATATTATAATAACCTTTCTGATCAAATCCAATTTTTGAGTGGACTATATTTGGTTGGGGTTGAGTTTTTTGGGGAAGAGTGGACGAAGGAATGTATTCCAGACACTGACCTTTTAAGAGTAGGACTTCTAGACTTATGGAGCACTGCAACTGAACCCCGAGTCACTCACTCGAACACTTGTTTCATTTGTTGATGGGGTTGGCATAGGTTTATCACTCACGCGGTGAGTCACCTTGTACTTAGGTGTGTATTTGGTTTATTGTTAAATTTAATTGATTTATGTTAGTCCGGTGGGGATCGAATTGACACTGCAATTCAAATGTACCCGAGAGACATGAATGATTAGAAGGTGGCGAGGGATAACGAACAAATTGGCTGAAACATATAGACTTTTAACACCCCTGACGTGACAATATTGAAATTTTACATGAAAGATAAAAATTGCCATTTAGAGACTTTCATTTTTTTATAAGTATATACTGTCACCAGATGGAAAAAACCCCCAGTCCGCAGTTTCAAATCACATATCCACAACCTAATCATACGCCCTCGAATTAGGGTTCACCACCCCTGATTTACGAAATAACATCGCCACGGGACATTTCAACAGCGGCAAAAAGGGCGAATACCTAAGCCCAGCTACTAGGAAATGGTAACTCGCCGAGAGACAAACAAAAATTTACCGTAATTTTTGTTTCATCCCTTTGCCCCTCCCTCTTGCCTCATCACCCATAGATCCGTCGTAGATAATTGCGGGCAGTACAAATTCTCCCGGGAGAGTGGTAGGTGTCCAGGACCACGTGCTCGGCGTGGCCTGGCCACGCTTGTCTCAATATGATAAGTTAGTGAATCTCTTTCCCCGTTATTGTGTTATTAATAATCCCTATAACCACCTCAAAACCACGCGTCGCGTCCCCGACAAAACGTTTTCGCGCCAGTTTGGCCAATGTGTTCAAACACGTGCTCCCACATAGTGACTGTGCGATATATAAATCTAAGACTCCTGTGCAAGTGTAATTAATGATGTAATCCAACCAATGTCTGAAAAGTTAATGTAATTAAACGTCCCTGCGCAGGGAAATTGTCAAATCAAAGACGTGTTTTATCTTGAATTATATGTCTTGATGTCCACACAACCCTCAATCAAGGTGATACTCGTGAAGAACGCTGCCAGCATACATGTGAGTTCCTCATCCATTCTTTTCGGTATCATTCTGGCCCCCGAACGTGGTGCGACAGGAACCGATGGGTTCCGCGAACGTACGCCCTGAGAAACCCAAGTGTGTGACATCAAAAACCCATAGTTTTGTGAATTTTATAAATAAAAATAAATTCTCTGGCGCCCTATTATTAAAAACCCTAAACAAACATAAAAATATAAACTCGCCCACGCTACATACCGATAAAACATAGTGAAAATGAAGAGACAAAGAAATCCGACAAGAATAAATTCGCGCGTAAACCAACGAAATAAAAATCAAAACCAGGGGTGTTCAACCTCATAAACAGTGTTTATAAAAATAAATGCGAGCCTTCAAAAATTAAAACGATGTTATAGTCCGTGAAAAGAAATCTAGTGAAACGAAACCCGAGAATGCCATGAACGTGGGTTCTCACAGAACGGACGTTCCTACGATGCTGCAGCCACCCCGTCTACTGGCAGCTGCCGGGGACCACCGACACCGGAGGTCCTGGAAAAGTCCAGGGTATAACCTGCCTGTCAAGGTCGCCCCCCTCTGCCCGACAACCCCTAGCACGAGAACTCAGCCCTGTCTTCGCATCCCCGCGTCAATCTTGCGACGGCGTCGCCGGACTCGAGCACACGTCCAGATTGCACCTCCCGCCGAACGACACCTGATCTCCGCAACCCTCCGCCTACCCCTGAATAGGCAACCCAGCCCCGACCACTGCAGCAGTCCGAAGAAGCCGATCATGTGACGACACCCTACCGAAACCGGCTACCCCTCCAGAACCGTTGGCACTTGCTGAGGGTATCTCGCAAGACGAACTAGAAACCTCGACGACATCACCCCATAACCACAAAACGTGCCCCATGAAAACATATCAATGTGTTACCAACGCGAACCATTCGAAACCCCCGCAATTTATTAGTAAGATTTTCTTTGTTTTGTCAATACACGCTCCATTCACATTACGTGGTTGCCGATATGAAATTTGAAACAAAAGATGGCAGGGTGGTTTGTCACCAGATGGAAAAAACCCCCAGTCCGCAGTTTCAAATCACATATCCACAACCTAATCATACGCCCTCGAATTAGGGTTCACCACCCCTGATTTACGAAATAACATCGCCACGGGACATTTCAACAGCGGCAAAAAGGGCGAATACCTAAGCCCAGCTACTAGGAAATGGTAACTTGCCGAGAGACAAACAAAAATTTACCGTAATTTTTGTTTCATCCCTTTGCCCCTCCCTCTTGCCTCATCACCCATAGATCCGTCGTAGATAATTGCGGGCAGTACAAATTCTCCCGGGAGAGTGGTAGGTGTCCAGGACCACGTGCTCGGCGTGGCCTGGCCACGCTTGTCTCAATATGATAAGTTAGTGAATCTCTTTCCCCGTTATTGTGTTATTAATAATCCCTATAACCACCTCAAAACCACGCGTCGCGTCCCCGACAAAACGTTTTCGCGCCAGTTTGGCCAATGTGTTCAAACACGTGCTCCCACATAGTGACTGTGCGATATATAAATCTAAGACTCCTGTGCAAGTGTAATTAATGATGTAATCCAACCAATGTCTGAAAAGTTAATGTAATTAAACGTCCCTGCGCAGGGAAATTGTCAAATCAAAGACGTGTTTTATCTTGAATTATATGTCCTGATGTCCACACAACCCTCAATCAAGGTGATACTCGTGAAGAACGCTGCCAGCATACATGTGAGTTCCTCATCCATTCTTTTCGGTATCAATACCTAATTCAATTTGATTTATCTAAATGACAGGTAGTGGGGGAGGGGGTTGTTATCATCTAGATTATTTTATAGTAGCATCGATGTAACGACTACGTATAATAAAGATAGTATTATCTCATTAAAATAAGATAAGTTACATCGGGGGTTTCTATATTTAATTGTATTCATAATTTTATGGTGTGAGTATTAGTATATTGGGGGGGGGGATGCGAATTAATATAAACGAACATAAAATATAAAAATAAGTATTCTAACAAAATTTTTACACCAGTGGTTTCAATTGCTTCTCTGTGATAATTTAGTTTATAGTAAACAGTCCGCAAAATTGGAGCAGCATTTTTTTATTACTTAGACATATTATACTTAAGGATCGCAATACTGGTATTTAAAAACTGGTATTCAACTATTAAATTGATCGATACCAAAATACTGGCATTTTCGGTATTAAGGAAGCATACGCGTTTGTTTTTCGAAAATAAATTTAATGTGATTTTCTTTTATCACTCACTACTAACTATATTGTATAATAAATTTAGTTTATAGGTTTTATGCTGCCAAAACACAAATAAATTTACTGAAACCAAAAAAAGTTAAACAATATTAAAACGAAATGCCTCAAATTTACTTATAGAATTGTCGCGATGAATTAACATAGTTTACATATATAATTTGAGAGAGATTTTCCTATACCCGGACTTATATTTGTAAAAATTAGCAGTTCTAAAATATTATGATCTATAAATATCTATAAAGTCAATATATATAATATAGGTAGGTACTTTAGGTTGCTATAAAATAGTGTTTTAGATAGATTTCAATAGTTATATTTATTGATCTATAATATTATGTTTTGACAAATACCGGTATTTAATAATTAATACCGAAATACCGGTATTGATATTATATTAATTCAGTATTGCAATCCCTAATTATACTTTTTATATTTACATACTAAGGTTGCGGCAAAGTATGAAGTAGACTTAAATACCTAAAAAATGACGTCAGTACAAGATTACTTAAAATTTCCCAGCAAGTAAGAGCTTAACGAGTATTTAAAGCATTGTCATCGCCAAGAAAATTTAATACTATAGAATAAAAGCTTGCAAAATTTTTCATTTGAAAGCCGTTATTATTTTAATGAGCATGGACGAACGTCTTTAATTATTGGCTGTATTCTTCATTTAAGTTTTTAATGGCGTCGTTTCTTGAGTCAAGTTGAAAGTTTTATAAAATTTGTTTCCGGTTTAATTTGCAATTTAACAAGTATTTTCGCTTTGATAATATAATATATAACCCTCCCTACTTTAAATTCGGTATTATCCATTTAAAGTTAAAACCAAACCGATCACTAATACGTGCTACAAACTTGGGATAAAGTTTTTGCCATTGTCTCATTAAATTATATATTATTGATGGTCCAATGGGACTTAAATCCGTATCCACTGCGAATTCGTGCCAATGTTGTGAATTATTCGTTGAATAAAATAAATAGTTTATCAATTTATTAGCGTAGTGTAGGTACGTTATAAATAAAAAAAACGGACGACCAAAAATTTACGCAATATTATAAGCATTTAGATAATAATATGTTAATACTACTAGTAAATTTCGTGTTAATTACATTTATGATGGTTGTCGCTTAATTGGTGAAGCACATTGACAGAAATGGACTCAAGTCTCAGGCGTTTTATTATTTTCAAAGATTTTTCTAGTAGGTATATTTATTATCTGAGGTGTTTTCAAAGTAAGTAATAATATGTTCAATATAAAGAATGTTACATTCTGAAATATTTTGAATTATCCGTTGAATAAAATAAATAGTTTGTAAATTATATAAGACTGCTTATCACAAAATGTCTATAAAACGGGTCCGCATGTGATTTCGGAATATTTGCCTTTTGATCTGCGTGTCGACATGATAAATAAAAAATAAATCATTTTCAAAAACTTCAGAAACATACGCATTAGAAAGAGTTTTAGAAAAAAGATGGACCGAGTATGATTCGAAATCACATCCTTCACTTTCCTGGTGAGTGCTCTAGTCTTTAAGCTGTCGATCCGTCTATAATTCATGAAAATTACTTTTTATGACTCTCTCTTCTTCTTGGTCGTGCACTCATGGCTGAGGATCGTGACCACATTTAAATTTCGCCATCCTTTGAGCGACCAAGACTTTACATCCTTCTCGATCTTCCGTTTCTCTCAGCCCCCAGTCAGCTCTTTCACTTGGTCTTTCACTTGCTCTTTCACTTGGTAATATAATAGATAGTATTTAATCGACAAAGTGTACTTACACGGATAGCAAAAGAATACAAGTTCGAATATCATTTAGTTTTTTAAAAAAAATCTAAAATCAAAGAGTTTTTCTAATACATGTGTTTCGAAATGAAGTATTTTTTCATTAATATGAATCTAACATTCTAAAATCTTGTGTATTTTACAATGTTTTTCTTAGCTCGTATTCTTATTTGTCCGGTAGTTCTTTGTCCGGAACAAATCTTGCAATCAATTTTTAACTAACTTCCCGACTAGCTAGACATTTGAAACTTTTAGAATATATTATCAGAACACGATGCCAATGCATTTTTTAAATACTTTTAGCCATCCCTAAGTAGAATTGAATTATTTTTCAGCTAATTCTGTTTTGTATGAAAAGTTATTTCGACACCGTTATTAGTTGTTAGGGGAGGGGTCTGGGGTCCTAGCAACTAAATTATTAATATATACGTGAGTTACTATAGAAATCAATATGACATGTCAAAATGACATTTCAGTATTATTTCTATCAAGTACAAATTTTTTTGATCGTTCAAGCTAGTCAAGTCAAGTTTAGATTCAACAGAAAGCTTAAAAACGTTGTATATAAAACGTTCTTTTTATCTTGTAATTATTCTATTTTCAGTATCGATTACAAAATATTATAATAATATCATATAAAAATATTTGAATTCGAAAGTGAAAATTGAGTTCCCTCAAAACTAATAATATATCATAATACCTGAAGATATTGTAGAAATATATTGACGATATTATACATTATAATAGTAGAATATTACATTGAAATGGATATCAAATACGTTTTGTTAACTCATTTGATAGCATAAAGTTTGTAATACGTTTTCAATAAACACAATAATAATGTATCTTTTCTTAAAAAATCGTTTCTTTGTAAACTCTATCCACTCAAATAATACCACAATAAAACCATTTTATTGCTCACTAACAAAACCTGATGTTTTCAAAATATACTTTGAAAAGTTTTTTGTTATTATTGTTGACGTGTTTTCATTTCTTTAACAACCAAAAAACCCGCTATTAATATGGTTGTCTTGAAATTGAATGCAGCTTATCACGCAATGAATCTTCTAGCTTAAATGTTAACATCAAAAATGCTTGTATAACATGGTTTTGAAAATCCAGCTCAATTAATAAAATCTTATGAAAAAATTTATTTTACAGATAGACAACAAAACATTTTTTTCCAGTAGAGGGGCATTATACCAAAAAATGACACTCTTTATTATTATTGTTTAAGGAGATTATTATCGTCTGTTCACTGTGACTACAAAAAATTGTATCTTACAACCATGATTAAATCTATATTATATATCATCATCATCATCATCATCAGCCGGGGTCAACCCACTGCTAGATGAAGGCCTCACTAAGCTTCTTCCAATTCTCTCGGTCCTGTGTCGTTCGTTGCCACGTATTTCTGCCGAACTTTACCAGTTCGTCTTTTAGGGCGACCCTGTGGCCGTTTCGTGTCCCTTGGGTACCACTGGATGACGGCATTTGTCCAGCGGCCGTCCTTTTGGCTAGCAATATGCCCCGCCCATCTCCATTTCAGCTGTTTGGCAACGTCTATTACATCGCGTACTCCTATCTGCTTCCTAACCCATTCGTTTCTCTTACGGTCCTTTCGCGTGATGCCCAACATACACCTCTCCATGCCTCGCTGTGCGACTCTTAGTCTTTGGACATCTCTCGTGTTGAGGGTTTTCGTCTTGCAGCCATACGTGAGCACAAGTAGCACACATTGGTCGAACACCCTACGCTTAAGACATAATGGTAGGTCACTCTTGAAGATACTATTCAGACATCCGAAAGCACTCCATCCCAGCTTTGTTCTTCTAGCAATTTCATCATGCATGCTTCCGTCTATGGACACCTGCTGTCCGAGATAGACGTAGCTGCTGACTTGCTCGAGTTGGGTGCCATTAATACAGATAATCGCAGGGTCCGAAAAACAGTTCCTCATCACTTTTTTCTTTGAGACGTTTATATTTAGGCCGACCGTTTGACTGACATCCGCGAGTTCTTGCATTCTACCTTGGAGGTCTTTCGGGTCTTGTGAAAGTATAACAATATCATCTGCAAAGCGCAGGTGACTGATGTGCTCCCCATTAATTGGAACACATTTTTCCTCCCAATCAAGTTTCCTAAATAAGTTCTCAAGAGTAGCGGTGAATAGTTTAGGTGAAATGGTATCACCTTGATGGTATATTATATATTATATTACACACTTTATCTTTATTGGGCTTATAAAATACTATTTTTCTACATTTATTTTAAGTAACGTAACTTTTTTCAATTGCAGTAATTAGCCACATATAAGAAAAATATATTAAAGAAGTTATGAGTAGTTTCAATATCTTAATAATTAAATGAAATATACTTAAATGGAAGCAGTAACAACTAAACAAACGACTATATTTAAAAATAATTACAAGATAAAAAGAATTTTTTATATACCACGTTTTTAATTTTTCTGTTGAATCATACTTGACAATTCTATGTATTCATAAATACTTTTTTTGTACTTGATAGAAAAAATACTGAATAAATATAGAAAATACTGAAATGACATTTTGACATTTCATATTGATTTCGATAGTAACGCACGTATATATTAATAATTTAGTTTCTAGGACCCCCTTAGCAACCAATAATAGTGTTTTACTTTTTACAATTTTTTTCCAAAATAACTTTCTATACAAAACAGAATTAACTGAAAATTAATTCAATTCTGCTTAAAGATGGCTAAAAGTAATAAAACAATGCATTGTCATCGTTTTCTGATATATTCTAAAAATTTCAAATGTCTATCCATTCGGGAAGTTAGTTAAAAATCGATTGCAAGATTAGTATCGGACAAACAAGAAAAAAATTGTACTGGACAAACAAGAATACGAGCTAATAAAAACGTGGTAAAATACATATGGAAACTCATACAAGAATTTAATTTAGCCAACGACGTTACATATAAGTGCATTAAAGATGTAAATAGCTGATTATATAGGCCTGGGTCACATAGGTATCTTTATGAATCATTTGATAATGTGATTCGGACCCGCACCCATATGCCACAGTATTTTATTATAAATAATAAGTATACCGAATATGTAACCACTATGATTTAATAGTTTTTTTAAAAGAATTTGTGCCAAAACATATGGATAGATTCCCACTACGGCACATACCCTAGATACTGAGAAATAAAGTAAGTCCATTATAACTTCTGCATCCCCAGTATCCTAGTTTGTCTAATTGCTTCTGAGTAGAAAAGATCAGTTCCACACTATGATTGCTCACTAAGATTGGAAATTCTCGTGGGAATAAGGATATTTTACACATAGCGTTTCAATGTCTCAAATTCAAGCATCACAGAGTATCGCTGATGTTTATTAAAACGTTGAGGAACTGAAGTGTGTTATATTAATTAAGGGGGGACATGCTCGTCGAAGGTCAAAATTGAGTTTTTATTGTATTTTCAAACCATGATCCTGGACACTCCTTAAACGTTATAGATAATCTATTTATATAATTTTAAAGCCTTATTATCCTTTATAGTTATTTTAAACATTTGATGACTGCATAAAGTATTTTTGTTACATAAAATAGTATTCTTTTAAACCTATCGCTCTAATGTTTTAGAATAAAGTCATATTTCGGTACATAACTGTGCAGTGGTGTTAAGATTTTTTACATTTATTAATTTTTAAACGCATTTATAAAACCATTAGTATAATTTATTACGAGATAATTTTTGTAAAATATTCACGATAAAAAATTATATTGATAATCTCTGTGATCCCAAATTTGACAAGAATTAGGCATTTTATTATTCAAAAAATGGGCAAGATTAACACATTTGAAGATGATTCTAAAGTTACTTATTATAAACTATGTCTTTGACCATTCAAGTGTGATAAACATCTTATGAATAATGATTGCTTTATAATAATTATTGACCTAAGAATAAGGTAGTGTTTTTTTGAAATACGCCATTTCTTTTGTCATTCCCCAGTGGTTAAGCTACAACATACGGCCGTAGCCATAAATTGACAAACTATAATTAAAGTAGGGAGTAAAATTATGTTAACTGTTTAAAATAACTATAAAGGATAATAAGGCTTCAAAATTATATAAATAGATTATCTACAAAGTTTAAGGAGTGTCCAGGATCATGGTTTGAAAATACAAAAAAAACTCAATTTTGACCTACGACGAGCACGTGGGCCGTTAATGGAAAGGACTAAAAGTTCTTCAATTTGAAATTAAGGGAATGGCCTGAACAACGGATCCGCAATTTAAGGCGAATACATGAACGCGGTATGACACTGGGTCCCTGTCAAAAACTCGGTAAAATTATAAAAAATAAATATTTAATACTATAAAAGATCTTATTTTATTTAACGAATTACATTTTTTTGAGGATAATATATTAAGTACATACCTAGTACTTATCTCTTTGAATAGAGGTTGGGCAAAAAGCTAATCATCAATCTTCGTAAAATAAGCTCGTGGAAAAGCTCTGCATGAGTTATGCGAGTACATGTGTTTCCTTTTTTTTAAGTCTCGTAAAAAATAAAATAATATATCGTAGGCAACGGAAGGTAATAGTCAAATTTACATATTAAAAACATATTGTCTGTATTTGACTACGCTGATTTTATATTAATTTTAACGTAAAATGCCAGATCTCTATTGAATATAGTATTACTAGTATATTCGGCCGTACAAATGCGCTTCACACCAGTTTTGTACTGCGAGGAAACTGATCCATGCATAGGTACTATTTTTAGTTGGGCTATTAAAACCTTCAAAAGTGACGACGCTTAAAAAAAATTAAATATATTTTTTGTTCTTTGTTATTAGATCGTGTAGTTTAGTCAAACCCTTTTCATCCATGTTCCATATCGCACCATAACTAAAATAAATTTAAATTATACTGTGATATCAATAATTTAATACTTCGTAGTTATTTCAAACACTCGACAATGGTAATAACCAAATAACCTGGTATTTAGATAAATAAAATTATCCGAATACTTACTAAGCAAATTAATTGCAATTTCATGTTTGTGTTTATTACACAGTTTTTGATCGTTTATTTAAAACAGTTTGACGACGAATCGTTGTTTAAGTTTGACATAAATATTAATTATTGATTACAGTGACGTCCTGTGGGGGTGGGCAAGGCAGGCACTATATAGGGGCGGCACATTATAAAAGGCGGCAAATAAAGGAACGAATACGAATATTACAACTTTTGAGAATAGTGGCGGTTATCCATGAAGCAGACGGTCCAGTTGCTTCGTTAAAAAGTACCGAGGTAAAATTTTTAACAAGAGGAGCTCCAAACCTGTCAGCGCCTCAGACCTTCATGTATCCAAAATCGTCGCTGTTTAAGAATATGTTTCAGTCAAATGCTCTTATTCCTAGTAGATGGTGTGTGTGTCATTTTTTTTTTGTAATGTTTGTTGCACTTGTCTGTTTAAGCCGAAAATAAATGATGCTGGGAAGGTACCTAAAAATATCATACAATTTGGGACTAAAAATGAAAGGGGTGGCATTCTAAGTCTGCCTTAGGGTGGCAATTTTTCTAGGGACATCACTGATTGATTAACGATAACGTGTTGGCTTTTAATTGTGGGTGCCGGGTTCGAATGTTATTTTTTCAATGTGTCTTTGGACCTAGAGTATGGACCTAGTAGGTAGAGCAAATGGTTAATATCAGTTTTTCTTGGATGTAACGTTTATGAAATGTAATCTAATATTTGAGTGCTATTAATGAGATTACTTTTAGTTTAGTTAATCAGTAGTTTATAAGCTCCACGATAGGTGGTATTAATTTATACTATATTATATTCATGACTTAAGATATATTATAATATATGTCACTCGTAATGGATATCAGTAGTAATAAATATTCTAATACACACAAACCGAATGCTTTATCGAAACATATGATATAATAATAATAATATAATGGGATACATGTGTGGAATTTATAATACCTACATCAAATAGTATTAATTCAATCATTTCAAATAGAAAACGATGAATGTTATGTTTCATGGAATGTTCCCCGTACTTACAAGTAAACTTGAAACTAATTATCGTTAAAATAGGTGCCTATGACTTCCGACTATGCCAACTCAAGTAGAAAGCCGATACATTCACAACGACTGGTCTTACTTTTTCCGCTCCTCCCGTTGTTGTCTATGGATGATCTGTCATTGCCTGTCATTGTTCTATAGAGTACTCATACTGACGCGTCTGTCATATTGTATATCACACAGGGAATGGTTTGATTTGGATAGATGAGTTACATGATAAATGATACACTAGCATTAACACACATTCTACAAATGTAATGCATAGATCAATGCTACATATTTTTCGGAAATCGATATTAGGTACCACCGGTTTTTGTATGAAGGACTAGTCTGACTTCGACAGCTGATGAATAACAGAAATGTATATTATTTATAAATAACACTGATAGTTAATATATTTAATTTGAGATTTTTTTATAATTCAATTTGAAACGAGAAAGCGCAAGCAATCTGGGATCTAATTTTGACAGCTGAAAAGTGGACCACTCGTTGTTTGTGCAAAAAGTTATGCTCAGGCTTTATTAATCTAAAGATGGCGGTGCTTTACTATATCACAGCCACCGGGTGATTTAGTGAGACGCCTCAATATATTGTTTGATCTCATATTTAACTATTCATGTATTATTAAGTAAATATAATATGTATAATTTTGCATTGAAACAGGCATTGCTATAAATAATTCCTATACACCTGCGAATCGCAAATGCTACTACAATGTACCTGTACTGATTTACATATTATACCAAACCATATTCATAAGAAAAATGAGACTATGCTATCCCGCGCCGATTTTTTCGCACTCAAGATCAAAAATTCAGCTAGCCCACTGTATTAACTTTGCAACAGGAAAAAATATATATAAAATATTCTCTCTATCCTAATTTTCGCGCTAAAAATCTCTCGCGCAAACTTTCGCCTCTGCCGGCGATAATATAAAGTTTTTGCATCATTTTGGCGCCATTTACGTTCTTTTACTTCACTTGGCGCGTCATTAGAATTTTCCAACGCCTGAAAGCTATTTCCCACTTCTCTTATACAAAAAGTGGTTTTCCTACACATATAATAGCAGGAATAGCCTTTTGCTTAATTTTTCTAAATAAAAATAAGCATAATATCTATCATAATATTGTGACAACTTAAACGAGGTATTTCAATCGGACTTAATAATTGACGAGTTGGATAGAATATGAGTTTAAGTACTAAAATCGTTTAGATCTGCGACTATGTGTGTGTGTGTGTTGCATTTCTGATAAATCATATAATTGCGCAAGGAAAATGACAAAGAGACACAGCACGAGTATTGCAGCTAAAGCGCAGCCCAAACTTAGGTGCTTGTCACGGTGCTTGTCGCCTGCTGTCACGGGCTGCCGCTACGGGGGAAAAGTGTGTAATGTCGTTGTTCTTAGTGTTTAAAATGTTATCAGACTGATGCTCCCATCACGTAGCACATTTTGAACCTTTAAATGAACATTTTCAGTTGGAAAAATCTGCCGTAATCATTAAAACAGGAATGAAGGAATTTCACGCTGAACTGCACTACATCGGCACCTGCATGACGTTTCGAACGTTTTTATCATATTCCACATGCCTGCATTTTTCAAATATCATTTCAAAATCACGTTTTTTTGTTTTTAGCGGTTGGCACTGTGTATCTTCGATAAGAACGTTGTCTATTATCTATGGTCTGCAAGTTGGGCTCTATTATTTATGAATGTCATGCCGCATGTATTTTAACGTACGCACACGTAGAAACGTTAAATTAATAATTGAAATTAGCATGAATAATTAACAATAATTCAAATTACTAATACATTATAGTAGGCACTTTTCATCAGTGTCATTCTTCAGTGAATTAACGAGATGGTGCACGTTCAAAATATTCTGCGAAATGACGAAACCATAGACTAAATTTTCACCGTGACAGCGTGGAAGTAGGCGACATGCACCTCAATGTGGGTTGCGCTTAACTGCAATCCTAAATCAAGTCAAGTGCTTATGGCTATTGTTTAACCCATTTTCACTTTCATATTATATTTATGCTTCGTCTTAATAAAGAAGATCTCATCCAACGTCTTTGATATTTGTAAAAACAAATTATTCTTGTTCTAAATAAACTGTCTTGTTTGAAGTTTTAATTAAAAAGCCTTCAATTTATTTGACAAAGTATAATATATAAAAACAGTTGTTAAATGGCTGACCATGTAATGAAAACAGTCCCAGTGATATAACAAGACGTCTCGCGTTAACAAATTTATTTTGGCGAGCGCCCTCCGCTTGAGGCGGCTGCCTCTTTAATTAAATGTCAGAGGCTCGTAAAGGCGTTTTCATATTTCTTCGTTAGCGATATAAATGGAGGCCGTAATTAAAATATATTTAGTTGGGCTTAAAGTCGGCCTCCTGGTGCGGCTCGTGGCTCCCTCTTGATGGCCGACTCTAAATCATTTCAGGCTTAAGGGCGATGTCATCAAAAATTGTGATTTCATAGAGACATCTATTACACGATTTGCAAAGCATATACGAAAAATCATATTGGAATATCATTCCAATTCAAAGAACCTTCGAGTCATCTTAACTAGATGTCTCCGTATTAAAAATCGATGAAAAAATCGAAAAACCGGTGTTATAATTACAGTTGTTATTTAAACAATGGTTTTATACATCTATATAACATATTGCATTTTATTTCAATCGAACTGTCTTCATATTTTTATAAAAATAATGAAAATCGACCTAGTAATAATAATTATATGAATGTAACTGAATAGTCCAGATTCTGGATTTTATAGTCATTCTAATGAATATATTATTGTACAATGTCCTAAAATTATATGATATTATGGAATAATATTTAAATTTAATATTTGATTGCCTATCAAGTTGGTGATAATAATATTTTTTATGTATATTGTCTATGGTATTTGCATGACATTTGGTATATCATAATACTCTGTACATAACCTAAAATATTTCGTGTTTCACTCAATTTCAAAGTTTGACTTAATATTGTTCTACAGTATCATAATTATTATCCATGTTGTACATATTTAAAATATTTGCGTGGCAAAAAATTATCAGAAATATTAAAACCAACAAAATCTTGAATTTATTTTCAGGTAAGATTAATTCATACTAATAATATTGTTATGTATCAAATATCAAAATTTTACGTTTGTTTGTGAGTTACCAAAATACGTTTTATTTTTATAAGGTAGGTAGCATGTTAATCGTGTATTAATATTTCCAGGCAACGAGCAGCTAATTGAGTTATGCCCATTTGAATGGAATAATGAAATTGAAATCGATGAACCCTTTATTGATTCAAATTTATCATCAAACTCTTAGAGTCACCGATGAAACATTAGATATGGTATCATAAGATCAGATACCTCCTACTTCAGGTATGTTCAGAATCGTTGAATTTATTTATATATTGCATAGTAAATCACTATTAAGCTCACAATGGCCGAGCGGCTTATAATATTGAGGGTCCCAGGTTCAAATTCTGGGTCTGGCCATGCGTATTGTTTTTAATTATTGGAGTCAGAATATGGACCTATTAGATTGAGCAAGTGGTTAACTTCCATTTTCTCGTGAAAACAAAAAATCTCTTGTGATCTTATTAAAATCGGACATGGCCAAAAAATAGTATAATGTCGCAGTTCTATTATTATTTATTTGGTATTATGTATGAGATAAATTAATTGACAATGAAGCTTTGTTACAAATATATTACTCATAGGTACATATACTTAATTACAATAATACCTATATTTTATGATTATTTATTACAATTTATAATTATGTATCATTTATAGGTGGATACCGTTCATGATGCTGCTGAATACAAAGCCATTCAGGACAAAGGGAAAAAGAAAAAGGGGTGTTTTTGCAGTTGCCGGAATCGAACCGTACCACGATTTTAGATAGGAATTCAACAGTAATCCACAGTGGAGACTATAAGTACCTGTTTACCATGACTGATAATGATAGGAAGGCTTGAAAGAAAAAGAATCTTGGTGTACAATGTTTTTTATTTATTATAAAACAATTTATATCAGGACATAATTTAATGTTACATTCGTCATTGCTAATATTTTAATAGACAACCATTCTTTATATAATATATACATTCATAATGAAATATATAGATAAATTCGCTTCATTACAATTTACATAATTTGTCTTTATTTCTGACTATTGCACTGTGTACCTAATATTTTTGTCTACAATTATTTATGTCTGTATTATGCCAATATGTTCGATAATTATCAACCTATTCAGTTCTTCACAGTAACTGTTCACACTTATGGGTAACTTTCTTGAGATTTCATCACTGTTGTCGAAGAATAGCTGAATGTTAAGAGTCAGAGGTAAGTTGTTGCCAGTGCTGTGTCAGTATTCATGAATCTTTGAAAGAAGCGGTTGGCAATTTTGGCGACTATGGAATCTGCTACCTTGAGTAGCCCCCCTCCCTCTGGATTGGGGAGACGAAGATGATGATAACTGGCATGGTGGCAATTTGCAGAACAGATTCTTTACCAGAAAAAGTGCAGTTCACAATGTGATCCATGTCCAATTGATGTTAGGTGTCGTTTGCCTATAATGTTCATAGAGACTATTTTTACTTATGTATAACAGTCTTGTACATAGTCTGCTCTATCAGGGTGATGGTGTATTATGCAATTGATGATTTTGCACCCATCATCAGTGTTTGCCATATTCTCCACAATGAGATGTATGATTTACTCCGAGGGATGGGCAGCAGAAGCCATAGGTAGAATGACATTTTGTTGGCTACGCAACCTCTATCAGTCTCACTGTCCAAAGCGTCAGGGATCTGATATGACGAACTTAGGATAGGCAGCCGGAGGTGTATTGCAAATCGCTCGCCAACCTTTAATACTAGTCTTATGAAAAATCAGTCTTTGCATAGTCTTTTCACATAGATTGACTAGATGAAATAACAACTCAATGTGTATTCTTGGAGCTCTTCAAGTCTTGCAGATTTTTTTTCTCATGTTACATTAGGCAATGTTCATACAGAATATAATAACATAATTTCTTACTATAATAGTGATGCGACAGTGCTATAAAAACAATATTTTGGTAATTTCGCTTACGCGATGACTGCAAATAAGTCGGTACAGGCAATTTGAATGTACATACACATTCAATTCGGTTTGATAAGATCCGATGATCGCATAAGTAAAATTACACCATTATATCTTTATAAATTTAAAATACACACAAACGACAAAAAAAAATAATAGTAATACATGAAGTAATAAAAAAAATACACAAATACACAATACACAACAATGCCCGCCTATACTATCTCGATTTATACATTTTGCTTATTATATCAATTATTTCATGATACGTGTAAACTTCATATATAAAGAATTTTCCTCGGGTACACAAAGAGGCGAGCATCAATGTGAATTATGAAATTATATGTAAGTATTATAATTTTGTTCAGACTGGAATCGATGATAATAAAATTTATGAGTATTTCACATTCACAAAGCTGTGGACAGACAGGGACGACAATGAATATACTACAATTTCATTGAAACAATAGTCAGGTGCTGTATAACATTATGGGTATAATTCAACGTTAGAATGCATCAAAATATTTCTTGTGGGAATATATTATATAATATCGGCAAATATGAATATGTTTCGGTACTACATGCCCACCATCATTTATGGCACTACAACGGGTCTTGACCTCCTTCAAAAACTTCTTTCATCCTGAACAAACGAGTGCAGTCTCTCCATTTTCATATGCCACATGATCTTTTCGCCTTTATAAAAACCACATATCCATAGCTTCTGTTTATATTATCCATGTTATGGATTTTTCATGCGACAGTATCTTCCGCTGACTGCTCTAGCCCGTTATCAAATAAAAATTTTGAATAGCATGATATGCTTGATTTTTTCATCTCATATTTCAGTGAAACTTTTAGTATTCCTTTTCTAGGACTAGGTGGCCACTGTAATGTGCCAATCAGTAAATTCTGTGTGTCCTTAGCCAAGATGTACTGATTGGAATGTCATATCTTCACTTATATAATAATTTTTTTCTTCTTCTGATGTCATAATCAGGTTGACTTGGAACAGACTAATCAGATTGAAATTCTCATGAGGCATCTGCAGTATGTGGCCTGTTACTCAAAGCTCAGTATACAGTTACTCTAATCCTTCATAAAGTGCTATAACGGGCTACCAGCACCGTCAGAATGAAAGCGTCGAATAGGCAGTATTTGGTTCTTTAAGACGTTCACAATATAACACAACGTTCAGTACATATTTTTTGCGGTTTTCCTAGGTAGATAGGCAGGGCTTTTATTATAAGAGAATCTGTAAACTCCATAGTTAAAACCCCTGCCTATCTACCTAGAAAAACCGCAAAAAATATGAACTGAATTCACGTTACAACACTTGTATTAGACACTGTTACAGCCGCTATCTACCCAAAAATCTAACTATTCCACCAAGCAATATCAAACCAACACTAACTAACTAACATTAGGTATCTATCGACACAACTTCCGTACCTAACTTTCGAAAGCAATGGAAAACTGTAAACAATAAAAATCAATGTCAAAAAAAGTGCGATGTTGCCAGTTAGCAACGTTGCCACATCTGCATAGATAATAAAATATTCTGTGAATGCCTACTAACCGCCACGTATCTACATACGAGGTAGGTACCTATTATTCATGCGAACTAGAATCTAATACAGATGACAGTTATTTCGGTATCGCACGTTATTGCCGCTAGAGGCAGCACGTCCTTGACGACTGTATTTAATTGGAAATTAGTAAATAACATAATAAATATAAATTAAAATATTACGTTAAATATACCTAAAAAGTAAGAAAAATATATTGAACAGGCTCACGTATTCGCTTGATGCAATTAATGAAAATTGAACATTTTTATTTTTCGTAAAAATCGATTGATTTTAGATTGAAAAAAAAACATTAAAACTATAATTAATTGACAAAAGAGATTCGCCAGTTCCAAGAAAACTTATTAAACAATGTTAAATCGATAATTTTGTTTCAAGAAATTACTTGGAACAATAAATATTTATTTTAGTAAAACCCTTATTTTTAGCCGTTTTTTCAAATTTGTCGCTTTCTCTTTGAAATAAAAAAATATATTTTATTTTTCCCATTGTATTTAGATAGGTATCGATCGATTAAAATATGTTTAAAGCTTTAATTTGATAATGAATTTCTATGCCTCTCCCCCTTAAAAGACAGAGTGTGTCCGTCGCCCATTTATGACAAACTAGTTTTTATGCGAGGCTTATCTAGGACTTTTATGATAAATACTTCAAGCTGTTATATATTATTACAGTGACAATGTAATAAATATACAAAACTTTTATAGGGTTGAGTAATCTCGTAATTTAAAGCATATTCATATAAGTAAGTAACAGTTTAATAATATAAGCGTTTGGGAAATCAGATGTGTATTTTTGGTGACATGTAACACATAATTTATTTTTTCACACGAATTGTTCTCGATTAGATTCGAACCACCAATTGTTCGGTTATCAGTCGAACGCACTACATTTACGCCACAGTATGATATGTATAATCGAGTCGTAGTATCCAAAAATGATAAAAAGTGGTAAAAATATAAGTGGATTTCTATAAATCATAAGTTGTAAGATGTGCCATTTTCACAACTAAACATTTATCTTAAATACTCCAATTTCCTGCGCTTTTTGTATATAATATCAGCTGTAGCTGCTTCTTTGCAATAACTTTTTTTTTTATTATTATTTCCACGAAATTTTAACCATCTGTATATTATAATATTCTGAAAACACTGGAACTTTTTACGTGATGTCTCGTTTATAGTGTCTCTCGCATTGTCATATTCGTAAATCTTCTCTTTTCAGGAGATATTAGAGTGAGGTGTGGTTTTGTATTTAACTATTTTGTACCCAGATGTCTACACAAATTTCATTCTGCTAAATATTTAGTGATCGATTATCTTCTGTATTAACAATAATTGTATATACCTAAGCGGCTAGATATAATATTATTTCACGGCTATATAGTTTTAGATTTAGAAACGTAATGACAATTTTAGTTAATATCACGGACACCAACAATTATCCAAGATGATTAGCAATAATAACAACAAATTTCCATAAATTTTATTGTCTCAGACCCAGGACGAGCCATAACCATATTGTGTGAAAATAACAATTGATGGTTCAATTTTATAGCTGCGATCACTACGTTGAATTGCGAATAACGTTTCCGTTGATGACTGTATTCAAATGAGGTGACCACAGCTCGGTTTCTCTTATCAAGCTCGTTAATGTTAACGAGGAAGCTTGGCAGCATCACGCCTATATTACTGAAGCTACAGATTACAACTAGGGTTTGCAATCCCATGATCGTGTAATGCCGATTTTTTAAAAATGAAATTTCATCTCTTGGGGTTGCTGCCAAAATTTGATAATTTAGGTAATTAAAGTTAACAACGAATTATTTGTCTATAATATATTTTAATTATGTATGATAGAAAAATATATTGAAGATGTACATGAAGCATAAATAAATTAGTATAGATAGTGCCTGATTTTAGAGGCATGTCAAACTTTCAAATTGCATCACTCCATAAAATGATTTCGAGACTTAGCAAATTTTAGCAGTAATTCCACAATTTGTGATTTAGCAGTGTCACAAAAATTATCACGATTTCATTCGGCTGTTACTCAAAAACTACTTAAACGATTTTAATCAAACTTGCACAGGTTATAGATTAAATTGAACTACGGCTTTGAAGTTACAAGATAAAACTTCTTTGAAATAAAAGACTACGTAAAGTTGTCCGATAGCAGCGGTGGTATGATGAGGTGAGTTGCACCTAGACCCTTTGTCTATCTCGTTAATAAATCAATTGTCTCAATCTTAGAATGTGAACAAATACAAACGAAATAAAATATTATCATTAAAAAGAAAACAAAAAGTTTCACTTCTGTCTCGTGTGCGTATCACAAACATATTTTTTTTTACAAAACCCTCGTATTGAAAACGTTGGAATCCTTGGGTTTCAGGTTTACTTGCTAACTTTCGTTTGTCAAAAAATAGATTTTTTTATTGCCACTTGGCCTGGCGACAACTCAATAACTCTGTTCAACCAAATCACTTCAGATATTGACATATTCCACCTACGTGAGAATGAGTATAGGATTGCATTGTTTTATAAATCCTTAAAATAGGGTCTGCATTGTTCATTCTGTGTACTTCCTTGTATTTAATTTATAATGATTGTATTTACAATATTGTTCTACTGTTTAATAACTTAATACTGATATATTTCTTTTTTAATATAATACTGTTTTAATAATATTTCTTTTTTTCTAAATAATATCATGTTATGATCGTTTTTATCAATTATTTACAATGTTCATTATTATGTAAAAAAAATGAACCCTGTCAACTGTAAACTTTATTGTATGTTTTTTGTCAGTATATTATTATTGTGTTACTCCACCAAACTGGTTCCTACCATACACAAAGAAAATTAAAAAGAAAAAGATTTCATCTGACCCGGGAAAGAAATAATATTTTTCCCACTACCCCGGGATTGAGAGTTCCATTGCAGAAAGACCACCCCTAACTACAGCCTATTATAGACTCGGTATACCATAAGAACGGGTACATTGTAATATAGATGAAATACTTCCCTAAACATAATATATTTTTTATCAACGGTGTATAGGTACTGTAGATTAACCATCTAAATAATATGATACGGTTAGTACCAAATTTTCATATATTATTCTATCCTTATCGTGATGTCAAATAATGCTTGCTGACTTTAAAAGATATGCCAAATTACTTGCAGAATAAAATTATATAGCAGAATATTGTTAAGATGAATGATATCAAAACGTTTTTAACACAATATTATGTGCATAGGATTCTAAGGAATATTATTCGCCTACAATTCTTCACGCATAATATTACTATATATTTAAAAAAAATACTTCAATACCTTCATATGGATTTATAAATAATGGTATTATAACTTTAGAATTTAGTATATAGAATGAAATATTTATTAGTAAATAATTACAAGATAAAAAGAACTTTTTATATACCATGTTTTTTAATTTTCTGTTGAATCATATAAACTTGACAATTCTATGTATTAATAAATATAGAATACTGAAATGTCATTTTGATATTTCATATTGATTTCCATAGTAACGCACGTATATATTAATAATTTAGTTGCTAGGGCCCACTTAGCTACCAATAATAGTGAGTAGTAAATATTACGAGTACCTTTAACGATTTTTTTCCGAAACATACAAAACAGAATTAACTGAAAATGAATTCAATTTTGCTTAAAGTTGACCTAAAGTATTTAAAAAATGCATTCCCGTCGTGTTCTGATATATTCTAAACGTTTTAAATGTCTAGATAATCGGGAAGTCAGTTAAAAATCTTGAACAAACATGAAAAAAATCTGTACGGGACAAACAAGAATACGAGCTTATAAAAACATCGTAAAATAAAGTTCACATTAATTTATGAAACAAAAGTTTTAGGCATACATAGACAATGCAATTAAGAGGCAATTACTATTATTCTGACAAAACAATATTTGTATACAATTTCAAAGATATATACATGAAAGTACAGGATTAAGCGTCCTAAAATTTAATATACTATTCATGTAACAAATTGTAATAATAAGTTGAAATCTACACCCACGATGGCCGCGTGGCTTAAGCGCTGGTCTATAATGTCGAGGGTCCCAGGTTCGAATCCTTTGGCAAGTACACATATTGTTTTTCAGTTTGTGTATGAGCCAGAGTATGGACCTAATAGATTGAGCAAGTGGCTGACATCCTTTTCTTGTAAAAATAAAATCTGTTAATACAAAACCTCCACTCTGTGGAGGCCCATATGGTCCTATTAGGATCGGACATGGTCGAAAGAAAAAAGAAAATAAATGTACACATAATCATTGGGGATGAAATTTATAACAATCCATAAAAGTATCATTATAAATGAAAACTGTCATATTTATTAAAAATATTTTATTGGTATGCGTCGCTGAAATTTGTAATAATTGTGGGCGAAGAATGTTCCGAATACCATGGGAAAGGCAAAACATTAAAAACACATAGTATAGCATGTATCCAAAAATATATTTTGATTTTTTTTAAATTTGTATTTTATCGCTGGTGGTAGAATTCAAATGACAGATCTATCAATACCAAACACAACGCGCTAACCTATGTGTAAATTGGTAAAATTAGTATGGAATGCATATATTATATTTCTTTATTTTAAAACACCATATGCACATACGGAAAATTAATTATATTAATAATATGTTATGCTCTCATTATGCATAATTTATGCGACTAATTATTTAAGTTTCGAATCACCAATGAGAGATTATCATTAACATTTAATAATGATAACCTCTTATTGAAAATTACATCAAACACAATTGAGATGCTGAATAGAAAAAGGGCTTAAGTAAAATTGGGGAGTTCTACTGTGACAGTAATTTTAGGATTTTCGATTCCGTCTTTAACATGACACCAATAATTATCGTTTCGATTTGACGATAATCATCGAGTGTGTCCAATTAAAATGTTTGTGCGTTTTTCTCAATACTACCTATAGCTTAAACTCTTACATTACTCGATCACTACCCATCTACATAATAATATAATCAAAGTAAAAAAATCCAGGCGCGCACACAGGAAGACGAAAATCTTAAAATAATGTGTTTTTTTTTTTATTATTTTCATTGAATTCCATATTTACCCCCCTCCCCTACTGTTACTTAAAACCTTTCAGCTCTTCAACCGCGAATTACTGCACTTATTCTTATTACATTCCCTCTACCCAGACACTCCCCACTTTGAGACTAGCAATAATCACCTGGCCTGCAGGTATAACTAAGGGTATGCATCTATGAGTTATTGCGAGATGTCACATCCACAAGTTGTCAATTGCGCGTGGCTTAAGAGCTATAATTATTAGGATTGTCAGCATCCACGCTGGCTTGTCTTTTAGATTTAGACATGATGCATCAGCATATTAAACCAAACATTAGATGCCCCAGATAGTTGCACAACTTATGAAGTCTTCCAGTGGCCACCCGTTCAGAAGGTGTTCGACTGCCAAATCTTTCGGGCCACGATCCTCAGTTATGAGGTCCTGGCGAAGAATAAGAAATAGTAATGTTCCGTCTGCCTAAATAATTTGTATTTTTTTCCTTTTGGGGGGGGGGTTTGGACCCGAAACCCCCTCCCCTTATGTGTACACCTGAAAATATCACATTTGATTAAACATTTTTGCTTAATTTTCTATACAAAAGCTTTAAAACTGGTATTTATGAAAAATATTATTTTCTAGGTTTTCACCGTTAATAATACTTAATAAAAGTAGTAGAGCTAGTCTCAAATCTGGTGTCTTTCGTACGTGTGACCATAAGATTCTCAGCATTCGCTTTCAGCATCATATTTCAAAAGCGTTTAACCTCTGCCTTTCTCTGTATTGTTTTTATAAACATTGTACTAATATTTTATAATATGGTTTTCGAAAGAAAAATCCAAAAACTATTAGTAGCGGATTGTGTCGTGGAAAGGTGCATGTTGGTAATAACGCGGAAAGACCACATAATAAACCATTACCATACTATTATTCATACGTCCTTGTCCTGAAATGAAACTGCACGAGACTAGCAACCATGCACCTTGTTGCCGAAAGAAAGTGTTTAGAAAATAGAATAAAAAATCTTGACTAAAATTTCTTTACCGTCGTTTATCGTTAGCGATATGCAGTAGTATCTTCTGTACCC
Source organism: Rhyacophila brunnea (assembly GCF_057557595.1). Taxonomy (NCBI): domain Eukaryota; kingdom Metazoa; phylum Arthropoda; class Insecta; order Trichoptera; family Rhyacophilidae; genus Rhyacophila; species Rhyacophila brunnea. The sequence continues at coordinate 3,498,425 of NW_028232859.1, forward strand.
TTGTACTGAAATTCTGCCAAAACAGTGGATTTAGGGGTTGAAAGTGATGAATCAATGCCGTGTCCACATTGGCAATCTCATTAAATTTCATGATAATTATCATATTTATATGACTTTATATAATTATTTTAATCGACATTTAATGAGGTTGCCAGCAACTTGTTGCCAATGTGGACACCGCTTGAGGGGGATCGAAATTATTACATCCTCTTTAATAACAAACTTTTTTAAATGCCTCAATGTTTATCTTAGTTGACATCAAGTCGACGTCGTCAATTTGACCCGTGTGTGATTGGACAAACAGCTCCGCTTGATAAGATCGGTTTTCGAGAAATTATGACCGTATTGATGGACGGTGAGGATTTTCAGATTTTATCATGTCATTACGAAAAATGCACGATGACAGTCTACAAAAGAAATGCAATAATCTGATTTTTTTCTGTCAATTAATTTGACACTCATGTTGACAAGAAAATTTGAATCTGAACTTCCTGGTGACGATACCTATAACTTACACCCTGTCACTATTCATTAGTTTAATGATACCAATTATCCTTCGCGTTATATTTAATGCAGTGGCAACACTGGCAACCCTAATAATGAATGACAATGCCTTCTGACGTATATTATATATCATTATGCCTCTGACATGGCGCCTACATGCACGCCGTTCCTCGTTTGTCGAACTCGATCGCAATGATAATAATAATTATTATTATCATTACTGCGGATTGTGTCTCGTGTCGTGAATTACGGCAGTCGACAACGTGCTGCGAGTGTGTGCTGACAACCCCGATTAATCGCATGTTATAATGATGTCTTTTAGCGCCACGCTGGCTGGCATCTGGCGTCGCTTTGCTCAACTAAAATAATAATACTCGCGCCAAATTTGCTGTCAATAATAATTTTCAAACCCTTCGCAATTTTGTAAATAGGTACATCTAAATAAAAGTAAGAATATAGATTTCAATAAATAATAATATACTGTAAATTTCAAATTAAAATATAAGGAAAATATTATCAACTTCGTTTCAACTTTATACAACTTGCTACACTCTAAATATATTTAAGGGATTGAAAATTTAAAGGGTAGCTACAAGTGTCATAATATAAGTAAAAAATATATTAATAGCTTTCACATATATATTTATACGTGAGAAAATCATAAAAAAAATATTTAACTACGTTACATAATATAATATGTAAAGTTTAAACATTATCTGCTCTCAATAAAAGTATCTGGAATACACTCACTTTACATTAGTATTTTTAATCTTTAATCTTTAGCTCTTCTATTATTCTCCTACATTATCCTATATCTTGATATTTTTCGGTTATGTTATGACTACGATCATGCAGGAAATTATCATCTACATGCATATTATATCCATGTTATAAAACATTGGATAAGGAAACCATGAACAAACAGGGAAAATGATTTAAGATAGAAGTGACTTATATACGTCAAAAAAATTAAACCAATCGTGCCTTGGAGAAACGTACTAATAGGAAAATAGTTTGATCAGTGCCACGGACGAGTTAACTCGCCAAAGCATGTATATCTTGTCAGGCCACGGACGATTTTACTCGCGGGATCTTGTAAACGTTATAACTTCTGAATGAACTGTTTGTGTATATTTTCTAAACAATATTTATCATTTTAGTGTGAAAATATTCACGTTAAACTCGAGAAACATGTTGATTTGGTAAATTTTTACAAATATTTGTCATTCTGTTCCTATTTCTTATTTTTAAGGGATTTATTTTATTCCAAAAATAGCTGGCCTACAAGTGCCCACCTAGTAAAAATTGGCTGGCAGTGATAAGGTTAAGAATAATTTTCGTAAAGAGTTTAAATATAGCCATCAAAGAAATCTCTTTTGGGTGCGCTCTAAAATAAGCTTATATGAAACTCCTTAAGGCTTCCATTTAATGAAACCATATTTGAAATTAATACTACGCAATATTGTAGTTGTTTGGTATTTTAATTTAGTATGACGTCCAACTAAGTACTAAGTTTAATTATATGTGGACACATAATTGATTAATAAACACAGAACTGTATTAATGGTAGTTTATCATATGCACTTGTGCATTGTATTACGTCATGTTGAGGATGTACTATATATTTAGATAATATTAATTTAGTTGTCTATGTTAATTTAGTATTTAATAGCTTTACGCCATTCTCGGAAAAAAAGTATACATGGAACGATTATTCAATTGAGAAATTATTTGTGAACAACTTGATTAAAAGGTTTGATATCGACTGCTCATTATATCTAATACAATATTATGATAAGTTAGAGTGATGAGTATTTAATTATCGTCGGAGATCGTTAGATCTATTTTATGTTTATAATAATGTTATTATAATATATTTGAACGTAGAATGTAATATATAAGATATTTTAATTCTTAGATAGCTTAGCTTGTCTCATGATGAATCTTAGAAGCTTACTTACACGTAGAGCTATAGAAGTGATGTGTGAGTGAAAAGTCAAACGTTACAACAAAAGCCTTCACCCCAGAGTGAAGCTTTGACATCATATTTGACATCCTACATGAGTATTTACACGTACATTTAAAATGATTAAAAGTTGATATTAAATACCTAAGTATAAATAAAGACAAAGCGAAATGTTATTCGGGTTGCCTCCATATTCCGACATTTTAATATAAACGCAAGAAATCATCAGCAATATAAAGATAAGAACCTCATACAAATGAAATCAGGGTTCTCTTTCCGTTTTGACTCATCTGCACCTTTGCGACATAAAACTTCATTTACTACAAACATCGCTGCCCCACAAGGGGGAGGCTGGCAGGGCTCTAGCCTAGGAAGGCGAGGCAAGTCAACCAGATAAGTGAGATAAACACACATAACAAATTTCCTTTAATAGTAATTGCTTTAAGCTATTTTCCGTCAATAATGTTATTAATTAAAAACATGTGGTTGTACGATACAATTTTTATTTGTTTATCGATACTCGATAACTACTTCATAATTCAAATGCATGTATTAAAATATACAAAGAAAAAACAAAATATTTCTACACATTAATTTTACCGCGTACACCATTTGGAAAACGCTACTGTAGAGTATCACACTTCATTTATCGTTCGCGATAGGTAGGGGGGCCCGCCAAAGATCCTAGCCTAGGGGCTCGCTTCAGGATGTGGGGGCCATAACTACAAACCTCTCAATAAAAATCAGTCGATAGCTCACCGGCTAAAAACGACCAACAAATGGCTTCGATTCCAAAATATCATAAATTATGTACACATCGAACCTTTTCGAATTGACTTAAAATCATATCTTGTAATATGGTAAATCATTACTACAGAGCAAGTTTAACATACCTACTAATTAATATTTTTCTTTCATTTTTTTTTCTAGTGTGAACCCGGACTAGGTGCGAGTGTAATGTACAATTTATTGTACAACCCTCCACAAAAACTGCTCCTGTTGGCCGGTTGCAGCACAGTTTGTACCACGGTCGCCGAAGCTGCCAAGATGTGGAACCTTATGGTGGTAAGTGATAAATATCATTTAATTTTATCTTTCAAACTTTCGTAGAATAATTAATATAAGCGAGAGTTATGATGAAATACTGCATAACTTTCAACGCTTCTACGCCGTAGATGGTCTACGATATTATATTTTGAATGTTGTTTTAAATTCTAAACCGCATACGGTTTCAGTCTATGGCCTCTAAGTCATATACTAAATGGCGCAATGCAACTACATAACTGACAGTTGCAATATAATTATATATATTTATTATCGCTACCTATGCAATCATTTATATTAGAATCAATTATTTATCGGTATATCTTGCTACACTTTTTTTGCTAACCGTATTGAATTTAGCACACTCACTTTGGCTCTATATGCAGACATAGGTAACAGAGCCGTTGTCATAATGTTAAAAACGAAGAATTTTACGAGTATAGCGTATTGAAGTAGTATATATTGAATAGTAAGTAGGTAACTACTTTGATTTAATAAACAAAAACCGATTGCCAATAGTAGTTCGATTTGGAAGAACGCTGATGAGTAGGTATTAAGATGCCAATAGTTAAAGTTTGTCGTCATTAATACGTCACCTCGTAGCATAGTGGATAATGCGCTGATTGGGGTGTAAACCCAGAAGATGCAGGTTCGATTCCTGCCAGGTGTCTTACTTTTTTCAAAAAGATTTTTTCTATTGTTTATATTATATTTTCTTAGAAGTGTTTTTCAAATGTATTGAACTAAATTAAATGTGTTTTTGTTGTTGTTTATTATTGACGATTTTTTTTTGCCACAAATGACGAAATCGATTCATCGTAAAAATTAAAAGGGGGTCTCGAAACAGTTCAAACTGGTCATACGATTATTGAGTTATACCAAAATGTAAAATGTTACTTTAATTTGACCAGTCAGTGTGACGAAATAAAAATTATACACAACATAATATGCAAATTTATTTTATTAGTCCGTTTGATAATTTAAAATGTAAAATGTATTATAGACTCCTCTTTTATTTCCATCATTATACTGTCCTGCTAAGTAAAAAGGCAGTGTTTTTTGGTTTGAGTGAATTAAGAACACAAGTTTTAAACCAGATCTTCTCTTATATTATGTAAAATTATTGGATTATTTTGACATAATCTTTGAATATTCACTGTATATTTAACGATTATGTCAAAACAAAAGTTTCCATAATACGTATAATAGAAAATGTAGTTTAAAAATTGTGCGCTCATTTCACTAAAACGAAAAACATTGTCTTTTTACTTAACAAGGTAGTATATATAGCATAGAGTTATTTTCAATTAGAATTTACATTGGCAATAAATTTTGACCAATACCTAAATATATTTCTTCATTGTCTTTGAGCAGAATAAGACGTAATGAGCTACAAAGAAACTTCTCGGTTGTACATTGTAATAGAAATAATTGACTCGGAAGATCTTGGGCACTATACGACTAATTTAATGGATACATCTGTATGTAAGTATCTCAGAAGATAATTAACTAACCTCTCAACTGTGCACAGCTAATTATCGAAGTTAATGTTCTGAAAATCGTGTTTCTTAATGAATGTAAAGACTGGCGGGTACAATGTATTGCCAATATATATATATATATTGCCAATTAGTATCATCGTCTCCAATATTATTGAAATATAAAAAATAGCAGAGTTTGGAAACAATTTTTCGCATAGTTTTCTAGGCGACATAAATAAAACAACATAACATTAATGTTTTTAAATATAGACGTGCATAATTAATTATCATGTATATATTAGTGAATAAGATCTACATGTTATTTCGATTTTTAGTTGAGTAATCAACTTTTCAGAGGGTATGTAATAGTCAATTGTCAAATGAATTATCTAAACATCAATACTATCGTACATGATGAAATTTGAATTTAAATTCTAACGAATAGTAAAGTTGAAGTGTTTGTAAAAAGTCCTGCCTGATAGATCATTAGATACCTAATCAGTAATCACTAATAATACATTAAATATGCATACAGCCCACGGTGGCCGCACGGCTTAAGTGTTGGACTATAACGCCGTGGGTCCCAGGCTCGAATCCTGGGTCTGGCAAGTACACATATCGTTTTTCAATTTGTGGATGTCAGGGTATGGATCTAATAGGTTCAGCAAGTGGCTGACATCCATTTCTCGTAAAAAACAAAATCTGTCAATACAAACTTCTACTCTGTGGGAGGCCCATATGATCCTATTAGGATCGGACATGGTCGAAAAAAAATGCATACAAATCTCGACATTAAAACAATAACCCTGGGTAACGTATTGGGAAATTAATGGAGTATAACTACTAATGAGAAATGTCAATAATATAACTACCTATTGAATGTATTATTAGTGATTAGGTATCTAATGATGTATTAGATAGGGTTTTTTACAAACACTTCAACTATTCCTCATTTTTTTGTGAATTTTTTTATTGTGATCCTTGATTTAATAGGTAGATGATATTGTTTTTACCTGCGTACCTTGTATTAATTTATTATATAAATTAGAATTAACTGTATTCGTTGTCAGTATGTATTTACCATTGGTGAGTGCGCACAGTGCCTGAAGATGCCGAAAGGCGAAACTCGGGTCACAGAAAACGACTCAATTGGAATAGTTATAAACTTGAATCCATTAGAATTTAAATATTAAAAGTTTGCGTCTAAATATTTAATAAATACCTAAACGCAGTAATCGTATTTTTTCAACTAACTTTATCGTTTTAATGTTATATTTTTTTTTATTCAATTGGAAATAATATCATTAATTCAATAATTAACACAATCACTGATGACCTTTTAATTACCACATTTAAATAACACGTTAACTATATCTAATGGCCAAGTACCTACTCCAAACGCGCCAGTCCGCGGTGTTAGCACTAGTTTATATGGTAGGTTTTTTTTCTTTTATGATGTCAACTATCAAATTCATTGATGGTGTAAATGCATTGTACTATTAATAATTAAATAAATCACAATATTTAGTATGTACCAATTCCACTTTTTTAAGTATTATTCTGGACCGGTTTATAGTTGACAATGTGCCTCAGAAGCGGACAAAACTGGTTTATAATAATATTAAAAATGTGGAATTAAATAGTACTTACTATTGTAAGTTATTTCATTATTAATATTATGTCAGTAATATTTTCTCACTCAGTAAATAAAGCAAGTTTGCTAATTTGACAATACTCTTTCTGTGTCAAAATATCGTTTCGTTCGTTTGATCGAAGGCATTATTTATAAAGAATTAAAACTTTACAAAAAACTGTATGCTTGCTTGAATGGTTTAGCTTCCAAGATCTTTAAAAAATGTTTACGTCATAAACAGTCACAAATAATATGTCAAACATGTTTATCAGTCATATCGAAAAGAGAAAACAATTATTGCGCCTATAGACAATTCGTCATTTTTCAGTTTCGATCTGCCAATTTATAAAATGTTATTTTTCCTCTGTCTTATCTAATAATCATCATCAGAAGCGCGACGATCAAGAATAGGTCGTGGCTTCATACAAAAACTCTTTCCGCCTGTCAATATTTTCCAGTTTTCCATGTAAACGGCACTTAATATCAGCGATTTTTTAGCCTTACTCTTATTCTGTGTCCTATTTGATTTTTTGATATTACTCGTTCTGTCGGTTCATTATCGTTCATACGATAACTTCTTCTTCTTGGTCATATACACGAGGCTGAAGATCGTGACCACTTTTAACTTTGCCATCCTTTGAGCGACCAAGACTTTCCATCCTTCTCGATCTTCCGCTTCTTTCAGCTCTTTCACTTGGTCGCTTCAACGCGCAGACGCTCTTTCTCTGCTTCGCCTTCCCTGGAGGCCACCCAAAACTACCAGTTTCTCCAGGTTGTCCAGTCCACGCCGGAAAATATGTCCATAAAACTCCAGAATTCGTCTCAGACATATTGTCGATAGTCGTTCCTTTATCTTCAGTCTCTGAATGATTGACTAGTTCGTCCTGTGCTCCATCCAAGAAATACGAAGCATTCGACGCCAACACCACATCTCAAAGCCTTTAATTGCCTTCCGCTCCCTTGCCTTATGTATATTATACGATATACACGATCTAAATTCTAGCCAATATGGTCTTCCAATCGAAATTGTTTGAACTGCTCTGCAATTTGAAAAAAAAAATCACACAAAATAAAAGATTAAAAATGTATGCTGACAGTATTATACAAACGGTAAATAAATAAATAATCGTCATGAGGTTTGACATTCATGGCAACACTGGCGGTATTTCAATGCGAAAATAATAAATCGAAAATCACGAAGCTTTTTTCATCATGCCGAGGCAGAAAAAAGTAAATTCCCGGCCACGCATTTCACCGAGAGATTGAAATTTTCCTCAGTTATTGGACATGCTATGATATATCTGGGAAAACATTTGTCATCCTCGCATATTTTATTCGATTTTATTCATACGGAAATAGAGATAAGTCTTATTTTCGCGATTTTTGTGCACTCGGAATAGCTTCTAACAACGAAAACATGCCGACTAAACATGTTATAATTTACTACATCATATTTCCAGCCTGTATTTTTTATATTCTACTTCTTTCATCTATCGTACATTACCAATGATATTTTCAAATATACGAAATTGCTATCATAATAAGATTTCTCATCTTAAAGTTTATTATTTATTTGTATAATATGTAGTTTATACAGGACTTTTTTTCAAACCTGGGATTACAGGATTAGTATTTAAAATTTAATGGAAGGTCGGAAGGTCGGAAGGTATAAAAAAGAACTCTGTCTAGATAAACGTACCAAATCAGGAGGATCATAAGACTGACACAGATTCTGCAAATTAGACATTTCTCTATATTAGTTTTCTGGAGAATACGAAATTAGTTTATTGATTGTCGGAGATTTCGAGAAGTCAACATTATAATCAAATTACCTCTTCTCAATTTACGCTAAAAATGTCATCTGAATATTTAAGACACTGCATTCAGTATCAAATTTCATAATCATCTTATGCCAGTATTTATTTTAAATTCCGGTTGCGATCGACAGCTTAGCCTAGTGACAATTTCTTGAAATCTCAAGAATCTCATTGATGATTTCTCGAGAAATATGAATTTTCAAAACTTTTGAATTAAATCACAAGATTAGATTATTCATCTTTTCTGATTAATTCTCAAGAATTTGCGAGACGAGATTTATCATTTATAACCTCCTCTATCTGCATATAGCTAAATAAATGACGATAGGGATAAAGCCGAGCCGTGGATAATGCTGTCAGGTGACCAAATAATCTGAATCACAATCCTCAGTCATGAGATTCTAAATGAAGAAGAATTTCCAACCGTGATTCCAATTCCAGGATCTCATTATTATTATTTTTTTTATCTAAATTCATTTGCTGCTGACTAGATAATGATTTTTTATTTACCACCTTTAAAATGCACGTTAATTACATCGATCGACCGCCTGATCATTACGCGCCAGGTGCGTTTTCAGCATCCAACGTATTAAATTGTCATTAAACGTAAATGATGGAGCTAGGTAAAGTTTAGTGTTGGGCTTTCAATAAAATTAGTTACCTAATTATAAATTTCATCATATCAAAACCAAATGCCGCCTATTCGACGCTTGCATTTTGACGGTGCTGCTCTATAGTAGCGAATAATGATACCTTACAAAGGCTCAGAGCAACCGTATACTGAGCTTTGAAAACAGATATTTGCAACGGATACTGTGTGTTCGGTGGATGACTTTAGGAGCAACGAGGAGATAAGCGAATACACCAAGCAGCCTCTCATCATGCTGAGATGCCAGAAGAGAATTTCAACCTGGCTTGCCTGTTCTTCAAGCCAACCGGATTCCGGCGTCATGGAAGGCCGTTAAATACTATCTATATAATGTATACGGTGTAGCTACGAGAGGTTTGACCTGGAACAATGCAAGAAGACTGGCGAGCAACAGGGGTTATTGGAGGCGCTTCATGGTGTCCATATGCTCCAACTAAGGGACGGACATGGCCGAAGAAGAATGAGAAAATCTAATAAAAAAATTTAAAAAACAATGTTAGAGTAAATAATCTATAATCGATAAACTGAATGCTTCAATCGTGGCACCTAAATTTCACTAAAAACGACTCAAGTGGAATAAACTTTAAATCAATTATAATTCAAATGTATTTAGTTAATAATTATAAATAATAATTAGTTTATATCCGTATATATCGAATATCATCTCAGAATCCAACATATTAAACTATCTACCGATTTGTAAATATTATTATGTGAAGATTTTAACTGAGCATTTTTTAAAACAATCGTTATGCTATCTTTCAGCTTCCCTGTTATTAAAATTAAAGGAAATAACGTCTACGATATTTTATTTATTAAATTAATCCACATGTAAAATATGGAAACCTGAGAAATACTAATAATGAATTCGGAATGGGTTTATATATTTGTAATATAAATTATATGGATCAAAGAAAGAGAAGATGGTAGAAACAGCTTTTATGTTATCAGACAAAGGTAAGAACAGGACTTAAAATTTAAAATTACAGGCGTGTTATTCTGCCCGCGCAATATTCTCCGTCGTTTTATCAAAATTATTTCTGATATTGTAATTTAATTAAACTTGTAATACCACGTAAAAAATAATTATAACATTTCATCAGTCATTATAAATTTCGTTGCATATACGTGACTGTCATTAATTAAAACATCGCATTTCAAAAACGAAACGTCAAAAACTTTAATAATATCCGCTACGCTACACTGGAGACCTCCAATTTGTTTCTCAACAAAACGAACCAGAATGCGCATCAAACTCCCCAAATGGCGGCAAGATGAATGTTCAGGGGGACACATTGCTAACCCGATCACGCGCCTCTGTTATCACGTCCGCGGGCCCCGAATAAATACACCAGCGATTCATCATGGGCGCAGACAGTCAAGCTAATAATAATTCTTGGCCCATGATTGATCACTGTTAGTTCGGTTCTTTAGTATGTGACTTAAGATACGATATTCGTAACTTAGTGCTTTGTTTCTGGAATAAAGATTAGCCAAAGCAATCATATTACAATGTTGTATTATATTTTTTCTATGCCAATATCCCGGTTAAAAGTAAGAAAGCTTTTTTGTATTGTAGAAGAGGAGTTAATTCAAAAGTCTGGTGCCATAAATGATAATGATTTGAATTTTAATGCTTTAAAAATTTTTAATGCCACACTTCCTTGTCCCGGAACGAAGCTGCACAGGACTGATTTTATTGAAACCATTCACCTTGGTGCTTAAAGAAAAGTTCAGAAAATAAAAAATAATCTTGATTTTCTCTGCCGTCATTTAACTTTAGTGACATGAAGTGTCCGACTATACACGTGTAGTGAGGAACTTTCCCCTGTCGATAGGGTCATTGTTAAAGATCATATTATATATGTCAATTTTTCCACAAATTCATCGTAAACCTAACCGCATACGATACGAATATACCCGATGTAAATTTTGTATGCATAAGTGGTATCAAACCAAAGAGTTTGGAGTCGTGAGGTGTGAGGTGTGAAGAGGAAGATTGGTTGTATTGATAACAAACTAATTTTATTCTTATTGGCAGTCCCAAAAATAAAATGACGTTTACATAACCTACTTGCGCATTTCTCGGTGCATTACGTGATTTTTTTTTAAATAGTGGCCAAAATGTTTTGCTTTTGGCTGCCTACATAAAATTTGTGAGGAAATAATATATTTCCATAATATGTATTTCTTGCTGAATTTTATATTAAAATTTTTGCTTTAATACGGGAATATATTGTGTATGCATGATTTGTCAAATTGTATTAAAATTTATTTATACAGTATATAATTCTAATAATTTACGTATTTCGGACCTATTTATGCAATATTTTTACATATTATAATCATGTGGGCAATGAACTACTAATTGGGTGAATCTGAAATAAGAATGAAATATTTTTATAGTAAGTGTGAAGTACCTACGTAATATTGTTGAAGTAAGTGAGAAACTTTCTTTAAATTAACCTATAATGCGAAATTCCTTTTACCCATTTTAAACAGTTGATCAGATCTCCTTTTTTGTTTTAATTTCATACATTTAGATTGCATCTATATGGATGAAGATTTTTCAACAGTTTTTGATCAAATCTATTTTAATTCAACTACTAATTATATTGGCCATCCAACAAGCTGATGAAAATGCGTTAGCATGTATATGTATTGACGTTCTATCAGTGAATCTCTAGTGATAACAATTTGATAGTGTATTTTTAGTTTCTGTGAATATTTCAGGGCGTCACTATCAATCATGAGAGTAGAATCTCTTTGATGTGTCCGAAGTTGTCAAATTTATCAAAATTCAACATTTGCGACGAACCTGCCACGTAACACGTGTGGATGAGCGCGCGCTAATAAAGTGCTTTACGTATAATGGTCCAGAAAACAATGGAGTACGGAAGTATCATATCTTCGGTGGCTTGATGGTATACAAAGAAACTTGCAAACGCTGGGTATGATCGACTGGAGATTAAAAGCGAATGACTAACTAGAATGTTAGAGTCTACTTGAAGAATGTCTAGTCTACGCAGAACAGCAGTGCCAGAGAAGTAGAAGAAAGATATTTTCATTGTTATTATCTACAGCCGTTTATGTAAATAAATGAATTATAATTCACAGTAAGATAAAATAACATTCTTGGCAGCTCTATTATCAAAATTATATTACCTACCCACCATTTTGTTTCATTCTTCAAACGTTAAATTCACTATTCAGTTTCCTATATGTAGCAGTTGAATAAAGAAGACACTCTACATTTGTTTTTCAATACACACGACTCACGCACGCAATTTATTTTTTCCTGAATGTCAATCCTGGTTGCAGGAGTATGAGACAAAAATAGTCGATTTATATGACAATTCAGATTCTCATCGATATCTTAAAGCCATCGTTTCACTGTTGTGTATTCTAACTATCGATTACATGATTACAATGACCAAGTTTTTATTATTTTTTATCCAAATTATTTTAGTAACTGATTCCATGCTAAGATTTGCAATATTTATATAAAAAAACTTAAGATTTATTTAAACTGACTGCATTTTTTAATACAAAAACATTTCTGCATTCGTGTTGTTTAAATTTCATAAAAAAGAACACAAATAATTCCAATTTTGAACAATACAAATGTACAAGGTACTCCAGTGACACGAAAAAACGTCTGCTTGTTGGCACGCGAATACCAACTGAACACGTAGGAGCATGTTTTACTGAAAAGTGCAGTGAAAAAGTAATAATATACAACAGTTGATTTATTTTATAAAAGTTGACTGGAAAGCTTTAATATTATTTTTACTTTAAAATCTCTCTGAATTGGAAGAGTATTTTATTAAAAAATATATTTATTGTATTATTATACTTATACTACTAAATTAAGATGGCATATATCTGAAATATACATGCTGTCCCGTTTTGACATTTCTCTTGCGAAGTGATTAAACTAAATGCAGTAACACGTGGTACTGTAGAGGTTTCGTATATAAACCTACAAACTGTAATTTTATTGTATATGGTCATTGATAGACCATAGACAACTACGCAAAAATGGAAAAGGAAACGGTTGCATCTCGACCGTCCTAGAACAGTTGATTTTTGCCTTTCAACAATATAGTCAGTTTACGCGCGCAACTTCGCGTAACATTCAACCTAAATTCAAATTATAATGTAAACCTTCCAACTCAGCATAAAACCAATGTGATAGTCCCTTATTAGTGCAGTATTTATCCAAATTTTATTTTACAATATAAAACCATGAAAATACCAACACCATGTGTTAGTAAACTGTGTCCCGAATATACCATGTTACGCATTACACACCAAGGAGCCTGCTACGATACGAGCATCAATATCGGAGGTAACATCAGCACATACCTTCATCCCCCTGATAAGTGGTGACCCCGACGTATGTAAAAAATTATCAATACGATGTTACATTTTACAAGCATAATGTTAGTGGTATTATAATTTTAACGGTTTATATTTTTGAGCTGTGGTTCTAATAATGTCATCAATAAAGAAAAATAACAAGTTATTAAGTTACTACTTGTTTGACTGATTGACAGATATTACATATGTCAGAGATACATAGATACAATGTTATATATCTCAAAATACAAGGACAATACGCCTAAATCTGACTTGAAAATAGTTGGTTTTTGAGCTCTCATAGTGTATCCATTTTGTTCCTTTTTTCCTCTAAGCTTCAGGTTCGTTTCAGAAGCCATTCTCAAGATATTATAATGTGTACGCATATGTGTCAATTAGTACGTATTGTATGACTTTGTGTGTGTTAAGGTTATCCAGATAAGTCGATATATGAAATAAATGGACAATCTTACGGTTACAGATCAAAAATAAAACGCAATATTACGAAATTAGCGGTGAAAGTCTCAAGCAATTTTATATGTTATTATAATTTTACATTTTCCAAAAATGTTTGAAATGTGCAAAGGGCATTTCCAATTTTAAAATTGATATGACAGATAAACAAAACAAATGAAAATAGCATTGCTGCTGGCGAAGCCAATTAAATTATGCGTGCACATTATATACATAAATATTGTGGTGGTTCCTTAAATTAATAATGGGAAATTTTTGTAAAGCATGGCAAAGATTTATTTGAATGTTTTGGAAAGGGATTAAGTAGCTACCATTATTATAGAGAGACTTTAGGTAATCTTATTTTTTTATTTTACATGAGGCAAGGTTAATAATTTACAAACAATTCCTAGATATTATTTCGTATATTAGATGTCCTTTTTTATACCTGCGGGTCTATTCTATAAACAAGCCTGCTTTCGTATTCGAAAATATCGAACTATTAACACTTATTCTAAAAATTACGATAAGTTAGCCGTCTCAATTGTCAAAACTGTCTATCTCGGTCTAAAATTTATCACAGACAAGAGAGGTGCTGTTAAAACAAGGTACCTACCCTTTGTTACAATTATAACTAAATTATTGTAATTGTTACAATAAGTGTTAATAATTCAATACTTTCCTACCCTATTTAGCTGCCGTAGCGGACCGAAAGCAGGCTTGTGTATAGAATAGACCCGCTGGTATAATTTTATTAGTGTCACAGTTTTCCAGGATTTGTACTATGACGCAATGTCAATTTTGGTTGTCTCCATGAAACATGTCCACCCATGTGTCAAACATCCTCCATTACCTTTCAGCGATGCTGCGTATCTTTCTACATAACCCAACCACGCCAGCTTACCCTTATTGTCCCTTTTGATATACCAAAAAGGAACTTCAATGGTCATTGCGTGTCTTCTACTATTAAGTCATAGCTTCCCAACGTTCTCGCCCCATTTTCACATGTCGGAATCACTCCACAACGTGTACAAATCTCGACTGAAGTTTCCGTGTTACATAACATCTTGATATAATACAGCTTTCAAATTCAGGTTCATTTATTTATTTACATGAGAGAACTTTTCAATTTATAATATGTTCATAACATGACATAAAACACATAAGAAAATATAAGTAGGTACTCGTAACACATTGAAAACAATAAGATAATATTTTATTGTATAAATGAAAAAAACAGCGTGATAAAAATCACGGCACTGATTTGCCAAAGTGACGTTAATAACACTTTATTGGTTTTGTGGTACTTACATTTTCACTCATTACGTTGCCAAAAACCAAACGTGACTTCGTCATGGAATAAACCTTGCTAACGCACTTTTGGTTCGCTGAATTTTATATTTTAATTAACGTAGCCCCAATAATATAGCACATATGAATAATTTATAATATATAAGTACTCTATATAAACAGATTATAGGTATGTAATGAATCATAAAACAACTATAAATAATAATTACAAGATAAAAAGAACTTTTTACATACAACATTTTTAAATTTTCTGTTGAATCATATTAACTTGACTTGACTAGCTTAAACGATCAAAAAAATGTATTTGTTAGAAATAATACTGAAATGTCATTTTAACACTCATATTGAGTTCCATAGTAACGCACGTATATAATATTAATAATTTTGTTGTTAGGACCCTAGCAACCAATAATAGTGGTTTGGATTACGGATTTCTTCCGAAATAACTTTTCATACAATACAGAATTAACTGAAAATGAATTTAATTCTAGTTAAAAATGGCAAAAGTATTTAAAAAATTCATTGGCATCGTGTTCTGATATATTCTAAAAGTTTTAAATGTCTAGCTAGTCGGGAAGTTAGTTAAAATCGATTGCAAGATTTATACCGGACAAACAACCACCGGACAAATAAGAATACGACATAATAAAAACGTTGTAAAAAGAAGTGACAGCGCCACTTGTCTTATATTTTTTTTGATGTGGCTTAGTTCTGAAAGAGAAATTATTTTGTTTAAAATTACATTTATACTTTAAAATAATAATAATATATTCGATAGGCCAGTACTGCACTGTAGGCATATATCAAACTATTATAAGAGGATCCTATCGTGTGTTTGCATTCATGAACCAATTAAAATAAACGGTTGCATGTCAGTTCATTTTTTAAATTTTAAATTCGCATTTACGGCATGTTTCCTTTCACCTTACCTCTTTTAATACGTCTTCTCTCTGTCTCGTTTATATAATATGTTATCTCTTGTGCATTAAAGATAGATAGATATATAAATTAAGGCACATAATATAGTGTCGAATATTTATTAGTGAGCCGTAACTGTGACCGTTGCAGATACAGTAACCAGTATGGACGCCAAAGTTATTAGTTCGCGAGCCTAATGAATAATTATTTCGCATCTAGAGTTGGTTACAGTATCTGGAATGGTTACAGTTGTAGCTCAATAATGAGTACCCGGCTTAATATAAGGCAATATGCACCTAAAAATACCGCAAGCAGGTGGAACATATGAGTGGTTCACAAAAATAGTGAACCAA
Source organism: Rhyacophila brunnea (assembly GCF_057557595.1). Classification (NCBI taxonomy): domain Eukaryota; kingdom Metazoa; phylum Arthropoda; class Insecta; order Trichoptera; family Rhyacophilidae; genus Rhyacophila; species Rhyacophila brunnea. The sequence goes on from NW_028232859.1 coordinate 3,514,916, forward strand.
GTCCATTCTGGTTATTTTTGAGTTGACTAGATTCAAACATAAAATTGAAGTATTTCTAATGCTGATTGCAATTCTGAAGTGTTATTTTGAGTACATTTAAGTTATTATGTAAGGGAAATCATACCCTTACAGCAATAGAAATACACAAATTTTATGTTTGAACCTAGCTTACTCAAAAATAACCAGAATGAACTTGGTTCACTATGCTTGTGAAATACTCATATCGACATTTAGACTAATTTGGTTGAGAAAGGTAATGAATGATCTTTGAAAAATTTAAATAGTTCTATCTAATTATAATCTTTAACAATTCACTGTTTAATTTAGAGCTTTAATAGGTACACTACATAGAGAGTAGTAATTATTTATCGTTCAATTTTGTCATCATGTTTACCGCCAAAATAAATTCAAACAGATTCGTTCATTCGTTCATTTTTTACATCTTTCATACCCATTGATCTTAAAAACAGAATGTTACTATTATCCTTCGTTATTCCATTTTATTGTAGGTACTACTTACTGCCTACTCGTTTTTAGTTTGTTGTTTGTAAATATTTTCAATAAAAACGCAATAGTCCGATATGAAAAGACAACATAAAAATAAAATAGTGTTAGGTAGTATTATTATTGCAGAGAAAATATCCCGAAAAAAAAACTTCCGTATCTGAAGTTTATTCGATTAGGTTCGCGTCTGAGGTGGGCGAAGTAGAAGGAGCTTGTAACGAGGTTAACCGAGAGCGCTTCTCGAAGGAAATACGATTTTCCTATCACACCGCAATGTTTTGATTCGGACATTTCACAGCGAGATGGCGCTAGTATCAATTTCGCCCTTTTTATTTCATTACCGACCACCTTAATATGTAATTATTACAGCATTCGACGCTCATTTTTACTATTTTCCGTACCATTGTATTTCTCTTTCCTGTGCCATATCCTTTACAGGCTATTTTTAAGCTCTGAGCTCAAACCAGTCTCTGAGATTCATGAGCCAGGACAGTCTTCTTCTTTCAGGATCTCGCTTATCGGAGATATTCCTTTGAATCATAAGATCCAAACGTTGATATTTCTCAGTTTGCCAAATAATGTAGTTAAAATTTTTCAACTTTCTGATTTTTATTTCTCTGATTATTTCGATGTTTTTTTTTATCCTTGACATTAGTAGCTATTTTTTTCTTTTTTTTGTTAACTCTCAATTCATGGTGTAACTGCATTGTATTATTGTTTTATTTTAATAAAACGCGATTTTTTTGTAGTGTTTTTTAAAAGTGGAATAAGTACTACAAAAAAATGCGTTTTATTAAATTAAAACAACAATAATTAGTAACTTTGTCTATCCAGCTGATCTGCAGCATGAGTCTGTAAACCCACAAGTTTTCTTAGCGTTGTTTCTGTGAGTGTCCATACAATCGGACTGAAAAGATCTGTCTTGCCATATACCAGTCCTAGATTTTCATACTTCTTCTATACCACGTAATACATAATAATACGTAGAATACGTAGAATAACAGCCGGGACAAAATGCCAAACCGGCCGGGATGCCGAGACCAATGTGTGAAACCAGGACGTATTGTAATCCTATTTATATTGTTTGTAGATGTCATTATGTAACATAAAAGAAATATCATCGTTATTGTTGCTTTATCCCAAATCTTTTGGATGGATCCGGGAAATGTTTTCACTACCCAGTGTCTGCCGTAAGCTCCATTCACTGCTTTAGTCTCAGGCTGTGTCTCTTTCTGCACAGTCCAACCATCGCAGTACCTATATAAAGGTTTTCCGATCATTTTCATATAATAAAAAGGAACCTCTTAGATTACTGGATGTCTAGTATCTTCTCTCTATTCTGTCGTATCTCCCTGTGATCAAGACTCGTAGTTTAGTTCATCTCAAAGCATACCGAACGATGCCTTCATTCAGTTATTTGCTTCAGAACACTGAACGGAAAACCACCAGTCTCTTTAAATTCTTTGTTTCAAACCTTAGACATACTTTATAAAAACAATTATCTTTTTAATTATAGTATCTGAATAATTAATTGATTCGTTCAATGCGCTGAAGCATTCGGTGCCAATATAAAATGCACTGAACTGACTTATTTTCCTTGCGTTTGAGAAAACTCAATAATGTACAAATATGAAAGACACTAATGTTTTACAAGAATAATTTTCGTAGTAATTTAGATTCCTCTGTCCTTTCACGTCATCACGTTTTGGCTATCTGTAAGCGCTATCATACATATTCTTCACATACGCTTTCATAATAAGACGCCAAAAATAATAGGGCATACATATTTTTCTTATAAAGTTTACGGATTATTCAGGCCTATGAACCATAAATTGCCCCAAATTCTTCATTGTCTACTTATTTAGAGCACTTGGTCTGTTAAATATAATGAAAAAAATGTTTTCTTATTATGACTACACTATTCGTTAAATAGAAAAATCAGTGCTTGGTAACTGAATTAAATCACATCAGTTCACAATTCTCAGCGTATCAACAACGTATTGCGTATTTTTTTCTTGATTAAAATATATTTTTTTATATTTTATTATTATTATAATTAAATACCTGTTATACAATTTCTTCGTTAAAAACAATTGTATATTGCCATATATTAATACTAACGCAAACTAATAATTAATAATCAATAATTTCTTGGTTTGCGTCTCCAATAATAGTTTTCTTCTATCTTCTTCTTGGTAGTATCCTTATGGCTTTGGATCGTGACCACCTATAACTATCTATATAGATAGGTAACAAATTTGTCACTCGGAAGATGTTCATAATGGCGTAATCGGCAGCGTGTGCACTTTCTCATCGAAAAGTCGATGGATCAATTTAGTTCGCTACATTTGAATTTTATTTCATTTGTTGTGTGAATCATGATGGTTTTTGACACCGGTCAGGTAGGTTTAAGCGCGACCCAAATTGAGGTGCATGTCATGGTGCCTGTCGCCTACTGTCACGGGCTGCCGCTACGGGGAGGAAATGTGTAATTTCGTTGTTATTGGTGTTTAAAATGTTATCAGACTGATGCTACCATCCCGTAGCACATTTTGAACCTTTAAACGAACATTGTTAGTTGGCAAAATCTGCCATAAACACCAAAACAACAATGAGATCACTTCACGTTGAACTGCACTGCATCGGCACCTGCATGACGTTTTGAACGTTGTTATCATATTCCACATGCCTGCGTTTTTCGAACGTCATGTCAAATCACGATTTTTTGTTTTTAGCGGTTGGCACTATGTATTTTCTATAAGAATTTTGTCTATTATCTATGATTTGCAAGTTGCGTTCTATTAAAAATATAATCTATGCATGTCATGTAAAAGGTAATTTTAACGTACGCACACGTATACACTGTTAAAATTAATTGAAATTAGCATGAATAATAATTAATAATAATTCAAATTATTAATACATTATAGTAGGCACTCTTCATCAGTGTCATTCTTCAATGAATTTTCGAGATGGTGCACGTTCAAAATACTTATATTAATAATGACGATACCGTAGACCAATGACATTAATATGGACGAAGCATCTGGAAAAAAAAATGACACTCACTTTTTTGTCGGGTCTGCCGAATGGCATAATCTGTTCTAACGCCATTACAATAAAGGTGATATTGCTATAAATTCTCGAAGCTTCTTGTCGGGTCTGCCGAATGGTTCTGTTTGAACGGGTTCGCTCAAACGAACATTGATACTAGAAACGCTGTTCTAACGCCATTGCAATAAAGGTGATATTGCTATAAATTCCCGATGCGTGATATCGCATAATGGATATTGCGTGACGTCTACCTATGCACGTGCGAATGTTACGTTTGAATTTACTTGCTAGCTACTGTACTGAGTGAGTCGTCTATTAATAATGTCATTGCCGTAGACTAAATTTTCACCACGACGGCGTGACAGTAGGCGACATGCACCTCAATGTGGGTTGCGCTTTACTCGCGCAGGAATTTTCATGTACTGCCTGTACAAAAGTATTCACTTTAAAAATAAAACAACACATAACATACATGTTTTTAACGCTTTATTTTAGCATCGTTGTTCACAGGTGTAATCTAAGAAAAGACATGGCGACAGTAAAATATGTCCACGCATTGTGGGGCGCATAAATAGATATATCACTATTCGCGCGCCGAAAATTGAATTTGTTTTGCGAATAACAAATCGAATCGGGGCAGATTTATTTTGTATCACTCTTCCCCGAGGAAAAAAATATCGCGGTATTTTTTTTTCGCCCGGCAATATTTCATTCTGCTGTGGCACATTACCATATACGCGTACATTCGCAAATATGTGGACAGTGTATACAAAGTCATTTATCAGGATTAATCTGTCAACACGGTGTTGACATGTACAAAAAAAAGTCAATTAAAATATTCAATTGTTCCATTTGGCTTAATAGACAAGAAACATTTATCAAATTATTTTTTACCAGCCAGTGACCTATATATGAATAAAAATAGACACTTTTTATCTCTCATTTTCAGAAGTATATATATAGAAAATAAACAAACCTCTATCTTTATTAGGTAAGTATGTGTTTTTTTACTAAATTGGTTTATAATAGCAATAATAGCATTTAAGCGTCGAAATTTATATGAATCTATAAAATAATTATTTATTGAATTAGTGCTTACTTAAAAGGACATCATTGGGTATAAAGTTTACACCTAAATAGGTATATTATAACATTTTGAATTCATGACAGCCTCATTTTCTAATCTTATCAATAATTTTATTTGGTTTCTACTATTATATTACGATGTTTGATTCTACGAGGATCGTATTATGGTTTTCTACAAAGTGGAGGCTGTAAAATCCGTCGTCAGTGGCAATTTTCTTCAACGCAGATGATGCATTCGATTCCTCAGAAGATTTAAAAGGGGCTCTCAAAACAGTTTAAATGTAAACATACAATACTTATTAAATTATATCAATATCTTAAATGTTATTTTAATTTGATCAGTCGGTATGGCCAGTCCTCTACAATCTACATCAGTGGTGCTTAACCAGTGCACCACGAAGTACTGGTGCACCCCTAGATTGTTGCAAGTGCACCACGAAAAAATGATAAAAGCATAAAAATCCGTGAAATAGTGAAAACCGAAAAAGTTCATCGCGAAATTATGAAAATGAACCAAGGAGATGAAGAATAATTGGTCACGTTGTCCACAAATTTTACTCTAAAAGCTAAATTTTGAAATAACTATAGATAATATTGGATTTCTATGAAGGCACTGAAAATCTTGTTAGAGTTTTCAATATCATATTTGTGTGAGATCGATTTCTCAAGAATAACTAATGTAAAAACTACAAAACGAGAAAGAATTACGAGTTCAGACGAAGAATTGAGGATAGTTATATCAGATATTTGACCTTATACTTCTGAAATCTTCAAAATCAGGTTTCACATTAATTGATTTTCACATCAAATAAATTCCATTTTGTTATGGGTAATTTTAGTTACAGTTTTTCCATATATGCATATATCTTTTCTTTAATATTTTTTTTCTTTGACTGTTATATATTCTGTTTATTAATTCTAGTCTGTTAATTTGTATTAAAAGTTATGTCCGTGTTTTCTGACCGTTTGATTTTGGTGCACCGCAATTTTTTTTATGATCAAAAGTGCACCGTGACGTCGAAAAGGTTAAGAACCACTGATCTACATCACTAAACGTGCCACTGTCCATCGTCTAATACGTAAAAGGCTTTGTCTGTATCAAAAATAGAAGACACAAAACCACTGGGTCGGAAGACGTGGACTGCGTTGGTTGGACTGTGGAGAAGATGCGCAACATCCCTGAAGTTAAGGTAGATGAGAGGGCTTGTAGCAAACAGAGGGGAGTGTGAACGATTCCTGAATCCCCATATCTATTCTGGGTTATAGAGAATGTAGAAACAATGATGATGTTTTGAAAACTTGTTTTAATTGAAAAATAATTCAGACAGATAATTATCTACATACATAAATTTGTCTGAAATCACATGATATCTTTGATGTTCACGCAAACACTTAGCAGCAAGGATTTACAAAGGAATTTATACACTTTGATCGCGTTTGCCTTTTATTGAGAAATAATTAGTTTAACCCCAGTTCCGGAATTCGCTCCACATATCCGTTCTTTCATCGAGTGGCCACGTTTTCACGTTAGAAATAGGGCCGTTGTAAAGGAATCAGATGCCCATGATCCTAATCCAGATACTATGCCAAGCTATCTTTATTTTTTTTATTTTTTTGATAACTTATGACTCATTAAACTGTTTCATTTATTTAATGAAATAATACACGAGATATAAGAATACAACATTCGTTATTAAACATCCATAATTCGGATTAATGTATAGCGTAAAAGGAATCTTTATGATTTTAATCTAATGCCGCGTTCCCACGAGTCGAAATTTTGTTGTTCAACTTTCTGTTGAATGTTGAAAAAGAAATTGTAGGAATTTTAGCTTCTCTACCGTATAGAAAAGATTTTCAATAAATTCATATTTTTAAGTATTTATATTTATTTAAAAAAAACATCGATTTTTATAAAAATATAGATGTGTATAATTTGAATCCTTTTTATTTATATCAAATATAATTTCGGTATTATCACAATATTGAATCTCAATTTGATATAAATAAACAGAAAGGATTTCAAGTTATACCTACATTTTTGTGTTATTTTTATAAAATTTATGTTTTTAAATAAGTATAATAACGGAATGGAAAAACTGGACGCCAGGAAAATTTGATAACGCGCTGTCGTAGACACGTATACAGAACGTAGACAAGGAATTTTAATCAGTTTGTATTTACTACTTAGTAGTTTTAATTCATTTTACTCTTAACATAATGTTTTTTTTATTACGGATTGATAATTACTATGTCTAAGGCTTTATATATTAAAAAAAACACTTTTTTCGTTGGAACTTAAACATAATATGCACGATTATATCATTATTTACGTGTGCATAATTAAATTCTCACCAACTATGAAATCAAAATATAATAATTTAAATATAAATATTAATATTAAATATTTTTTTAAACTACCTATAAGTACCTAACGTCTATTTATTTTTGAATTGCGTGGCGTCCAGTTGTCCCGGAGCCAAATCGTCCTAGACCCATATAATAAACCTTAAAACTATGAATTTATCAAAAGACTTTTCTGTAAGGTGGAGAAACTTATTAAACTAAATATATAAACTCTTGCGCAGTCTGCTTACGCTGTAAATTCTGCAACATCAACTGATATAGACACACTAAAGACACATTAAAATGTTCCGAAATTTCAAATTTTACATTGTTTGGTTTTGGACGGTCCTTAACTGTCCTAATATACGACGCACGCAACACCTCTGGTCGGAAGCATGACTTCACGAGATGCGATAAGATAAGTGATAACATCCCCACTGACACGACACGCCATCGCCCTGATTATTACTATATTCAGCCACAAAAAGTGATGAAGGTGATAAACATACAAAAACAGCTGGGTCGAGTGGTGTTATTACATATTATTATGGTTTATCAGAACAATATCGGAAAATATACGCAGATACAAAAGAGATTGGTTTTTATACTAATCACTACACACGTAACGACAGACTTTTTATGACGATGTAAAAACCAATTACATTAGTTTTTGATTCTGATATATGATAGTGTTGTGCTTATTCTGTAGGAATAGTCGGTATAATGGAGATCGAAGCATTGTATCAACATCTTTTTTGTCGTATTCATTGGGAAATGAGAACTGTTTTTTTGTAATCGTATTGTTCATAGTTTTCTCGTGGAGGAAAATATCGCATAGAAATGAACTTTTGAGCGTTATTATGATAATAATATAGCTGCAGAATTAATATTTTAACATACTTACCCTAAAGTACATGACTGCAACTCATGGCCCCCACATCCTGAAGCGGGGTCTCAGGCTAGGATCTTTGGCGCTCCCCCTACCTGTCGCTAAGAATAAAGGCAGTGTAGCTCTCTACAGTGGCTATATAGTATATTTTAATACATCCATTTGAATTATGGAGTTCTAAAATTGCATCGTCCAACCACATAATTTTAAATAATAATATAATTGAAGGAAAATAGCGCCGCAGGCGACTTTTTTTTACTTATAGAGCAAATTTGTGATGTGTTGTTTATCTCACTTATTTGGCCGACTTGCTAGCCCGGGCTCCCAGGCTAGAGCCCTGTCACCCCCCACTTGTGGGGGCCATGCTGCAATTACTCGATCTGAAAAGCATGAATCATTTTTATTTCTCATCGTTTATTTTTACTATAGATATCAATTATTATTACATCTCTTCCTCGTTTTCCATGGTCATCAGAAGTTCTCGTAATAAAAAGTTCAGGTTGTGCCGCTTCTTGCTGAAAACTGGATGCTCGATCCATTAGAATCACCAACGTTTTGTGCTACAAGAATTTCAGCAGGGATTTTGCAAGGCGGTTTCATGGGCCCTGGCCGAATCCAAATCAGCAATACAGCTCTCAGCTGGCATAACTTTTCTTTGATTAAATTTAATAATATCTATTTGAATGCTAAACAACGATATATCGTCGTTAATAAAATTTCCAATCAAATTTTCAAATTCAAAATTATGTATTGTCAATATAACGATACAATTAATTATGGGCACGGTGTGAGCTATTAATTGTATCATACTGTTTGGGCTGAAATACTCTAAAAAGTGTATTTTTATTACTAGTGTGTTGTTATTAGTCTCCCGTATGCAATAATTTACCGATATTGCACAATCAATAAAGAAAGTTGTGTGGTTATAAATTATACATTTTTTTTTATCAGAAATAATAATTTTTAGATTATAATTTCTCACTGGGAATTTGAAAAACAACATAGGATTAAAAAAAACTTGATTATTAAATGCGAGGTATACAATATAAAAGGCATCAAGAAAAAGTGATAAAAAATGAAAATTTTATAATGGTCGACAAAACACGAGTCTGTCAAAATCATCAGCGACCTGCGTCCACTCACTCTTCAATAATAAATGTAATTCCAATAATAAATATCTACCTAAATAAGTCTTAGTGAGAATTCTGATTTTATCACGTTTTTATTAGCTCGTATGTTTGATTGTCCAATACAATTTTTTTCTTGTTTGCCCAAGATTTGCATTGGACGATTGAAGATTTTTAACCAACTCATTTTTATTTCTCATCGTTAATTATTAAAACGTTTTTCTTAGCTCGTATTCTTATTTGTCCGGTGGTTCTTTGTCCGATACAAATCTTGCAATCGATTTTCAACTAACTTCCCGGCTAGCTAGATATTTGAAACTTTTAGAATATGTCAGAACACGATTACGATGCATTCTTTTAATACTTTTGCCATCAAAAAATTTGTCCGGTGGTTCTTTGTCCGATACAAATCTTGCAATCGATTTTCAACTAACTTCCCGGCTAGCTAGATATTTGAAACTTTTAGAATATGTCAGAACACGATTACGATGCATTCTTTTAATACTTTTGCCAGCAAAATTGAATTAATTTTCAGTTAATTCTGTTTTGTATGGAAAGTTATTTCGGAAAAAAATCGTAAAAAGTAAAACACTATTATTGGTTGCTAAGGGGTCCTAGCAACTAAATTATTAATATTTACGTGCTTTACTATGCAAATCAATATGAAATGTCAAAATGACATTTCAGTATTCTATATTTATTTAGTATTTATATCAAGTACAAAAAAAAAGTATTTATTAATACATAGAATTGTCAAGTTTATATGATTCAACAGAAAATTTAAAAACGTGATATATAAAAAGTTATTTTTATCTTGTAATTATTTAATAATATGACAATGCTAGATAAATATCAATAAAATCCCTATTTTTAGAGACCATCTACGTAGATTCTACAACATTTACATCGGTTTTGCGACTCGGGTATTTCCTTTCGGCATCTTATCTCAAGTATCTACTCATGGTAAGTAGGTACCTATATTGTATACAGGGCTTTATGCAAAATTGTCAAAGTTATGTAAAACAAACTAATTATGATCCCTACGCATACATTTTAACGAAACAATAAATAATGTGGCAACGTTGCTTTAGGACCTGTGTTCCAACATGCTACCATTTTATATATTTACATTTTATATTAGAATATATAAACGCCACTGGCTGGAGCCGCAAAGTGGCACTTCGGTTTTTGAAGCACTTCTCAGCGGCACTTCTTAAACGCATGAGCATTATTTGTAATAATTATTATTATTATTAATAATTTCAATACATAGTACTTATTGTTATTATTAAGTATACATACACTGTATTGTGGTTTTTTAAGTAGATACTTGGCGAATGTCTCAGTATCGGCATTTAGTGAGACCAAAACGCCGCATTTAGTTATGTATGTAACTATAAGTGCGAAATGCAATAACGTCTTTATTGAGTATGTATCCATCTCATATTAATGTACAGTAGAAACAAGTAACACGTCACTTAGCGGCGGTGCTAAGTGGCATATTGTGAAACTTTTGTTCACAAACTTTTAAATTGTCTTTAAGACCATACATACTAAATTGGCTACCATTACATGTGGTTTTTAATCTTTTAATATACATATTATTGTATTGTAACCTTTGCCCAGCGGCGGCTCTCGTGGTGCAGTGGGCAAGGCGTTCGCCTTCCACCCGAGAGTTCCTGGGTTCGATTCCCGGTCATGACAAAAACATTTATGTGTTTTTCTCAAAGCCTGGGTGATTGTGATTGTTCAAAATTACTAACAACCACCTTGTACGAAAAAGCAAGGACATGGTTATTAATAATTCTAAAAAAAAAAAAAAACCTTTGCCCAGCGGAATATCGTTCAATGAATGGCAGAGAGGAATGAATTATGATTAACCTTCAATGGGTAGAGTGGTAAATTTTGAGGTATTCATACACGATTAAGATCGATCGACATATTTATTACTTCGAAGATTTTTACATTAAACATAAATTGGTACAAGTCGGTTATCCTCGATACAGCGGCGAACACATTTTGAAAATAGCCGATATTCTGGATTATTTCCGCTGTATCCAGGATAAACGTATAGAACCCATAAATTTTAAGTAATTGCAAACAAGATAGTTGCACATTACACTATCTTACAAACAACAAGAATGACTTAGGTTAGTTATAAAAATATACATTCTAGTTTTTATTAGCGAGCACAGGGTCAAGTATTGCAATTAAGTTGTTTGCTGTCGACTTACTCTGATCGAGGAGATATCTATTGGTTTTTAGGCGCACTTTGCTTGTCTCAAAAGTGGGCGAAATATACAATTATTATAAATCAAGCTGACTATTTTGGTCAAATACTTCCCAAAGGCAATGCGATATTGCCTCACCCGCCTTGACAATATATTATTATCCCGTTAGTAACTAGTAGTAATTAGTAAGTTAGTAAGGTCGGAACTGCAAAATGGTAATTTTTCAATAGTACGATTTTAAACAATTTTAATGACACCACAATGTTAATTTAAATTGAATCGTATTTTTTAGTTATGTTATGACTATGACTTTATTTAGGTATGGTCCCAATATTGAAGCTCGATTTGATATAAATAAAAAGAATTTCAAGTTATACACATTTATATTTTTATAAAAATCGATGTTTTTTTTTAAATAAATCTAAAAAAATATTAAAACTATGAATTAGTTAAAAATCTCTTAAGCTGAGCTTAGATAACTTAATAAACTAAACTTTAATAATAAATATGACCATAAAATATAAGTAATAATAAGATGGGATCCTGCGACAAATTCACATTTTATTACATTTTTTTACAATGATAAGTTTATCTTTGATTTAAAATAAAAATATTTTTCTTTTTAATGTTTTCAGATACATATTTATTTATTAACACAGTTAAAATTTTTAATTGTCAAAAAATTGTCTTAAATTGTAAGCTTCGTATTATTCCGCTAGGTGCCTCTGGTAGGTAAAGACATCGGCTTAATATTCGAAAAAAATACTACATACTCATTTTGATTATATTCACTTTCACAAAAGCTTTTACAGTACCTACTTCAATCAACAAGACCAATAAAACATTGAAATCATAAACTTACAGCCGAACGGAGATAATACCGAAAAGTTCCAAAGAATATAAACTTGATGAAATTACCGTAAGCGAGCTTTACATTTCACACCCTCTAAGCCTCGTTCCGCCCCCCTGCCGAGGGGTGCGTCAGTAACAAACACCCTCCTCTCCCACCCTACGCCACATTAGTAATGGGCTCAAGTAACGGATAACCTAATTTATATGGCTCTTTGAGTGTACATAGGAAAACTGGTTTTCAAAACGTGAGGCAGCGCTGGTGACGAATTTTAAATTGACCCTCTGAGAATGCTGACCTTAATTTAATAACCACCACTCTTAGGTAAACTTAAAGCCATTTGTGATTTAATTTTATTAATAGTAAAATGAATGGTTTTATTTCTGATGTGTAGCAAAGTTCATCGCGTTTTTCTTTTGGTCACTTATCACACAAGGGCTTAAATCCTCACTCAGCTCAAATCAATAAAACCCATATAATTAACTATTTCTTTTATTCAACGAATAATTTAGGAGATTTTAAGAATGTACCATTCTAATTATTGAACATAGGTACATAATTCTGAAACACTCATGAGAAAATATGGCCAATAGAAAAAATCTCTTTTGAAAAAAAGTAAGACACCCGGCAGGAATCGAACTTGCGTCTCTTGGGTATCGCGCCCTGTAGATTGCCACTATGCTACAACTGACTAACTGCCATGCTGTGTCCAATGCAACTGGTGCATTGCCCATCAGGTAGCTATTAGATAGAATTAGCATATTATTTAAATGTGGTAATTAAATATTAATTAAAAGGTCCGCAGCGAATGGGAATTGCGACACAATTTATCTAATTGGCCTTTTTAATACCTGCTCATTAGCGCTCTCCGCTCTGCGCAAAAAATATTTTTTCTATTGGCTATATTTTCGCATGAGTGTTTTCAGAATTATGTACCTATGTTCAATAATTAGAATGGTACATTCTTACAAATCTTGTGAAAAAAAATAGTTAATTAAAAATTATTAGCAAGTTCAAGTAAGTTACAACAGAAAATATTAGAGTGATCCGTGACGTCAGTGTAATAAATACTTTAATTTAGAATACAAAAACCGATCGCCTACCGTAACTCAATTTGGAGAGCGCTTACAAGTAGGTATGTCATAGCATAGTGGTAATGCACAGGGTTCGATACCCAAGAGACGCAGGTTCGATTCCTGCTGGATATCTTACTTCTTTTCAAAAAAGATTTTTTCTATTGGCTATATTTTCTCATGAGTGTTTTCAGAATTATATATGTTCAAAACCGATATAGTAATTACATTAATGTTTATTTAGATTTATTCGTGGAGTCGTTCCTCTGATAGCCAATTTTATGTGAAGCATTTGCAAAAATTCAAGCATTTCTGTACAGAATTTTGCATTCTCAATACCTAATAGAGTTTACCGATTGATCAGTAATTGATTGGTTTAACTCCCATAAAACAATTAGTTATAGATAATTTCTTACATAATATATATTATTTTTATTTTCTTTCAAGATGGAAAACCCATCCAAGGTTGTACGATAACAATCTAAAAACTTGTTAGTTAATTTAACACATTAATTAAATCAATACTAAGTAACTAGATGACATTCACCTTCCAATATTAATATTTGTCTAGGAAAGTAAATTATTCAATTTGTAATCAACTTTGAATGTAGATGATAGTAAGACTATGTTAATTTGTTTTGTAAATCTAAATCGTAATTCAAAATTGGAACACAGGCTCATGGCACTTTAGGTTTAATTTTTGGACAATATAAAACTATTTTTTTCTTATTGTTAGGTACAAATAATTACAAGATAAAAATAAGTTTTTATATACTACGTTTTTAAATTTTCTGTTGAATCATATAAACTTGACAATTCTATGTATTAATAATTAAGGACAAATAAGGCAATTTTCAACAAATCATTTTTTTGCTATTTTGCAACAAACAAACAAATATAGAATACTGAAATGTCATTTTGATTTCCATAATAATGCACGTATATATTAATAATTTAGTTGCTAGGACCACCCCCTTAGCAACCAATATTAGTGAATTGGATTACGGATTTCTTCCGAAATAACTTTTCATACAAAGCAGAATTAATTGAAAATGAATTCAATTCTACTTAAAGATGGCTAAAAGTATTAAAATAATGCATTGGCATCGTGTTCTGATATATTCTAAAAGTTTCAAATATCTAGCTAGTCGGGAACTTAGTTAAAAATCAATTGCAAGATTTGTACCGGACAAATAAGAATACGAGTTAAGAAAAACGTGGAAAATGGTTTAATTCTAACCTATTATTAAAATTGTACTTGAGTTTGATTTTTTTCATACAATTATTTTGATCGATAATTAAAATATCCTTAAAATTATATACATTAGAGACAGGCCCATGACCTGGTGGTTTTCCACCGTTCCAAAAAATCTATTCTTTAAGAATTAACCATACAAGACAGATTCCCAACCATTATTGTGAGACGTATTCTTCAGTATATTCGCCATATTATGTCTCAAAAAAGAAGTTTATTTACTGTTCAACATACATTTGAACGACAGAAATTACTACGTGAGAACGTGGCATAAGGAACTTATCACCAGAAGACTGGATATTTTTAATTTCCTGGGCCGATCATATTACAAATATAATGTTTTAAGGCGAGCCAATTTAGCATAACATAGTCCCTATTACGTACATAAAGGCTGCATACTTCCGTCATATTTTTCACAATGAAAATTTAACCAATATAGGCAAAATGATTTTTTTTTTAGTTATGCAACTAAGTATATTATATTATTATAGTATAAGAGCCGAGCCACACCGGGCGACTCTGGTCGGTAGACCAGTCGCCGAGACCAGACCGATGCATGCAGTTATATGGAGCATGCCACACCTGGTCGCCCAGTAGTCGCGCAACCAATAAAGTCGGGCAATCAGTAAAATCACGTTCTTGCGCTCGGTCTGGTCTCGCAGTCTCTCTGGTCGGGCGACCGGTAGCGATGTATGAAAACATATAGTTACGTATTGAGTGCTGCCACACTGGGCGACCAGTCGCCGGCAACCACGCCGCGGATACAACGTATTTTTGCATACTCGCGTGTACATTCATTATTATTATTATTTATTGGCTGCCTCTCTGGTCGCCTGCAAGTCGCCCGAGTAAATTGCCCAGGAAGACCAGTCGCGCGACTGGTCTGGCGACCAGAGTCGCCCGGTGTGGCTCCACTCTAATACGTATAAATAGTATACTAAGGCTATTAGTAGTACATAGTGTAATGTCCATAGTATTTGTGATCTAATTACAACCATCCCAGTGGATCTATTCTAGTCTTATCGACCGCTAAAGTGATAAATATTACCAATCTTAGCGTAGGTTTGTATCAAAGTATTAGCACTTATTGTAACAATTACAATAAGTGCTAATATTTTGATACAAACCTACCCTAAGTTTGATAATATTTATCACTTTATCACTTTAGCGGTCGATAAGTATAGAATAGACCCACAAGATAAGGAAACGTGCTGCAATTTTGTCGCCGACCTTCGATAGAAAACGATACCAACATAAGAATAATTGTTTCAATGTTTTCTGTGTATTTGTCAACGCTTTTATAACTGTATGTAGGTACGTCTAATAAATCCTTGGATATAATTTTGTGTACAAAAGTACTAAAATGTTC
This sequence comes from Rhyacophila brunnea, assembly GCF_057557595.1. Lineage (NCBI taxonomy): Eukaryota > Metazoa > Arthropoda > Insecta > Trichoptera > Rhyacophilidae > Rhyacophila > Rhyacophila brunnea. The sequence continues at coordinate 3,530,700 of NW_028232859.1, forward strand.
GCGCACTTAAAGTTTTTCTCTACCTACCATTTATCACATTAATATAGTTTTCCAGTCGATTTATCACTATTTATTACGCCTCCGTGACCGAATAACGGCAATTTCGATAAAAATTCTGCAAAAAACGTAACACATAATGCTTACTTTGTAATCATATCCAATGCCTACCATATCATATTAAAACATTTTTTAGTCTATGCTATATTAATGTCATTGATGCTATGCCATATTGACACAATCGTCCCCATTCAAGGCCGTGCACTATTCGCGAAAAGATCCGTAATTTTTCTTCAAAAAAAATAATATACAAATCTAATAGAAAATTTAATAATACTATGATATTGTAGTGAATAATGATTGTTAAGAACGTGGATACATAAGAGCACTAAGTCATTGTTCCGTTTAGCGATCTCATGCGGAGATATCGCTTTAATGACTAAAACTTTTTGTAGAATAGTTAAAGGAAAAGGTATACTGAATCCAAATCAATCATTGTTTCTTATCATTATAGTATTACTTCTAATTAATTCTTATTATATTATAAAATAATGTGAAAGAAATAAAGTGTCTATTTCATATTTCCATGCAAGAATAACATCATGATAGGTACTAAATTTTTGTTGTCTATTAAATCCAAACTGATCGTTGTTTCTTATCGTTAATTTCTTGCTGGGATTAATTTATAATAATTATTATTATAATATAGATTAATTAATATTCTGATGACTATTTTTTGGTAAAAGCACATTTTTTTTAAATATTGTTTTTATAACCTCTCTTGCTGTTGTTAAAATTTAGCACTTATTGCAACAATTACAAACATCTTATTGTAATTGTTACAATAAGTGCTAATACTTTGATACAAACCTACCCTAAGTTTGATAACATTTATCACTTTATCACTTTAGCGGTCGATAAGTATAGAATAGACCCACTGGGCGCAATATTACGGAGGTACCTAATAAAATTGACGCGGAGCGATTTCCTCCATTCAACTACATAGTAAATAAATATTCCGGACGAATTTAAATAATAAAGTCTCAGCGATTTCATTGATTAGTGAATGAAAACGAAATAATTTCATAATCAGTCCATTGGAGGTGGTAAATATTAGAGTAGGTATAAAACCATACATACGGTTACGTTTATCGGCTTTTGACATGACTTTTGAAAGCCATCCATCGACTGAAACCGCATGTGGTTTTGAACCATACGTATGTCACATTAAATGTATATTATTTTTGTATGGAAATATATTTTCACTAAATATAATATAAACGTCTGGTCGTATCCATTTATGTAGGCACCATAAACAGATACGCTAATACACATAGTTAAAATATGTATCCATGAACAGTTATCATTAGTTTTTAGTTTAGCACACGGTTCAAAAACACGTACGGTATCAGTCTATGGATGGCGTGTATCATGGCGTGTCATTGTGCGTTAAATATTTTAAAATCATAGGTTTTATTTCAATGAAATAAGGATTCATCTAAGAATTATATTTTAGAATACTTGAATGGTTTTTTTTCTCCCACGTACAGTTTTGTCGGTTTCGTCATCGCGATGAGAAATTTTGTTCTTTTGGACAGTTGTTTGCAAGAAAAAAATGTATTTAAAAAAACTTTTCAGTCTCCAGGCAATCTCGTGAGAAAAAACATTCTTATTGTACAATATACTCTTGGCAATATTCATATAGGAAAGAACGTAAATTTTTTCAAACGTTCTTTAGGCATTTAATTAATAATAATAAATTGAGATGTATGTTATTAACTATTTTATGAATTATTATTATTAAAGTACGTAAATAACAATCAAATAGTGTTAACCGAAAATTGGTCGATGGATAACGTTTCTAGAATGAATATGTTGTACGTATTTGTAAAAAAGTATGACTTTCATAAAAATAAACAAACTGTAATCAACTAATTTTCTATGATAATTGAGACGTCTATTTCCAAAATATATTAACAAAAACGTTCACAAATCAATACACAAGATTTTAGAATATTATGATAGTGTTCATTGAACACACACAATTTCAGGAACATTATATGATACATATAATAACGAAGAGCCATGTGCTGAACAGTCCGATGGCTTGCTGCTTTGTGGATTATGACAAGGCTTTCGACAGTCCGCACCGCCCCTCCCTCTAGATGATACTGGGAGCATACGGGATCCCTCCCAAGATTATTGCCATAATCAAAAGCCTGCACAAGAATAGAGAATGCTGTGTCAGAATTGGAGACACTGTCACGGAATGGGTCGGGGTCACGACCGGAGTCAAACAGTGTTGTGTCCTTGCACCGATTCTCTTCATCATTATCTTTGACTTCATACTACGGAAGTCAATACCACCCGGCCGAGGCATACCTGTTACCCCCACGGTGAAGCTATGCTACCTGGAATACGCCGATGACGCTGTCCTATTCGACAACTCAATCGACGGCATTCAAGAAACAATCGACATGTTGCATAACAACTCCTCTCGCGTTGGTTTGAAAATCAACGGGAAGAAAACCAACGTCTGGTGTAATAGCACCTGTCCTAATCCAGATTTTCCTTTGATTAGCGACGGACAAAACATCGAGAGCGTCGACAGCTTCAAGTACCTGGGGGTACAACATCACGGGAGATGTCATTTTGCAGTAAGAGCCTCGCTATACGAATGAGAATGGCTGGAGCAACATTCAACACGATGCAAAATGGCTGGGACTCAAGATTGTACTCGGTCAAAACCAAATGCCGCCTATTTGACGCTTGCATTCTGATGGTGCTGCTTTACGGTAGCGAATCATGGCACCTTACGAAGGCTCAGAGCAACCGTGTACTGAGCTTCGAAAACAGATGTTTGCGACGAATACTGGGTGTGCGGTGGTATAACTTTAGGAGCAACGAGGAGATAAGAGAACGAACTAAGCAGCCTCTCATCATGCTGAAAGTGAAGAGGCGACGTTGGACCTGGCTCGGCCACGTGCTGCGGATGCCAGAAGAGAACTTCAACCTGGCTTGCCTGTTCTTCAAGCTAACCTGATTCCGGCGTCCTGGAAGGCCGCTAAATACAATCTACAGAGTGTATACGGCGGAGCTACGGGATGCTGGTTTGACCTGGAACGAAGCAAGAAGACTGGTGAGCGACAGGGATTCTTGGAGGCGCCGCGTGGTGTCCATATGCTCCAGTTAAGGGGCGGATATGGCCAAAGAAGAAGAGAAGATAATAACAAAAACTGATAAGTCACATAATAATGGTCAAACTCTAATAAAAAATATGTATATATTTTATAATTAATTTTACACAAAATTTTATCATAAATAACTTCCAAAACCTTATAAAAGCATACAAAAAAGGTTTAAAAACTTAATAACCGATTGATGAAAAATTTAAATAATAATAAGTTCAGTTCTAGGGTAAGAGCTACTATTATGGGCCAGCTTCAATTATTGGCCACTTGCGGATAAAATCTAGTTTTTTAAGATATTAAATCAACATTGCCATCTGTTAAGTTATTAAGAAATCTCGTCAATTGTTCCTCCGTTGGTAAAACAGATAATTGTTACTTTTAGCATTATAAAACAACCTCAAAACCGCATTTTTATCTGACAGTTCGAGCGAAACCGTGAAATAAGTGCGATTTGTTGTAAATTGTACAAGGACATGACTTCTGTTAAAAGGTATGTTAAACATTTAATATCATTCAAAATGCTAATCCAATTGACAAGTATCTATGTATTTGATTTTATGTATACATCATTAGACATATATTTTTGAAAAAATAGGTGGGTAGGTATATTATGATGGTGGCCAATAACTGATTCCAAAATACGTCGATTTTCCTTTATCGGCCGGCCTTGCTAATAATAGAATATGTGACTAATTAGTAAAGTATTACATTTATTTTCATTAGTTGAATAGTGTTTTAACAGTATTATTAATCATCTTTGTTTTTATTATATTTCTCCGACATTCGTAGATAAATGTTGGCCATCTGGCCCATAATTGTAGTTTTGATGGCCGATAATAGAAACTTTTTTCTTGATTGTTCCAGCATAAAAATGCATCAAAATAAACGAATGAAATATAGTCAAGAACTGAAGAATAAAAGAAGCAATAGAGTATATGAAAGACCATAGTGAAGAGTCTTTGCGTTCAGTAACAAGAAGATTTGAAATACCAAGAAGCACACTAAAATTCCTTCCGCAAAAATCCTCTACTGAAAAGTTTTGTATGCTGTTCCTACTGTGAGAAAACTTCAATGATTCTCATTTATCCTTTATGCTACGTCAAGATGTTTGTTAACTTCTATTAGGGAGGTATAAGATTTCTTTTGAATTTTTGAAATCAATTTCCAACAAGCTCTACGTATTTAATTAAATATGCCTATCTCACTGTAACTCAATGTGAATGTGTTCTTTGTATTTTTAAGTAATATGTTACGTATGTCTAATAAAATGACGATAAAGTTGCATTAAGTACTTGATTGAACACTTAATAATGATGTATGATCATAATATTACATAAACTGTTTTTTAATTTTTGTTTAAATAATGTTATTACAGCAATTTCGGGGTGGCCAATAATTGCATCTTTTGGTGGCCAATGATTGAAAAAAGTGGCCAATAATTGTAGATTTCTGCCTTTTTTTTTTGATTATTTTTTTTATGATGTAAAATATTTTTTTTAATGTTTTGATAATTGATTATTATAAACAAATAAACAATTTAACAAATAATATTTTTTTATTTCACCTTCCTAATGATATCTGTCCACAAAAAATTAACAAAGTTGAAAAAATCCTTAACTGGCCAATAATTGTAGCTCTTCCCCTATTTTGCTTAAACAAGTACAATAAATAGGGATATTATAACTTTAATTTGAATGTAATATAATCTTCTTTGACCATTCCCGCTCCTTAATTGTTTAATATCGTCACCATATGGAACCTCCAGGAATCCCTGTCGCTCCGCCATATACACGATGTGGATGGTATGTAGTGATCTTCCTGGACACTGGGATTTTGTTGGTTTGAAGAATAAGCGAACCAGGTCTAACGTCACCTCTTCACTCCTAGCATGATGAGAGGCTGCATGGTCCGCTCTCTTATCTCCTCATTACTCCTAAAATTATACCTCATCACTCTATGCTTCGCATATGGTTTCTTCGAGTCTTCGCAACATAAATTATAATACAAGGAACCAGTGACGTCCCAAGACAAAATGCCGCCCCTAGGCAGCGCCAAAATGCCTCCACATTTTTTATTCAGTATTTTTATTATCCTTTCATGACTCCAATATCTAGACAGTGATGCCAACCGTACTATAATTATAGTACAATACTATAATTTTAACTCCGCGAAAAATGTTAAATACTATAATTTTACGGCAAATATACCAAAATACTATAATTTTAAAGGATTCAAGACGAAAGATGTTCTTGTACTATATATTTTTCAGAAATACTATAACTTTTACACCTTTGTACTATAATCAGCATAGAAAAAGATGGCAACACTGATCTAAGATATGTGTTGTATGGATACATTACTTACAACTTCTGCTTCAATAGACAATAGTCCACGGTTTCAGATACATTTAAAAATACACCTGACAACTTCCAAAACTCGCGAGTGAGTCGCAAACATTTTACATGAAATTAACTAAGTAGGTATGCATCTACCTACCAATTCAAATATAATTCGTAAATCTTCACGTGTTATTGATATTCACCAAGGACGTTACGTCCAAGAGCAATGGAAGTAAACTACACATTGCAAACCAGACAAAAAATTATAGTCCCATTAAAACTTGTATAGTAATTAATACATTTTGTTTCCAAACAGTGAGCTGAATTTTTTAATGGAAATATATTTACTTTATTCTAAATGCCTAAATATTCTCATCGATTTGCCGCCCTTCGTGTAACTGCCGCCCCCAAGCAACGCTCAATCTGCCTACCCCCACGGGACGTCACTGCAAGGAACGGATAGTAAAACCAAACCAACCACTTACCTGTGTACACTTAAAGTACAAAAACTTCGTTTACTACAAATCTTAAAATATGTAGACATATCGGTTTAAAAAAAAAATAATAGAAGTCTCAGTTTCGGTATTGCCAAATCTGACAGTAACTTCCGGCAACTAAAATTATTTAGGTACTACACAAACTGCCATAAATTATTAGAAAGCTTCGAAATGCATTGTTTGAGTAAGTTGTACAGATAGTAAATGAAACACGTGTCACCTTAAATCATCAATAACTCTCAATACGACAGCAAATAATAGGAGACTTACACTAGGTATTGAAAATTTATTGCTTGCAACAACAAAATACTCCAGTTATGTGAATAGTTATACTGTTATTGAAATAGAATAACACTGTTGAATTAATACTTTGCATTTCATATTGAATTCAATGTGAACTAAGTTCGTGTTGATTATTTAAAGACACAAATGGTGGGCTATGTTTTATTTATTTTGTATGATGAAATAATATTTAAGATAGAATTATGCTGACTTTGTTATACCTGTCACGTGTCAATGTAATGTAAATACCTAGGTATACTTTTTCTATAATTAAACTTTTTTTTTATTAAATAAGTAACACAAAATAATATTTAGCATTCATAATTGAACATATATACATAATTTGGAATACCTTAAGGGGGAGAGGCATGCCAGCAGAGGCACTTAGCGGAAAAATACAAAGCTTGAAATTTGAGATATTTTTTTGATAATTTACAATTTCAACTTACTTTATTAAATAATAAATATGTATTTGAAAACATTAAAAAGATTTTTTTTTAATTCAATGATAAACTTACAATTGTAAAAAATGTAATAAAATGTCAATTTGTTGCAGGGTCCCATCTTATTGTTACATTATATTTTACGGTCATATTTATTATTATTTAGTTTATTAAGTTTTCAATTTTTTAACGTTTAAATTTTTGACTTATTCATCGTTTTAATATTTTTTTATATGCATTTAAAAAACATCGATTGTTATAAAAATATAAATGTGTATAACTTGAAATCCTTTTTATTTTCTTTTTTTAAATCTTTTTTATGTTTTCAGATACATATTTATTAAATAAAACAGTTGAAATTGTAAATTATCAAAAAATGTCTCAAATTGCAAGTTTCGTATTTTTCCGCTATGTGCCTCTGTTGGTATACGGATCCCCCTTAAAAACATACCTATTAGAAAAATATGAAAGTAGTAAAACAGGAAAGTAAAACAATTTTTTAAATTAATATTCTATGTAAATACAGGAAAACTTTGAATATATAAATTACATGGAACTATTTCAATATTTTGAAGCTATGGCAGTATTTTATTAAGACATTTAACTATATTTATAAACATTCTTTTAGCGTCTCCCATACTTTTGGTGTCGTAATTTAGCTACTTCAGTATGATGGTAGATTGAACAGTGCTCGGAAAATGTAATTAATATACTCATACAGTATAAAGCGCGTATTCGCTGACACTATTTGAATTTGAGATTCAAAATTATTTTATTAAAATATCAAAAAAATTACGAATTCAACCATTTTCATAACTTTATTATGACTATGTCATACAGAAGTATTTTACTGGGGTTGCGATATGTACCGTGAAGAACTCTAACTTGCATCATCCATCGGATCCCGGTCAAAATGCTTTAAAATACTTCAATTTCGATGATCGACAATCATTGAAACTGTGCGAAATCTCACAGTAATATCAATTATATTTTTTATAAGATTGATTTTTAGAGTAAAGCGAGATTGGATTCATAATACTTTATGAGATTATGATTTTCGTATAACTACGTAAGTGAAGTATTTGAAGTTATACTTCTTTTGGCGCGTTTGGAAAATCAGATTAGAGTGTATTTTTGTAGTGCGACGTGTAACACATAATTTATTTTTTCACACGAAAAAAACGCATTCGATTGGATTCGAACCACCGATTGTTCGGGTAACCGCCGAACGCACTACCTTTACGCCACGGTATGGTACCGCAATCGTGACGATTATACAGTATAATATTATAGTTTAGAATTGTTCCGTTGCTTAGGAAGCGAATTTATAATTGTCGGCAATTTGCAATTCCTTATGTAAACAAACGATTAAACGTCAGAGTGACAGTTGGTACTTTAAAAATAAAAACAACGAGAAACCATTATATTATAATTTAGTAATATTAGTTAAAGTGTATAGAAATAAACTAGCAGCATTCCAATTAATAAGCGGTCCTTTTTCTTGAGTGTGTAATTAAACAAGATAATTAAGAGCTAGTCAGTCATCTAGTTTATCACAAGTTTTGTTTTTGTTTTGTTACGCCAAAGAAGTATAACTTCTAACGCGAGTACATAAGTACACACACCGATTTTTTTTAAATATTCATGACAGATAAAATACACGGTTATTACCAGCTATCTCTTCTCCAAATTATATGTCAGTCATAAATTCGTCGATCTTTCATTAAATACTTCTAACACTGTTTGAAAATCATATCATTAATTTCAAGCATTGAATTGGTTTGTCTTTTTTGAACTTGTGTATGATTTCAAAATGTGAAATATTATTTATTAAATTCACTTTTTCATAATATGATATAAATAATGGTATTATATTTACACCCACGGTGGCCGCGCAGCTTAAGCGTTGTACTATAACGCCATGTGTCCCATGTTCGAATCCTGGGTCTGGCAAGTACAATTATTGTTTTTCAATTTATGTGTGAGTCAGGGTATGGATCTAATAGGTTGAGCAAGTGGTTGACATGACACAAAAAACAAAATCTGTTAATTCAAACATCTACTCTGTGGAGGTCCATCATATTAGGATCGGACATGGTCGAAAAAAATGGTTTTATTAGTTTTTATTTAGTTTTTCTGCCTGTGGACATATTAAAAAGTGATGTGGCTCTCCAACTTTTTATTTTATCCAGTAACCTTCGGTTGAAAAGCGCTGGTATGTCAGACCGTATTGCATCTCGTATTAATGTTCGTTGTTGTTATTTTTGGGTCTCTACTTGTGGGGTCATCCGTCATAATATTTTCTTACCCGTTTTTAATATGTTATGTCACTCAACTCAAACCCACATTTTCATATTTCTTCATATTATGCTACTTTACGCGATTTCAAAATTTGATATTAATGTTGCTCTAAATAATTTTGATCACCCATGTTTTCAAAAAAAAAATACACAAGTAGATATCTGTTACTTTCCCAATATAGTTAACTAATGATTGTATATATCGTGTACCATTTTATATCTATAGTCAAAAATATTCGAATATGAATATTTACATAATACATACATAACGTTCATAATAATTCGTTTTCTAAACGTCAGCTCTCTGTGCATCAGCAGACCCTAACGCCGCGTTCTTATATGGCAATTGTTCTCGTTTTCTTTTACGTTGAATGACAGATAAGTATTTCAGTGCAAAAGACGCGCTAGACGCGTAATCATTAGTTGGCCATTAGATATAATTAGCATGATATTTAAATGTGGTAATTAATTAGTAAATATATAGTCAGCAGTGGATGTATTAAGTCACTTGAGACGTTGTAACGATATTTCAACAAAGTAGAATAAGTAGATCAACTTGCAAGTTAAATTGAACAAAGTTTTGGTATTTTCTACTCTCTCTATTTTTCAACGGTGAATCACCATTCTAGTTAACTCGTTGCCTAGTAACTTGTTTAGAGTAACACATGTAACTCGTATCAGTACGCCAAACGTGTTTATTTTACTAAACATCATCTTGGTTACGACTATTGATTCAACTTAAATACATGGGAACATTTCTTTCGATTTTTTGTTCAACATTCAACAAACAGTTGAACGACAAAAATCGCTACGTGAGATCGCGGCATAAGTAGATAATAATATGTACCGATAAACTGGTAGCTATATATATATGTGTGTGTATTTTTTAATAGAAACCAAACAAGCAAAAGTCACCGTTTACTACTAAGTTTGACATAATATATAATTATTTTAATTTCATTTCAGGGTGTTATTCATCGTTGGTAGTACACAAAATCTGAATTTATCACATATTATTTTCTACTGTAAACACACTAGAAATTAATAATGTAATTCGTATATTTGAACAATAATTCCATATTAAGTTAACGACAAATTTAAATTAACACTAATTAAACAAATTTAATGAAAAGTTTCACAAACCGCCGTCGAGCTTTCAACGCGCGAGTATGAGTGTCGCGACATTAGTGTGTGCGTGCGTGTGAAGGACATGGCAACAGTGTTTGGGCAAAGGAGTGTTTGTATGCAATAATGTAATTAAAGGACGACAAGACTTACCCCTTAGGCCTCCTGCAAAAATTGCCGCGACAAACGGCACTGCGAGAATACAAACTATCGCTGTCTGTTGTGGGTCTACGCTAGAACCGTAGCACCAGCGTAGCACATTTTTACTAAGATAAATTATTACTACGTCACACTTTTTTATTTTATATACAGAAATTAACGATTTCTCACGACTTTGTACACTGTAAACATATAATAAGATATAGTAGACAGATACGAGTACTTACAATAAAGAATAATATACCTACTAATTCCTGATATAAATTATTCGTTTTCTAGTCGCGCGCTTTTCAAGTCATTTTCGTCAGTGCGTTATTTTCGAGAGTTTTTTTTGAAATATCGAGAATCGAGAGAGATCTATCTATCTTGTTTGTCCATGATTTGTATTGGACGATTGAAGATTTTTAACTAACTTCCCGACGAGCTAGACATTTGAAACTTTTAGAATATCAGATCACGACGACAATGCATTCTTTTAATACTTTTAGCAATTTTTAAGCAGAATTGAATTAATTTTCAGTTAATTCTGTTTTGTATGGAAAGTTATTTCGGAGAAAATTCGCAAAAAGTAAAACACTATTATTGGTTGCTAAGAGGGTTCTAGAAACTAAATTATTAATATATACGTGCGTTACTATAGAAATCAATATAAAATGTCAATATGACATTTCAGTATTCTATATTTATTCAGTACTAGCTGAAGTACCCGGCTTCGCACAGGGTCGTTTCGTGGTTATATTTATCTTAGATATTTGAAAAATAATAAGAGGTAATTATTTTTTTAATATTAAAATATCTGTGTAATACAATATGGCAATATAAAAATAATTCTAATAGGAATAAAGGTCAAACAAAAGAACACTAAATTAAAATCGAATCCAAAATATGAAAACGTTATTAATGTTATTAATATGTAGTAAAAAAATCAAAATTGGATGGAACAAACAAACAACAAACTTTGTATTTTATATATTAATAATTTAAAAACCTTCGCAGGTGTGCGCACAATAACTGGCAAAAGTTTCATCGCAATCGGATGAATGGTATAGGAACGCATACGAATAGTAGAAGAAGATGATTTTCTAATTCAGAAATCTTCGTGGGCATGCGCATGACAACTCACCAAAGTTTCATTGCAATCGGATTAATTGTATAGGAACGCATACGAATAGAGGAAGAAGAAGATGGTTGTACTAATTCAGAACCCTTTGCGGGCGTGCTCACAACAACTGGTCAAAATTTCATTGCATTCGGATGAATGGTATAAGAACGCATACAAATAGAAGAAGATAGAATAGAAGAAAAAGAAAATAGTTGTATCAATTCAGAAACCTTTGCGGCGTGAGCATAATACTTGATCAAAATTTCATTGCAATCGGATGAATGGTATAGGAACGCATACGAATAGAAGCAGATAGAATAGAAGAAGAAGATGGTTTTACTAATTCAGAAACCTTCGCGGGTGTTGGCACAATTACTGACGAAAATTTTATTGCAATCGGATGAATGGAATAGAAATGCATACGAATAGAAGAATATAGAATAGAAGAATATAGAATAGAAGAAGAAGAAGATAGTTGTACTAATTCAAAAACCATTGCGGGTGTTACCACAATAACTGACGAAGGTTTCATCGCAATCGGATGAATGGTATAGGGACCATACGAATAAAAGAAGATAGAATGAAGAAGAAGAAGAAGAAGATGGTTGTACTAATTCAGAGACCTTTGCGGGTGTTGGCACAATTACTGACGAAAATTTTATTGCAATCGGATGAATGGAATAGGAACGCATACGAATAGAAGAATATAGAATAGAAGAAGAAGAAGAATAAGATGGTTGTACTAATTCAAAAACCATTGCGGGTGTTACCACAACAACTGACGAAGGTTTCATTGCAATCGGATAAATGGTATAGGGACCATACGAATAAAAGAAGATAAAATGATGAAGAAGAAGAAGAAAAAGATGGTTGTACTATTTCAGAAACCTTTGCGGGTGTTGGCACAATTACTGACGAAAATTTTATTGCAATCGGATGAATGGAATAGGAACGCATACGAATAGAAGAATATAGAATAGAAGAATATAGAATAGAAGAAGAAGAAGAATAAGATGGTTGTACTAATTCAAAAACCATTGCGGGTGTTACCACAACAACTGACAAAGGTTTCATTGCAATCGGATAAATGGTATAGGGACCATACGAATAAAAGAAGATAAAATGATGAAGAAGAAGAAGAAAAAGATGGTTGTACTATTTCAGAAACCTTTGCGGGTGTTAACACAACAACTGACGAAGGTTTCATCGCAATCGGATAAATGGTATAGGAACTATACGAATAAAAGAAGATAGAATGAAGAAGAAGAAGATGATTATTTTTCTAATTCAGAAACCTTCATGGATGTGCATACGACCACTTACCAAAATTTCATTGCAATCGGATGAATGGTATAGGAACGCATACGGGACAGACACACAGACAGACAGACATACAGACAGACAGACATTCATTTTTATATATTAGTATAACCTATACTCTTCCCGCAAGTGCAAGCAATAAGTTTACAAAGTTTTATCGCAATCGGATTAACGGTATGGCTGCGCATTAAATACGAACAAACAAACACACAAATATTAATTTTTATATATTTTATTTATATACAAAAAAGTATTTATTAATACATACAATTTTATATGATTCAACAGAAAGTTTAAAAACGTGGTATATTATAAAAAGTCCTTTTTATCTTGTTATTATTTTTTCAAACTAATTATATAAAGATATTTTAAAATTACGAATTTAGATCAGATACCTATAAATCAGTCCCCAGGCAGTGAAAATGCGTTTGTAAAAAAAATTCAAAGACAGTAATAAAGAAATTTCGTCAGGCAGTAAATAATATTAACGGCATCTTTTTGTTCACGCAAGAGTGTTTTAGAAAGCGAGTCGAATAAAATCACCCACTTAAAAAAACAAGGAAAACAAAGTCGTTTTTTATTAAAACACTTCGTTTTTCTTCTATTGTCTGAAAACGAACATGAACTCTGCGAGAAAGGCTCACGATTGATGACTTTCTGTTAGATGTTCGTGCTTTTTAATAAATGACCTTTTGTTTTGGGACGCTTTTAGGCAGGCGTTAACACTAATATAAATGTAATATAAAGTCTATTTGGCATAGAGAATCTTTACAGAAAATCTGTCAAGGCGCTAACTGAGGTATTTCTCGTAACACCATAATCGATCTTCTTCACACCTTGTATATAATTTATAAACATAAGTATCGCGAGGGTGACGTTTTACAAAGCGCTATCACTAGACGTTAGACTTAAATATTTATTTCATAAATAATAAAAAAATATGTTTTTACCATAGGTTCAATCCAAGTTTATGTGAATATTATGTAATATTAAAAAATATTGCTACTTTTTTTATTTTATCATTATTTATACACACCAAACTACAACCACCCCGCTTCACATCCGGTATTAATCCGGTGTACTACGGGGCATTACGTTTGGTGTGAATCATATTTTTTTTATCATGCCTAGGAATGTCTCAGGAGCAGTTACACAAGACTGATATCGACTGATGTATAATACTTTTGGATGTGAAACATCATTTTTTTCATAACTGGGAACGTCTCTGGAGCAGTTAGTTACTCGAGACTGAGGTTGATATGCTTTGAAAGATATGCTTTGAAAGTATTGTCAAAACCATTAGTTAACAATTAAACACGTATAACTTAGAGGTCGGACATGAGCGCAAATCCATGGGGCGCATGATCGAATCCTGCTGGGTGTAATATTTTTTTTTAAGTTTTTTTCTAGTGATTACGTCTTATATATTATTTTATTATATAATAATTATATTACGTGTTTTTTTAATTATGTTTGTTAAAATATAACAAGTAGTAAATTAATCATCATTAATGAGTGTAAAAGCATTGATGCAAATGCTACCTAGGGAAAATGATTAAATCAGAGTTTTTTAATAATAATATTTTTTTAATTTAGGTATTGTCGTGTACTGTGGGGTTTTACTAAGCCATGTGGTATCATATCTAAAAAAATCTGTGTGTGTACTGATGTACGTGCGTTAGAAGTTATACTTCTTTGGCGTAATAAAACAAAAACAAAACTTGTGATAACCTAGATTCTTTGACTAGCTTTTAATTATCTTGTTAAATTACACACTCAAGCAAAATGACCGCTTACTGGAACGCCGTTGGTTTATTTCAATACAATTTAACTTATATTACTAAATTATATAATTATTTATTTTTGTTTTTTATTTTTAAAGTAACAACTGCCACTATGACGTTTAGTAGTTTGTTTACGTAAGGAATTGCAAATGGCCGACAATAATAAATTTGCTGCCTAGGCAACGGAACAATTCTAAACTGTAATATTATACTGTATAATCGTCACGATTGAAGTATCATATTGTGGCGTAATGGTAGTGCGATCGGCTGATAACCGAAAAATCGGTGGTTCGAATCCAGTCGAGTACGTTTATTTTTCGCAACTTCCGTCACACACCAAAAATACACTCTGATCTGTTTTCCAAACGCGCCTAAATAAGCATGATTTCAAAAATATGTTATTAAAATAATTGTCATATCGGAGATTTTAAAAGTTCGACAACGATATACTAGGTCTAAAGCGGAAATGTTGGTGTACCTTTTTACCTTCTTTCATCAAGATTCAATCAAACGTTTTATCTGCCGCAGAGGTCTGTTTACCTAAACAGCCTATACCAAAATATACACATATAAATCTTTTGAAAACCTCTTAGCATAATGACCCATCGCCTATCTTAGATGGAGTGTTCGTCCAATTTTGTTAATATGCCTGACATGTCACGCCGTGACATTCATCTATTTCCACCCCTAAAAAGCACTTCGGAGGCGATAGAAATTCAAATTGATTGACGAAGGGTGAAATGCAGCCTTTGATTGATCTAGACGTCTGCTAGAGTACCTATCGACTTGTTTGATGCTTTAATACAAGAAACACTTTGATAATCGATACTCAAAGCATATCGATATCTATGGCTTTTTTGTTTTTATAGTATACCAATAATTAATTTTATATTAGACATTAGTGTTTTAAAACATTTATCTTATACTATTCCAAAATAAGTAAAATTGAGCCCTCAAGAAGTGAAATGGGCCAAGTGATAAAATGGTGAAACTTTCTTATTGAAGGTTTTAGTTTAATGAACTTTTAACACATCTTTTTTGTATGGAGCTGTATTCATTTTTTTATAATAAATGAAAGTTTATTACGTTTACATAAACAAATAGAAAAAAAGTATTAATGAATAATATTGATTGTAATAAGATAATAAAAGGGGTGAGTTTACTTCACCTTTACTTATTGATGTCACTTGGCTCACTTTAGCTTATGTTAGTCGTGTTCACCTCTACATACTAATAGTACTTGGCTCACTTTTAGATAAGTTAGTCATGTTCACCATTATGTGGGAAACTTGCATGAATGCATAGAAGTGAACACAGCTAACAAGCATGTTTCCATAGCAACATGCGTGTTAGCCGTGTTCACTTCTATATTATAACAACACGACGTTAACCAGTTGGTTAGAACGATGAAGTGGGCTAATGACTTGGCCCACTTCACCATTTGACAATATAATACGATAGCTCAATGAATATTTTTATTTTAACAATAAAACACTATTATAGTAATATATATTTACTTAGCTCACTTCACTTTTCTGATTGTTGATGACATGTAGAATACCATAACGCACCTAACTCATTTTTAAAAAAAAATGTCGGTTGGCTCACTCGACTTCTCCTTGGCTCAATTATGTGTTCAATTTACTGATAATATCAGATATATTATGTCATGTACTTTTATCGATACCTTTCACCCAATAATACTTGATCAGTTCATCGATCCAGCGTGTTTTGTAACGATTTCTTGCCGTATACAGTGGAACAGCAGAGCCTTGAATTGTGCAGATTGCGATTTCTTCTACTGCGCACGAATTACATAGGGTATATTTAATTATCGTTAGTTACAGTCATTATTTCCAACTGCTTCTACATGAAACCTGTTGAAACGTTTTCTCTTGCTCTAACTACGTCATATTTCCTGTCAAAACTATCGAACTTCACGCTTATATGGTATGTTTATACCACTGTAGGACTACATTTTCCAACGAATTTCTATGTATAGCCTATTGCTTTATCAGCAATTTGACTTTATCGCATTTTGCACTCTTGTCTACCGCCTTATCCTTTAAATCAGCCGTCCAACTTGATCGCTACAAATACCAATTTTATTGCATTACTATTATCAGTTCAATTATTTCATTTTATACATAATTGTTAAATAAATAAGTAATATTGGTAATTCAGTAGGCATGTAAAAGAGAAATGGGCGATGTTCATTGATTAATAATATTATGTAATTCTTTCTAATTCAATTTAAAATTCATATACTGCTAAGTAATTAACTTCGCCTGTTTATCTGGAAAAGAGATTAATTTTAATATAATACCAATGTAAGTAAGTAAAATATACATTCCGTATTTTCTCTGAAAAACTAGTATGTAATATTATATGTTATTATTATGATCACGTAAAGAAATGCTTCAATATTAGTTAGTATTTTTTCTCTAGATAAGTAAAAGTAAGTAAACCCAAAAAAATCTCAGCACTT
Organism: Rhyacophila brunnea; assembly: GCF_057557595.1. Lineage (NCBI taxonomy): Eukaryota > Metazoa > Arthropoda > Insecta > Trichoptera > Rhyacophilidae > Rhyacophila > Rhyacophila brunnea. The sequence goes on from NW_028232859.1 coordinate 3,547,727, forward strand.
CTTAAACACTCTGCAAGTATTGAAAACATGACGTAATGAATAAAACAAAATATGATTACTTTGAAAGATATAAATATACCCATAAATAGAAACTCAATAGTGTTTCGAGTGTTTAGTTATCACATATTAAGACTAATGTATTGTAAAAGAAAAAAGTTTGCAACTGCAAACACGGTTCTTTTTAATAAGATCTATTATACCGTTACAATATTTTTACTATCAACGGAATTATTTAATTTTGTGGTAATTGTGCCGCAGAGGTAGCCATGAGCTTTTATATTTTTTTTTTACGAAAACAATTTATTCCATGTAGACAATTATAATAAATGCCTTTTTTTGTCGGCGCATCGGCTTTTCGGTCCAAAAATCGTTAATTAAAAATTTGAAATTTTTATACATTTTGGTACACCATTATCAAAAACTAAGTTTATATGAGGTAATATTAGGTTGGGGTAGGTTAGATTATGTTAGACTGGGTTAGGTTAGGTTAGGTTTGGTTTGGTCTAAAAAGAAAGTTGTAAAATCTCATGGCCACCTCTGCGGCACATTTACCAATTTTGTTTATATTCAGATATAAATGAAATAGTTAAGCCACTGTGTTTTATTGCAGTTCATACATTCTTTAAGCACTACGGTGTATGGTTGTAACACCAGTCCCGTGCGGCTCCGTTTTGGAATGGAATGATTACTTAAAATTACTTCTTTCAGACACGTTTATAGCATCATGGAAGGCGGCCGTGCATATCCACGGCTATACATACATGACGGATGGTGGAGGGAAAACAACGTAGACAATTTACCATGACGTTCAATGATAATATTCGTTCGCGTGAATGCTGTCAGAAATTTTAGCGGCAGGACGCAAACTCTCTGTTGAACTTTTTCATGCTTTATTTATTGCTTCTATATAAACACTAAAATAATCAAAGATTTAAAATAAATTCTTCTTGTATAATATACATAAAGCATTAATATATGAAAACGGGGCAAAAAAGGACCACTGGCATCACTAATTTTCATCTGAAATAAGAATGAATATTTTTTTGTATACAGAAGAGGCACTTGATTGATAGGGAAACCGCGGAATGCTTCATTTGGAAGTTGACTCAACATCTTAGGAAATTACAAAAACATGATTACAAATTTCAAGAAAGCATGACAAAGTTGGATTTAATAAACGAAAAATCAATATTTAACATACCATAATATTATGGATTTCTACATACATTATTGCGTTACAAAAGGACCGTGGATCATTTTATGACTAATGAACAGTCTTAAAAATGTTGAATATTGATAAAATTTAAGCGTTTGTCTGTTATTTTAAAATATTTGTATTTTGATCAACGTTTTCACTATTTCCACAAAAAATATGTTTTTTGCCATATTTTTTTATTTATCTTACTTTAAGGCACCACGTATCACAAGCATGTTAGCATACATTGGTTGAATACTTTACGCTTAAGACACAGTGGTAAGTCACTTTTGAAATTAATATTTAGATACCCAAAATGCGTTACAAGACAGTTTGGTTCTGGGAGAGATAGACGTTATTATTGACCTGCACTATTCGAGTGCCATTGGTAACGATCGCTTTTGGTTCAGCAAAGCAGTTTATCTTTACTTTTGTTTTCGAGACATTTATATCTAAACCTAGTTTGCGGATTTAATTTGTAAGCACTCCTGCATCCCATTCTAGAAATCATTTAAATTGTTCGCAAAGATAACAATGTGGTCGGCAAAGCACAGGTGACTGTGTTCGCCGTTAATGGCGATTTCACTGTTTTCCCAGTCAAGTCTACTGAATAGAGTTACGGTGGACAATCAAATGAACGCAAATATTAAAATTTAACTATTAATTTATATTATAAAATATGGCTTGATAATTTAACGTAATTTTACATGTCCAAAAATATCCATGTGCTTCAATAAAATCATATTTGGCAATGAAAAATATTTTTTTGATAATAATTTTAACATTTTTTGGTTGGGAAAGAATAGACATTCAGAAAATCATACATAAAACTGTCATAATATCTATATATATATTGAGGCAAATACGGAACGCAAAAGGTTACAATTTCTCAAAGAATACAATACAAGTCGATTACAAACTAAATTGAATAATTTAGCGAATATATTTGACTGAAATCTGTTAAATTTGATAAAAATTAAAGATATTATAAGTGTGTTGACAAAATAATAATTTGAAAAAATACTATAACCACGGACATTAATTATTTGATGTACTAAATGAGGTGTAATTTTCAATTTTAATATTACATTTAAGTATACAACGATACTCTTTTATAGTATTAATATTATATTGTAAGTATATGGCCATTAAATGTTATAATTATTTCATATATCTAGGTTTTTCCTATATAGTTTACATATTAACTAAGCTAAGCTGGCAAAGATACCACAATTCTTCATTTTCTACCTTTACACAGCACTCCGGTTCTTAATATAATATTATTAGTATGGATATGGCTGTATAAAAAAGGCCGATTACTTCACATCAAATTTGATGTGTTGCGTGCAAGCATACCATTTTTGTTTGTAATTTATATCAATATCACGTATATTATTATATCAGAGTATCTCATTTCTGTTTTTAGAAATAGTAGGTAGGGTTAATGATTCAGTATAACTGATTACGTTTAAGGCCCGTTTCAGACGGGACACTAGTGTCGCGCTCGATATACTATAGGAGGCCTTTGTATTCGAATAAATGGGCCTTTATATTATGTTTATGAACGTCCTAGAGCTAATGAGTCAACGCGTGTCCTGTATACTTTTCCGTCGGCCGCTACATTCTCAAGCCGCCGATACACTTGTTTTTATTACCACAGCCAGTTTTATCTTCTAATTTATAACGCAAAATTATGCGTTGACTCATTAGCTCTGGGCGTCCATAAACATAATACAAAGGCTCCTTTATTCGAATACAAAGGCGTCCTATATTATATCGAGCGCAACACCGGTGTCTCGTCTGAAACGGGCCTAAATGTATAATCTATAGAATGTCGCCACCAATAATTAATGTCGTTATAAATCCTACAAGAAAACTTCATTACTTCAACTATTTATTTTATATGGGCATTAATAAGTCGAAACATGGTCACATTGAGGTATTATGAGAAAATTTGAAGCAACGAAAAATTCCCGCTCTATGCTGACATTATTTCTCCACCAACGAATCGCCTTCGCCCAAGGAATTGTTTCTGGAGTGCAGGACAAGACCTGCTATAGATTGTGAGCGAGCAGGATGCCTGGAGACTAGCTAACATTTATTAGGCGTGATAAACTCCAGTTGCGAATTCGGCATGCGCTTATAATTATAATGCATTAGTGGGATTTGAAAGTGTCCCCACTCTTCGAGTGTAAAGGCAACTGGAGGAGTTTCAGCCATACATCAATCAGGTCATACCGGAACCCGTTGCGTGCATTGATACCTTGCTGGTTCCACTATGACCTGTTATATTACTAGTTCTGTGATTTTGTTTGTCATTTGGACATGCTCGTCGAAGGTCAAAATTGAGTTTTTATTGTATTTTCAAACCATGATCCTGGACACTCCTTAAACGTTGTAGATAATCTATTTATATAATTTTGAAGCCTTATTATTTTATATAGTTATTTTAAACATTTGATGACTGCATAAAGTATTTTTGTTACATTAAATAGTATTCTTTTAAACCTCTCGCTCTAATGTTTTAGAATATAGTCATATTTCGGTACATAACTGTGCAGTGGTGTTAAGATTTTTTACATTTATTAATTTTTAAACGCATTTATAAAATCATTAGTATAATTTATTACGAGATAATTTTTGTAAAATATTCACGATAAAAAATTATATTGATAATCTCTGTGATCCCAAATTTGACAAGAATTAGGCATTTTATTATTCAAAAAATCGGCAAGATTAACACATTTGAAGATGATTCTAAAGATATTTATTATAAACTATGTCTTTGACCATTCAAGTGTGATAAACATCTTATGAATAATGATTGCTTTATAATAATTATTGACCTAAGAATAAGGTAGTGTTTTTTTTGAAATACGCCATTTCTTTTGTCATTCCCTAGTGGTTAAGCTACAACATACGGCCGTAGCCATAAATTGACAAACTATAATTAAAGAAGGGAGTAAAATTATGTTAACGCGCGTGTTTCAACATATTTTCATTGGTTTATACGTGTAAATCTGATACTTGCATTTGTCAAGTAATTATTCCAACACACTATGTAAACAATATAATCTTTATTAATAATTTTTGACAGTTATGGTAATCTGGTAAACCTCTATTACCTACATCAAGAGAAATCACCACTCCCTCCACTGTCTTAGTTTCAACACGCGCGTCAATATCATTTTACTCCCTACTTCAATTATAGTTTGTCAATGTATGGCTACGGCCGTATGTTGTAGCTTAACCACTGGGGAATGACAAAAGAAATGGCGTATTTCAAAAAAACACTACCTTATTCTTAGGTCAATAATTATTATAAAGCAATAATTATTCATAAGATGCTTATCACATTTGAATGGTAAAAGAAATAGCTTATAATAAGTATCTTTAGAATCATCTTCAAATGTGTTAATCTTGCCGATTTTTTGAATAATAAAATGCCTAATTCTTGTCAAATTTGGGATCACAGAGATTATCAATATAATTTTTTATCGTGAATATTTTACAAAAATTATCTCGTAATAAATTATACTAATGGTTTTATAAATGCGTTTGAAAATTAATAAATGTAAAAAATCTTAACACCACTGCACAGTTATGTACCGAAATATGACTATATTCTAAAACATTAGAGCGAGAGGTTTAAAAGAATACTATTTTATGTTACAAAAATACTTTATGCAGTCATCAAATGTTTAAAATAACTATAAAGAATAATAAGGCTTCAAAATTATATAAATAGATTATCTACAACGTTTAAGGAGTGTCCAGGATCATGGTTTGAAAATACAATAAAAACTCAATTTTGACCTACGACGAGCACGTGGGCCGTTAATATTTGTCTCGAAAACGACCTGGCAATAATTATGAGTAAGCCGGATCTAGCTTGCATCTTACTCTAACTAATAGTCAGCGCATGACGACTTACTCTGTCCGCTCAGACATGAATTTTTGGTATATTGCAAGCTTTGGGTTGCAGATACCCTTAGGGTCACTATTCCAAGAACGCAAATTTAGTTTTACAGCCAGTGCAATACGGGTGAAATTCGGGAATCCATGTTAACGGTTTTAACGCATTATACCTACAAGGAAATATTATAAGACGATATTCGTAATATCTTCTTTTGTGGTACATTTTTAAAATGACACTTGTATGGGAACTCCTCATCTAGTAGTATATCAATGATTTACCTTTACTTTGTCCGTACGTATACTTCAAACGTTTAGACTCAAAATGATATATTTTTTTAAGTTTCATCTCGAAACATACACACACAAGCGCATTCAATTCGCACACAAGCAGCGAAAAGCACGTGCCATGTGCGTGCAAACAGGCCCACCCCAACGTAAAGCCCGCCACCGCGCCGGAGCGTAATTAATGAGGGGGCGGCAAACAACACCGATCGGAGCGCCACCTACCTCGCCTCGTCAAAGACTAATGCTTCATTAGTTGATTAGCTTATCACATCTCGTCTAAATTTAAATAAAATATCACCACTCTAACGAGGTGTTTTACTCGGCAATTAATAAGTTTGCGGACGCATTTACTTTCGGTTGACTTGTATTGCTGCCGAGGCGGAATGAGTTGTGTTTTGCGTTGAGTGGCAACCCTTATAAGTAATCAAATTATTTAAAGGTATAACATAATATTCGCTGGTAATAAATCTTAATTTAACGGTGTTAACTGTCAATTCTTGGAGGGAAAATATTATGGTAAAATAAATACAATATCTAGCACTTAATCAACGTCATTCAATAACATTCACGCCCAGTTTTGTCTGCTTAATTAAAGAAACATTTTCAGTTGTATCGTTTTGTAACTGATTTTATAGTAGTTCATATTAATTAGATTTACTTGACGGTATTCCTTTTTTTAGCAAGAAGTAGGTATTTATTACCACGTTTTTTTACCAAGTTTTTCTTAGCTCGTATTCTTGTTTGTCCGGTGGTTGTTTATCCAGTACAAATCTTGCAATCGATTTTTAACTAACTTCCCGACTAGCTAGATATTTGAAACTTTTAGAATATATCATAACACGATGCCAATCCATTCTTTTAATACTTTTAGCCATCTTTAAGTAGAATTGAATTCATTTTCAGTTAATTCTATTTTGTATGAAAAGTTATTTTGGAAGAAATCCGTAATCCAATCCACTGTTATTGGTTGCTAAGGGTGTGGTCCTAGCAACTAAATTATTAATATATACGTGCGTTACTATGGAAATCAAAATGACAGTTCAGTATTCTGTATTTGTTTGTTTGTTGCAAAATAGCAAAAAGATGATTTGTTGACAATTGCCTTATTTGTCCTAAATTATTAATTACATAGAATTGTCAACTTTATATGATTCAACAGAAAATTTAAAAACGTGGTATGTAAAAAGTCCTTTTTATCTTGTAATTATTTTTATTAATGCATTCTGCCAGGCAAAATAATCAATTAAATTGTACTATTTTTAACACTGATTATTCTTATAATATTTTATTCAATTATTTGTATGTGTAAATATTTCTAAACATGTATTTTGTATTAGTTGACAATGTCTCTCTAATAATAAGTGAACAAATTTGAATCTGATCGTTATTAACAAAATATTATATTAATTGAAGATTACATTTTCTATTGTATACATTTACATATAATTTATTAAAAGTAAATGATTTCCGGTCGAAGCGAACTTTTAATAAATTTTTGTACGTAAAGTAAGTACCTGCATAGTTATAAACATTTATATTATTTATTATAGTTAGGTACATAGTAACAATCATACCACATAATCATGAATTCGATAGTTTGGCAAAAAAATCATGACGTAGTAGAGCGACGCCGAAAGAGAGAAAACGATGCAATATGCTTCATATAAGAGCAGTTGGAAATAACAACGGTAACAATAAGTATTTTTCGCCGTGCACAGTAGAATAAAACGTCGCAATATCAAGGTTAAATTGTTTCACAATAGTTAGTTAAGCTGGCGCCACCGACTACACAGGTCCACGGACGACTACATAACCATCATTCAAGAATATCTATCTCGAACTCTCTTTCTCCTGTGGGTCTATTCTATACACATCGACCGCTACAGTGATAAATATTGTCAAACTTAGGGTAGGTTTGTATCAAAGTATTAGCACTTATTGTAACAATTACAATAAGTTAGTTGTATTGTTGCAATAAATGCTATATTTTAACAGCACCTCTCTTGCTGCTGTTAAAATATAGCACTTATTGCAACAATTATAACCAACGTATCGTTATTGTTACAATAAGTGCTAATACTTTGATACAAATTTACCCTAAGTTTGGTAATATTTATCACTTTAGTAGTTAATAAGTATAGAATAGACCCAATGATGGTAATATTCAACCTTTTTGCATCTCTTTGACGTTATCACCCCATTTCCTCCAAGAGTGGCCCAGGGGTTCGTGTACCTACTCAAATACATATTAAAAGTAATTAAATATTTGTAAATAACTAAATTTATGTGTCATTTCCGACATGTATTATTATAAGAAGATCTATAATAATCAGGGCTCGAAATGGACCGGAACGCACCGGAGCGCCGTTCCGGTTCGTGACATCGATAAAATTATCGCTCCATCTCGTGGAAAAAATATTTTGACCGTCTTAGCTAGATAGGCCATGTAATAGAAAATGTAACACATTTATTTTTATGAAGTACACATAAAATTTGATAACTATGTAATATCTTCAGAAAATTGTCGAGCGCTCCGGTTCGTGAACTTTTCCATTTCGAGCGCTGATAATAATAGACGTATGTAAAAGTCTACTGCTAGATCATTCACTAATTACTAATCTGTGTTTCTTTGTTTCCAGCTATGCTATGGTGCGAGTTCTCCAGCTCTGTCTGATCGGCGAAGATTCCCCACTCTCTTCAGAACCCATCCATCAGCCACAGTCCACAACCCTACCAGAATCACCCTGATGAGACGGTTCGGGTGGTCGAGGGTCGCTATTCTACAGCAGGCTGAAGAGGTCTTCATTTCGGTCAGTTAACTTCAATATCATATTTTTCCTTTGCAATGTTCACTAAATGCCTCGCCGTATCTATAACATCTGTGTAGACAAAGTTTCATATTTTTGGGTAAGAAATATCATAATTATTTAATGTTCGGCTTGTAGGGATATTTGTACTGTTTAAATATAAATTATCACATTTAAGTAATGGAATGATAAATAAATCAGTAGCGAGTAATTCAGTTATAAAATAATGTATCGATAATATTTTAGTACTATTATAAAGACTCAGAGAAAGGTTTCATCTATATTCAGGCCAGTTTCCAAAATATATATTTAATGTCTACATTTTCTTATACTCCGTGCCATTTTCTTTCCTCGTAATACTCCCTATTACTATCTATTGCCACCCCCACAATGACAAGATGTGTAAACATTCGCTGTGTAAATACACAAAATCCAGCGAGGAAATATTATTTCAACGAAAGGGTTATATTATTACGGTTTCTAGGAGGAACAAAAACACGAGTTCGTGTGTACCAGTTCTTTTATGGAATGATCGTGGCGTTTATTAGACTGTAAGGAAACTCTGCTGCTTAGAGTTGCTGTCGTATTGTTACAGGGCATTGTAAAATTTATTTACGACGCCACTGCTGTAAAATTTAATTTTTTAAACATTTTGGCTTGATTATTTTTTTAAATAAATTCGATTTATGGTCGATGTATTTGTTACAATACAATTGGTTAAAATTTATTGGTCTACAAATAATGTATATTTTAAAACAAAAATTAAAGCAATTGTAAATAGGGGTTTCTAGCTTAACGGTCCACATTCCCACCGTATTTTCAAAGCATTAGCCTGAACATTCCTTAAACGTTATAGATAATCAATTTATATAATTTTGAAGCCTTATTATCCTTTATATTTATTTTAAACATTTGATGACTGCATAAAGTATTTTTATAACATAAAATAGTATTCTTTTAAACCTCTAATGTTTTAGAATATAGTCATATTTCAGTACATCCATGTGCAGTGGTGAAGATTTTTATATTTATTAATTTAACCATTCAAATATGATAAAACATCCTACAAATAATTATTGTTTTATAATAATTACTGACCTAAAAATAATGTAGAATTTTTTTAAATACTACCTATAATAAATATTTTTAGGTCAATAAATAGATTATCTGCAACGTTTAAGAAATGTTCAGGGTAATGCTTTGAAAATACCATAAAACCTCAATTTTGACCTACGCGGCGCACGTCCCCCCTTAAGCTACAATTGAATATACTGTACCGATATTTTACATTATAAAGTTATTTTAATAATCAATACGTACATAAGTACTTCCATATTATTTCTAAACAAAAAATATTATACCCATCATAATAATAAGATGATGCGAATTTGATTATTAAAATCAATTTTTCAACTTAGTCAATCATATAGAATTTAAGAATAGTGTTTCATAATGTTATGTATTCATATCCAAAATAAAATTTACCTAAATTTCTATTTAAATTCAAACGAAATTAATACAAAACTATAATGCATAGTTGTTCGAAATCCGTACACAATATATTATATACTACTCTGAGGGCTGTCATTTGCGTTACTAAATTCTAGCACAAGTGTGCCCCTCTAACGTTTTATGGCAATCAAGTATAACTAAGCATCTGTAGTTAGATTATTTTAACGGCGACAATTATTCTGCATCTCACACTTAATTCTCATATGAGATTATTTAATGAAAAATTATATTTTTACATAAAATTTCTTACAATTCGATGCACATTGAGACATTGACGCTCGCAGTGTGTTTGGACTGTATCATTGCTAATATTTATTCACAATACTTCGCGTCGATTTCAATGATATTTCACTAGTGCAGTGAAGAAAACATTATATGAATACAAAGGAATTTGTTTTAAATGGTAATCGTGTAAAAATCAATGTCTTTCTTTCACCTTTCGTACTCAAGCAGCTAAAATATGTAAACACCCGCAAAAAAAATAACACAAACATTCAACTTATCGGTGTGACGTTTTACGTAAAATATGTGGTTCAGTCATAGCTTGAACCCTGGCGTTTTTTTTTTTAACAACGTTTTTATTAGCTTGAATTCTTATTTGTCCGGTGGTTGTTTATCCAGTATAAATCTTGCAAACGATTTTTTACTAACTTTCCGACTAACTAGACATTTGAAACTTTTAGAATATATTAGAACACGATGCCAATGCAATGTTTTAATACTTTTAGCCATCTTTAAGTAGAATTGAATTCATTTTCAGTTAATTCTGTTTTGTATGAAAAGTTATTTCGGAAGAAATCCGTAATCCAATCCACTATTATTGGTAGCTAAGTGGGTGGTCCTAGCAACTAAATTATTAATATATATTATATATACGTGCGTTACTATGGACATCAAAATGACATTTCAGTATTCTATATTTGTTTGTTTGTTTGTTTTTTATTTAGTTCATATCAAGTACAAGTTGAGCATAATAATTGAACAGAAAATTTAAAAACGTTGTATATAAAAAGTTCTTTTTATCATGTAATTATTTATTTAACACACTATGCGTATTATTTCAATGTTTACTGGCTACCCGTTACTGCTCTTTACTTGTGCAAATGCGGTGTAGTGTAGGACTTGCTATCCATGTATTAAATCAAATTATATATTATTTAAATGGAATTATATATTACCTGCCTACTGGTAATACTAATTTGTAAATGACAGTAAAAGCTGAGTTCATTTGTTTTAAAAATCTTGTATAAAATGGTATCAAAATACATAATGTACATATTTCAAAATTGGAAAGGTGATATTGAGACATTTGAAAACATACCTTTCATGATTTGAATATTAATAAAGTACATGCATATTATCGTAAACGCGAAATATATTATGGTGCATGTCGTCTACTATCAAGTGACGTCACAGTAAGCTCCCGCTACGGGAAAAGGTATGTATTGTCGTTTTTCTTGGTGTTTAAAATGTTATCAGGCTGACTCTCTCATCCCGTAGCATATTTTGAACCTTTAAACGAACATTGTCAGTTAGAAAAATCTTCCGAAATCACCAGAACAACAATGAGGTCACCTCTACTGCACTGCATCAACACTTGCAGGACTCAATTAACGTTATTATCATCTTCTACATGCCTACACTTTTCGACTGTCATGTTAAAATCACGTTTTTTTGTGTTTAGCGGTTGGTAATAATATGTATTTTCTATAAGAATGTTGTCATATCGCAAATATTTTTAACGTACACACACGTAGAAACTGTTAAAATAATTGAAATTAGCATGAATAATTAATAATAATTCAAATTACTAATACATTACAGTTGACACTAGGGAATCCAATACCGAGCCAAAATTCTGATCCCGGGATTTCTGGATTACAATTTGACAATCCCGGGATTGGCATTTTTTCCATTGTTAACATAAAATTTTTATATTTACAAATAACATTGATAAAATCGGTCAAAAATAAATCTAGTATAATTTATACTATTTAAGACATTTATTGTTAATATTGTATACGTTCAATCTTGGAAATACACAAGTTTAATGGAGTATAATATTGTAATATAAATAATAATGTGAATTTAATATGAGATTGCTGTTTTTGATAGTAAAGACATAATGAATGGATTAGCGAGATTTAAAATAGTAAAGCAAATAATCATGGCGTACTTATGGCCTTTCCGCATCATCAATTAAAATTAGTCAGCCAAATATGAAACTGCCGTAAAACGTATGATATCATGGTAGAATTACTTTGTTAATAGTGCGAAGCATTGTTTTTTTCCAATCTTTCTCATTTTTAATAATTCATGTGAAAAAATAAAATGAATCGGCAACCTACACATGGGTATAAATCAAACTTCATTCAAACTCAGTTTATTTCTAATGTACTTAGTTATTTTTTATTAAAAGTATTTTTTCTGTTTTATTTTCGCATTTATTTTATTTTCCATCAATTGATAAAAAAAAATCAACCCCGAAATCCCGGGATTATGTTTATCAATCCCGGGATTCATAGGTATCGAAAATAGCTCGGGATCCCGGGATTGGAATCCCTAGTTGACACTATTCATCAGTGTCGTTCTTCAGTGAATTTACAAAGCTGGTGAAAGAAACAATGGACTAAATTTGTCGCCGCGACAGCGTGACAGTAGGCGACATATAGGCGACGTTCACCTCAATTTGATCACAACTTTATAACTACAAATTTTAGGTTGTCGCCGCATGTTCTTCCTTCTTCTTTTCTCGACGTTTCGGTATCGTTACAGATGCTATTTTCAAGAGAGAAACCTCTGCAACGAGCCAGAAACGTCGAAAAAAGGAAGGAATGGTTTTTTATCAATTCTACGTATTATTTATTTCACAATTTTCAGATTTTTGCATAATACCTAGTCTAGTATTGTCTGTCTAGTTTTCCACAGGCGTAACATTTTTTTTTTTACAATTTTTGCATATTTTTTTTATTATACCGAAAAGCAATTTCGTATAGCCGAGTTTCGTTTCACGGGAAGCGTATTAAGTTTTATTCCTTGTTCGCTTTTATTAAAATTATCCGCAAAATACCGAAGACTTTGCGGGGGACGTCGCGTCGTAAAAAATCAATCGAAGGAAATGTAATATTGAAAATTTAAGTCCATAAAGTGACGCTATAAAAAGTCATTCGGATGCCAAAGTATTTCGATGAAACAATATGTTTATGGAGGCGCGCGGATGAAGTCGAAAGCTGAGCTCTGCCGAAACAAACAAAAAAACAACACATCACATAGAATGTTATTATCTTTTCTTTGAAGTCTTACGTACGCCATTTGATACTTAAGCTTGTATTTTATGTTTTCTATCCATCCCTCAGTCGTATCAACCCAATCTTCAATAAAAGGGCGAATTGAGATGCTTGTGTACATTGTAGATACTCCTCAGTAAGAGAAAATATCGTCACTGTTCTGGCAGAAGACACTAATTCGAAAAAATGACATATTGAGTTAGTTATACCAAAATGTTCCTTATTTCAAACTTTACCGTCTGGAAACCTTCTCAATAAATAAACAGTCTTTATTTTAAAGTCATTCTTTTTACGATTACTTAATAAACTCACATGATAGACCATTTCAAACATTTTAACAAGTCAAATTACTCAAAACTAGTATTCTCCAGTTACTGTGTTCTGCCAGAACAGAGACGATATTATCTTCTGGTGTTTTGACAGTTTTTCAGTGAATCTCTCTCAGTAATCCGCCACTCCAAAAACCAGACATGTGTCCAATTAGTGAAAGCGGCGGACTATAGTGCATATATACAAAATATGGTAAATATTAAAACCGGTAGGTATTTAGTAAAAATAGTTTTTTGAGAAATTATTTGTTTTATTAATAAAAAAAATCAAGTAAGTATTTATTAAATTAAACATATCTGTAAACTAAGTTTATTAACTAAACATTAAACAGTAAATCACTTGACACTACCAGTTGTTCAGGCTGATATTCTTGAATGGCTTAGGATTCCTGGCTTTCTCTATGACCAAAAGCTTCATTTTGTGTGTCCCGGTTGCATTAGAGCACGGCACAATTGTTGTGATGCGGTCCTTGGGCACTTTCCTCCCTGGTATATTACTTTCTTTGCGATGAACGTACGTTTTACCAAAGAGAAGTTTCCAAAATATACCCGTCTCATCTGCGTTGTATACTTGTACGCAGCGGACTACTGAATTTGTCAATCGAATACCGGCTAATTATAGAGCTTGATTTTGTGCTTTCAACTAGTAAAAATGACGGCGGATTATAGTAGTTGTCGGATAATTGAGGGGCGGATTACTGAAAGTGTACTGTATTTCAATACGTCGTACCTAACTTAACCTAACAAATTAATGTCCTTCCTTCTTTCCACGCGGTCTATAATTAGACTTACCATTACTATTTTTTTCTAATCGAGGACAAAATAAAACAAAAAAAATGTAAATAAAAAAATAAATAGGTCATTTTGTCAAAGATTTTATTCGTTTTTTTACTTGCAATAACTGACATGACAATAACAAAAATATACTAATACATGTAATATGATGTGACGCACATAGCTTATTGGTAAAGCACATGGGCACGAATCCCAGGGGTGTGGAATGTAATCCCGCCAGGCATATTTTTTTTTAAAGATTTTTTTCTATTAGAAAGTTTATATTATACTCAATAAAAGAATGTGACATTCTGAAATCCTGTGAATTATTCGTTGAATAATAAAATAGTTAATTAAATTATTAGCTAGTGCAAGTATGTGTTACATTCCCAAATTGTCCCCATTTGGGGATGTCTCTGTGAATCTGGAAAGGCCCAAATCGGTATCAAACCAACAAATAGTAAGGGTTGATCACGAAAATAAATAATAATAAAGCCGGCAATGCTGTAGATCACGACCGTTCAAAAATATCTGCAACGTCGCCATTGTCGCCGTTTTCGACAACGCTTCTCGCTGGGGGCAAAACATAAGATGGCGGACAATACGCGCAAACGGCCAGACAGTAAACATTGTTTACTCGCGCTACGCATAAAATAAATTATTAAAAATGTAACTATTAGTATATATTAACCCAAATAAAACTCGTCGTTTCTGGTCACAATTCGGGTGTGTTTTTTGTCCACCTCCAAGTCCCGAATCCAGACGAAAACAATAAAAGAATAAAAGTGACAGCGTGTTTTCACTTTCGAAAATGGAGGGAAATGACATATGTTTGTACTAAAATTTGGAGACATCCTGACATTGGTTAGTAATTAAGATAATGTAAGATAAACAAACCAAAAAAAATAATGCAATTTAGAATGCGCTTCTCAAACTTTCCATCGTAAATTGAAAAGAAGTAACTTAATTATATATCTATCAATCGTCTACTATCATTATTCGATCAAATAGAGACATAGGTCGGGATACTCAGAAATCACCATATTTTGTAATACCATATAAGTTGACCAAAGACGACAGATATAATATTATATTATTGTACGTGTCCCAAAATTTGACTCCCCATAAATCTCGAAACTCAGGCGATCACACTGACGGACCAATATTGTAACCTAACAATTTGCGTTGTTTTTTTTGAGAAGAAAATATTTTCAAGTTTTCGACAAAATTTTTATCATAATTTTACATAGCAATATTACATTTTATAAGAAGTCTGACATCGCCATTTTTATGATTGTTATATCGAGAAGTAAGTCTAAGTCATCTTCAGAATAATAATACGAGAGTATACATTTTGTCTATTACTGAGATAGATTCTTACTGCAATATATTATTTTCACTTCCATGAAAATGTCATCACTTATATCCGTTTGTCGACACCAATACAATACAAATAACGAGGCTTATTCAGTGACCATGTGTTCACGATAGATTAACCATCGGGTTATGTTAAGGCGTAGGTATCGAGATCAACAAACGAATTCAGTGTTAGTTATTAGAATATTGTAAAACTAATAATATCACATTCCTTTAATTCAAATAAGGTTGTATATTGTATTATATTCCTGGTCATCAATAACTATTTTGCAAAATTAATATTCTTGTCTTCACATACCTATATAAAATAAAAATATAAATTTTATAAGAATATTAATATTAAACATATATAATTTTGAAAAATACTTTTGAGAATAAACACATAATTTATTTTTTCACACAAAAATAAACGCACTCGATTGGATTCGAACCACCGATTGTTCGGTTATCAGCCGAACGCACTGCCTTTACGCCACAGTATGATACTGCAATCGCAACGATTATATAGTATAATATTATAGTTTAGAATTGTTCCATTGCCTAGGCAGCGAATATGAAACGAAAAGTTCCGTAAATATGGGTACCCTAGGATTTTTTTCCAGTTGCCTATTACAGCCTACCTCCCTTCCACACGCACCCTTCACCACTGTTATCTATTTGTCTATATATTATTTAATAAAATTTGACTGTATGTATGTTTGTCAAAAGACGTTAGTTCCATATTGATGAAACTTGCACAGATTATTGGAAATTGGATTTTGTTTTCCAATATGTATTTGATACAAAGCAAGGACGCAATGGATTCGGAGATGGCAATTATGAATATTCCTTGTTATTCACATATTCTTTCATTTTTTATTTCACGTATACTATCGCTTTAGCGTAGAATACGCATAAGGTATCATTTACATCAGTTAACCGATGCGTCCTGTACCTGATGGCTTATGATACCAGCAATGCGTACATCCAAGGCCTGAACAAAAACGATGCATGAGTGCGAGTGAGAAAGTATTCGGCACCCTTACAATATCTACGACACGCGCTAGAGTAAAATAAAAGGTCTACATATCTGTGAGCTAGTTTCCAAAAGTATCGCCATCAAATCGGGGCGAAACGCTTCACATAGCGTCGATAGCTTGCGAGCTTGAGTTGCTAAAATTGATATTTTTTGTATTAAACATAAAGTCAATGGTAAATATTTTTAGTTAATTAAGTAGAAAAGATGGTTCTGTGTGTTGTCTTAAAATGTGGTAGACGTACTGATAAGCAAGAAGATGGTATTACGTTTCATAGGTAAGTTGATACATGTTCGTGATAATTTATTTGTATTTTATTATATATTTTAATATCAGTGACTTAGTGTTTCTTTAAAATAATTTAAATTATGGATATCTTTACCTAATGGTTGCATTTTGACCGCTTAAAAATACTATATAACGTAAAAAAATAGAAAATTATATTTTAATTTTGAGCGTCTAGTGCGAGCACTTTGGGCGAGCACTAGCGAAATGGTCTATGGTCTCGAACATTTGTCGACGAATGCGTTCGCTCGCCCACAAACCAAACGCAAGGCACGCGGCTTCATTTAGCAATGCAACGGGTGGTGTCTAGATGTATCTATAGTCTAAGCGTACATCGCTTTTCAAAATCGCTATAAAATGAAGGAGCGTCAACCTAGTCAGTGGAATTTTCTTCTCATACAAGAGTCTATAACACATATTTATAATTATACAAGCCTATGTATCTCTGTGATTTAATATAATATTCAATCTTACGTATTGGATTATAGAAGTTATACTTCTTTTGGCGCATTTGGAAAACAGATCAGAGTGTATCTTTGGCGTGTGACGAAGTTGCGCGCGCCGATGCAACACATAATATATTATTATGATTATATTCATTTCGGTCTCCAGGGTACATGCGCACGCGCATAGTGTCATTTAATTATTCATTCAATACAAGTAAACAGCACGTGTTATAAACATAACCAATATTGTGTCTTAACAAATATATATGTTTGTAAACAAATTTCTGGAGACTGTCATTCTACACTGTTAACTTATATTCATAAAACTTTATTTATATTGGAGTGTATATTTATTTTTCATTGTAAAGATTGTATATCAAGATTTGAGGCTATATTTCTGTAAGTTTTATTTATGATTAAAATTATATATCAATAAATAAATAAATTTTGCGAATGTTATGTTTGTAAATTATTAAAAACTATATTAATTTGATTTTTTATTAATTCATCATGTTCTGAATCGATTATAACCGCTGTATGGCAAAGATAAGTTTTCGTCCAATACAATAATTAAATTACAAATTAGCATGTGCTATATGAGACACAGGCGAATCACGTATGTTTTCATCAACCTAATCCACTGCAATATTAATAGACTCAGGTAACGGCTTATTTTTTTTGTTACGCTAAAGAAGTATTACTTCTAACGCGTGTACATAAGTATACACACCGATTTTTTTATTTACTATTTATACAGAAAAAACATTATACAATTTCGTAAAAATATATTATTCATAATTACAAGATCTACCCAGGTATTGGAATTTGTTGAAAGGCAAAACCCATGTCGCTAAAAAAGAATCTAAAAAATACTTACTGCATCAATTAAAATTGCATGTATTCTATCTTCAGTGGACAGTATCATTTTTATAAATTTCGTTTGTGGCGAATACCAATTAATGATATAAACTTTTAAAAAATGTTCTACACAAGAAACCTGTTATTATTTATTCTCAAATTTATATATCCATTCTAATCTTTTATTATTTTTTTATTTCCTCTCGAAATCTGAAAGTAATAGATAATAAAATGTGCCAAGGATACAAAAAACATTAAATAACAATATTTTCAGTTTATTTTGACGTGGTAATAAAAAAAATAATAAAATGCTTATTGTAGCGTTATTTGCAAGAGGGGGTTTCCCTTTAATACCCAATGAAAATGAAAACGTATACCTCAGAACGTGCAAAAAAAGCCTAAATGCTGGACTTACAGCCGCCCGGATATTAAAGTTTGTTCCCGCTCAGCTATGATAATATTATGTATGGAGAGTTACATTTTGTATCGGTTTTTCAACTTCCCCTACTATGGGGGAAAGGTATTTCGTACCAATGAAAAAAAACCTTATATTTCCTTTGTATGGTTAGCGAACAGATGGAGTTTTTTTTGTTGGATTTCTCGTTTACAAATGAATCGAATGTGGCTTTTTAGCAACAATAAAAAATACTGAACGGCAATAAACTTCTGTTACTTTTTTGTGGATTGTCCAGTGTATCGATATGAATTTATCAAAAAAATTTACGCTCAATTTTTAGTATCACATTACGCATTAAAATTGATGGCTTTATTCAAATCGTGGCTGCGTTATTTTTTACTGTTTTATTCATGCAACTAAATGATAAATTACCATTTCCGTTGATAGACGGAGCATATAGCACAACAAAGTGTGTATTTATCTTTGCTTTCCGCTGTATTGCCACTCGCAATCCTTGCATCAAGTAGCGACCATTCTTGCGTTTTCTTATCTATAAGGGTCATGGCCCCCACATCCTGAAGCGGGCCCCCAGGCCAGGATCTTTGGCGTCCCCCCTACCTATCGCTAAGATTAAAGGCCGTCTGACGCTCTACTGTGGTATGAATGTGGAATACCAAATGGTATTCGAGATCAAATAAAATTCAGTGTATTTTTAGCGATTTTTAACACAGAATTATAGAGTCGCCGAATGTCAACACACAGCAACCAAAAATTGCATCGTACTTTTTCCATAATCTAATAATCTAAGCGTACAACCATATATTTTAAAATGGTAATAACCTGAAGTGGAATAGCACCGCAGGCGAAATTTTATCATTGTTTTTATTCTCATTTATCTGGTCGACCCGTCATGCCGCCAGCCTCCCCTTGAGCCCGGGCCCCTAGGCTAGAGCCCTGTCAACTCCCCCTTGTGGGGGCCATGATAAGGGTAGCGTACTAATTTATTTCGATTTAGCTGAAAAACGTGGCGAGACTATTAGTCTCAATTTCGTCTGCATTTTCATCAATAAAAATATCGAACTCTAGCATCCTGCAAGGTCCCAAAGTATACAGTATGTAATATGCTGGCAAGAAATAAAACAGCCCCCACCGATTCTTGAAGACTCCGTGTTGTTTATACTTAACCCACTAGTGTATTTGTGTTTTCTCAGCGTATGCCAACATTCCATAGTATTTATCGGACTGTGTGCACCATATAGATGGTGTTTAGTGTTATTTCTGAATGCCGGAATGCATTTGGCTTGAAAATAATGCCGCAAAGATTCTCTTGAGGCATCGAGCCTACGTGACTGACTGAGATTCATCCTCGTTATGCGTTCGTTTCTGAAAAATCTGTCGCAAGCATTAGCTCTCCTCTCAAAGTTTCATGACTCGCTACTGTAAATCACCACTGTCAAAATACATCTTCTTCTTCTTTGACCATGTCCAATTTTACATATAGGCTTTCACAGAGTGGAGGGTTGAATAAACAGATTTTTGTTTTTATGAGAAATGGATATTAGCCACTTGCTCAAACTATATGGTCCATACTCTCACTTCAAACACAAATTAATAAACAATATGTGTATTTTTCCAGACTCAGGATTTAAACCTGGGACCCACAACATTATAAACCGACACGCACATGCATTGGAAATCTAATAGAACCCACGACCCAAGAATTTTGTTAAAATATTTATCAGCTCCACAATAAGTCACACAGTTAAATTACACTAGTTGTAGTAGTTAAATTATTGTCTTAGACTTGAAAACAGCACAAAGTTATATGTGTTGCTAAATTTTAAAACCCGCTATAACACTTTTTCATTAATTTGAGAAAATCCATAAAAACTTTTTGAACTAAAAAGGTTTTTGAATATTACAGTATCAGTATACTATGTAGCGGGAATTGATATACACAATGATTTTGTTTCATAAATGACAGTCAATCATAGCGGATTTTAAAAGATGCGATAAAATTTTCGTGAAGAGATTTTAAAAATGAATCCATTTTTTTTCATCTTAATTATTTCAAAAAAGTGTTATAGCGGGTTTTGAAATTTAGCGACACATATATTGATTTTCTTGAACGGAAATACTGGTATCAGAAACTAGTTTTTTGCATTGGACTAATAGATTCGCCATCTACTTTACTTTTCGACTTGGTTTTCTATCGTTGTGCCCGACTCCTCTTACCCATATGTCAAACATTTAATTACGAAATCAAATAAGATTTGCATCTGCATTATATTCTGACACATTACCAGTGACGAAGGGTGACTTTTGGAAAGAGGTAGGCTGTGGAGATCTGATAAAATGAACACACTTGTCAGATATACCTACTTACGAGAAATAAGAAGATAGTACGATATTACTATTAATGAACAGAACAGAAGAACACACTAATGACAACGACACACTAATTTAATGAAACTTCAAAAACTCACTGACGACATAAAATAAGCGATCAGTTTAAATTACATATTTTTTCAAAACATTTATACACCTCAAAAATCATTAGATAAAAGTTCTTCTTATTTTTAAAAAAAGTCCATATTTATTAATATTCGATTAAACACCATAGATTTTTTTTAATTATCTAATTATTAACTATTTCGTTTTAGGCTCTGCGATCGGAGCTTACCTTATTCATACAATATTCGATAGACTAAGCAAAAATTGAGAATTATTTAAAACATAATCCGACCTTTATTTACGTCAAGACAGATGGCGCGCTGTGGTATGTTTTTTTAAAACCTTTTCAGATGGTTTTGTAATTTTATTATCTGTGTATTAAATCATTCCTACACATACGGCATCTCTCGTTGGCAAAATAAATTATTTTATATTATAATATATTATATTATAATCAAGTGATTATATAAAAAAATATGCAATTAAAAAATATTTTTCTTAAGAAGGAAGGTAGAGTCTTCGCCACTGCACATTACTAACTACTAATAATATACATATATAATTATGATTCTAACGTTGATCTTTGAAGGGATCCGGTATGTATTCAGTATCTAAACCTTGGATACTAGAGACTTTTAAAAATAAATATTTTTTATTGTTGTTTTTACTGTCTGAAATAAATTAGAGCAATATCATAATATTACAGAGTAGTAATTAACCCTTACATGGTATATTTAAAAACATTATATGTATTACACGTACTGGGGATAAAATTATGTAAAGTTAAAATACATTTTTATTTTCTCAACAAAACTAATTTGTACCAGAAAGTAAAAACAAGTAAAATATTATTCATAATGAGCAAAGAAGCGAAATATTACGTACATGAAGAGAAAACAAAACAAACAACTTACGGGCGAAACAAAAAGTAGGCTTCGCAGGAGCACTAATACAACCACTCCCTTAAATTCTTGTTCACATCAACTTTGAAGGACCAAGTTTTACCTTTGCCCTTAATAATATAAGAACAAACTTTTATTTCTGTTGTGTTTAGTTTTTTTTCACATTTCGTTCGTTAATTAGACGACATACCTACTTAGTAAGTTTGCGAGATTTAGCAAAGTTTTTTTTTTAATAATTTATGTCCCCTTATAAAAGGTTAGAAAATATAATTACTTAAGTATTCACGGCCAAATTTTTTCACCTCTCAACATTTTCAAGGGATTTTTTTTTGAAATTTTAATATACTTTGATATTTAATTATTAAAATTATTATACTGAACCTGGTCATTAAACAGATAATATATTAATTGATCGATATATTCTATAGTCGTTATAACGCATTCATGGTTTAATAAAATTATTAACTTTGTATAATTTTATAAGTTTAATTCTTAGACGGAATAATATTATTTATAATGTTAAAGCCTAAATATTTATCGACTCAAAAAACAGTCTGTAATCGTATTTTAATATCTAATGTTTATTCTTAATCCTTGGGCTTTTTACACCAGATGAAGAGAATAATTTACTGCCACTGAACAATTTCAGTTTTATATTCCATAGTAGATATTGAAATTTCTCATTATTTGCGAGATTGGTTTATTATTTCACTAATCTCGAGAAAAAACCTCTTATTTTTATTTCTTTCGGCCGAAAAATGTTTTCTCTAGGGAATTTAAGAAACTCGGAATCGAAGTCTTTATAATGTGCCATGATCTACTACTACAAATCGACACAAAGTGGCGAATAGGCTGGATTTTGTTAAATTATAAACTATTATAATCGTTGTTGCAACTCAATCAATTCGCTAAAATGTATTTTTTTTTCTTTTAGACTGTCGAAGACTTAGAAGCACGCTGCAAAGAAGCTGGTATCGAGATAGTGACGAGGCAGTCTTTCCTATCAGACCCTGGTGATGCAGTCCGAAACCTCAGGAGACAGGATGCGAGGATCATCGTCGGTCTCTTCTACGTGGTGGCGGCTAGAAGGGTTCTTTGCGACTTGTATAAACATCAACTATACGGCAGTTCATACGTATGGTTCTTTATAGGTGAGCAATATTATTTACATTTAGAGCTTTTGAACTAAAATATGCCCTATAAAATTTGTAGAAAGTAATTGATAGTGACGCCCACGGTGGCCGCGCAGCTTAAGCGTTGGACTATAGCGCCGTGGGTCCCAGGATCAAATACTGGGTCTGGCAAGTACACATATTGTTTTTCAATTTGTGTGTGAGTCAGGGTATGGACCTAATAGGTTGAGCAAGTGGCTGACATCCATTTCTCGTAAAAAAAAAAAAAAAATCTGTTAATACAAACCTCTACTCTTGGAGGCCCATATGATCCTATTAGGATCGGACATGGTCGTAAAAAAAATTGTTAGTTATTATGGTCAATTTTCTTATTAGAATAAGACATTGTCATGAAATTTTAAGTTCATATCGTTATACACAAATATGGTCACCATTTAATTAAATTAAATTGGAAACCTTTCAAAATCATGGCATGTTGAAATTCCAATAATCATTTAGACTTTTATTATATTTAGATACCAATCCTCCCTTGATATGTCGAAATATTGACATGTCACGATTTGATTGTCGGGCATATTATGATATAAATGATTTTATTGTAAACTAATTTAAATAATAGGAAACAAAAATTATACCTACCTATGTATTCATATAATTTAATAATTCGATTTTTTATTCAAAAATGAACTCACTCTGAATATATCGTTATTTATTGAATATACCCAATTTTACGTAACACGCCAGCGCCATAAATATTAAAAAATAAACATTTGATATGGTATTATTTTTGCTACCAAAAAACGTAATATCTATGTTTGCAAAATAGTTCACAATAAATATATTTTACAAATAATGTTTGTATTTAGTAAATTATAATTAATTTTATAAACATACTTACATACCACATAATCGTGAAGTTTGATAGTTTTAATAGAAAATATGACATAATTAGAACGACGCCGAGCGATGAAAAACGATATAATAGTCTTCATGTAAAATCAATCGGAAATAATAACGGTAATAATAATTTAATAATGCAATTCGTGCGCAGTAGAAGAAATTTCAATCTGCGCAATTCCATGGTTAAATTGTTCAACCATAGATGGCTTCCGCCTTCGTTATGGCAATACTTTGTGCGTATCAAAAAGAAAATGTGGGGTTAGGTAAGTTACCCTGCTACAAAATGAACATCTGTTTTTTTTTTTGGGACAATTGGCATTAATAAATAGTATAAATTGGAAAAAAATCCAGATGATTCCCGAATTAGAGTAGTACAATAATAATTGTACTGCATGTTAAACTACTATGCTGTTTGTGAATAAATGGCAATCCCTCGAATCCGTAAATTGAAAAAAGTGTGTATTTGCCAGATCCAGGATTCCAACCTGGGACCCACGACGCTAAGCCGCGCGGCCACCGGCCCAGTAATATATATTTTTAATTTAGAATAAGATTAAAGGTTTTGCAAATATAACTGAAAATTCACTCGTTACTCCCATAAACAAGTAGTTATGTTTACCGTAACATGTGGGTCTATTCTATACTTATCGACCGCAGCTAGATAGATGCTGTGCTGTTAAAATATAGCACTTATTGCAACAATAAAAACCAACTTATTATAATTATTGTTACAATAAGTGCTAATATTTTGATACAAACCTACCCTAAGTTTGATAATATTTATCATTTTGGCGGTCGATAAATATAGAATAGACCCAATGATGACATTAAAGTATAACTATATGTAAGGGCTTAATTTGAGTATTACGTCATGTCATTCATGGAACGAGGGATGCGGAGGTCTGGCCGACCATCAATTCGCGGTACTATCAAAAAAATAACAACTCGATGGCGCGGATTGATGGACATGCAACACCTGCGCACACTCCTCCGGGTAATATTCCCATATCTGAACCATCACTGAAGTATTCACCTAAATTTTGTTATACTCAGCATTTGCGGCGTCATACTGCTCCTGCACATCTATTCTATACACAAGACTATCTAGGGTAGGTGTGTATCGAAGTATTAGCACTTATTGAAACAATTACAATTAGTTAGTTGTAATTGTTACAATAAGTGCAATATTTTAACAGCACCTCTTTTGGCTGTGGTCAATTTTAGAGCGAGATAGAAAGTTTCGACTATTTAGACGGCTAATAACTTATTGTAATTGTTACAATGTGGTAATACTTCGATACAAACCTACCCTAGATAGCTGCCGTAGCTGCTGAAAGCAGTCTTGTGTATAGAATAGATGCGCTGAAACATTCCTAGGCATATAAATTAGTGGTGCTTTCCACCCAAACATAAAGTCCCGTAAAACGCCCTATTAAGACGGGGGGGTGGGGTGGACCCATTAACTTCAATTCTTTATCCTGCGATTTGTGGCTTCGTTATTTTGACATCAAATATATGAAAATGTTACAAATATTTGTAAAAAGTTTTGTTTCAATGATTCTACATAAATCATGCAATGATATTTTTTGAATAGGTTGGTACGAAGACAACTGGTTTGAAGTGAACCTGGAACGCGAAGGCGTGGAGTGCACAGCGGAGCAGATGAGGAAAGCTGCAGAGGGCCACTTGACCACCGAAGCGCTCATGTGGAACCAGAACCAACATCAGCCGACCATCTCAGGGATGACTTCAGAAGATTTCAGGTAATTATTTACTTATGTACTTATTGAGATTATTATTGTCAACCCAAGTATATTGGAATCATTCTACAGTGCCACTACGAGCAATATATATATACATATATTGATATTTATATATTAAAATTATAGTGATATATTATATATCACTATAATTTTTATTACACTGTATTATATTTCGGTAGAGGTGGACGAGTGGAAATGAGTCTGCTTATAAAACCGTAAAGTCTAGAAAATTCACACACGTATTTTTTTCAATGTATGTTAGTATAGGTAAATCAGTATACAGTGGCACTATGGACACGGTAAAAGCACTATGCAGTTGTAGTGGTATTGTTTGTCAGCATAGAAACAAGCATTGCAGAAAACAATTCTAATACTCCCGCGAGTCGCTTATGGTGCCTCTGTAGAATGATGTACCTATAAATACCAGGGCATGTAACTAATAGTTTGAGCAAATGGCTAACATCAAGGCCGACTATGATTGCGAGTTACGATGATAGTGCTAGTTATTGATTATTTTCGAATGCAATGCGAACAGGTTACTGTTCGCAAATGAAGATTTCCGATTGAAATTTCGTTCAAACTAATCAACGTATTACTATGTATTCCAATATGAAATCATTTTTCCAAACAGTTTAATATAATGTACTCGAAGTTTCAATTTAAAGTTTCAACGTTAATTTCTCGGAAAAGAATACATTACTTCGTGAAGTGGCTACTATCGGAATCAGATTGTAAAGTAAATGATAAAAATAAAATAAATCACTTTAATTGAAGTTATACTTCTTTTAGTGTTTGGGAAATCAGATCAGAGTGTATTTTTGGTAACACATAATTTATTTTTTCACACGAAAAAAAACGCACTCGATTGGATTCGAACTCCACCGATTGTTCGATTATCAGCCGAACGCACTACCTTTACGCCACGGTATGGTACTGCAATCGTGACGATTACACAGTATAACATTATAGTTTAGAATTGTTCCGTTGCCTAAGCAGCGAATTTATTATTTTTCGGCCATTTGCAATTCCTTATGTAAACAAATGATTAAACGTCAGAGTGACAGTTGGTACTTTAAAAATAAAAACAACGAGAAAACCATTATATAATTTAGTAATATAAGTGTATAGAAATAAACCAACGGCGTTCCAATAAGCGGTCCTTTTTCTTGAGTGTGTAATTTAACAAGATAATTAAGAGCTAGTCAAAGAATCTAGTTTATCACAAGTTTTGTTTTTGTTTTTTTATATAACTTCTAACGCGCGTACATAAGTACACACACCGATGTTTTTATAATATTTTATTATTATCTCATCGTATTTATACAATATCATCACCTGTTTTTCTTTGTATGTTGAACGAATAAAACGTATGCGTAATGTTTATTTTATATAAATGAATAAATTTGAATAATATGTCTATAGTCAGTTCTGGGAATTTGCGTATTTTGTCTCCACAGAAATTCTATATGGAACACTCCGTCTGTTGATTTAACTTAATCTGATGTGAATAAAAATTTGACTAACAAATTCTACATACCATGTATATATGGTGCAGTAAATAAATTTAATATATTTTCTTGTAAAAAAAACCCCCATTCTATCGCTGCGAAATACTTGCACACTAAAGTACAATAAACGTCCTTTCGGGAGCGTTGTGACTTTTAAAATTAGTTTCCTTTAAGAAATTGCTTTTCACTTTTGAGTCGTAAAGTTAATTTTGATATGAGACAGCTCGCGTGTCAACGGCTGTCGACATTACGACTGTCGACGACTAAACTAAGAAAGACATTACTTACTTTATACCTATTAGTATTTAATTAAATTAATACTCTATTCAACAAGTCTAAATAATTTATTACAACAACTTAATTCTCAACTTTTAGTCTGAAACTGAATCTTCCTGTTTCGCGTTAATGCGGATGACTGACAATTGGTACGGCTGAAGAAAATCTGATTAAACATCCAAGTCTGGATTAAAACATCATATTCAGAAATTAAAGTTGATTTATTAATTACTTACATAATATTTTACCCAATTATGCTCCAGCCTCGATAGGCTCTACACAATGACATTAATATGGACGAATCATCTGAAAAAATGACATTCACTTCATTGTCGGGTCTGCTGAATGGCATAATCTGTTCTAACGCTATTACAATAAAGGTGATATTGCTATAAATTCCTGATGCTTTTTGTTGGGTCTGCCGAATGGTTCGGTTCGAACGGGTTCGCTCAAATGAACATTTACATTAGAAACACCGCTCTAACGCCATTACAATAAAGGTCATATTGCTATAAATTCCCGATGCGTGATATCGCATAATGGAAATTGCGTGACGTCTACCTATACATGCGAATGCGCGAATTTACTTGCTAACTACTGTATTGAGTGCGTCGTCCATTAATAATGTCATTGGCTCTACAGCAGTGGTTCTCATGTGCGGCCACCACATGATTTTTCTGCGGCCACCAACATCATTTTCAGTAAAAGTTAAATATACGTTATTTGAAATGAGTCATGACCAAGTACTTAAAAACCATTCTAATTAGGGAATCCAATCCCGAGCCAAAATTCTGATCCCGGGATTTTGGGATTACAATTTGACAATCCCGGGATCCCGGGACTGGTCCCGGGATTGGCATTTTTTTCCATTGTTAATATAAAATGTTTATATTTACAAATAACATTGATAAAATCGGTCAAAAATAAATCTAGTATAATTTATACTATTTAAGACATTTATTGTTAATATTGTATACGTTCATTCTTGGAAATACACAAGTTTAATGGAGTAAATAATATTGTAATATAAATAATATTGTGAATTTAATACGAGATTGCTGTTTCTGATAGTAAAGACATAATGAATGGATTAGCGAGATTTAAAATAGTAAAGCAAATAATCATGGCGTACTTGTGGCCTTTCCGCATCATAAATCTAATTTTTCGACCATGTCCGATCCTAATAGGATCATATGGGCCTACACAGAGTAGAGGTTATATTAACAGATTTTGTTTTTTTTTACGAGAAATGGATGTCAGCTACTTGCTCAACCTGCAAAATCTAATTAGTCAGCCAAATATGAAACTGCCGTAAAACGTTTGATATCATGGTGGAATTACTTTGTTAAATGTGCGAAGCATTGTTTTTTTCCAATCTTTCTCATTTTTAATAATTCATGTGAAAAAATAAAATGAATCGGCAACCTACACATGGGTATAAATCAAACTTCATTCAAACTCAGTTTATTTCTAATGTAGTTATTTTTTTATTAAAAGTATTTTTTCTGTTTTATTTTCGCTTTTATTTTATTTTCCATAAAAATTGATAAATAAAATCAATCCCGAAATCCCGGGATTATGTTTATCAATCCCGGGATTCATAGGTATCGAAAATAGCGCGGGATCCCGGGATTGGAATCCCTAATTCTAATAACACCACTGTTGAAAAAATTTGATCGAAGTTATACGTTGACCAAGAATCAAGTCAATTTAAAGAATTAATAACAATTGCTTTATTAATATTGTCGATTTTTTTCTACTATTGTATACTGTAAAAGATCATTCGATATAACGGACTTCATAAAAAACAAATATCGAAGCCAGTTGACAGATGTAAACTTAGAAGCAGCCATGCGGGTCGCATTGGAAAAAGGTAGTATTGAGAAATTTCCATTTCCATTATTTTTAAATAAATAGATATATAGTTACTAAAATGTTCAAACGTATTTTATTAAATACACATGATCTGAGTTGCCCCATCTCCACTCGCCATGTGTATGCAGCCGTCCGTCTATGAATAAATCGATCCATTTTTTTTTAGTAAATAAAAATTAGCTTCTATTTTTTCAATCACAACAAAAGTGAAATTTGGTGCGGCCACCAGACGTTGCCATAGAACAGTCAATGTCAATTGTGCGGCCACAGTTAAATTTCACGTGAGAACTACAGCGTATCGTTATAGTCTTACAGCACCGCTGAATGGTTCATAACGACATGTCCGATATAATATGGAATTGGACATTAATTCGAAATAAATCTTTAATTATACATACGGTGAGTACTTGCTTACTTTTTAGCGATTCTGAACGCTTCCGCTAGTTACGTTTTAATAATAGTTTTCTTTATTACAAATTGTACAATATATAATTTGTTACTTCTTATTTCATCCTGTCACACCCATAGGGCAAGCACAAGTTCACGCCACTTCCCTCGCTCCATCGCCAACTCTCGTACCTCCCACCGTGCCAGCGCTTAGATCGCTTTTGTAGCACCGCTGCAGGGTGAGGAAGGGCTGGCCACGACGACGGTACCCTTAAGGCTGTGCCACAAGAGTACGAAGTATTGCACTCTCTGGCGGCATCTGGAACACATTTCCCAATCTTGCTAGGCATGTCTTCGTGATTATTTTAATCACAGAGGACTGCCATGTCCGCTCACCATTGTTGCCAGACATCCTGATTTTTGCGGCTAAATCCCGATTTTTTTTTTATTTCACATGGTAAAAATCCCGATTTGGTATAATAATTATCTAGCAACGCTGCCGCTCATGAACTCAAGTGTTTGTAACGCTGTGTTTCATTCATCTATATAATAATAGTATACCTATATTATTTTAAAAAGTTGTACAATTTACTACTTCAACATAGAAGGTCGATAAAAATATTACATTCTGCCTGAACGTTTTTCTGCCATTAATTTGTGAATCGGCCTAACAGTTTCGACCATTTTTCTTTCGTCCACAGATTCTCTTATCTCGTATCTATAAATGTGAACTGTTGTATAATTTTGCTATGATTAATTATTCGAGCTTGGTTCAACCTGCTATGGCATAAATAATAGTTCATTTGTTACATATTATTTTCATCGATTGCCAAGCGGATTTCCTTAAATAAACACTGTCAACGAATGGCTGTTATTTTAATTAAAAAACGAAAATAGCTAGAGCGAATAAAACGTACAACCCACTTGATCTATGTGTAAGAGGTGTGTGAACGAAATGAATTCGCGACGAAATAAAACGTAGGAATAAAATCACACCCCGAGGAGATGTTTTAATGCGCTCTTTGAAATGAAATTGTGACCTCGTACGGCAAACTTATTGGGAAGGGTGCGAGCTGTTTTTTTTTAATATAAACTCTCTTGTTAGATAATAAAAAGAACGGCAGATGTATTTATTAGTGCGAATGTAAATTTTCTCGCGATGATACTTCTAATATTGTACATGGCCTAGATTCAGTGTTATCATCTGTCATTTTTAAATATATGCCAGAGAAAACAAGAAAATATGCTGGTTGGAAGAATGAAAATGCTAGATTTTCTCAAAGTTAAAATTTATCTAGAACATTAAAAAAAAATCTAAATTGTGGGAAACTAATAGGAAAACATATCAAGAAAATCTGGTGTAGTATTCTAGCCTTTTATCCAATATTTTAAGCTGTTTTCAGTATCGTAAAACGTTAGATTTAACACCATACGCCAAATGCGTATTTTCCAAGCTAATTGAACCTTTAAAATATGCTAAATCTGGTAAAAGTCTGCAGCGTTTTTTTTTTTTTAAATTTGTCTATATTTTACAACATCTCACAAGACCCATTTATTACAGTAGGATAAAAATAGTGATATAGTAGAGTAGTTTTAATAGTAAAACAATTATGAAAAACACACATGTTTGAGAAAAACACAAAGTTTCATTGTGATCCCATCGAAAATCAAATCTGAAACCATCGCATGAGAAGACAGTACCATACGTATTGAACTACCTCAATCGATAAGACGCTTCAGATAGGTGACGGATTAAAAAATCAGCACTGGTAACCGTTTCGCCAAATTAGCTATTGTTATTTTATTTTTATACTATGTTCGATCCTAAAAAGATCATAATATGGGCCTTTATGAGGCTTTATTAACAGAGTTTTTTATGAGAAATTACACATTATGACAATTTCCAACACTTAGCAGTCATTTTTATTTTTTTTTATTATATTTGTAATAGTTTTTTTTAATCTGTCATACGTTAAAGTGCCCACGACCACCCGTCATATATGCACAGCCGTGGATATGCACGGCCGCTTTCTATGACGCTTTAAACGTGTCTAAAAGAAGTGATTTTAAGTGCTCATTCCGTCCCGAGACGGAGCCGTACGGGACTGATCTGCAACCATGCACCGTAGTGCTTAAAGAAGAAAGTTAAGAAAGATTTTTTTTTGTTTTTTGGACTGGCTCTGCTGTCCGCTGACGTTAAGCGCTTTGTATACACGCATACTGAGTGTCACGAATTAAAATGGATGAGTCTACAGAAGTGTCGGGACTATCCCGCTCCCCATACGACGCTGCAAATTTCTCGAATGCCGCAAAGTTGGCCTCGGTTGCTATCAGATCTCCATGACCAATTGGGCATATTCCTGCTTAATTTTTCGAAGCGTCCAATTATTGTCCTGCTACCATATTGGATGGGGTCTACACAAAAGCGCCCGCATTATAAGCGCCCAGACATAAGCGCCCAAATAAAATATAATTAAGAAGTGAAACAATTTTTATTTTTACATAATAATACATTTTAGATACACAAATGAAAAACATACAAAAAAATCAATTAAATTTCAATATTATGTGCTAACCTTCTTAAATAAATTAGTAATACTACCATACAGAGGCATTAACTCTTGCAGTCTTTCGTTCAATTTAACATATTTAGATTTTGACGCAATTGGTGTCCTGAAACCTAGCCTGCTTCTTTCGATTTTTATTTCGACGTGATCACAAAATACAATTAAGAAGTGAAACAATTTTTTTTACATAATAATACATTTTAGATACACAAATGAAAAACATAAAAAACATACAAAAAAATTCTATTAAATTTCAATATTATGTGCTAACCTTCTTAAATATTCTAAATTAGTAATACTACTATAAAAAGTCATTAACTCTTAGAGTCTTTCATTCAATTTAACATATTTAAATTATTATACTATTTATATACTAATATTAGTCTTCCATCCAACGCAACGGACTTGCAACATCTATACATATAATTGAAATAGGAAGTGTGAAATTATTGTCCAGGAATCAAATCTAAAAATATATGAAAACTACTAACAGATGCATTATAGAGAAATAAGAATGATTAACGAAATCCCTACACAATCAATAGGTACTTTAGAAAAGCTGATTATTGAGCGTTTACTCGAAATAATTTTGTTATCGCTTTGTATGAATGTAATAGTTATCTAAATACGGGTTGTTTGCATTTTTAAGTCTAATCTCTTTGGATTAAACATATTTTATCGGCATTTTTTTTGTTTCTAGTACATAGTGTAAGTATGTAGATTTATATCGATATGCTATTCGTAAAACCAAAAAAGCAACTATTTTATATATTTTGGATTTATAGTGGGCGCTTATTTCTGGGCGTATTTGTCCGGGCGTTATTTGGGAGCACTGGTACTGGAGCATTTGGGTTGGCGCTAATGTCTGGGCGCTAAAGTCTGGGCGCTAATGTCTGGGTGGTCTATTTTTAAGAGTAGGTATGTGTTCGATAAACTTCGGATATTTTATTTAATTTATCGTTCAATATGTTGTGGATCTTGTGAAAAGTTTTGTACGAGAGCACACCGGCAATTTTCTCAACTTATTAGCTTCATCCAGTGAAGTGGATCTAAATAATACTGGAAAACCACATGAGAGTTTTTCGAATATCGTAATACTAGATCATAATATATGAAAACACTTTTTATTATATTATATAAAAACAATATGTTACGCTAGTTCTAAATACACGTATAATTTTCGTTCAAATGTCACTGAACTAAAAAAAACTTCTAACGTCTGTTTTTTACTACCTATCGATAAAAAACTATTTTCAATCAACAACAAGATCATGTCAAAACCTCGTACGTATCGTATTGGCATTATGTATATGGGAGAAGAGCAAACTAGAATGTTACCAACATAATAATTTTCCATAAACCTAATGGAGAGTAAATGTAGATAAAACCTCTATGTAATAAATATTATATACGTACGAGTAGGTAAATATTACGTAGATAGTAATAATGTTAATAATTTCGTTTAGTGGCAAGTAAAACTTTAAACTATTTTTATTGTTTGCCAACATTCGTAATGTTAAAGTGTAAAAACTAGGAAAATTAAATTTCTCTCAAGTAATTTGTAAATGCATTGGCTTATGATACTAATCCTGAGTGAAATAAAAACCGAACAGGTTCTAAAGTAAAAACATAAAAACGAAGAACACGAGCGTCAGAACGTTGTCATAATAATAATATGTGGACAAATAATAAATTATATGTCAACAGTTTCAAACGACTTTCGTTTTATGACGCAATGCATGTCATAAAAGAAACATTATGGCGTTGTTCTTTTGTTTTCCGTTTTACTATGCTGAAGTTTTATGTATATTATTATTATTATTATTCTATGGCTGAAGACGTATTTGACGTCATGATGTGAATAATACTTACTTTATTTACCTCAAAATTAAAGATAGGTACCCTTCATTTCACCAGTCTGCTGATTCTATAAACATAATATTTATTAGAACTTGTAATAGTTTATGGTTTTATTTATAATTAATTAGTATTTTATTGAATTAAAAAAATCGGTGTGTATACTTATGTACGCGCTTTAGAAGTTATACTTCTTATTAGGCATAAAGCCCACCAAAAAAGCGTTCGGTGCGCTCACTACTGAGTAGGCCCCCTCCCACCCGCGCATTACCCTTCACCTATGTAATAAGGGGCTCAAGGAGCACAAAATAATTATTATTATCAGCGTCTCTTATAACAAAGCAATATAAATATTATTAAATTTCTCGGGGCTTGTAATTAATATCGGACACGCAATAACTAAACAATGAGTTCACTGTTCTTAAATAATGGCTTCTCGCCCGTCTATCGACGACGCTTCAAGGAGCGTGATTTTGCTTGCCGTGTTCAATGAATGAACTACGTTGTATTTTCGTTAAGTCGTATCGCTGAGAAGCCAAAAAACGGTGACTCATGGGGCAGGCGGGCACAATGCGTCGTCAAGTCCAGTGTGCGCTGGCGTATTTGATTACGTTGTATTTTCGATGATTCACATAGAAAATGCGCGAGCACCCCGCAAGCCTGCTTTAGTGGACTTTATGCCTTAGGCGCAATAAAATAAAATAATCCCACACCGCGTTAGTCAAAATTCGCATCAACCTAAAATATTCAAACGGTTGGAAAATAGTTTTCACGTAAACTAAATATGTAATACCAAACAAAAGTAACGTACCTATCACACTTAAAAATATTAAGCTTAGTTTTGACAGGTAATCACAAATAAAAAAGAGTAGGTACAATTCACAACGCGAAAGAATATTTTTCACCAAGCAAAATATTCCGGAGTGCCGCTGGTTTATTTCTAGACACTTTAACTTATACCACTAAAAAAAGTATTTAATTATTTCTCGTTGTTTTTATTTTATTTTGGCCAACAATAATAAATTCGTTTCCTAGGCAATGGAACAATTCTTCGTACATATAATAATAAATTCGCTGCCTAGGTAACGGAACAATTCTAAACTATAATATTATACTGTATAATCGTCACGATTGCATTGTCATACTGTGACGTAAAGGCAGTGCGTTCGGCTGATAACCGAACAATCGTGGTTCGAATCCAATCGAGTGCGATTTTTTGTGTATGAAAAAAAATTATGTGTTACATGTCACACGCCAAAAATACACTCTGATCTTATTTTCCAAACGCGCCTAAAGAAGTATAACTTCAATAAATAAAAATTGTAATGTCGTGCTGGTTTTAAATTAAATCATTCAAAAACGTATCTTCAGGACTTTGGTTGTGAATCTGTATCTGTGGCTTTGTTATTGGGCAATACTGCTAAAAGTTTTCGCGCTAAAATCGTACGCGTATGAAAATTGAGAGGGAAGAGAAGATAATGCGAGGGGGTTACTCGCTTGAAAAATAGTTTAGGGTAGGTAGTCGTTTTCCAGTTGATGTTATGACCTCTATAACAGATATCTGGAACTTTTTGCAATTTCAGAGTTAGTATTGCATGGCTTTGTGTACACTAGTATGCAGCTTAAGATAAAATATTTATGTACTAAATATGTTAAATAGAAAATTCGCTATTTGTATACATAGATGTAGCCTAAGTATATGAGAGTGACGTAAAAAAGGATTGCAAAGTCTAATAATAAAATAAACTTCGTCGTTTCATATTACAGCATTTCGTACTGTTATCGTCCGCATCTATCATTTTGTTGTCAAGAGTTGTGCGGCTCTGGTGGTGCAGGGCGCTGGCCTTTCATCCTGGAGCTCTAGATTCGATTCCCGGCGATAATACAATATATTTATGTGATTTTCTCACAGAATGGGAATCTATCTTTGATTGTTTCACTTACATTACTAAATACACTACTGTCATTGGACCTCAAGCCCTGTTGTAGTGTTAAATATATATATTTAATTTATGGTAATGCATTCGTCGGCACTATTAAATATAATTTAAGCACATGATTAACACAATTATATTAATAATATTTTAATTGATTAATAATGTCAAGAAATAACCAAAGCACTCGAACATTGGACTTTCGATAAATTTTGTAAATTTTGATATCCATTAAAAAACCCACTCAGGGTTTTCAAAGATGTTACACAGTCATAATATTGTTGAAACGAATAAGAAAATGTATTCTGTCTCTATCTATACGTATAGTATTTAAGCAAAGGCAAACGGCCTATCTGAATAATCTTGATAATGGTGTTACAACCGAAATAGCTATCGACAAAACCTTTTTTAAAAAACCTGTAGAATTTAATATAATTTATATTTTCATTTCTTGTAAAATGGAATTCTACCAAGTAAATGCTAACTCAATTAATTAATTATTTAAAGTCTTATTTAAAAAAAAAATCAAATAAATTAATGAAAATAAGCTAAATGTATTTTAATTTTGTCAATTTTGGTCAAATATGCCTTCGCGGGCTACCAATCATCCATTGTTGGGTATTTGGTAAAAGAAAAAATCGGAAAACCATTTAGTGTCATCTATTCACTGTCATTATCATCATCAGCAGCAGCAGAGAGAAGACATTCTCACTGCTGAGCTCGACGATGATCCATAATAATTACGTAGGTAATTAATACAAACAATCAAATAACACAATCAATGCGTAAATTATAACATAATTTGAAACGATTTTATTTTTAGGTTGTCTCTGAAAAACATTGGTTTCGAGATTTTTCTATTTAGGAAACAGAAACGTACACAAAGTTTGAAGAAGTGTTGGATTAATATATAATTATTTTATGAATGCTGTGTTATAAGAAAACTAATTATAATTCGACGGTTGGTGGCACAAATAGTACAAAAATCGATCTTCTTATTATTGTGCCATCCCCTAACGGAGGTCGGCCACCATTAAGGCAATTTTATCTTTGTCGTCTGCTACCCGGAACAGTTCAATGGAGCTAAATTCGTACCAATCACGGAGGTTCTTAAGCCACGAAATTCAGCGCCGTCCTCTGTTATGCTTCCCATTGATCTTCCTTGAATGACAAGTTGGGGAATGCTGTATTTTTGTCCTCTCTGAGGTACTGTAGTTTCCTGGTTTTGATACTACGTAGAACTTCTCGGTCCTTCCCCATTCGACTGAGAACTTCAACATTTGTCACCCGGTCAGTCCAATGAATTTTGAGGATGCGTCTATACAGCCAAGTTCAAGTCTCCGTGACATCTCTTGGTTTAGCGTCCATACTTCCATACCATAGAAAAGAATTGAGAGAACATAACAACGTACCATACGCAGTCTCAGACCTAGATTAAGATATCGATTGCTAAGGAGGTTTCTCATTTTGAGGAAAATTCGATGGTTTGTGAATACTTAATATATTTAAAATTTAATTCGTACTAGGATGCGTGCCATATGCATCATTCGGGATCAAACACTATTGGATTGTGAAGTGGCCTGTTTATATAAATAACTATGCTGAAAAAAACTACATCCTTAAAATATACTCGTATCTGAATAGATTTTTCGCACGTACGACTACTTACCTTTTACCAAATACATTATTTCTTTCAACATTATTCAACATAATAAATATGGCCGTGCATCTACGTATAAGCCATTCCAAGGTAAAACAATTAAAAATATTTAAAGGTATTTCACATGTTTATTAATAATTAAATCCGTGTATCGTATGAAGACATTAAATAAACATTCGACAATGTTTTACTAAAATTATATATTTTTTATTACAACCTTATTCACACTTAATTTATCCAAAAATCACATACTTCTAATAGTTCTAATACTAATATGGATAGGTACCAAGTAAATAAATAGCTTCGTATATATTATTATATAACAACAATTTCTTGGCTCTTTTATGTGTTTTAAAATATACGTAAATAATAATGTATTTGAAAGAACTCAAAATGATAATAGTTTACGTATTATACGAAAGAAAAATTACAACAGTCGAACAGTTCAATACTAACTCTATAGTCATCTCTCTCTTTACTGAAGTACCACTCAGTTTTACGTTTTTTTTTCGTTTCCTTTTTATTATTTTCTTGCTCCTGTGAGAATTGAGATGGACGAACTTACACTTTTTGTCGACATAGTGCGAAAGCGGTCACTAGGGTTTTCACTTTTAGTAAGTCCCTAAAACAATCGAATATGAAATATTGATAGGATTTTTCTATTAAATAACATAATATTTATTTAAGTATCAAATTCTTACTAGAAAATATTAATGTATTAATGCGCAGGGGCACATTTACCAATACTCTAAGTGCTCGCGAGGGTAGAGCCATGCGGTGACAATGTCTTCAAATTCAAAAATAAAATCATTTAAGTAGGTATACAAATAGGTATTAAATATTCTTTCTCATAATATTATGGAACCGTTTTTTGCTAATAATTAACGCTGTAAGTAAATCTTCTTCTTCTTCCACCCTGTCACCACCCAGCATTGGGGCATAGGGCAAGCACAAGTTCGGCCCACTTCGCTCGGTCCATCGCCAACTCTTGCACCTCCCGCCATGTCAGACCTGCGGCACGTAGGTCGATTTTGTAGCACCGCTGCAGGATGAAGGAGGGCCGGCCACGGCGACGGAACCCTTGAGGCTGTGCCTCAAGGGTACGAAGTGTCGCACTCTTTGGTGGCATCCGGAACACGTGTTCCAGCCACGTAAAGCATCCCTTCGTGATAACCTCAATCACAGAAGGCCGCACACGAACTCGGGTGTTTGTAATGCGGTCGTACCAATATACCTCTAAGATACGGCGAAGACATCGATTCTCAAAGCTCAAAAGCCGAAAATCTTAAAGCTTAGGAAGATGCCATGTCTCACAGCACTAAGTAAATCACTGTAGTCAAAAAAGAACATTAAATTATAGTGTTATTTGTGAGTTTCTCGGGACTCATTTAAGCATCTTGCCGACATTAATGAAGATCTCTTCGCATTCTTGATTTGATCCGTTCAGCATGCGAGTGTTTTCCTCTTTTACCATTTATATTTACACGAATCATTTACAAATCACATTTCCACACTGGGTCCTGGCAGCGTCTTGCAAAACCCTACGTATCAGAAAGCATCAAGAGGAAATTTTCGCGCTTAAATTGATATAGCAATTGGCGACCACATTTTTGTACATCGCCCATACAGACTACAGTTTTCAAACGCTACTTATCGGAACTCAGTACCTACATCGCAGTCGCCTTTGACGCGAACACTGCCACGTGCTTATATCATATCCAAAGTTACACTAAAGTAAAGAAACTTACCTTGAATAATATATTTTGTATATAAACATAAAAGTGTTTCATAAAATCTAGCGAATTAAATCAATGCAGCAATATTAAAAAACGCAATTATTTTTTTCCAGTAGGTACTTAATTTAAAAAAAAAATCAAAATGAGTATAATTTAGCACCTACATCAAATAAGAGTACATGTCAAAGCTACTACGTTATACTGGGTTCCAATAAGTAGGGTTTGGAGATGTAGTTTGTATAGGCGACATTAAAATGTGGTCGCCAAAGACTATATCGATGTAGGCGCTACTATTGCCTCTGCCTCGTTATCTGACAAGTAGAGTTTGGCAAGACGCTGCCAAGACCTAGTGGAAAAATATGCTTTGTAAATGATTCGTATAAATATAAATGGTAAAAAAGGTAAACACTCGCATGCTGAACGGATCAAACCGAGAATGCGACGAGATCTTCATTAATGTCAGCAATATGTTCACGAAGATCACTATAATAAATGATCTTTTTGACTGCAGTGATTTATTAAAGTGTTAATTATTCTTCTTCTTCGACCATGTCCGATCCTAATAGGATCATTTTTTGCCGCCACAAAGTGGACAACAGATTTTGTTTTTACTAGAAATGGATGTCAGCCTGTCAGCCACTTGCTCAACCTATTAGGTCCATACTCTGACTCATATACAAATTGAAAAATAATAGGTGTACTTATCAGACCCAGGATTCGAACCTGGGACCCACGACGCTATAGGCCGACGCTTAAGCCGCGCGGCCAACGTGCGTGCTATTAGGTGAGGATTATTAGCAAATCATTATTGCTTCTGCCATAGCAAATCATTGCTGCTTCTGATAACTAGGATTAATCAAGACGCGTCCGGATGCTTGACCACTCGGCGTAGTCAAAAGGAGCAAGGACACGACCCAAAATGAACGTAGTTATGCAGAATGTAGCCAGTCCGCAATAATGTCGAGCTGAGATAATGGCACTTTAGCAACAACATGATATTAAAAATGTAAAATTGTAAATAGTATTTTATTTCAAGAATATTTTTTTGCGGCTTGGCTATTTTCAACAGATCGTAGAGAAAACCTTCTCGCATGTGATCTTTATCATATCTCATTTTTTTATATTTTTTGGACTGGCTACTTTCTGCATAACTATGTCCAAATAAGATGATATTATACGCATGGCGTGTTCATGAAAATCGTGTTTTTATATCAAATTTAATACCAGGCATTTTCTTTGTAATTAATTATTATTGTATTCGCCCTGTTGCCGTTTGACACGACGTAAACCGCACAGAAAAATGTTCACGGGCCAAATAAAGGGTTGGCTCACAATCAAAAGTAATAGTCGAGCCACCTACAACTATACTTTTTCACGTAATAAAGTTTTGTTTTTCAATAAAATCTATCATCATAGACGTCTCAGCTAGCCCATTCGTTTCGTTTTATTTGGTGCGAAACAGTTCGGGAGTTAACTGTTTTTACTTTTTTATGGCACCCCGACTGGCTGCCAACTTTCCCCATTTATTTTTATTATGGAAATTTTTGACTGTTTTATGCCCGCGTATCACTCACAACTATCAATTTCTCAGGCTCAATCTTCCATTATGAG
Source organism: Rhyacophila brunnea (assembly GCF_057557595.1). NCBI lineage: Eukaryota > Metazoa > Arthropoda > Insecta > Trichoptera > Rhyacophilidae > Rhyacophila > Rhyacophila brunnea. The sequence goes on from NW_028232859.1 coordinate 3,588,776, forward strand.
TGTTTCATATATATTTAGAAGTGAATTCGAATAATATTTCTGCACGTATATTATTATAGACTTGTGATTTATAGACGTATTTTGATACGAACGCGAACATAACGTAGATGGCATGGCAGAAAAAAGTTTTTTGTTCTTCTCGACGATATTTCAAACCAAATCAAATTCATAAAATACTTTCTGGTGAAAACAAAAGGTGCAAAACTCAATCTCTATATTAAATATAGATAACTAACATTTTCAAGGAACTATATTTCTATCTACCTTTCTACATGCTTTTTAGTATAAACACACAATGATTTATTTTTATAGATAATTCAAATTTTCTTTTTGAAGTTATACTTCTTAAGGCGCGTTTGGAAAATCAGATCAGAGTGTATTTTTGGCGTGTGACAATATGTAACACATAATTTATTTTTTCACACAAAAATAAACGCACTCGATTGGATTCGAACCACCAATTGTTCGGTTATCAGCCGAACGCACTACTATTAATTACGCCACAGTATGATGCTCCAATCGTGACGATTATACAGTATAATATTATAGTTTAGAATTGTTCCGTTGCCTAGGCAGCGAATTTATTATTGTCGGCAATTTGCAATTCCTTGCGTAAACAAACTGTTAAACGTCACAGTGGCAGTTGTTACTTTAAAAATAAAAACAACGATAAATATTTATATAATTTAGTAATATAAGTTTTAAAGTGTATAGAAATAAACCAATGGCGTTCCAATAAGCGGTCCTTTTTCTTGAGTATGTAATTTAACAAGATAATTAAGAGTTAATCGAAGAAACTAGGTTATCACAAGTTTTTTTACGCCAAAAAAGTATAACTTCTAACGCGCGTACATAAGTACACACAGCGACTTTTTTTTTCATCTACTAGTCATACCAACATTCATTTTTACAGTCCCACAAACTTATCTGAAGAACAGTCAAAAATGGAACTACGGTGAAGCCATGTCGACGCCATATTGAATACGTCATGCCAATGTCAGATTCTGGCCAGTTGCGAGTGTTGATTGAGTAGTTTTCGACTGTGGCTCCCCCATCAATTTTTCAGATAAGTTTGTGTCACTGTAAATAGTCGTAACCAATGGCAACGACTTGACATCAAACGATTATTAAAGTTAACCTTTACTTTGACTCGGAATCATGCAAATACAAATTTTATAATTATTAGCAATAGACATAACGCACTCTTGTACGTGTTAGTATTTAGTAGTGGCATCTGTCTAAACACAATAAAATTTCACGATTAATCAAGCCTACTTACTACTCGACGCTTTCAAAATTTAAATAGATTTCAGGCGTGAAAACAGCTAAACAAACTAAAAATAAAATTGTATATTGTGTCTGAAATGAGATTTTTATCGGAATGATAGTAAAATGGCCCCACGTGATTAGATGTAGGCGCGGGCTCCTTTATTCGTACCCCACCTCACCACTTTTATAGCTGCTATATGATCACTTTAAATGCTCATGATGCATTTCTGCAAGTGTGTTATTTTTGCGAAGTTTTTCCTCAAGTTTGGAACCTTTTGAGAGATATAAAAGAATCTCTACTAAAGTGGTGGTTACCAACAATAAAGTAAACTCTAGTAACATTTGTGTTAAAACTGAACAAATAAACCAGAACGTTGGACCCGGACCTTTTTTGAGTTGTTCCGCTCCAGCTCCACTCCAGGACCTAATACTTGCTCCAGCTCCGCTCCATGGTCTGCTCCGGGTACAAAGATTTAATATGTATTATATGTAGGCGCAGGTATACCAATGTTAAAAGGGGCAGCTTTGAAATAAGATTTATTATTCGTCTTTTTCGTTACCTACCTATCGATTCTATTAAACAAAATTTTCGTCAGCAAATCGTCTTTCATTATCTGCCTCTTCTGTCAAAAAAGTGAGGTTATTTATCACTCGGCAGTGTTGCCGTATATCAAATAATTCCAGTGTTGCAAATTGTGAAATATAATATTTTTATTGTATTTTAGGACGAAAATTTAATAATAAAAAAAGCATCCGGAGCAGTGGAGCACTACAAATTTTTGGTACTCCGGCTCCGCTCCTGCTCCGGGTAAAACCACATTGCTCCACTGTTCCATGCTCCGACTGCGGCTTTGAAATAAATAGACAATTTTTTTTTAATTTCATAACGATGATCAAAACACAAATATTTTTAAATTATAGACAGACACTTCAATTTTACTATTACTATACATAGATATAAAAAAATATTATACATCTATGCATTCAAGTATCCATATATATGACCATACCATTATATCAAAGCTATGGACGTATTAGCGTCAATCTGTGGAACTACAAATTCTCCAGTACATTCTTTCTTGTACATTTTTTAAACTCTACAACAGGCCATGGGACCCAATGATATTAGTGTAGTGAAACAGTCACTAAACACACAGGTTTTGATAAAATCACTTAAAAAATATTGGGACCTCACCGGGATCGAATCCGAAGCCGGGCGGGGTTTAATAGAATTAAAAATAAAAAATAACCAGCACCATCTCCAAAGTGTATCCTTTGTTCAATGAAAACAAATAAGTATGACTGACAAAGTTCAGTGTGCTATATTTGGATGGTTCACAATAATTATGAATCTAGTCCAATTTTCATAAAATTTGATTTTTTTGTTTCAGTGGCTAGATAAAACTGATTTCTATATTGTGTGTTATTATCACAATCGTAGTACTATAATTAATTTCTCCAAAAATGGCAATACTAATATTGATAAGACGTCAAATTGAATGTGAATCGTGTCCATTTTGACAGTTCCTTCAGCAGTATAAAGAGGTATTTGCTAACATTAATTTGCTAATATTAATAAAGACTGAATAATATACTTTGTGCAAGAACGTAGTGATCGCGCGGGGGCGGCGTCTTGCAAAACTCAAACGTATAACCGTGTGTAAAATGTTCGTAGACAGTGTCTTTTTTGTGGCATAATACACACGGTTATACGTTTGAGTTTCGCAAGACGCCGCCGCGCCGCGCTCGCCAAATGACTACGGCCGAGCACTTTATGTTTTGACTATTTATTTAAATTGATCCATGTACTATCGAATTATGGTAAGTGTACACAGTGAAAACATTCTTGAATTTTACAAAAGGAATTTTAACTTTTGGTCCAAATATCTCAGGGTTCATTTTGATGGACTTGATCCATAATTATTGTGACCACTGCTACATACAGTGCTATAAAATAACATGCATGTTATGTCGGTTAGATATAGTATAGGAAAGCCAAATTTTGTTCCACTAAACGTAAATAATCGGCATTATGTTTTGTAGCACTTTGCGTATATTCTCCGTAGTTCATTTGTATTGATTTCAGTGTAATCGGTTCTCCGTTAATGCCAGATCAACAATTTGCATATATTCTATAACCGCAACCAAAATAGAAGCGACCTCAACCTAAATCAAAGACATGTCGATGATTACGGTGAGTAGCCAATAGGCACCCATATTACTCGCGCTCATGGTAAACCTGTGGTAAACAACCCGCGACTCTCGGATCTATGCGGCTACACATACGTTATATTGCGCCCAATCGACTTAAATTCGAAAAAAACGTAGTAAAATATCCTAATAAGGTAAGCCCGGGTATATAACCCATGGCCCATGGCCCCCACAAAGAGGGGGCTGACAGGGCTCTAGCCTTGGGGCCCGAGCATAGGAGGGGCCCGGCGTAGCGAGTCGACCGGCTGAGTGAGATAAAAATACATCACTAATTTGTTCTAATAGTTTTTAAAAAATCGACTGCAGTGCTATTTTACTATGTTAATATTACAATTAAAAAATATGTGATTCTGCGATGCAATTATTAATTTGATGTGGTATGATGATTGATATACTTATATGATAATTGACGTGTAGAATTTGGGAAAAGCTACTGTAGAGCATCACACTGTCCTTAACCTTGACGATAAAGGGCCCGTCAAAGATCCTGGCCTAGGGGCCCGCTTCGGCATGTGGGGGCAATGATATAACCAACATACGCTTATTAGATAACCTAATAAATATTGTATAAAAACTGTTTATAAATACGTGTGCAATTTTTCTAAGAAACAAGAAAGTACGAATAGTATAATTATTCATAAATAGGAGACATTTTGTTTCATCGAAAGTAGCGACGAGTGGTCTTGTAAAATGTTTTTATTATTAAAGCACGTAAATTCAGTAAGAGGTGACCTATCAAAAGTAAACTAATTATTTTATTCAACGTATAAGACACAAGATTTAAGAATGTAACATTCTATATTATATTATTGAATATACATAATTTGGAAACATCTCATGCATATTATAATCAATGACTAGGGTGTCTTATTTTTTTCTTCCATTTTTTTTTCTAATCTTCCCCCGACCATGTCCGATCCTAATAGGATCATATGGGCCTCCACAGAGTAGAGGTTTGTAGTAACAGATTTTGTTTTTTTACGAGAAATGGATGTCAGCCACTTGCTCAACCTATTAGGTCCATACCCTGACTCACACACAAATTGAAAAACAATATGCGTACTTGCCAGACCCAGGATTCGAACCTGAGACCCACGGCGTGATAGTCCAACGCTTATGCCGTGCGGCCACCGTGGGTCTTAATTTCTTAATTTATGCATACTCTGCCACCTGTAAATGTTAATATAAAATAATTCCTCCCCCTCCCCTAAATTACGATACGAAATATTATTCCAATTGTCATTCCAAATATCGTCTAGGTACGAGGGTGGGTCAATAATTCCTTAGAAAAAAGCATTAAAACAGTTTTTATTTTTGTATTTTTTTTTATTTCTCAACATAATCTCCTTGGAGCTCAATACACTTGGTTAGACGTTTCTCAATTTTTTTTAAACCGTCAGAAAAATAAGTTTTCGGAAGGTCCTCAAAATAAGCATTTGTCCGATCGATGACTTCTTCATTTGAAAAAAAACGTTGTCCACTTAGCCATTTTTTTAAGTTTGGGAAAAGGAAAAAGTCACTGGGGGCTAAATCTGGCGAATACGGTGGGTGGTCGACCAATTCGAACTTCAATTCTTCAATTTTAGCCATTGATCGTAAACATGTGTGAACACGGGCATTGTCCTGATGAAAGAGGATTTTTTTCCTGTTTAAATGAGGCCGTTTTTCTTCAATTTCGTTTTTTAGCTGGTCCAATAAAGATGCATAATAATCCCCTGTTATTGTTTTTCCTTTTTCCAAATAGTCAACGAAAATAATTCCACGTGCATCCCAAAATACACTAGCCATAACCTTACCAGCTGATTTTACGGTTTTCGCCTTCTTTGGACATGGTTCGCCTTTCGCAATCCACTGCTTTGACTGTTCTTTCGTCTCGGGAGTATAGTGGTGTATCCATGTTTCATCTACAGTCACAAAGCGACGAAAAAATTCATCCGGATTGCGTTGCATGAGCGACAACAGGGCTTTAGAGGCCACCACCCTATTGCGTTTATTGTCGACTGTGAGCAAACGCGGCACCCATCTTGCAGAAATTTTTTTCATGCCCAATTTGTCATGTAAAATAGAAATGACGCTACTTTTTGAGATCCCTGTAACCTCAATTATCTCACTCAACTTTAATCTTCGGTCACTTAACACCATATCGTGGATTTTATTGATCATTTCTGGTGTAGTCACCTCTACAGGACGTCCTGAGCGTGGTTCATCCTTTGTTGATGTACGACCACGTTTAAATTCATTTAACCAGTTATAAATAGTTGCAAGTGAAGGAGCAGATATGCCGTGAACTAAATCCAACTCATTTTTTATTTCCTTTGCTGTTAACCCTTTTATATTAAAATGTTTAATAACAGCTCTAAACTCAATTTTCTCCATTTTCCATTTTTCCATTTTCCACAAGCAAATTTTTTTTTTAAATGTACGAGAAACACACAACAACCCGACCAATCTGATTGAAACTTCGCAGCATACTGAATCGGTAGTGCCGCTGCATGAAAACAAACCGCTTACAGTACTAGTCGCGCCACCTGTCGGCTTTTCTAAGGACTTATTGACCCACCCTCGTACCTACTTTAAACAGGTTGACCATCATTGCCGTAAACCATTTCAAACTGAAGCCTTGGATTATTGAATAATTCAGTAAAGCTTCCAGTAAGTAGCTACTACAAGGTCTGTGTTATTTTTGTAGCATCTAGTAAATACATGCGAAATGTCTGTTTAACAGCCCAGCACTAAGATACATTCTGTAGGTACATTAAAACTCTAATAGCTATAATTTGTATTACCCATAATAATTTAACTCGTAGATTACTATGATAGATATCACACATCGTCGTTAATTTTCTACAAACACGTATCCCAATTTTTGTCAGTTTTGAGTTATTTGATGCGTAGGTACGTAACGTACGCACGTAAAACATACTTTACAACATAATAGATTTAAGCAATAACAAAAACACGTATCACAATAAAAGACTTTTATAAATATTATAAACTCGTATCTTGAGTTACGTGTTTGTAAGTATACAGAATACTGAGCTCCGACAGATTATTGTACTGAAGCTCTTTCTCGTAAGTCAAGATACGTGTTTGCTGGAGTAAAATTCACGATAAAGTTGCAACGCATTCTCGTATCTCCGACAATATGACTGATCGGTCGAAAGCTAGTGCGATAAATTGAAGAAACATAACATTTTTTTATGAAAATATATGTGACTATACTAAATGGATATTTTATAGAAGAAAATTTATTTCTAAATTAAAAACTGAGAGAATAAAGTTGTTATTTGCCTCTCCTGAAAAGTTGTGTTTTTTTGAGATACGTGTTTGTAGAAAATTACAGACGACACGTATTTCAAAATACATCAAAATATGTACCTACACTATTTACATCTAGTTTTCAAATTCAGAAGCAAAATATAAATAAATAACACCGAACAGTGTGTATTAAACATATTTTGAAAATAGAATGCATCAAAGCACTATTTATGTTTAGTCTTTGAATTTCACACAGTAGATTAGTCATGCATCCGCTATATTAGACTATGCATAGTCAAGTGCGGCACTGTTCGCAAACTTCGAAGGTTAGAGGCTAAACTTTATTTAAATATAGCCTCCCGCCGGCTCTGCTCGGGGCCCCTGGGATAAATTAATATGACTTTACTGTATAATAAAGTGCAAATTTACAACTGAGAAATACATTAGTGCCCCCTACAACAGGTGCGCTCAACTGAAATGTAGCAAAAATTATGAGACTTTAAAACTCGTACGTAGTACATACGCTAAGTAAGAGAAACTAGGTTAGTTCAAACAAGAATAATCTAATATGGGACTTGCTCAGCGAGTACGCGAGTGAACTCATGCAAAGAAATAAATCTGTATTAATAATTTTATTATCTACCTATTAGGGAAATACAATGTTATACTGAGATATTTAACATATTTAAATGAAATATTAATATAAATTTATATTTAATAATAATCATCATCATCAGGGGCGCGACAACCCGGTGTGGGTCTTGGCCTCCTCCAACAGCTCCCTCCACCTGTCCCTATCTAGTGTGGCCGCTTTCCAATTTGGTACCCCCAGAATACGGTAGTCTCTGGCAGCTCCATCTAACCAGCGAATCTTTGGCCTGCCTCTTCTTCTACACCCTATTGGATTGCTGGGCATCATTCTCTTTGTCGGTTCATTGTCATTAATACGATGCACATGACCTAGCCATCGCAGTCTCCCAATCTTAATTGATTGAACTGCGCTGCAATCTTCGTACAGCCCGTAGTGCTCAGCATTATATCTTCTCCTCCAATTGGTGCTGTCCCTGATAGGTCAATGTATACGGCGGAGAATTTTTCTTTCAAAAATGTTCAGGGCTCGTTCAGTTCGCAGAGTTAATGTCCAGGTTTCCGATGCGTAGGTGAGCACTGGCTTTACAAGTGTCTTGTAAAGAGTGATTTTAGTATTTTACAATTATGTATTCATAATATACACTCTTAGCTGAAAATTATTCGTATTAATTATTGAAGTAAAACACAATAGGTACATAATTCTGAAAAGACTCATGAGAAAATATAGCTAATAGAAAAAATCTTTTTTCGAAAAAAGTAAGACACCCGACAGGATCAAACCTGCGTCTCTTGGGTATCGCGCCATGTGCATTACCACTATGCTACGACTGCCATGCTTAATTGCGACAAACTTTTACTATTGGCCTTTTTAATACCTGCTCATAGGCGCTCTCCAAATTTAGCTACGGTAGGCTATCAATTTTTGTATTCTAAATTAAAGTAGTCACGGATCACTCCAATATTTTCTGTTGTAACTTACTTGAACCTGCTAATAATTTTAATTAACTATTTCTTTTATTCACCGAATAACTCACAAGATTTAATAATTTACCTTTCTAATTATTGAACTTACTTACATAATTCTGAAAAGACTCGTGAGAAAATATTTTGTGAATTATTCGTTGAATAAAAGAAATAAGTAGTTAATTAAAACACAATTCTTATATTATAATATTTATCAACATCATTAATAATGATCAAGCTTCGTCTGATTAATGGAATATTCACAATTGGACGTAGTTCTGCAAACAAGATCCAACCCACACCTGTAACATTTTAATATTTGAGTCAAGATTAATTTAAAATGAAGTGTGATTATTTAATTTTATTAAAGTATCTTATCACATGTTTAAATAATTTGTGAGAATAGCCTCTCTCATGAGTCAGAAACGCCATGGAAAAGAAGATGAAAAACACACGGCGATCGCCTAAAAACCAAATCAGTTGAACTTGGTTATTACGAGGAAGATGGGACCGACTGAATATGAATGATATGAATAGCTTTACGCGTTATATCAGAGAATATGTATTTGTAAATGAGCGGTCACATAACACAAAAAGTCGCAATTGAAACAAAAATACACAATTCGAATTTTTCCCTGAAACAAGCATGACATTCATAAATTACAAAAGAAGCTGTTTATTGTAATGAACGCTGGTAGGTACCTACTGACTTCACAAACTTTGGATTTTTTGCATGCAATTTCAACCATGTATGCGTGGATACTTTTTTAATACTGTCGGTGAAAACACCAATTAGGTGGGTACTTAGACACTTAACTAGTGTCATAAACGTAATCAGATTCCGAAGGCATCTTGTCCGGTCGGATTTTATTGCTTATATTGAATATATATATATATTTTATAAGGTCGAAATGTTTTTAAACGATCGACACATTAACAGTTTTAAGAAAAAAATTGACGATATTTCAGCTCGGCATAGCCGATAAGTAGCTCGTAATAAAAGTAAATAAATGTATGGAGAAAATCATAAACCAAAATGTCAACAAATGTTTCCTCGTACATCCGAGATCTCGCTATATCCGTGATCGTTATAACCGAGTTCGACTGATATAACAATATACAGAACTAAGTCTACATATTATAATAACAATTAAGGCCAGTTTCTTCTGTTTATAAATACATTGTCACGTCGTTTCTAGTATGTATTTCAGGATCATTTATACATATTATTATTAGTAGGTATACAGAAAATTATAGGGTTACAAAGTATGAGAAGGAAGCTCAGTCTAGTGAATAAATGCAGATACGCCGACGTTTCGTAGGTACATTCTGCAATAATATTATTTATTCGTATACATAATATTATTGCTGACGGTACTTATATCGATAAAATACCCTCGAGACCGAAATGAATGTAATCATAATAACACGCCAATAAAATTTGATTTTTTATTAATTCATCATGGGCACTTCTGAATCGATTAAAACCGCTGTATGGCAAAGATATACAGCCACATATCGAAACAATCAACTCTCCGTGTCCTATGGCGATTTAGCGTCATTGCATTGGGAGAACATAACAGCGAACCATACGCAGTCTCATATTATCTATATTGATAAGGTTTCGATTACTAATTAAGCATCTCATTTTAAGAAAGTCACTCCTTGCTATTCTTATTTTATTTCATGAGAATAGTCCCGCAATAATTACGATTTCTAAATCATTGTTTGTTTTAATGTACTAGTTGGATTTTATTTTGTGAAGTGCAGTCACATAGCAAGTAAAAACTAATTAATGTTAATTCTTCAGAAAAGTTAGATGCTGTATATTAATCCTTCTTTTATATAATTGGTTAAAATTCCCTGACTTGGGTGTAATAAAAACTGTGAAAGATGCCCGTTTTTCGCCGAGCATATCCTTGTTGAACTTTTTTTATGAGGGGGTTTTTTTCTAATTACTCTATTTTAAAACATTTCATTTAACATTAAACAAAATAATTACCGTACACACGGAAACCCGCGCGAGGGCGTAAGTTATAAATTGCCGCGTAAAAGATCCCGGTTCGCGTCCGTAACGGACACTAAAACCCGGATAATGGCCGTTTAGTTTTCTTTTTGTTGGGCTTCTTCCTGATTAAAATAATTAAAGTTGTTTTGTTGGTCGACTGAATGCGCCGACTCTGCTTATACAAGTTTAGATATCCGGTGATGAGCAGATGTATATTTTAATTTTCTTCAGCGCTCCCTAATCTAACTAGGGCTTGAAACTCAGGAATCCCGTTCGTTTTCTCAGTCCCAAAATCAAAAATGTTTAAATCCCGGAATATATTTATATGATCTTTTTATAATATTTATTGTCAACTAAGTTCATGACCTACATAAATTGACGCTACTAACCATTCAGGTCCATGTCCAACTGCATAACTATCCTCCAGCAATCTCTATCTCGTGCTCTTTGTCTCCAGTCGATCACAATCAAGCTCTCCGCATTTTTGTTGTCGTTGTCCGCCTATTTCTTCCGAGAGCGGCCCAGTGACTGAGTTCCTTCATCAACCCAACAGAAAGCTCCAGATTTACCTAACTAACAAAGTAGCTGGCACACATGACTCCTGAGTGACATTAATCATACTGGGACTCGTAAGGGTGCACCACTTTTGGTTTTCTTTAACCGGTAAAACATATTTTATTCTTGGGAAAAGTATATTTTCGGATACTTGCGATGGCTTTGACTTTATCTTGTTTGTCCGTTTAGTTCTAAATTTCATTACAAACTATGGAATACATAAAATATAATGTAAGTCTTAGAAAAATACCAGTGAAGTTATATTTCTTTTGGCGCGTTTGGGAAAACAGATCAGAGTGTATTTTTGGCGTGTGACGAAGTTGCGCACGCCGTGACACGCATGTGACATATAATTTATTATTATGATTATATTCATTTCGGTTTTAAGGGAACATGCGCATGCGCTTAATGTCATTTAGTTAGTCGTTCAATACAACCAAGTAAACAGCACGTGTTTTAAACATAACCAATATTATGTCATAATGAATATATAATATGTTTATAAACAAATTTCTGGAGACTAACACTCTACACTGTTAATTTAGATTGATAAAACTTTATTTATATTGGAGTGTATATTTATTTTTCATTGTAAAGATTGTGTATCAAGATTTGAGACTATATTTATGTGTGAATGTTGAGTTGGTAAATAATTTCAATTCATCATGGGCACTTCTGCATCGATTATAACCGCTGTATGGCGAAGATGAGTTTTGGTCCAATACAATAATTAAATTACAATTATCATGTGCTATATGAGACACAAATGAATCGCGTACGTTTTCATCAACCTAATCCACTGTAATATTAATAGACTCAGGTAACGGCTTATTTTGTTTTGTTACGCCAAAGAAGTATAACTTCCAACGCGCGTAAATAAGTACACACACCGATTTTTTTATTTACTATTTATACATAAAAAAACTTTATACAATGTCGTAAAAATATATTATTCATAATTACAAGATCTACCCGGGTCGATTAGTCAGAATATTTAAAAAGAGGCCTGGAAATTGTTCAAACCACTCATAGTGCGTCGATCCTCTACGACACTAAACGTGCCACTGAACACTATGAACCTCATAAGTTTTACGGAATTACAGGATCGGAAAAAATATAAGTAAATAATACTTATAAACCAAACAATCAAAAATTAGTAACATTTCTTAGTCGTTTTTTACTTCTTGCACTAAGATTTTTTTGTAAAAAACCACAGAACAGATTAATAAATAAAAATATAAAATCCATCGCCACGGACCAAAGTTCTGAAGCAGGATAGCTTATGGCCTGACCGCCATATAAAACCCATGTAAAAAAACGCGTCGACTGTTCCCAAAGACGTTACATTAACGTAACAAACTAAAATGGCATATTCTTTAAAACTTGTTTGAGTTTATCCCATATTTTTCCACATTCGAAATATTAAGCCTGTTATACTCAATGACATTATTAATGAACAACGGACTCAATACAGCAGCTACCAAGTAAATTCGCGCATAATGACATTCGCACATGTACAGGTAGACGTCACGCAATTTCCATTATGCGATATCACGCATCGGGAATTTATAGCAATATCACCTTTACTGTAATGGCGTTAGAACAGTGTTTTTATTCTAGTGTCAATGTTCATTTGAGTGAACGCGTTCGAACCGAACCATTCGGCAGACCTGACAAAAAGCATCGAGAATTTATAGCAATATCACCTTTATTGTAATGGCGTTAGAACAGATTATGCCAATCGGCAGACCAGACAAAAAAGTGAGTGTCATTTTTTTTCCAGATGCTTCGTCCATATTAATGTCATTGGCTATACCATACCCAGTAAGGTAAGGTAGTTCCTATTAATTTTGTGATCCCTGGTAAAAACACTCAAATTGTCTCATAGTATGATCTCGGAATCATGTATCTTGCAATCCCAATACATAACCCATATTTTTTATCCAACCCACCCACCCACATTAAAAATCAAAAATCGTTTTATAACGTGAGCAGTACGTTTATATTGTTTTCTTTTTCATTAAATATTAGATTCATTTCCGTTATTCAATAATATTATACGATAAGTGAAAAAATGAGCAAAGCAACTTATCATTTTATCATAATATAATAGACGATTTTTTTTTACATAATTTTACCTTCTGTTCACCTATTTTTAATCAATTTGAGTGGTATAATATAATATTACGCTGGTGAATGAAATCAACAATATTAGACGTTTTGTTTATGATGCCGCTATATGTATATTGCCTCGCACTATTTGCTAACATTTCAAAACGGATGTAGGATTATATTTCACATAGGCATTATTATAATAGTTAATACACAGAACTGTGTAAAATTGAAAACACAATAATAATTTATGAAATCAATATGTACCAACGCTTCATTAATAAAATTGGCTTTATCAAAAGCACTTATGGCAGTATTTTTCAACCTTTGTACTAAAGCGATATCTATAATACTAGACCATCTTCCAAACTCCCGTGGCATACCAAGCATCGACATAATAATCATAAGACATACCGCTCAAATTTCAAATTTAAATTTATTTATTTAGTTATAATGAACGTTACAAATACAATTTCAAGACAATTCGTTCGGCGGAGCGTTGAGCGGCGCGCGAAACTCAAACGTATAACCGTGTGTGAAAATGTTCATAGAAAATGTCTTTTTTTGGTTATACGTTTGAGTTGCGCGCGCCGCTCAACGCTCCGCCGAACGCGCCTACCCTGGACGGGGCCTTTCAATATGACATAAAAAAACAAATAAATATGACTATAAATACAAGGAGTCTGGTTAAGTTAGTAAACTCCACAAATATTATGATCGTTCAGTCGCCATTCCATTTTTCGTACATGCTCAATGGCGGCCATTCTTACTCGAGAAGAGAGAAGTTATAAACGGTTTTTCATAAATTTTACATGATTTTTCAGCTAAATAATAATGCTGAAGTGTACTTATTATTAGCTGGTTATTTACTCATCGTGACGGATTGTTTTTTCACTCACCCCGCAATAAATGTCATAGTAGTAATGTGAAATTCTCTGCAAATAACCACCAATGCAAAATCACTTGTATCTAATTGCATGGTCCTTTTTTGCTTCTATTTCATACATTTAGGCTCTATCTATATAAAAGGAGGTTTTCAATATATTTGATAAAATAGTACTTAAAAATAACGAAATTGAAACAGTATAAAAACAATAAATACAAAAAATATAAAGTAGGCACCTACACGTAAGTACGCCGAATAATAAAAAGCACACTTGGTTGCGTGGTGACCTCAGTTTTGGGTAACTGCTTCTGACATATTCCCAGGCGTAAACAAATCGCTGATGCTTCACACTAACGTACAATCTCACCTATTCTATGATACACACGCAAATATCACTCTTTGCCACAGCACTACTAATGTTATCATTCTTTTTCTTCCACAGGTTACGATTGAACAATGTCTTGAGGGATGAAGGCTATGACATCGACAACTTGAGGTATCCTGAAGGATATCAGGAAGCTCCACTTGCCTACGATGCCGTCTGGGCTGTTGCATTAGGTCAGTATAAAAAAAATATTTTTTCTCCACTTAGATTACAGTAATACATAATATTTTAAAATTAAACGTTGTGATTTATTTTCCTGTCATTTTTTTTGATTCTCGAGATCGAGATTTTCGAGAAATCTTACCCTCAGAAAACTGTAAAAAATCTGTCAATTTTTCGAATTGAGTCTCTTAGAATCATAACTCACATATTGCAATTTTGTCGCTTTTTTAGTTAAATATACCAAGTGATTCTAAATGAATTAATCTATATACCGAAAAATAGTTGAGTATTAAAAGTCAATTTAAACCATGTGAAAATCGTTGACAAAGTTCATTGTTGGTGTAATATGTCGTATATTTCAAAGAATAGAGTTTTGTCACCAACGCCTTCCTAACCAATCGGGGAGCTCTATTTCTCATAGTATGCTGTATGTCTGCAACGTTAGGAGTATAAGGTATATGTATTTTAAAAAAAAGTTATTCGACTCTCTCACTCATTAATATTCTAGGGAGTTCAATACTGTTCTTCTAATTACAAAAAATAGTGCTCTGTTGGTTTTTAGCGATTATCTCAAAACTTGATTTTTGGAATATGTGAGTTATGATTCTAAGCGACTCAATTGTACTGTTCAAAACTAGATTCAAGAGTTTTTGCTTTTCTGACTAGGTAATCAATTATTTTACAATCAGATTCGACAGCTTTTTTTACTTTTCTGAACTCGTTAATTTTTTACGCCTTTACTTCAGATTTCGCATTATTTGTATGGTCTTTTGAGATTCAGGCGTAGGTATTTATTTCAAGGCGTAATATAACATTCTTCTCGAGAAATCGGTTCTAAGAAAATAGATTTTGAACTTCACATTATTTCTCAAGAAAATAAATTATTATCCGACTTATTTGTATTAACTAGTAGTATCTAGTTTGTGTACAAGTTTTCCTAGAAAAAAATATATTACATACACATTATAATAAACTAAATAATATGAAAAACCTACTTAATTTACTAATAACTAAATAATTTTAATGATAATAATAATAATTTACTAATAACTAAATAAAACTAAATAATTTTAATGATTTAATTTAGATTCGTTCATTTTTAGAAAAACATTTTTAACTGAAACTAAAAATATATTGTCTATAGTGTCGAGGGTCCCAGGTTCGAATCCTGGGTCTGGCAAGTACACATATTGTTTTTCAACTTGTTTATGAGTCAGAGTATGGACCTAATAGGTTGAGCAAGTGGCTGACATCCATTTCTCGTAAAAATAATCTATTAATACAAACCTCCACTCCGTGGAGGCCCATATGATCCCATTAAGATCGGACATGGTCGAAAGATATTTTAATCTAAAAAGACACAAAATCTTATCATTTTATTTTGCGTTAAAATATATTTATGGCAATATATTTTATGAATAAATTGATAATGTCCTTATGAGCGGACAAAACTGGTCCTGATCGTAATTAATTACTACCACATCATCAACAAAAAATTTCAATTTTGATTGAAATTAATAATTTGTAATGTTCACTTTATGTAAAAATATGTTTTTTTAAATTTGAATTTGAACAACAATCCGGCTCGATCCACTGTAGATGAAGGCCTCACCTAGTTTCTTTAATTCTTCCCGGTCCATAATTTTTCGCTGACAAGTGCTTCCGAATGTTTTCGATGATGTGATGAACAGGTTTTTAGATAAGAGAAATGACAGTCAACAGAAAAAATGACGATACATGTATTACGTTTGAGATATTATTAAATTCATGAGGTAACAATGCAAATAATATCGGAGTTATGTAAAACTAACTTATTACGTATTACCTATGCATAAATTAAATTTGACCGAAGCCGTCAATAACATGGTAACTTCGCTTTCCGCGATCAAATTTGTTGCTATTTTCCAAATTACGAATTTCAGTAAAATTTTTAAATGTTTGAAAACTGCACAATTTAAAAATTATAAATCGATAGTTAATAATATTATAAACTTTAAAATAATAGTTTATTGGTTTCTTTGGCAGTGCTTAAATTGTACCTAAATACGCGAGCCGGGGATAAAGGATTCCAACCATTATATTTATTTACTTTTGAAATGGCAACAATATTAACAAAATTCTCCATTATAATATATTTAATCGATTCAACGTATGAAAATTATTATTCATTTCTTTTTTATTGGTGTTTACATAGATAATCGGTACTCAATACAATCTTGATTTTTCGGAAACTGTATTTTACTATTTCTTTTCTTTGCGTCAACAAGCTATCGTTAGGTATGCGTTACATATTAGTTTTTATTTCTGATATTATATTATATCCAAAAATTGGATGACGAGTGCGTAAGCCATAAGCTGAATTATTCAAACAAGTACTATGCATAGCCCCTTAAAAACAATGCATCATAGTCAAAGAAACTGATTTTCCTAACTGATCCCTTCTAATTTAAAGTTATATCCCTTGTCAATATTGCTTTTATTTTCTATATACATGAAAACAAAATAAAGCACTAACTACCGTAACAAAATATTGGTTTTTTTTTCTATATTCTGAACTTACGTCGTTAGTTTCAGTTATCCCAAGTTATTATTTTGAATTCGGAGATAGAAACATCTGATAAGACAGGTAGGTGGTGGGTGTCACTTACGTAGTGTTATTGAGAAGTTTAGCGATGGCGGAAAGCGACGCGTCTACGCATAGCGTTTTCAAAAGCGACTAGATATCGAGAGAAAATACGTGGTGAAATTCGCATTGACAATGCATTATAGATTTACTTTACTAACCTCAATATATTACAAATATAAAAATTAATTCATTAAAAGGAAAAGCGTATCGCTATCGGTCGGGGGATGATCCACAGTCGAACGAAGGTCTCCTCTACTAGTTACTTCCGCCCTCTCGATTCTTAGATTTTTTTCTTAATCAGGACTTCAGTTAGCAAGTTTCAGGTCAATTCTGTACCAGTAATGCCTGCCACTGTAAAATAACATCCATCCAAAGCTTATTCATTCGACAATCCATGCCATTGTCACTTCATAAATTTGATAACATCTATCACAGTACTCTTTCTGGTCTACTTCCATATTCATTAGTAGGTTTTGTGGATATTTCCTTTTACTCAAAATAGTCACATCTTTTCCCACGTTGAGATACTCTTAAATGGCAACACCAGTCAAATTTTAAAAAAATCGCATGATCAATAAAACAAAACATAATTATTTTGGAAGATATAATAATATAATATAAGTTCTGTTTTTCAAAACCTATATGGAATGAAAAAATCAAACGTATGTGAGGAAATATTAAAAAAATAAAAACGGCTTATCTTAATAATAAATTAAATAGTACCGCAAAATTATTATTTAGCGAAAAGTTATAGCGTTTTACATAGTCAGCGCAAATCCAAACTTTCGACATCTGTGTACCCCTTCTATAATTTTCGTCGTAATATTGAGTACCCCTCGCAAAAAAATAATTGTATATTATACTTTAATAACAATCAAAACATTTTTTTCCATTTTTAGTACATAAACAAAATAATAATAAACGAAAATTAAAATTCATTCATAATAAAATCTAAATAAAATTAATAAAAGTTATATTATCAATAACAATCATTATAATCGATGATGAAATTGTTTATGTTGAGACAACAGATCATCGTAGTTTGGTTTCATGGTTATTAATTTTAATCTGAGATGCGGTTCCACATCCAAAAGCCTGTTTCTTTTTATACTTAATGTCTACAAATGCTGAAAAACCAACTACACATAGATGAAGTTGGAAAAGGCAAGATATACGTATTTCAGGACTTTCTCTGTTAAAATTAGGTACACAATTGATGCATTTGCAACCAGAATATAATTAAAGTACACTCCTTATATTTATTTTTCAAGAATCCGTCTGGGGCTAATTCCAACAATTGCTCTTCTAGCCTAATAACCTATAAACCTTCTAGCATGGATGTTGGATTGATGTTGCATTAATGCTTGTTGCACCAGGCGCAGCCAAAGCCCGGTGTAGCGCGTACCCCTACCAAACTCTTCCCGTTCCCCAGGGGGTATGCGTACCACACTTTGGGAAACACTGCTCTAAAGTCACAGAGACAACTTACTGTGTCTCGCATTTCTCCGCCGCTTTGCTTCAATGTGGACGCGACTTTGTGGGTAAACTGATTCTCAGAAAGGCTTAGAAAACTTTGTTCTGTGAGATTTCTCTGAACATACCTAATACTACTATCGATCGATATGAAAAGAGAGTTAAGTAGCATTACATAATGTAGATACGTTGATATAGATAACAACCTATTAGAGAAAGCTTTACGGATGACAGTGTTCTAAAATTATTCAACCCCAGCTAACATAAAACCATGTGACCTTTAACAACATTGATTTAAGTTTTTTTTTATTCTGTCTCTGGCAATTGTGCCTTTCTCAAAATTAGATGCCTCCTCAACAATAGAGACGTCAACCTAAATCTCTGTCTTGGTTCTGTTCTATCTTTTATCGGGTCTAGGATGATTTGGCGCCGGGACAACTGGACGCCACGCAATTCAAAATTAAATAGACGTTAGGTACTTATAGGTACCATTAAAAAAATATTTAATATTATTATTTATATTTTAATTATTATTATGATTTAATAGTTGGTGAGAATTTAAATATGCATACTTAAATAATGATTTAATCGTGCATACGTTTAAGTTCTAAGGAAAAAAGAGTTTTTTTATTTTATATAAAGCCTTAGGTATGGTAATTCTCAATCCGCAATAAAAAAAACATTATGTTAAGAGTAAAATGAATTAAAACTACTAAGTAGTATATAGAAACTGATTAAAATTCATCGTCTACGCTCTGTATATACGTGTCTACGACAGTGCGGCGTCCAATTGTCCTGGCGTCCAGTTGTCCCATTCCCGTTATATTCTATCACGAAGATTTGACGCATTTAATAGGTATGTGACTGTAAAGACGTAGGTATCCTAAAAATCCTGAACAGAAGGGTTACTAATTTTCACTTCTTCAAACGAATATGTACATAAACAAGAAGTTTTATTTAGCATCAAATTTTTGGTCACATTATGAGAAGGTAAAAGTGCCTATATTGTATAGAATTCTCCAGCTTATTATTCAAGGAAAATCAACGGTATTCGTAGCAGAGGGAGACACCGCATTTTGCGCATATTGGTATGAGTACAGTTTCATTGACCTATTCTGGGTAACAGACGACATAGCGTAGATCGCCCTGATAGTGGAGATGGTCTAAGAAAAAGACTGAGCAAATGACATCATTTTGAAAAACCTCAGTAACAACGCAGTCCAACTTCTTTTGTAGGAATTTTTTGAACATCTGTGCTTCTGAGGTTTTTTAAACATTCTTTCCTTATATCTAAGCATGTTGATGACTATAATTCTTACCAAAAATAAGCTCCCTATGTGGGACTATGAGAATAGGTCCAATATCGACGAGCCTAAATTGTTTATCAGTGCGATTCTTCTACTTGCTTTTCCCTCCATCACCCGCCACTTCTGCACACCCATTATACAGGCGTATATCGTGGCATAACGAACGTAAAGCGCTCTTCAAAGTTGTGCCGAAAGTATTCCAGGAGCAACTTTCCATGATCTTGGCGTGCACTAGAGTGTGCGTGATTCTTACTTCGATATAATGTATTACGGTCAATTCTCGATGAGAAAATACCTTATCGCTCGCAGTAAAATGCCGCAAACTTTTTGAAGGCTGATAAATTTTTCCCTCGTAGATACCAAGTCACAATGGCGGTCATTCCTTCTTCTACTGACTCATTGGCTGATATCATTGTATATAACGTTTGTTTCGGTCTATATGGATTCTTAATCAGACATACAATACAATATGCCACTAGATAAATTGGACATAGTTATGCAGAAAGTAGCCAGTCCACAAAAATAAAAAATGAGATTTGATATAGATCAGATGCGAGAAGGTTTTCTCTACATTCTGCTGAAAATAACCAAGCCGCATAAAAATTATTCTTGAAATAAAATACTATTTACAATTTGACATTTTTCATTTTTAATAATCATGTTGTTACTAAAGCGCCATTATCTCAGCTCGACATTATTGTGGACTGGCTACATTCTGCATAACTACGTTCAATTTGTGGAAAGACAATGGAACTAATATTTACATACTATTTTGAAAACCTACGTTAAAATCGTTAAAATTAAATTAAAGAATTGTGTATTTCTTTTTTTACATATTCAGCCTTCAATAAAACGATGGAGAGACTGTCAAAAACTGGAAGAAGCCTGAAGAACTTCACTTACACAGACAAAGACATCGCGGATAACATTTATGCAGCCATCAACTCAACATCTTTTCTTGGGGTCTCCGTAAGTACCTAGTTGTATTATTAATTTAACATTGTTTACTGATAAATGACCTCTACAGTCTTTATTATTTTTCTTCGTCACAGTAATTTGTATAACAAGTTTGAACGTATATCCGCTCGTTGTATAATTATCCAGGTACAAACTCCCTATATGTTGATTTTATTTTTGCAATTTTTGCAATATCAGGGAATTTTGTGTCTCAAAAGCGTACGCGATGGTCAGACGCAGCGATTGACAGTTTGTTCTTTTTTGAAATTCCATTTTAATAAGAAGTGATGTTTTGAATTATTTTTATTTTCCTACTTCTATTTTGTTTGTCTTCTTACATAAATCATATTTTTTTGGAATTTGTCTGTTTTTACACTGATTTTAGTATTTTTACAGGTTTTTTTAAATTTCCCGATTTCTCGAGAATTCTCGAGAATTTTTTTCTGGAAATCTCGAATCTCGAGATTGAGATTTTCTTGGGAAATACCCAACTCTAGTCACACCCAGAAGAGAGAAGGTCATCATATTATTTTTGTATTCCCTGGGTGACCCTTTAGTTGCATTATTAACACTATTAACTACATTGTATTTAATCGAACTCGCTGATAGATTGGATGTAAGAATCGCGGTTTTGACGTCTTCATGAATTTCAGCAGATTCCTTTTTCTCATTCAGACATACATAAATTTCATTTTATACCGCATGATGTCGGTATATTGCTTTGATCTTTATAGCTTCAATGGCGTCTTTTTGAGCGCCTGATGAGATCAACCATTGCCGACTCAAGTAGAAAGCCAATACATTCACAACGACTGGTCCTACTTTTTGCGCCCATCCCATTATTGTATATGGATGACCTGTCATTGTTCTATAGATAGAGTGCTCATACTGACGCATCTGTCGTGTTCAGACAGGGAATGGTTTGATTTGGATAGATGAGTTACATGATAAATAATACACTAGCATTAACACACCTTGGAATCACCTGGAAATCGATATTACCACCGGTTTTTGTGTGATGGACTAGTCTGACTTTGCCAGCTGATGAATAACAGGAATGTATATTATTTATAAATAACACTGATAGTTAATATATTTGATTTGAAATTTTGTTATAATTCTTTTTGAAACGAGAAAGGGCGAATCAATAATATGTCAAGCAATCTGGGATCTGATTTTGACAGCTGAACAGTGGACCACTCGTTGCTTGTGCAAAAAATTATGCTCAGGCTTTATTAATCTAAAGATGGCGCTGGATCAACATAAAAAACGTACTACCTCATTGAAAATTGCCTGTAATGCGATTCGTCTTAACACGTACGTGTGGAAAGCAAACAAAATCCATTTCCTAAGAAATCACATGTGCCCCGAAAGCCCCAAATCCTTTTGCGCCACCCGCCCGCGCGTAAATAATTTGTTTTGCAAATCTAAATCATAAACACTGCTTACTTTTAAACTCCGAGATAATATCTCACCCCCTCTTTTATCAATTTGCCGCAGGATGTGCGCCGCTCAATAAATTTGGGAGATTATTAAAATTGCCACCCCTTATATCAGACCATATATAATACAATAACATGACGTCTAATATAATATTATGCGTGCCAGCCGTGCATACAAGAAGCGTTTGGACCCCCTGCTCCCAAGAAACGAAAAAAAACATAAATTATTTACGCGATTAGTTACTGCGGTGATATTGGCATGTGGCACGTGCAAAAAACGAGACAGTGCGGTGCGGACGACACAAATAAAGCGCGACCCAAATTAAAGTGCAAGTCGCTGACTATCAGGTGACGTCACAGTAAGCTGCCGCTACGGGGGAAATGTGTAATGTCATTTTCTTGGTGTTTAAAATGTTATCAGACTGATGCTTCCATCCCGTAGAACATTTTGAACCTTTAGACGAACATTGTCAGTTGGCAAAATCTGCCGAAATCACTAAAACAGCAATGAGGTCACCTCACGCTGAGCTGCACTGCATCGACACCTGCATGACATTTTGAACATTTGTATCATATTCTACATGCCTACACTTTTCGAATGTCATGTCAAAATCACGTTTTTTTTGTTTTTAGCGATTGGCACTATGTATTTTCGTTGTTTATTATCTATGGTCTGCAAGTTGGGTTCTGTTCTAAATGTTATCTATGGATGCCATGCCGCAAGTATTTTAACGTACGCACACGTAGAAACTGTTAAACTTAATTGAAATTAGCATGAATAATTAATAATAATTCAAACTACTAATACATTGTAGTAGGCACTCTTCATCAATGTCATTCTATAGTGAATTTTCAGAGATGGTGATGGTTCAAAATATTCTGCAAAATGACGAAACCATAGACTAAATTTATAGCTGCGACAGCGTGACAGTAGGCGACATGCACCTCAATTTAGTTCGCGCTTAAACAACAAACAATTAGCGGATTACAATATAAGTCGCAATGACTCGTAGATGAGCATCCCACCAGTAGTGCTGTGGTGTGTCTGGGCATCGGAAAAATACACGGAAAAGTTCATGATCCCATGGTGGAAGTGACGTGACGGTGTAATAGCGAAAGTTAGTGGAACTGGTTATTAGTGGGTGTTCCGAGATCCATAAAAAATCGCATCCGACCACTACGTACTAAGTACGTAGCGTTTTGACGAACGTCACATACAGTCCGCAGTGTATGGTTAACATCGGTCGCTACGGTTAGTAATCGTGTCTGCGCGCATCGTTAGGGACAAGCTTAATTGCCATCTACTCTGGTTTTAGAGATCGCTTTACACTGTTAATAGCGCTCGCATATCTTCCAATCAAGCACAATGGAGATAGCATGATTTTGATGACTTCGCGTACCTATGTCATTCTCAAATAATATTATTGTATTTAACCTCCCTCCCCCCCCTTCAATATAAAATACAATGATAAGTACAGATATTTTTTTTCGAAATGGACCTCCCTTCCATTTCTTTGTGTGCGCACCTTATGTGTATGTTATATATTGTCTACTTACCTCAGGCACAATGGTAAATCGTTATTTTGTACATACACACTAAATATTAAATAGGTTTTTCTATGTACCTAGCAGAGATAATAATGTTAGAGTGTGTGGGTTTTGCATTATTGTATATTATTACTAGGTTACTTCCATAGAGAATAATATTATAATATACAGGGTGACTGGCACTTAGTGGAAGTATACAATTGTACACGGTTATCAAATTTCAATTCGTGATAATGTTAACAAAATATGACATATTACAAGTAAATTGTTTCTACAGAACATTATATAGGCCTTACAAATAGGGTCACACAAATGTCTTCAACTGATTTAATGTGCCATTTTAAGAATTTTGAAAAATATATAATATATTAATAGATTTATCTTTAAACTTTTGATACAGAAACATGTTAACTTCTAGGATTCATCATACGAAAGATAAATCATTCAATAAGAACCAAAATTCATCAATTAATTTCTAACGTACACTCTACGTCTCGTTAGTGCGTAGAATTCTTGGATACAGGTCCATGTGGGTCTATTCTATACTTATCGAACACTAAATTGATAAATAGTATCAAACTTAGGGTAGGTTTGTATCAAAATATTAGCACTTATTGTAACAATTACACGAAGCTGGTTTTTATTGTTGCAATAAGTGTGATATTTTAACAGCACCTATCTTGCTGCTGTTAAAATATCGCACTTATTGCAACAATAAAAACCAGCTTCGTGTAATTGTTACAATAAGTGCTAATATTTTGATACAAACCTACCCTAAGTTTGATAATATTTATCACTTTAGCGGTCGATAAGCATAGAATAGACCCAATGGAGCCCTTATGAAACTTCATACAGGCTTATTTTAAAGCGCGTCCGGAAGCCAATGTTTCGATATTTTTAATACGTATTCATATTTTCCTTTCGATAATTGTTATTCTTCAAATTATTTTTTCTGGCTATCTTTTATCGAGACATACTCTCATTTCACATTTTTTAAGATCGTAGATCACTTCTGCTCTTTTTCCGCCTGAGGGGTGGTTTCCAATCCTGGCGTTTTGAACTGTTTGAATTATATTATGCATTATTTAATTACCTGCATAGTCGCAGCCATGGCCTCTTCTGGATCAAAAATGTTTCCTCGTGTCAGTTTTATTAAGCACGATTAGCAAGGGATGCGTTCAGATAGACATTTTCGGTGGTGTGCATTTTTTTACATATCTTTAAACGTTATTTTTCCCTTCTCATATTAACCTGTAAATAATCGAACTGCCAAAAAGTGCTATGTTTTAACAGCAACTCTCTTGTCTGCGTTAACTTTTAAAGCGTGTTTAACACACACAGTCACACGTCACAGTTTAGACGGCTAACTTATTGTAACAATAAATTATAATACCTCAATACATAAATATAATAAACTACCCTCGATAACCGCCGATAGCCATCTTATGTATAGAATAGATGCGGAGGGGCTATTTACACAAGAAATCGTCATTTCCCACTAATATTGAAACATGAAATTATCGGTTTTATACTAGGGGCGGCAGGTTATAATAATATGAAAGTATTGTGAAGCAGGCAGGTATGGTAAGGCAGGCTGGTAATCAAGTTGCGGGAAAATTTCCACGATAACATTATATTATATGGGTCCGTTATAATGACAAAAGTAAATCCTCCGTGATGCCCTAGATTTTTTTATCGCGTCACTATTTTCTCGTAACTTGTCGGCTATTGTTGGCCTGCTTCATTCAGTTGTATGAGAAAGCTGATTCCCTGCCCCTCTTTAAGGTTATACCTCAGTTGAGGCACGGTCTAAAAAGATCGTGGCTATGCGGTGCGCGGATTGCGGGTCGCGGGTGCAAATGACGCATGTCAAACGAAATACAATTTGTCATATAAATCCAACATATGTGTCCATTTAATGTTCTGTTTATTGTTCTATCAGTAACAATAATAATATATTCATTGACATGTTTTCTTTTTAAAGTAAATGGGTAACGTTTTTAGTCATCTTTACACGATTTAAGAATTAATACGCCCGTCGCCATCACGAAACAAATTGACGTTTCAAAACGAGAGAACGTGGAGATACTCATACACCTGTGCCCTTCAGTGTTAAGTGCCGGTGGCATGGCTACCCAGGAAGTGTACCGAGAACGTGATAAAGGGAGGACTTAACAGGAGAACTCTCTAATCTCCGTCATGCATCCGCATGGCGGTCTCATGTAAATATGTGTTCATCATTATCATCATTATCATCATGTGTTATATAGGGTAGGATTCATTGCTGGGGACGAAGATCCTCATGTGAGGGTCTTCGTCCATTTATCTTTTTCATAAACCTTTGTATTTCCATCACTCGATCAATATCTTGCATTAAATGTTGCCGCGTCACGGCGTTCTAACTTTATTCTTCTTTCAATTATCGACCTAGAATCCCATCAAACACATGGTCTTTTGCAGCTGTTTCCCCCCCAAAGAAAAGCTTGCTGGCGTCCACCCTGTTAGACGGAGGTACCTTAAAGGTTAGATGAAACATGCAAACCTAACTCCAGACTCTTTGTGAGTCTGGGAATCCACGCCAAGGGAGATGCTTCCCGGCGTGGGTTTAGCTGCTCCGAATAGTGGCCGTATCCACTCCCTTTGATAAAGAGAATCTCATGCTCTACACCGGAAGGTGGCAAAGGCAGGTGGAGGTGAGAACGAGGTCGGCACGAGCAGAACCAGAATTATAAGTCCGATAAAGGTAAAGTCATTAATCCTCATTTAAGTACAGTTATTACATATGAGTACCAGTCTTGTATGTAGGTAAGTATTTATCTTACTAATATTAATATAAAGTACTTTCAGTCCTTTTTTTTATATTACATTTGGCAAAACAAGTTTCCAGCTCGACGTTCTCTCTCCGAATGGCAGCGAGTCCAAAATTTCGTCGCGCCTATAGTTGAAAATTATTTGCCTCAAGCCTCAAGTAATGTTTTCGAATATCAAAAAATATTTTATAAAATAATATTATTTTAGTTTACTATAACACAATTATTGAGGGGGTCCTGAATTTGAAATTCCGTTAGTGCAGTCAGACCCGACGATCGCCAGGCTATCCTTTTCTGATTCCATGTTTTTGCCTTACGTTAATGATAAAACATGGTTTAATCCTATAACCCCCGAGATTAGAGTTTGGGTTATCGGTCAGCAAGTGAAGGTCGGCCAGTAATTAAACACAAATTGTTTGCGAAATCTCCCGACCCAACATTTTACGAAAACATCAGCTACGATCTAAATTGTTTGCAACCCCCGCCGTCCATCTGATAAAGTCCACTGATTTATCAGTTTGTTGTGGCTGATTGAACGTTAATTGGGAACTGACATTGGATACTCGAGCAATTCGACTGATTAGGATTAGAAAGCCTCGTGGCGTTGAGAAGGTGCTTTTTCCAATAATTCTAGTTAGTAACTGGGTTTATTATAATGTAATTGTTTTTTCTTGCAATTATTACCTAATTAGATTATCCGTTGTCAGTAAAATATGAGTGTAGTGTAATTTCAAACTATTTATATTTTACAACGTTTTTATTAGGTCGTATTCTTATTTGTCCGGTACAAATCTTGCAATCGATTTTTAACTAATTTTCCGACTAGCTAGACATTTGAAACTTTTAGAATATATCAGAAAACGATGCCAATGCATTTTTTTAATACTTTTAGCCATTTTTAAGTAGAATTAAATTCATTTTCAGTTAATTCTGTTTTGTATGAAAAGTTATTTCGGAAGAAATCCGTAATCCAATCCACTATTATTGGTTGCTAGGGTCCTAACAACTAAATTATTAATATATACGTGCGTTACTATGGAAATCAATATGAGTGTCAAAATGACATTTCAGTATCGTTTCTATCAAATACATTTTTTTGTTCGTTTAAGCTAGTCAAGTCAAGTTTACATGATTCAACAGAAAATTTAAAAACGTTGTAAGTATATAAAAAGTTCTTTTTATCTTGTAATTATTAAATAATCAATACGTCCATCAATCAATACAATAAAAAGTTTTTTTTTTAATTAAAAATTAACTTTCAATTTAAATTAAACGAACTGTTATAAAATGTGCGTTCGTTGATTGCATTCATTTTTTTTAAATTAAAATGCAGTCTCATAAGTTCTCTCAAACGCTGTGGGAAGACTTTTTAATGATTAATGTATTGTACTTTTTAAAATTAAAAATATTGATTTTTCTGTAAGCTTTAAATAATTTTATGTAAATCGAATCTAGCTTTGGTGCGGTCGCAATATCGGAGTTTTACTTTGCGACTATATGATGAGGCTCACACTACAGAAGACATTGTTAAATCCTGTACGTAGAACATTGAAGTTAATGGCCCCACCAAATCACACTTCCACGCACAACATCTGGTCTTAATCGGGCGTATCACGATACCTAAGGCTTTGAAGCCTGTCTTGGTTTATGACTTAATGACGGCCAAATACGTATCTTGCCGTCAGGCCATAAAACGTAAAAAATACAAAACCTACAAAGTTTATCCAAATATCACCAATATTTTTTAAATGGTCGTTTCGTTCACGTGAGAAACTTTAATTAATACCTATTACTATACAGACGTAAACATTGAAAAATAGCATATTCTTTTACACGTCTTCTTTAAGTTTATCCCATTTTATTCATACTCGATAATTATGCTTTCTTACTGCCATACCCATAAAACCCACTACATTTTTTTTACTTTAGTGGCTCCATCCACCGTTACTTATGTTGTGATATAGGTATCATACCAATTTTGAATATTATCATATGAATATTATCAGTGACGTCCCGTGGGGGTAGGCAGATTGAGCGTCGCCTGGGGGCGGCAGTTATTCGATGGACGGCAAATCGAGGAGAATCATTTGGTATATATAGAAATGGCTACCTTTTTGTCGAGTTTGTGATGTCTAGTTTACTTCCGTTGCCCTTCGACGTCGATAGTGACCAGAAACGACACGTCCATGGATGATAAAAAAATATTGTATAAAAAAATGTGGTGGCATTTTGGCGCTGCCCAAGGGCGGCATTCCATCTAGGGACGTCACTGAATATTATAACATATTATATTTTCCGTGTATCTAAAACTGTTGACACACTCGATACTCGACTTCCAATGATAAAATGTCTTTATTATTTTATTTTAGGGCATAGTGGCATTTTCTTCACAAGGTGACAGGATCGCCCTAACGCAAATTGAGCAGATGATCGGTGGACAGTATGTGAAGCTGGGATACTACGATACGCAGGCTGACAACCTCACATGGCTCAATAGAGAGAAGTGGGCTGGTAAGTTAATTACCTACGTATTATTAGAAATATGTACTTTTTTAGTATAATTACGTAAATTTTGCGACTATAGTCGAACTTGGTTATTTAACGAAGAAGATGGGACCGACTGAATTTGCTCATTATAATCATTAATCGTTATATCGTTGTATAACATTTTCGCGCCACGTTTTATTTAAGCATAGAACATAAAAAATCTGAAAACCATCGATAAAATCCCCGAAACAAGCATGGCATTCATAAACTACAAAAGAACTTGTTTATTGTAATGAAGTGCTGAGCCGGCGGCGCCGGTAGGTACCTACTGACTTCACAAAGCTTGGATTTTTTACATGCAATTTCAACCATATGCGTGGAAGTTTTTTCAATGTTGTCGTCGAAAACACCAATTAGGTACTTATTTACTTAACTAGTGTCATAAACGTAATCCGAACCCGGCGGCATCGGTCTAGTTAACTGTCCGGTCGAATGATATAGCTTAGGGTCGAAAATGTTGTTTTTACACGATCGATACATTAACAGTTTTGCTCGGTATAGCCGAGAAGTAGCTCGTTATAAAAGTGAATAAATGTATGGAGAAAATCATTTACTAAAATGTTAATGAATGTTTCCTCATTACATTCGAGATCTCGCTATTTCCGTGATCGTAATAACCAAGTTCGACTGTATTTCACTAGTTATTGTGTTAAGAAATTGATGGCGAACAAAATAATTATATCATTATATTACATTAGGCACCTATCATGCTAGTTTTCTGATATCATAGTATTTGAAAATGTAAAATGCTCTGGTAATATAGCAAATAAGATAACCCACTGAATGGAAAAAAAAATGAATATAGTATTGATATCAATTCAATTTCACACTTCTGACATCAATTCTCTTTCCCCAATTGAGAAATGTGGTGATAAAAATAACTATTTTCTTTTTATTGCCTACTTAATATCAAAATGAAAGTGATTTATTCAGTAGGTGCATTATTGATATACAAACAATTTCATTTTTTCTCTGCTAAGTAAAGCATTTCAATACCCACAGAGAAGTTTTCATAACTATGCATTATCTACCAAATTACAAACTGATAAGCTACGTACATTCACAACTTATCGTTCAGAATTAGTGAACATGATAATAATACAAAAAATTGACTTTCAGGTGGGAAAGTTCCTCAAGACCGTACGGTGATAAGAAGAGAGCTTCGAACAGTGTCATTGCCTTTGTTCGCCTGCGTCACTGCTGTAGCTGCTGCAGGAGTCTGTGTTGCGGCCGGGCTAGTCGTATTTAATGTTTGGAACAGTCATAGAAGGTAAGCAATCAAATCATAGCAATTGTCATTTCAGAAAATATTATGTGTCGACACTCGATAGTAGAGTTGGGTTTCGGGAATTCTCGAGAAATTTTCTAGATTTTCCATCCCGAATCCCGAGAATTGAAATTTTTAACATTTCGGGAAATCCCGGATCTCGAAAATCCTTTCTCGGGATTCTAGATTTCTTTATTATCAAATATTAATTGAAAAAAAAAACGATTTTCTGTATGAAAAAAAGGACAGAAAACACAAAACGTTCAAAGACTGATCGGGGCATTTAACACAATTAACCCAACGTCGACTCAAAACGAGCGTAATTTTTGTAACATCAGGGAATTTTGTATCTCAAAAGCGTACAGCGATTGACAGTCTGTGTTTTTTGAAATCCCATTTTAATAAGTAGTTTTGAATTATTTTTGTTTTCCTACTTCTATTTTGTTTGTCTTACACAAATAAAAAAAAATCATATTTTTTTGAAATGTGTCTGTTTTTACACTGATTTTAGAATTTTACAGGTTTTTTTTAAATTTCCCGATAGCTCGAGAATTCTCAAGAATTCTTTTCTGGAAATCCCGAATCTCGAGATTGAGGTTTTCTCGGGAAATACCCAACTCTACTCGATAGCAATGACTTCATGTTGGATGGAGGTAAACGATTTAAACAATCGAAAATAACACACAGTGATAATAATTAATACAATATTAAATTCTATGCTTTTGACCGCCTGAATAATGTCTTCAAAAGTGACCTTCTACTGCGCCTAAAGCGCAAAGTGTTCAACCAGTGAGTGCTTCCCGTAATCACATATGCGTGTGAAACATAGACTCTAAGTAAAAGAGAGATCCAGAAACTTGGAGTAGCACAACGTGGTATGGAGAGGTGCGTACTGGGCATAACGTGAAAGGACAAAAATATGAATGAGTGGATAAGGAAGCAGACAAGGGTTTGCGATGTAATAGAGTTCATTAAAAGCCTCAAATAAAGATGGGCTGGACACATAACTCAAAGAAGAGACAATCGTTGGACAAATTTAGTCATCCAGTGGTATCCAAGATGTACAAAACGTCCGCAAGGTAGACCTAGAGGCCGCTGGATCGATGAAATGATAAAGTTCTGCGGAAGTACGTAGCAGCCTAACGCACAAGACCGAGAGAAGTGGAAGCAGCTTGAAGAGGCATTCATCCAGCAGTGGATAGATTCAGGCTGATGATGATGATTCTATGCCACTCAAAAATTTCAGAATCGTCAGAATCAGACGTTTTATCCGTGTCAATCAATCAATGCGCAGTAAAACCACGAATACTACCGTGGCGGTAAGGGAAGAGCAGTTGCGTATCGACAAAATTTTATCGCTTGAACGAATGCCCAACAAAAAATACGAATCTATTATTGTAATCGTATATCTGCGTATTTAATTAAGATCGTTTGGAATTACTATTTCTCCGAACAGCCTGCAGAGCCTTAGAGTATTACTAAGTGGCCGCGGCGCACACTTTGAATACCACTGCAATAGGTAATAACGTAATGGTTAGCAATGCATGAATGACTGAAACGAATTCTGTTTAGCATGGTAGTGTCGACTAGATTTGTATTTTGTAATCTGTCTCTTCCAGAGTGATTCAGTCCTCGCATCCAGTGTGCAACACCCTTATGCTGTGTGGCTGCGCCTTATGCCTGGCTGGTCTAGTGGCTTTGGGAGCAGATGGCAGGTTCGTCCCTGCCGATAACTTCGGAGCAGTCTGCCAGGCGAGGGTCTGGCTGCTAAGCTTGGGTTTCACGCTCGCCTACGGAGCTATGTTCAGCAAAGTGTGGAGGGTGCATCGGTTTACTACCAAGGCGAAAGTTGACCCGAAGGTAAACATTTATTTTTTGAATGGTTTCATCCAACAAATTAGTTCGAGGAACTCATGGAACATTTTTTAAAACCTCGGGAAACTCATAACTGGATGACAGATAGATTCAGAGAGGTAAATTACAGCAGAGATTTATTAATCAGTACCTAAGCAATGGCATACCTAAGTAAACCTCTTAATATATTATTATCTTGTAAAGTATGAGATAGATGTCATGGTAAATCTGGGGAGAAAAACGCCAAATTGTCAACGCTGTT
Source organism: Rhyacophila brunnea (assembly GCF_057557595.1). Classification (NCBI taxonomy): domain Eukaryota; kingdom Metazoa; phylum Arthropoda; class Insecta; order Trichoptera; family Rhyacophilidae; genus Rhyacophila; species Rhyacophila brunnea. Next base: position 3,621,269 of record NW_028232859.1, read on the forward strand.
TCTCCGCCGTGAGCCATTTCTGATCTGAACAATAAGGAAGATGAATGGCTTAATGAGCAGTTAAAGGTGTAATGCTCTGTAAAATCAATAATGTAATAATATGGTGTCTTAATTTTTCTTGAACTTAGTTCCGCTACTGGCCAATGTCCTATTTTCCAATCGACATTATATCGACAGAATATCATATATATTTGTAACTTCAGAAAAAAGTAGAACCCTGGAAGCTGTACACGATGGTGTCCGGCCTGCTGGTGATAGACGCCGTCCTCCTCCTGTCCTGGCAGCTCCGAGATCCTCTGCGGAGACGAGTGGAACTCTTTCCTCTGGAGGATCCTCCCAGTGCGCTCGATGACGTCAAGATCAGACCTGAACTTGAGCATTGCGAGAGTGAACACAATACAGTCTGGCTTGGTAAGTATTTCATTTCTCAATATGCAGTGAGTGGAAAATTATAACAATGATATTTTTTAAGATAGATAATTGTAAAATTCAATCAATTAAATTAATAATAGTTTTTGTCTGTTCAATAGTAACAATCATGTAAGAATAGAGCTATTACTTTTTTTTTATTAAGGAAAACAAACTACATATTGATTACAGAAATTTAAAATATAATAATAAAAAGTTATTGCAACCAGCAAAGTTTCCATATATACATTATAATATAGTTAAGCCTAACAAGATAGAGAGTACGAATAACATAAATATAAATAAATTACATAAGGAGATTACATGAGAAAAATGAGGAAGAATAATGAATAATTAATACTTTGGACGCGGAAGACGCACACGGTGCGTAATGACCAGGCGGCCGATCGATGTAATTAACGTGCATTTTAAAGGGGGCAATTAAAATCTCATTATCTATTCAGCAGCGAAAGCGTTAAATGATATACAAAAGAAAAAAAGAAAAATAAAAAAGTAACATAAAAAATAAAAGAATATATATGTATAAGTAAATACATTATATATCTATTTATACAAAATTTTGGAGATATCATGTTTAAATGAAACAGGTGAATTATTAAAAGGATCAACGGTGTAGAAATACATATTATAATTTAAACAAGAGCGCCGAATAAAGCAGTTTTGTGCATAATTAGAACCGCTACGACTGATATGGTACAAAGTTTGGTTTCGCGTAAATCTTGGTGGACAATGGAAACCCACCCTTTCGAGTAGGTTTGGCGAGTCAACAAAACCATTGATAATTTTAAAAAGAAAATATTGATCAGATATAGAACGTCGACTTTTCAAAGACGGTACCATAAAAGTTGCAGCGGTCGAAGTAGAATTAGATAAATCATAACAGTAGGCTTTAAAATTAACGTGCTTGCAAAATCGCTTTTGCACCGCTTCGAGCCGATTTATATATGTAACGTACTGTGGATTCCACACGACAGAGGCATACTCATTACGTTTTGTCTTTTTAGATTATTTGTCAATGCTTGATACTGAACTGACCCATCCACAATTAATGGATGAGCTATGCTTAGTGGTGCAAGTGGAATATAAGTTGTTAAAAAAATTGTTGGATCGAGTTTTCATATAACCACATGTCTTTTATGTGAGGGGAATGATTCAACCATCTAAACGTTTTTTTATTTTATTCCTATTTTATTCCTAATGTTGGAACGTTATCGTTGGAACGTACTGCCGAAAGTTGATAAATCATAAATTATTATGGAGTAATTATTGCAATTTGAAATTTGACATGCTATCTATCAGGCATAATGCTAATTTTTTTATGCTTTATGTGCGTTTTATATATATCGTATGACCTTGATTTTTTGTTCTATCATGCATATTATTTATATCTTCTTCTTCTTTGACCATGTCCGATCCTAATAGGATCGTATGGGCCTCCACAGAGTGGAGGTTTGTATTAGCAAATTTATTTTTACGAGAAATGGATGTCAGCCACTTGCTCAATCTATTAGGTCGATATTCTGACTCATACACAAATTGAAAAACACTATGTCTACTTGCCAGACTCAGGATTCGAGCCTGAGATCCTCGACACTATAGGCCGGCGCATAAGCCACGTGGCCATCGAGGGTCATATTTATATTTAGACACGTAATTTCTTGTTAACTCTAAATACCTAAATTATCGACCTACCAACTTTTGGCACCAACACATATTATTATGTTAAAAATAATTGTTATAAAATTTTATTATTATTTTCATATCATTCATCGACCTGATTTCAACTCATTCAAATATCTACTAATAAACATAAAATCATTTTGGTGTATGAACAATATTGTATCATTTGAGAACCAGATCTCATTACAGAATGAACAAACAGTTATATAGAATTTACAAACACGTACCTATTTACGTTTGAAGTCGATTTACTCAACTTTATTACCTACTTATGCATTTGGATACATAATTTAACGCTCTGGGTCCTCATTATTGTTCATCAAATTGCAGGCGTGATGTATGGCTACAAGGGCTTGGTGCTCGTGTTCGGTCTGTTTCTGGCTTACGAGACTCGCTCCATCAAGCTGCGTCAGATCAACGACAGTCGCTATGTGGGCATGTCCATCTACAACGTGGTGGTGCTGTGCCTCATCACGGCGCCCGTCAGCATGGTGGTAGCCTCGCAGCAGGACGCCAGCTTCGCCTTCGTCTCGCTCGCAGTCGTATTTTGCTGCTTTCTCAGTATGGCGCTCATTTTTGTGCCAAAGGTATGTTATGTACCTACACTATACTCAATACTGCCATCGTGAAATGACTTTTATTTCTATGGGGTGTAAAAGCACGTCGTAAATCATGAAATTTTATCGATTCAATAAGATTGTGTACATTTGTGTATATATAAGTCTATATAAGTGAGAAGTTGTTTGGAAAATGTTATATTATTGCAAACAAGCTTAATCACCTGAACAAAAGTCCAAACGTGACTTCCGTGGCTTATTCTCTAATGTATTGTATTTAATAATAAGAAGTGTTTTTTTGATTCTTAGAATAGAAATGAGGAAACACATAAAGGCGGATTTTTAATTATAAAATATTCGAAATAAGCTAAATTAATTTCTCTGGCAGATCAATGAATTGTTTATAATATTAATACTCTTATTTATTATGTCAATCGATTGATCAATATCAAGACCATTTCCTAGTTCTAAAAACACACAAAAGATTTCTACTATGATTGTCATAAAGTAAATAAGTTTTATTAGTCCTTTTGATTTTCTTCATTCACAAACAAAATGACAAACAATTCACAAACAAATTCAAACACAAATCAGATTTATGATTATTCAAAAACAATATTCATTGGAATATTGTAATACTGTATGACTTATAAATATTACCTATTAGTTACTGGATGCCAATTATTATATAATAATTGGTTTCATTCCGTCCAATTTCTGGTCTCTACCTACAGTATTTTTTTTTTGTGTTAACAAAAATGCTTCTACTGAAAAAAAATATGACATGTGGTTTTACACCCCGGCTATAGATTTGTTCAACTGGAGTTAAAGTTAGGAAATCATTTTTGAATACTGCTTACCAAAAACAATTATTATATTATTAGAGACATCTCCACAATTTTAAAAACTGTCATTTAAATCGCTGTTGGCAATTTCCTTCCAAATAGAAGAAACCGATTGTGATCATTATTTAATTATGTGAATGAAGGTATTGTATTTTATTTTAATTATTGAAAAGATTAATTACGTACATTTGCATCACTTTATTAATATTTTATTAATATGTATTTTAGTTCTTGGGCTGTAACTGTGTGTTCTTCCTCCTAGACACTGTTCTTGAACTGTAACGTTGTCAATATTGCACAAATAAAAGGATATAAAGCCTATTATATTATTTGTATTTGTAGAAACATAAGAATTTTTATATTGTTTTATTTGTGCAATATCGTCAACGTTAGGGCTCAAGAAAAATGTCTAGGAGGAAGAATGCATAGTTACATCCCAAGAACCAAATACAATAACAATACACCGTGAAAATCTCGAGCAATATATTATTTTGGTACTGTTCGATCATGAATACAGCGGAAAACACATTTTGAAAATAGCCGATAAACTGGATTATTTTTTAGGTTAACCAAACCTAACCTAACCTAATCTAACCCAACTAACCTAACCTAAACTAACCCAAACAAATAAAAAATATAATCCAGTATATCGGGTATTTTCAAAATGTGTTTTCCGCTGTATTCCTGATAACCGAACAGTACCATTATTTTGATAATTACATATTCCATACAAATACTCAAGTTTTAAATGGCTTTAATTACTGTACTTTTCTTATTGTGTTTAGAATGCAAATATCCAATTTATTACTTCAAGCTCATTATCCAATCTCAAATCTAAGACCAGCTCCTGTGAACAATGGGCTTTGGGTGCAATTGGGTGGTGATTTGTGCGGTGCTACATACACGTTGGAGTTGACCAGCCCTACTCATGTGAATTAATATCAGTAGTTTTGAAATATATTTTTATTGAATTCTTGTCATCATCCATTTCAGGTAATTGAAGTAATTAGGCATCCAAAGGACCGTGCGGAGTCGAAATACAATCCTGATGCGGGCATGTCGAAGGAGGACGAGGAGAGATACCATAAATTGTTGGCAGAGAATGATCAACTGCAGCAGCTCATAGCGGCCGTAAGTTATCAACACTTATTTTAATTTTAAATCAAGATGGTGCTGATTAAGTAAAGTTCTACGCCCACCAATTAGGTAGGTACCTGATTATTGGGTACAGTTGCAATCAAAATATAATGCAAATATTACATTTTATAATTTATTTAGTTTTAATACTTCCATATAAAAATAAATGTACAAATATTTGGAACAGCTTCAGAAACTTACCATCTTTAAGTACACAACATTGGCTTGCCGGGCGTGCAGTTTAATCATGAAGCTAGCAATCCAAGTGTCCTTCTTCCAGATAATTGTTTATACACATCGTTACCTCAATACTACAACTAGATAACTTGATTTTCACTGTTTTTGAGTTAGTTATTGAATAATATTATGATTCTACATTTCCTTCTCTACAAAATGATATAACTAGGTAAGTAAGTCAGAAGTTAATGGGAATTTTATTAATTTTATGTATGAATAATTACAAGATAAAAAGAACTTTTTATTTACAACATTTTTAAATTTTCTGTTGTATTATTATGCTCTATATGCTGAAACTTGAACTTGATATGAAGTAAATAAAAAACAAATATAGAATACTGAAATGTCATTTTGACAGTTCGTTTTGATTTCCATAGTAACGCACGTATATATTAATAATTTAGTTGCTAGGACCACCCCCTTAGCAACCAATAATAGTCTTTTACCTTTTACGGATTTTTCTGAAATAACTTTCCATACAAAACAGAATTAACTGAAAATGAATTCAATTCTGCTTAAAGATGGCTAAAAGTATTAAAAGACTGCATTGACATCGTGTTCTGATATATTCTAAAAGTTTCAAATGTCTAGCTAGTTGGGAAGTTAGTTAAAAATCGGTTGCAAGATTTTTACTGGACAAACAAGCACCGGACAAACAAGAATACGAGCTAATAAAAACGTTGTAAAAAATATTAAATAACTTTAAAACCATAACTGCATTAAATAAATAAAATAATATATTAACAATATTTTTTCATACAATTGAACATTATTTAATTGTTCCCATTTTTATTTTAAATAATAATTATTATAGCCTAGATTTATGTTAATCAAGTGAAGTTTAAATTTCATTTCCCAACAATGACCGAACCAGAGTTATCTAGTTGTAGTATTGAGGTGAGGATATGTATAGTCCCACACACTTTCTACAGCAGATAAAAATATAACTATATCGACACCATTATGATTATCTCAGTACACTGTGTCAAATTCTGAGCAGTTATGAGTTTAGATTGGGTAATTTTAGACTGTAACTACCCCATCAATTCTACAAATTACCTTATGCCACTGAAACTGAGGATGTTATCAATATCAATACGGTACCATAGATTTGAAAATTTAAATCAAGACATACCTACTGAATTTGATTCATAGATGGTGTTTCATAATGGATAATTCCTCCAAATTTTTATTTTGACATCCTTTCACTTGTTAATAATTAATTTTATTTTGGACATTGTAATATTCACAGAAAGAAGAAAAGATTCGCACATTGAAGCAAAAGATAGCAGAGCGCGACGGGCAGAGGCCGGGCGGAGTGACGGTGGTCGTCCCCGGCCAGACGACAGTGCACACAACGCTGCCTGCCACAGGTAACGCACACATTGTGGCAGCAGACCTGCCCACCCTCACGTCTGATTACGCCACCCTCACCTCTGACTATGCCACCCTGACTTCAGAACTGGAGTCCATCGTGACGGGGGCCATGTCTCTAGCTGCGAGGTCCAGCCGGGCCAGTTGTGCTAGTCACTCTGATGCTGACTTCTCCGAAAGCTATCTTTAAATGGATATCTCTCATTATTTCTCGATAGTACTTTAATATTAACCGTAACATTATTGAGAATCGGCCGATACTGATAAATAGTCAACTCTAAATTAACAAAACTCTTTCAACGAATGAATTTCCCCAAATTATGTGTTTGGTAATATTTTGACCAATTCACAGACTAGGCAAAATTCAAACTGAAGCGATTAGTTTATGGTCTATTTTCACTATTACAAAGCCTAATATCCATGAAGGTACCTACTCAAAGAAGATACGACCGGTTAGTCATTGAAGTCACAAACTTATCAGTGACTGATGTTTCGCACATGACAATAATTATTGATTGAATTCACAATTCATATTGTTGAGTGACATTTCTAATATATACAAACTGAATTGTCAATGCTGTTTCAGTTCGACTAGCATATTATCACATATCTAGTGATAAATTATTAATCACGCACAGGTTATAAAATATTTGGAAACTAGTCGCAGAGTGAGTAACGAGCAAGCTACTGGTTAGTAAGTAATTTAAGCTCTCAGTGGATGAAAGGCATAATGTTAGAATCAAATATTGTGTAAATTCTTAGGCTTCAAGTTGGAAGACGTCTAGTCATGACAGCCGGTTTGCGCAACAAACATATACCTTTGGATTTATTCCCAAACGTTGAGAAGACAGATTGGTTTATTATGTAATTTTCCACTTCAGTAAAATAATACTGAAAAAGAGTTGCCATGTTTAATTTATCGTATCATTGTCTGGTTTTTCTCATAAGTGTTATGTATTCAACAATAATTTATCACCTTCATCCTGTTCATCATTTTTTGCTCATTATCTCTGTAGTTTTTATAATTTAGTAGGTAGTAATAATTAATTAAAATAAAATTCTTCGAAATTAAAAATAATACTTGTTCCTTTGCTGTACAATGAATGAATATCAAATGGATATATTAATATCGTATTTGGCTCAGTAAAACTATAGGAGATCAGCTAACTATTTAAAAAAAACTTAAACTATTAAATACATTATGCATTTAAAATAAAATACTAAATGCAACAAAATACAAAATTTTATTTAAATATTAATTGAGCACAAAGGAGTACAACTAAATTAATTTATATATAAAATATATGTTTTTTTTATAACCATAACCGCAATTAAACTGAGTCCCTCTATAGTCAATCCAGGGTACAATATTAATAAACTTTTCAGTGATGACATCAACACAGTAAAGTATTTCAACAATAATTATTAGAGATTCCAATTGAAAATGCTAGAGAACAAAATTGTCCTGCTCAATCTGTATTTATCGCAAATAAATTAATAAAGACCTTTCAATATTCTGAATTATAAACCATGAAAATTATTTCTAATCGTACTAAACCTACACTGGTTATTTTGTACATATTATATTACATACATACCAGTAGAGAAGGGCGAAGGTTGTTAAGATCTGACATAAACAGTTCACACTAAACTTTGTCAGTCAAACGTATTTGTTTTCATTAAAGTAAGACTACAATATATAGATAGTGATTGTTAGTTTTTAAAATTCAATTAAACCCTGCCTACTCCAAACCATAGTAAATAAGAGTCAAAAATATTTTATGGATGGAACAATATTTATTTTAGATTCATGAGCAGCGCTAAATATGTGAATTTAAAAAGACTAACTAACGCCATCTGTGATTCTACGAAAACAAATAAATATGACAGGAAAAGTGTAAATTATTATGGTTTGATTTAGGCAACGTTCAATTGAATTTAAAAAACTAACTATCTGCAAATTGTATTCTTGTTCAATGAAAACAAATAAGTATGACTGACAAAGTTTTACTATTTATGTCGAATCTTAACAGGCCCTCGCCAAGTATACATAGGTACATGCATTATCTACGTTAAAAGGTTTAATAATTTAATTCATTTTTTGTATTTTATTTTGAAAATATATTTATGCATTACGTTTTCAATTTTGAGATTGAGATAGCACATTGCATCTGAAATATAAGCAACAAAAAATCCTATCAGAATGGTTAATTTCATGTTCTGGCCTGACTATAGAGAGAGCTTTATCATAGACCATTCAAAAATTTACATGGTGGTTATTTATAATATAAAATATTATACCGAATTTCAAGTCAATTTATTCAAAACCATCGCAATGTACTGGTCTCCATTATGCTCTTAATCCAATCAAATAATAATGACTGTAGAAATAAGTAGGTACTTAATTAATTTCATATTGTACATCTTAAATTTACACTAATCTACAAGATAAAAGTATAATAAATATCAAAGGAATCGAACACAATCATTGGGTCACACTTATATAAATGGATATGATAAAAGTTACAATAGGTACTTAGTTAAATATATTTTTTTTTTTAATTATACACTGACAACTATAACTTGAGACGTGATCTTGTTGGTAGTGGCACTATGTGGGTATTATCGGTGTATTGCAAACTATTGGTAAAACTGCCGCACTTCAAGTTATAGTTGTCGGTCTTTATAAAAAAAAATTCACGAATTAAAATAGTAATATTATCGTAGTGACCCCCTAAGCCCCCTTTTACATAAAATTGTGAATTAATTTTATTAGCAAGATTCTGCGTTTAAAAAGAAAATTAGTAATTATTATCTTATTTTAAAAAAAATCCTGCAAGGTAAATAAATTAATAATAATCATTGTAAATGTAGATATACTAAATAATAAATATGGCGTTCGTTATTATACTGGATAATTAATTATAAATTTTAAGTTTTAGAGAAACGAAAATGGCCTATTGGTGGTGTTAGGTTAGCTACGTTCGATAATTAAAAATATTTTATTCAAATGTTATTAATAATATTACGAAGAAATGGAAACTGATGTAAATAAAATAAATGCATAGGTTTAATATTGTAGTAATTAATAATATTATAAAGAGGGTAGTTTTTGATGTCAGTGTTGCCATAGTGATTTGAAAAATCCCATCCTCCCTTGTTATTGTGCAATATTACCTGATTTAAAAATAGTAATTCGATGTTGTCGGTAAATGTCTAAAATTTAAATAGTAGTACCTAAATCCAGGGCTGTTGAAAAAATGAGACTCACCATTAGAGTGATATATTTATGTAAAAATCAATTACCTATTATATGTTGTTATAGACACCTATGCCTAAAGTATATTAATAATATTAAGTACATCCATTTGTTTATTTTAGAATTGTCATTCATGTCATGTTACCTAAGATAGGTTTGATGTTTAAACTCTCTAATAAATAATATTAAATTAATTTAGTATTAATAATAAATAATATTAGGCCGGCTCCAGATAATGCATTGATTATGTCCATCCGCAGTAAGAAGTCAGTTAGCTAAATCAGAAGTACTGTCCCTGTCTTGTGTGTGTAACAACGTATCTAGAGGTTCTGAACGGGAAATCTTGTCCTGAGAATTCTCGAATCTCGAGAAATTAATTTTCATAAATTTCAAGAATTTAAGAAATAATCAATGAGACCAAGAAAATTTTATATCTAGATGGTTATATCGATCGAAAGAGCTAAAAAAAGATCCCAACTTTCTTTGTGAACGTAATTTTCCAAATTTGTCGAGAAATCAAAAAATCAATCTCGAAAACTCAAGTTTTTTTTCTTGATTTCATGATTTCTCGAATCTTGAGAATTCCAAAAAGTCACAAGTTCTAATTGTATCCACATATGTGACATCGATAAAGTAACTGTTTAACTATGAACTCACGACACTGTCCATTAATAACTTGTTTATTTTATTAATTAATGATATTATCAGAAAATTAAAATAGCATTTTGCAAGGGAAATCTCATAGTGGGACAGCATGTTTATTCTGAAATCGGTCTGACTATAATAATAAATTGGATATTCAAAAACCTGATATACTTGTGTATGGGACTGTATGTACCTTTTAAAAAAAATGGTGTCCCTCGGCTTTGGATTTTTACATACTTTCTCACATTGTCTGCGTAACATTCATATGAATAAATTCATTTCACTCCACACTAAGCCGGCTCACACATAAACACTCGTCTTGTCGATGTGACGTCATCATTATTCACAAAACACATATTGCCAAATGGAGCTCTGCAGATTGTTCGAATGCGACTTTTTAGTTTGAAAAAAACATCTAGTGATGCTATCAACAAATCGCATGCGTTTCGGGTTGTAAGTCGAATATGCCAAAACGCATTCACACACCTACGAATTGGTCATTCCTATACCGGCTCATCAGTCGCCGCATCTAAATGTAGTATACGTTTCGAGAGGTTGCGCACAACTGTCACTAGGTAGATATCTTAATATGCAACACCGGAGTGACATTCTTAGAAGGTTTGATTTGTGGCTGTGCGGCTGACGAGACTACGAGAGTCGGCTAACATTCTAGTTGCTATACGATTAGTGAAGCGGGGGACAAGGTTATTAATTATTTACGACTATCCGTTAAAATAAATGCACCATCTGGAGCTGGATTTGATTTGTATTTTAGTCGTATATACCTAACAGTAAATAAGCAACATGAAATTAGCAAATTTACAACCACACATCAAAAACTACAAGGATATAAATAATACAGATTGGGTGTATTGTTAATTTAAATGGCATTTTAAAATAAATCTGCACAATGACAATATATTTTATGAAATTAGATTTTTTTTCTCTATTATAAATAATATAATATCTAAAACTCCTTTTGTTTAAAAATCGAAAAAAATACGCACAAGAAAACTTACATCAGTAGAATAGAAACACATTTTTTTTCATCTACAAAATACTTCTCTTCACCTAAAAATATATAAGTATTTAATTTATATGAATTATTTAAAAATATGGAATTTAATAAGAAATAATCTCTTCTCCAATTACTTATCTACGACATCGGAGCATATAACAAGGATAAGGTCACGGTCCTTCGACACGTCCTGTGGCTTCAATTACCTACCTACCCTAATAATTAATATATATCATCCATTTAATAAAAACATCTATTTTTAAAACCTTTATAGTGCTTGTACACGTGCATGGTTTTACTGGCACCAATAATGTGAAAATTAAACTAACACAATAATAACTGTTTACACGTAAAAGTGCTGACTGTCTCACCAATCTCATTCTTTAAGCGTAAGTGGGACGCGTTTTTGTCTATGTACAGTGCTATTTCACCAGTTGTGAAAATTGGTAAACGTCAAAATGCTTTACCTTGTGTAGTTTGTTTTTTTCTGACAGGTTCGCCACTATTGTTCTACTGCGCGGGCGCAGATATCGCACAAATTCTAGAAGCTGCTGTAATTTTTCGATCCATGCGTGCAATCTTGCAGCTTGCACAATAATACGTGTTTACACGTTCATTTTCTTGTTATGGCTGCGATAATGTCTACTGTCAGTAAATCCATGCACGTATAAACAGGGTATTTTATCATAGAATTTTATGTGCAATAGAGAGTGGCAGTTTTAGTGTTGGCCCCAGGCTCTGATAGAGTTAGAGGCCCCCTTACAAAAATTACCAGTTCGATACACCGTTATTAAATTGTTTTTTTTTACATTCAAATTGTTAAAAATACATGTCTTTTGTGCTTTCTGATGAAGTGACCGTCTTATCTGCTTTGTGGAAAACCTCCACTGGCAATATTCGGTACTGGTGATAATTAAAAACAACCGGTCCAATTTTACAAAATACGTTTTTTTGAACTTTATAATATATAATAACAAAATAATAAGAAACTTATGCAAAACATCTATGCTTACAGGCATACAATGTATACCTGTGTCATTGTATTGTACATTTTCTGTCAGTTTTAACTGAAAAATTAATCATAAAAAAATCGGTGTGTGTACTAATGTACGCGGGTTAGAAGTTATAGTTCTTTGGCGTAACAAAACTTGTGATAAACTAGATTCTTTGACTAGCTCTTAATTATCTTGTTAAATTACACACTCAAGAAATAGGACCGCTTATTGGAACGCCGTTGGTTTATTTCTATACAGCTCTGACGTTTAATCGTTTATTGACGTAAGGAATTGCAAATGGCTGACAATAATAAATTCGCTGCCTAGGCAACGGAACAATTCTAAACTATAATATTATACTGTATAATCGTCACGATTGGAGTATCATACTGTGGCGTAAAGGTAGTGCGTTCGGCTGATAACCGAACAATCGGTGGTTCGAATCCAATCAAGTGCATTTTTTTTCATGTGAAAAAATAAATTATGTGTTACATGTCACACGTCAAAAAAACACTCTGATCTGATTTCCCAAATGCGCCAAAAGAAGTATAACTTCAATAAATTTAAAAAATAAGATTAAAATAAATGGTTTTCACAAACATAAAATTCTAATTCTATCTATGCACCTGCCTACCCAGTTAGTCACCCTGTGAACGTTTAATAAAACCTGTATTAATATTGATAGCAAGTCAACTGAGTAATCAGTGTTGCATGTTGATATTGAATGTTTAAATTGGCTAATGTTAATAAATTTTAAAATACTTAGGTAGTCCTACGATTAATATACTCAGACAATCGGTGTTTAAAGACCCATTTTTTTATATCTCGCGGAGAGAAAATGTAGATTTGTTATAATCTAAATATTTAAACTAGTAAATACTGCATAATACATAACTAAATAAATTATCCCTAGAATTGTATAATATAATAATATTATATTATGGCAACTACAAAATAAATCAATTAACATAACAAAGTCAATATTCCTCTTAAAGAAACGTCTCTCATACGCTCAGAATTACTTGTAAATTAAATGTATCTATCTACAATATTATACAAAAATTTTCCTCTACTTTTAAATTTAAAATGATTTAACAACACTGTCATGTCAGTTATTTATTCGATATATTTTAATACTCGTTAGTTTTGACATTCATTTAGTGATGATATCAAGACTTTTAGGAAATCATAATAATATAATATGTCATGCAATACTAAAAATATTGATTCACCATTTTCTTTTCAGTGTAATATTACCATCTATATTAGAGCACAAAATATTGGAAGCACTTTCTGTTCTGTGTACCTACTTACTTGTTTATGAAATAACCAAGAAGGGTAGTTAGATATCTATATTATATGTATAAAAAGATTAAAATTAGTGTATTAAAAATTCCTATAAAAAAAAACTATCAAATATTAAAACCCCATGTACCTATGACCCACCTTAAATAATATTCTAAAATGTGAAAATAAAACTATTATAATTAAAATAAATTAACATAACAAATTGTAGTTATTATTTTTTAATAAATTAGTTTTTCATTGCATGTTTTCATCACATTTTTAAAGAGAGAATATACTATATTATATTTTTATGCTTTTGATTTTCAATTAATTGAGAGATGTCAGTGAGCTAAAAATATTTTCATAAACATAAGTATTTTTTAGTAATAATTAATACTTTTTCAAAATCGTTATTATGGTCAGTCACCATAATATGTTTTCTTTTAATAACACAATCACTGCTGACCTTTTAATTACCACATTTAAATAACACGTTAACTTTATCTAATAGCCAAGTACTCCAAACGCGCCAGTCGCGGTGTTAGCACTAAATGATTTAAATAATATCTTCTTTTATTTTTTATAGTCGTGTATATTATGTTACAGTAATTCCAATACATAAGTTGTCATGTTGTACTCCATTTTACGTTAACTTTCGATTCATTATAATGCTAAAATAGTAACCAATGACGCCTTGTACAAATATACTTTCATGAGATTTCCTACTTGTATTAATGATAAAATTTTTCATTATACTCATACGTCTAAAGTAAGTTAGTCTTATAATATGAAGTGTTTCAATAACAAATTAAAATCATTGCAAATATTTTTAATTATAAAAACAGGACCGAAGACATAATTAAAAAAAAAAATTAACTTTTCACCACTATATTAAGAAATTGTAATAAAAAAACTGGGAAACTGGGTAAAAAAAGTTTACCAATCCACTATAACAGCACAAAAATACGACTATAAATAATATAGGAATTACTGTATTCTTTTAAAGCATTTCCTTTATACAGATCGAAAAACATATTGCTATAAATCAGATGATTGCAATATTATTTTATATTATTGTATTTAAATTAAACTATTATATTTTTATGTCACCATCTATTGTTGTTTTTACATAATTAATTGGGCAACACAATCAGAAGATAATCAATACATTTTTTTAATTCAACGTTAATAACTATTATTCACATAGATTTTGTTTGACACATAATTTTATTAAAACACTTGTGAATGTACGTAGGTGATGGATATTATATAACCTAGTTTAGTACTACGTGAACAGTATCAATTATTACACTTCTAATTTTTATTGTTGGTTCATGTTAATAATTAAATGTATCCATTCAAATCATAGGTTTAGATTGTTATTCATTAATATTCCATTTTATTATTCGTGTATAGTGAATTACGATAAGGATGTCATTACATTCCTTGAAAACATAATGACTTTTATGTTCAGCATAATAATGTTATACAAATTCAGATAACTTTGAGTGAACACAAATTCAAATGTATAATGATTATTAAATGTTATCAATTTGTTGACAGTGTTATATTGTAAAACTGTATGTTATATAAAATACTAAAATCTTTTAAATTGTTTCAGAATCTCAAATATCTAACTCAGGTTAGTAAAACAAAAATATATGTACCTATCTAATAATTATTATTTACAATATTCCAGTATCTTTATATTATTATATTTTATTATTACAGATGGAATGCATTCGAATCAGAATATAATTATTAAATTATACTTTTAATATTTTTATATATTATAATTCCGTAGCAAAATGCCATTTTGTTGAAAAAATGCAGTCAAATCTCGTTACAACTTTTTCCTCCCAATTATTGTATCCTTTATTTGCTGTTTATAAGATGAAAAAATGACAGATTGACACGATGATAGGAATTATCGGGATGTGTTGCCATCTCTCGTTGTTTTTAAATAGCTACCTAAAACGGGTTTCAGAGCTCCCAAATTTATTTTGTTCCAAAATGTTGTCTGGAATGATTGATGTCTATGTGTGTTACCCTGCCGTGCAAGAAATATTCCCCGCTTTTTAATAAGTTGCTTCAATAATTACCTATTTCCTTTTATACTATACCTTCACCTTCTGCTTGTTAAATCACATCAATAAAATAAGATATTAACTAATACAAAACTTCAATCAATGAAATGTCACAACAATTACTTCAGTATGTTGTAATATTTTCATGAATATCTACGGCATAACTACATAAACTTTCGGTATTGATTTCAAAAATGACTATCACTTTCTCACGCTACATTTGATACCGTAACAACATTTTGTAATTGTTTCTTAATATCAATTTTCATGATCATATTTAACCTTTCTCGTACTGTACTAATAAATCCATTCCATCTGGTGTCGTCACATTTCATAACCATCCAGTCTCATGATGACAGTTTAAGTAATTTAAATGCCGATTATAAAAAATTATAAATATTTCTTCATCAGTCCTATTTACTATTTTGTTGTGATGATGATTTTAGGAATAGATAAAATATGAAGTGGACTAAGTGCATAATAATATTATCTGAAACATAGAATATTTAAATCCTGCATAATATCACAGAAAGGGGAAATGTTATTATATCAAGCGTTATGTAAATTTTTAATTTGATTGATCTAAAGGTAGGTAATAAAATGTTGTTTGCGATCTGCACAACAATCTGCCATATTGGCATACTACTAGTTTTAGACTCTACAAAAAACTTTTTAAATTAAAATTTCTCTAATAATTGATTTTCTAACATATCTATATTAAATTAACACTTTCACAACAACCTATCCATACCATTGCATGATGTAAGCTTGTGTATACCTAAATGTTAACATTAAAATTAAATTGAAAATATCTGACTAATTAAATTTGTCTCCTGTTAAAACTCCTACTTCTTTTTCTATTAGGCTTGAATATTTCACAAAAGCCATTTATATTAAATTTTAATAGATTCATTATTATATTATATCAAGCAATCAGTATAATATTACAATATACTGTTAAAGTAAGTGCCAAACTGCCCACTTTTAATTAATATTTTAATTATTCATTAAGGTATCAATGTCTATTCCTTAGTCCCTTATCTACAATACAAGTGCAAACCTTTTCTTAGGTATATTTTATTTTTAAATTGCCATCATAAATCATAACTTTGTTCACAGAAAAAAAAGATCTTATTCCAGATATTATATTCTATAACTACTACTAATTAACTCATATTCATGATGTAATAGTGTAAATTTAGTAAAAACACTTTGTTTAATTAATACATTCTTTTCTTCTTTTGACCATGTCCGATCCTAATAGGATTATATGGGCCTCCACGTAGTGGAGGTTTGTATTAACAGATTTTGTTTTTACGAGAAATGGATGTCAGCCACTTGCTCAACCTATTCGGTCTATACTCTGACTCATACACAAATTGAAAAACAATATGTGTACTTGCCAGATCCAGGGATCGAACCTGGGACCCACGACGCTATAGTCCGACGCGCGGCCATCGTGGGGGATTAATACATACCAGCACATTTTAGGGCACCAATTATGCATTATACGAACACAACATTTGATGTGGTCATTTGAAGCACATAATTAAAACAAATGCTAAGACAACCTACCATTACGTCATAAGAAAGCGTACCTACTAAATAAATTGTTAATATCAATACTATCAACTAAATTCTTAGGTTTTACTTTTTATTTTCAAATGACTACATAACTGGCAAATAATAGCGTGTGTTGTTATAATGTATTATTACAAGCCATTATTTTTATTGAACCTAATATTTAATTTATGTATCTTGTAAGTATATAATACAAATTGAAGTATATAAATCAATAAATTTATTAATGAGGAAGCATTGATAGTAAGATTAAAAATTTTAGCAACTATTTATTACCCATTAAATGAATGGTTTTAAAACCCCTCAGCAAAATAATTCAGATAATAGTTAAACACCTAAAGCCTTCTAAAGTAAGGCCGCAGCATGACATTGTAAATTTCAATGGTAGTGCTAGTTACCGCTTATTTTTCAAATGGTATATGGTAAACTATTTGTAGGAAATAATTATTATTTCATATTGCAAAAAAATGTTAGTATACGCTAATTAGGACGAATGAAATATGCAATCAAAAATCTTCATTTATTGCGAAAAAGTTACAGCATCGCATTCGATGTATAAGCAATAACTAGCGATACGATCGGAACTTACTAGTTCATGCCGCGGCCACACGGACTCAAAATGTTTATAATCTAGTAAATTTTGGATCATTTGTTTTCATTTTCATTGTTTTGCAACCCCTGTCAGCCTTTTGTCTATGTATGTATCCAATGTAAATTGCTATTATACTGCTTTTAATGTATCATTGTTCATCATTCGTCCATCGTTTGAGATAAAAAAATAAACTGACAACCGTTAAATTTTACTAATTTTACAAAGCAATAAGGAAGTAGGTTATAACGAGATTTAGGTGCATGATTTCATAAAACTATCTTTTGGTCAGTGTTTGAATTGTGTGCGGAACCTGTTTTCCATTTTTTTTAAATAATTATTTCACTTTTGGTGTTCTTCTTTCTCTCTTCTTAGCATTTGATCTTTCCTTCTATGTTATCTTTTGTCTCTCTTTTTATCGTTGTTATTATTATTATTATTTATATCGCTTCCCCAATATTTTTAATGTACCTTCTCATATTGTCTTTAGAATAAATTTGGGAGTATTTTATTAAAGTAAATGTACCTTTGTTAAGCATTTTTCTTAATAAGTAGGGGCCATTTTATAACAAACTTTATCACAGCTAAGATAAAAACTATATTATAGTTACAACACATTACTTTTGCTAGATAACTAACTATTTCGAATACAATTAGAATTAAAGAATAGTTCGTGAGTACTTTTATACATTTTCTAAAATTAGGTATCACAATACAGAAGTGTCATTTATACAATATCCACATAATACATAATATTACGTAAGTAATGACAACAAAAAACTATTTTAGTAGGTTAGTTATCAATAGTATTAAAATGATCTGTTAGGCCTGTCTTTGGTAAGTGCATGTTATTTATTGGAATATCTTAATGGAATTTTTACAATCGTTGAATCCTATGAAAAAAATTTTAAAAATTAGTTAATTTCACTTAGCCAGTGTGAGATAAAAAGGGCAAAGTGTTGCTAACCAATATTACATAGTGGGCAGTAACATTTATAAAAAGAAAACAAACGATAAATAAATGTATGCCTACATTAATGTAATAATTGCAAATTTACTTATACAGAAATCTAAACAGCCATTCTGTATCATCTGATGTAAAATTACATTATGATTTATTACTCATAATTATTATTTGTCGTATGTTACATTAGGTGTTAACGTAGGATGTAGGTTAGTCAAAGGAATTTAAAACAAAGTTTTTGTTAATTCTAAAATTGTCAAGTTATTGATGTTTAAAGCCATTTTGGACTATAAACCCAGCTTATCAAAATACCAAATGTAAACCGTTAGTTTGATTATTACACCAGAGTATGGAGAGATCGTTCCTTGGAAAAAGGTTTGTTTCGTTTCTTGTACATGGTTGTGGTGTAGAAAGGCTTTATTTTTTTTTATATTACTTTAATAATATTTCATGATACAAGGAACGAAACAAATCTGTTTCTGCGGGTCTATTCTATACAAAAGCCGACTATCGACCGCTAACGTGCTAAAGTGATAATGTGTTAGTATTTGTTACATACATTTTATATTGAAATATTATAATTGTAATTGTATTGTAATCAGTTAATCAGTCGAAACTGTCTCTCTCTCGCTCTCTCTCTATCGCTCATGCTCTAAATTTTAGCACAGGTAGGGGGCATGCCGTTAAAATATATCATTTATTGCAACAATTAATACCGGCTAATTATAATTGTTACAATACGTGTTAATAATTTGATACAAGCATACCCTAGTTAGCGGTTTTAGCGGACGAAAGCAGCCTTTTGTATAGAATAGACCCGCTGAGAAAACTTCTCTTCACACTTGCGATGCCGTTACATTCGAGTAAAGAATTATCATTTGCTGTTTTAATAATATACAGTTTTATTTATATTATTAGGCAACTCTAAAATTATAGAATTAAAATAAACTTTGTTTTAAACCCCTTATTACGGAGTTCTACCATATAAATGACAGTTCTATTTACAGTTTATAGGTTATTTATTTAGATTTGTTAGATTTATAGCTTCATATAATTATTATATTACATAGATCTGTTAATACATAATATATATTTTTAGGGCTCAGAGCTTGTTATTGAATAGAAAATATTTTGGCTCCTACTTTTAGATAAACTTTTATGCTTCACAAATGGTAGCTGTTGATAATTTTCTTATAACGATGATTGCATGTCGAAATTCCTATATCATAATCTGTTGTTTTTTTTCCGGCAGACATCCAAGATGAGCACATCTGAAACCACGAAGATGCTGTATAGACAGGCGATGACGCATATGAGTGATAATGATTACTAGATGTGCTAAATAAACCTATTGTGAAAAACGGACTACTAGCGCCATAATAGAATTATGTAAACAAATAGTTGGACTTATATTTGGTGAATAGGGAAATATAAAATTAGGTCAAATTTGACTCAAGACATTCTGTGAATATTTTCTATTCTGTTACTCAAGATTTTTACAATAATTAAGTCAACGTCAAAATGACGCATTCAGTTTAATACATTTTGTAAATAGATAACATTACATTCTACAAATACTTACATTAAATGAATAATTATTTAACAAAAGAAAAATGAACAGAGTTTTATAAACTAAATTTTAAAGATATCATTTTGAATTTAATTATATTACATTTTGCCATGAAACTATTCTGCATACATGATTAAAATCAAGTAGATAGGTGTCTCTATCAGTCATTGTAATTTATTATGAAATTTACTTTGCCATTGAGAAAAAAATATTATTTATATTTTATTTTATCCAACAGATGCCACTGTTTCATATTGTGTCTTGACTAAATTTATCGCAGAATTAATATGATTAGATAAAATATCCGTCAAGTAATTTATTCATTATTTACCTCAGAAAATATAATATTCCTAAAAGATAAGGTTTTTATAAAGGTTAAAGACTAATTTATAATGTGACAACTGATCTGCAACGTCAAAAAAACTAATAATCAACATACGGAATTTCAATACATTAGTGTACCTTACAATCAGAACCTCAATACATAATATTATTCATATATACACATAATTCACTATAATATTATCAATATTTTTAAACAATAAATATTTATTTATTAAATGAAGTAGTAAGAATAAATATATAGTATTTATTACACAATTATCTTTCTTTGTGTGCCAAACCTGTTTAAACTTTTAAATGTTTTCTTCACTTTTTCTTCTTCTTGTGCCATCCTATATTTGAGGTCGGCCACTATAGGTACGATCTTTGCTCCATCGTCTGCTACCCGGAACATTTCAATGAAACTACACTCGCACTAATCACAGACGTTGATAAGGTACGAAATGCGGCATTGTCCTGAGTGACGTTAATGATTATGTACCTTGAATAAACAGTTGGGCAATGCTATACATATTTTCTGATATGATACTGTGACCAAAGTACTGTATTTTTCTGGTATTGATACTATGCAGAACTTCTTAATCCTTTCCCAATAATTGTCTGAGGACATCAATATTTGTTACCCATTTGTTTTCACTTACTCACTATTAACCGGATGTATGCCACAAGCGGGTTTACGTACGCTACCATTTTGTGTGCGCAAGGCCGGCCATAGAAAAGGTTTGTGTCCGGTCAATTGTTTTAAATAATTTAATATATTATACACACACTGCCATCTCTTAGCATCATGGTGAAATCTTTATGATATACTTTTAATATGTTTCCATAAAAGATTTATAAGGATTAATTTTTTCATTGAAATTCGCAGGTACCATGCCATGTTAACACTCTCCGTCATTTAATGCGTTGAAATAATAAAAATGGCCATTAATTTGAACATAAAGTAAATTTCTATCCTGATGTTCTATGAAAACAACAAAAGTAGCCAAAGAAGTTCAGGTATTGATTTTCCCATTTATTCTGCAACATAATTTAATTCAGGAGTGTGAAATTTATATTTCCTTTAAAATACATTAATTTAATCTAATCAATGTACGGTCACAGTCATAATAGTGTATATTCTTCATATGTTCTCTGTTGGTGCTATCTTCTATCGATAGTTCATCGACCAAATCACAGTATACCTCCCTATCCTGGGCAAGTTATATCAGATCGCTAACGCCTCGGACTTTGAGCCACTTACGGAGGTTACATAGCCATGATAATCTCTTTTTGCACATGCCTTTGCTACCTTCTACATTTCCCTGCATTACTAGTGAATATTTATTGTTGATAATTTGGTTATCAATACTTTTGTCAACTTTAGTACCTATGTAGGAATATTACACTGACTCACACTGCCACTTAAAAAATCAACGGGGCTTTAGAATTGGCTCCCTTATAGAGAAATAAGTAATCGTGGATGGTAGTTAACGCATACTTGTTTTTAACCGTGACTGGGCATCTGGCGATGGTTATAAAGTGTTTTTCAAAAGAGTAACTGTATCTTTGATAATCGATTAAGGTTTTCCTCATTTTCCGACAGTTGTAATCGTCTATGTTTTCCATTTATTAATATGGTGTGATATCTATGATATAGTTCAATACATCAGTATACGATTACACAAACATTTCAAGCTTAACGTGAAATTTATGGTTGGTATCATGGACACAATTATTAGTCGAATTGTGGACAAATTTTAAGCTGCAAGGTCTGTAATGGATCCATGGGTCATCCGCCTCCTATGCGTTCATTGCATTCTAAAAAAGTGACTGTTTGGTGTGAACTTTTGTCTGACTGTATCTATATCTATGTATTTCTTCAAATATGGGACAGGTACTGCACTGACCATTCATTAATGGCGACCGATACCGTTCGATGATCCTGGATTTATTTTGGCCTCATTTGGAAGATATGGATCTGACAAGTATGTGGTTCCAACAAGACCAACTGTATTAAGGCTGGAGCACGAAGTTGCAAAATTTAGATCGTAGTTGTCATCGAAAATCTTCATTTACTGCGAACAGGTTAACACACTGCATTTGAAGATAAATCATAACTAGCACTACCATTGTAATTTGAAATACAGTGCCCCAGCCTAACTATAGTTTGCCTTAAACAAGACGGCATGCCATATTATATCCTGTGAAACTATGGATTTATCACTGATTGATTGGAAAGATCACTGGTTCTTAATGAGAAACCCTATGGATATTTTTTTTGTTATAATATCAGTTATGATGACATCTTAACCTTTCAAACAAAACGAGATATTAATGCAAATTATGATGCATAATTAAAAATGTTTTTTTGTGTTTTAAATTTTGTAACTGGCAGGAACTTTGTCATTCTCACATGATTTTTTTTTTGTCAATAATTTGTCATATTCCTATGGTATTGTTGATAATCGGTAAGCTATTAAATAATATGTTCAATAGATATGTCCATTGCAATCTATATAATATAATAGGATGTAAATAAACGATTGAAAAGTATTATTACTATTATATTATTGTCAATTATAGTTGTTGTCTATTGCGAAATAGTTAAAAAAAATTGTTAAAATAATCAAATTTTAAATTTGCCATGGCAATACAAGCTACAATATATAAAATCTATTACGTATTCATGTTTAATTAACATCACTAAATTGTTGCCTTGTAGATTTTATAAATGTAAAAATATACTTAGTTAATGAGTCTTAAAAAAAAGCCTAAATCCTCTCTTATGGAAATTTTATTAAATTTTATTTACGAAAAAAAATCAATAGATATTGATGATTAGATAAAAAAAAATTGTTTTCATTTTGAATTGTTATATTATTAATTTTTATAAATATATTAAATATTGAATTAATAACATATTTCTTTCATAAAGACAGCAAATCAAACAAACCCACCATAGACAAAATCTTAGTCTTTAGTCCATAAATGGCATCAAATAATTATCGTACCACCCCTTCCCCCCGCTTCATGGCAAAATCTTTAAACCATCCCGTCACGTGGCCATCGATAGACTGAACCCGCATATAGTTTTGAAACGTACGCCATAATAACATTAAACATGTTTTCTGTTCATGGACATAAATATTTACACTAAGTATTTATGATCATGTAAAGTATACGGTATAAAAACAGATAGACGCTTATATATTTAGCAAAAATATAATAAAATCAGCAAAATTATAAAAAGATCAGTATAATGTTCTCATTGATTATTTTATTTTCAGAAAAAAATGAATTTTTATTTGGTTGATTTTGCGACATCACGTTTTCTATGGCTCCGGCCCTATTCCTTTCGTCACAAATCATCACATTACATCAGACCCCATCCCCTTAGGACGTGATGTCATATATGGACGACTCCTTGATACCATTATTTCATTTTATATCTACTGTTTTATCTCTACCTCAGAATATTTTTTTTATACTATTGACTGTTGAAATGAATAATAAAATTGTAGATAATAAAAATGTTTTCTACGACATTCACATAAGTTACAAATACTTATATATAATCTTTGAATAGTTAATTACCATTAATAAAAAAACATTTTTGTTTTCAATCGTCACCCATAAAATAAATTTTATAATATCAATACCAATATCATGTTATAGTCTCAATCCAGTAAATATGTCAGAGAGTAGCGTATCGTTAATATATATTTATTTTATTACAAAAATAGTTACAGTCCTATATAGATAATAATGTGGTATACGCACAGGAGATTCTTTTTGGTAGGTAAGTATTTGTTAAAACAAAATGGTTAAATTTGTGTTTTGATACATTCACATATTGTTACTTTTAAATGAGTCTGAACATACATCTGATTGGAATATAAGATCAGCACCATTATTCTACTTGCGGTGGGTTATCATCATCATCAGGGGCGCGACAACCCGGTGTGGGTCCTAGCCTCCTCCAACAGCTCCCTCCACCTGTCCCTATCCAATGTGGCCGCTTTCCAATGCGTTACCCCCAGAATACCGCAGTCACTGGCAGCTCCATCCAACCAGCGAATCTTTGGCCTGCCTCTTCTTCTACGCCCTATTGGATTGCTGGACATCACTCTCGTTGCCGGTTCATTGTCATTCATACGGTGCACATGATCTAGCCATCGCAGTCTCCCAATCTTAATTGATTGAACTGCGCTGCAATCTTCGTACAGCCCGTAGAGCTCAGCATTATATCTTCTCCTCCGATTGGTGCCGTCCCTGATCGGTCCATATATACGGCAAAGAATTTTTCTTTCAAAGATGTTCAGGGCTCGTTCATTTCGCAAAGTTAATGTCCAGGTTTCCGATGCGTAGGTGAGCATTGGCTTTACAAGTGTCTTGTAAAGAGTGCTTTTAGTTTGGCGAGATAGTATGCGGGACTTAGAATGTCTTAACAGGCCAAAGTAGCATTTATTCGCAAGACATGATTCTCTTGTTGATTTCTTCTGTAATATCATTATGTCGAGTTATGAGAGAACCAAGGCATATGAAACTGTTGACCGTATCTTCCGATGGCACTCGGTCCAAGTGTACTTGGATCGTACTTGGACCGTGTCAACGCGCTTTAAACAAATTGATTTTTTTTTAAATTTTTTTATTATTTGTTTCTTTAAACACCACAACAGGCCGTGAAGCCCAATAATAGTGGTAAAACTCCCAGGAGATCATAGTATTATGTAGACTAAAACACTGGAACAAAAAGTATCTCACGTGACACAAAAGGATATTCCATTTCATTACCTATCTACATACGAGGGTGGGTCAATAATTCCTTAGAAAAAAGCATTAAAACAGTTTTTATTTTTGTATTTTTTTTTATTTCTCAACATAATCTCCTTGGAGCTCAATACACTTGGTTAGACGTTTCTCAATTTTTTTAAACCGTCAGAAAAATAAGTTTTCGGAAGGTCCTCAAAATAAGCATTTGTCCGATCGATGACTTCTTCATTTGAAAAAAAACGTTGTCCACTTAGCCATTTTTTTAAGTTTGGGAAAAGGAAAAAGTCACTTGGGGCTAAATCTGGCGAATACGGTGGGTGGTCGACCAATTCGAACTTCAATTCTTCAATTTTAGCCATTGATCGTAAACATGTGTGAACACGGGCATTGTCCTGATGAAAGAGGATTTTTTTCCTGTTTAAATGAGGCCGTTTTTCTTCAATTTTGTTTTTTAGTTGGTCCAATAAAGATGCATAATAATCCCCTGTTATTGTTTTTCCTTTTTCCAAATAGTCAACGAAAATAATTCCACGTGCATCCCAAAATACAGTAGTCATAACCTTACCAGCTGATTTTACGGTTTTCGCCTTCTTTGGACATGGTTCGCCTTTCGCAATCCACTGCTTTGACTGTTCTTTCGTCTCGGGAGTATAGTGGTGTATCCATGTTTCATCTACAGTCACAAAGCGACGAAAAAATTCATCCGGATTGCGTTGCATGAGCGACAACAGGGCTTTAGAGGCCACCACCCTATTGCGTTTATTGTCGACTGTGAGCAAACGCGGCACCCATCTTGCAGAAATTTTTTTCATGCCCAATTTGTCATGTAAAATAGAAATGACGCTACCTTTTGAAATCCCTGTAACCTCAATTATCTCACTCAACTTTAATCTTCGGTCACTTAACACCATATCGTGGATTTTATTGATCATTTCTGGTGTAGTCACCTCTACAGGACGTCCTGAGCGTGGTTCATCCTTTGTTGATGTACGACCACGTTTAAATTCATTTAACCAGTTATAAATAGTTGCAAGTGAAGGAGCAGATGTGCCGTGAACTAAATCCAACTCATTTTTTATTTCCTTTGCTGTTAACCCTTTTATATTAAAATGTTTAATAACAGCTCTAAACTCAATTTTCTCCATTTTTGTAAACAAGCAAATTTTTTTTTTAAATGTACGAGAAACACACAACAACCCGACCAATCTGATTGAAACTTCGCAGCATACTGAATCGGTAGTGCCGCTGCATGAAAACAAACCGCTTACAGTACTAGTCGCGCCTCTTGTCGGCTTTTCTAAGGACTTATTGACCCACCCTCGTATTAAGATAAACTGTCTGCAATATAAAATGTATGTTAATAATGTAGTACTCTCCGGCATATTTACCTTCAATCCCTTCATTAATAATGAATTTATTGGTAAGGTCCGATATTCAAAATTGATTTCTGATACAATTTTCAAGTGACAATCTCATTTTGTTTGTAATCTAAGTACCTAGGTTATTATATATTAGTCCTAAATATTGTAATACTTTTCATCGTGTTTAAATTAATTACCCAAGCCAAATAATGACAAACAATTATTGTAATGAATTAATTACAATTGTTTTAATATTATATTCTATAAATACATAAATTCAGATTGTTTTTAATTTGTCTTGACAAAAGAAAACCACATCTTAAAAAGGACTATGAATTTTATCTCATAATACAATTATTTTTTAAGCAGTATGTAATAAACAAAATTTTAAATATATTTTGACAATGAATAACACTTTCTTCTGTATGGCAATACTATGAAAAAAGCGCTCATGATTTCTTCTAAATAATTTTTGTAGCACCCATAAGTTTGCAGATCAACAAGGAAGACAAAATCAGATTTATAACATATTTATTATAATTACTGCTAAGCATGAAACATTGAGAAGTTAATAACTATTTTCGTTATAATTTATTCATGTAGGTGTGCAAGAATAAATATTACCTATCTAAATTACACTCCGACCCGTCAGCACATGCAGCATGGGTGCTTAGTTTAATATATTACAATTAATAAATATTTTAAAAAGCCCGGAAAATAAATTCTTTCTGTAAGTATGATGTTGTGCGTAGGTAGAATCAAATAGAAGTGTTAAATTTATTGAGCCAACATGAAATTATAAATGACTAACGTAATTATGGTTTGTAATATTTTGACACAGGCAACACTTGTCTGTCGTATTATAATGTGGGATCGTATCTTATATTACAATAATACAAAATGAGTACCTACCTAATAAGAAACTGTTTTATTTTTTAATTTCATTCCGACTCGGATCGAGAACTTAATTAATAGGAAAAGGAATATTGCTAAGGATAAAACCAGAACAATAAATCGCCTATTCAGTTTTAAACTAATCAGAATCGTCTAAACGTATTCAGGTTCAGTATGTTTGCTTAACAATCAAATAAAATAAAATAATTCAATACCTAACAATGTAATAATATTACTTCCTCGTTTGATTGTTGTGTTAGATAGTGTCTTTTGAACTTAGATTCAATGTTTAAAAACATATCAGCTTGTTATGTAATTTTAGTAATGTTTAATATAAAATAAGGAGAGTGTCGATTGCCATGGCAAATTCCTTTCATTCTATGCTAGATTGAAATGATAACTATAATACCGTTGTATAGACATTTCAATCTTGAGCATAAATTCTATTATTGGAAACATTAGTGCCCTATTCCTTGTTATGTGTTAGATAAAACAAAACATTACA
The DNA here is from genome assembly GCF_057557595.1 of Rhyacophila brunnea. Taxonomy (NCBI): domain Eukaryota; kingdom Metazoa; phylum Arthropoda; class Insecta; order Trichoptera; family Rhyacophilidae; genus Rhyacophila; species Rhyacophila brunnea. Next base: position 3,649,380 of record NW_028232859.1, read on the forward strand.
TTGATAATTACATAATTTTTGATGAGATAAGTAATTTTTATATATTCCCAGTGCCAACATTAAAATCGTCTCAACGTTATGAACAATCTATTATAAAACAACATTAGACTGCCGTCAGAGATCATCACATAGGGTCACACGTCAGAAAGTCTACATAAAGACATCATTGATGGCAATTAAAGTACTACACAGGATATCAGTCGATGCCATTATTAACTGTCCTGTGGAATATTGGAACATTTAATTTAAAATATATATTTGTCTCAGCCGAAAACAGATTTAACAAATTCTATAAAGTGTGATTAATAAATCGTCACTGTAGGATTGGTTTCCCTAATAGACCAATGTTCAGGAGACGAAAAACAAATTTCATAATCCTATATTTAAATACATGGAGATATTTAAATTGTTATTTTTACAGCATATGAATGATGTATTTATTACCATTACAAAGTAATTTAAAGAAAGGTATGGTTCTAGTCCAATTAGATACAAAAAACATTCTGCATTAAAAGGTCGATTTGGACAAAAACAGATATTCGGGAAACCAATCCTATAGCGACGAAATGTTGAAGCTGTTATTATTTTTTGACAATTTCAAATAAAAAGAATGTTTCAGCTTCACTATACTGCCCCCATAAGCAAAAACACAGCTAATGGGAAAAAGTCAATTTTGAGAAAAGAGAGGTTATCATGTTTTTCATTGCTGCTTCATTAAAAGTTAATCAATTTTAATAAATGTTTCGGTTTATAATAGATTATTTAAAAATTGATATTTTGATTACATAAAAATGGCAAAATTACAAAAATATTGATTATAAAACTTCACTATTGTCTTTTTATTTATGATTTTGAATGGAATAATGTCAGTTTCATAAGGAAAAAAAACAGTAAATATGTATTTTTGCTTATAATTTAAATTGTAATGGATATTTAAAAAAAATTAAATACTTATTTTTTAATGTAATGGTATTTTATTTATTAAATTATATTGGAATGACAATATATATTTTTAAATATACCAAAATTCGTCAGTTTTGGTGGGAAGACTCCCAAAACGTCATCCTATTTGTAGGCAATACTCTTCCTTATTTTTGAATTATGCATTTCTTATTTTCCTTTGTTACTCCACATGGTGCAACGTACACTTGAGGTTTTGGTATATGAAGGAGAGAAGTTTTAGTCAAAAACCTCATATCGTGCTACGCAGAAGCGATATCAAACGAAGCTTTGTATTTTAAATGTATTGCCTCTGACGGCTTTGACAATCATCATGTCCTTCATGTAGGGTCTACACTAGTGGTTTTTACATATATTTATATATATATGGTTAATATTTCAAAAATGTATTTTTAAAATTATGAAATTGGTTGATTACACATGACTTGTCTTAAATTTCTTTCCACGCTCAAAAATGATCCATAAACTGCTGACCTGTTAATTAATATTTAATTACCATATTTAAATATCATGTTAATTATATCTAATGGCCATTCGCGCCAAACGCGCTTGTCGCAGTGTCATCACTAAATGAGTTAATATTGTCAATTTTTCCTACTACTGTATACTGTGAAAGATTATTCAGTGAAATGCACTTCATAAAAAACAAATATCGAAGCCAGTTGACAAATTTAAACTTAGAAGCAGCCATGCGGCTCGCATTGGAAAAAAGGAATATTGATGAATTTCCTTTTGCATTATTTTTAAATATCAAATGTTCAGAGACATAAGTACAAATATCATTAATTTAATAAGACTAGTTAGTTAGAAATGTGTTTTATGATAGATTAAGATTAAAATTAATATATCTCATTTAGTGCTAACAACGGGCTGGAGCGTTTTCAGTAGTTGGCCATTAGATATAATTAGCATGATATTTAAATGTGGTAATTAAAAAGTGATTAACTGGTCATTAATATTTTATTTGCCATTATAATTTCATTGGATTTTGCAGCATTTTGATCAAGTTTATCCAATTGCATACTCTCCAAAAAAAGGTTGAGAATCTTTTTTTCACGATTCTTAGTCCAATTTCGAACTAAATCACCTTTGAGTCTTAAAATATCATTAAAAATGTAGGGCGATATGAAGTTAGTGAATGATTAATTTGAGGTTATCTCATTATTACCAGTTACATGCGGTATTACGTTTATGTAAAAATTCTAGAATCATAAACAAGAAAACAGTAGGCCAGCGTTTTTAAGCAAAAAACACAGCAAATCGATAGATGTGCTGTGTTTTTGTTTATGAATCATTATTTACTGTTTTGTTGCATCGAAAAGCCTAACATTTTTGCAAAAGTAATGAACACATTATGATGATTTCTATATGAAAAAAAATGATTTGCAGTTTATTTTGTTATGCAATTATGTTCAGAATTTTATCTAGTATGTCACCTTATACTTACTTTAATTTTTCATTTTTTCCCATTAGCTGTGTTTTTGCTTATGGGGGCAGTATAAAACACTTCAATGACTAATATAAAATAGATCAAGTCGGTAAAGAAAGATTTACTAATGTTAGAAATGTTAAGTTCTAATATATTTTATTCTTATATCAAAAACACTTTTATTAAAAACTAGCAGTGTATAAATTTATTTAGTCACCGAGTTTTTTGAATCCAAATTTAGAAAATGTGATATTCAAAATTTATTGTGTTAATAGTTCATGTAATAGATATAATTTTACTTAGCGAGTGGTTAGAAGCTTGCTGCATTATTTACTCATTAATCAATTCAGTTAATTGTCAGCAAACGTGCTTAGGTACTCTCAACGACGACGTATGGAATAAGCTAACTATTATAACATTGAAAATAAATAAAAAACGAGATTTGACTGCATAGGAATTATTCTAAATAAGTCTTAACAAACATTAGATATCGGATGAATTCGCATTATTTTTCCTAGCGCCTAATATTATTGAATGTACATACAATTTTGAAAATATGGCTAGAAAGATTGTGATTTCACCAAACTTGTTCGCGCGTGTAAAAACATTTTGTCTATACTGTATCACAAAATCAAATAATTATTCATTTTCACCAAAAAAATATGTAAAATTATAAATAATAATTGATTGTGTTGTTAAATAGCTCATTTAGTTTGTAAGAGAATAAAAAAAAGATGTTGATTTTCAAAAGTAAAATAAACTTAGCTCAAACTAATTTTAATAATAATCTGTATTTACTGTTAGGATTTTAAAAAAAAATATTGGTTTATACAAAAATGTTGGATTCAATTAATATGTTTATTAAAGAAAATGTTACAGAAATCATCCGTCAAGATAAAAATACATTATTTACGTCAACTATTTATTATAAGCTTCTGAATATAATTTTATTGGGGAGAAATATTATTAATATTCATGATATTAAATAATTTTTATTACCAAGAATAATAAACTTGTGTTTACCAACTTATTCTTTTTCTGTGATAAGATAATATGTGTTGTGATTTAATTTTTAGATATTAACGTCTTGGAAGGAAAAAAATAAACCAAAATGTACACCCCATCAAAATGGTTAAGATTTATTATTTTATACACATATTAAAAATCTTTCTATTCTTTGTTGAAAACTTTAATTCTTAAATTATATTAATGAATACTTACACGTACCATTTGGACATTCTATAATAAAACGACTTGCAGCTTAGGTATGTACCTAAGTGAATAATAACTTATGTTTTTATTTTTCTTCCTACATAATAATATGAACGCGAATATGAGAATTATTGCCTGTTTGCAAAATTCGTTGATCTATTTATTCTCTCGGTAAATGTTATATTTAAATTTTGATCGCAAAATTTTATAATAAATATACTAACTTATAGGAGACGAGCCAACCGATATGATTTTATTTGAAAACTTATTTCGTGAATATTCTATTTCTGTTTAGAATGATTATTCTTTTCATTGATTTATTTATTCAGCCCTTTTACCTGCGGTTCTATTCTAAATACACAAGGTGACTATCGACCGCTAAAGTGATAAAGTGATAGTATTTATTACATATTTGTATTGAGGTATTATAATAATTGTTACAATAAGTTAGCCGTCTAAACAGTCAAAACTGTCTATCTCGCTATAAATTTTATCACAGCCCTCTTGGCTGCTGGTGCTGTTAAAATATAGCACTTATAGCAACAATAACAACCAACTTAATGTAATTGTTACAATAAGTGCTAATACTTTGATAGAAACCTACTCTAAGTTTGATAATATTTATCACTTTAGCGGTCGATAAGTATAGAATCGACATACTGATAACAAAATATTGAAAGCTATTTAAAAACATTTCCTGTCTATAATTCGTTCTGATTGAAAATGGTGAGTTACTTTGTGTGTCTCTTGTAATGCACATAAATGGCAGTTAAAATTGAACAATAATTGTAATAATTCATTGTGTACATGTGTTTTTTTTTATATATCAATATAACGATTGTTGAACATTTACTTATGTATCATATTATAATATCTATTATTAAATATGTGTGATAGCAAAATAAAAATAAGGAAGTACACATTTTAAAAAGTTGTTTTACTTTATGACATCACATCATGAATCAAATTTAATTCAATACGTTGAGATATTATCAATCCAACGCTTACAACAAACACGTACTGTATAGCATCAAATATAAAACACTTGCTTTTTCTTTTTTAGTTTACCTGAATGATTTCAGGTGCGTCTTATAATCAATGGCGTCTTACAATTGCAATCTAAAATGATATTCCATTAAGATCACGCACCCTGAGTAGAAATTTGATTCAGTAAAATCGGAAACTTAATCTAAAGTGTTTCAGACTATGATGTTACCATTACAGATGAAAGTACCAACTACCAATGTTTCGGTTAACAGCCAAGCGCACTACGAAATACACCATGCAGGTTGTTGTAAAAATGTAAAATTGTTTGAGAACGCTTAGTACATACACAAACATAACTACTTGACAAGGTGGACTAGGTGCATTACATTGATTTCAAATAGGCCTGCCATCCGCATAAATCACTCGTAATAGAAAATTCAAGAAAAACCAAACTTGAATGAAGACTCAAAATTACGCAACTTTTTACATTGGATGCATATGGTTATTTAACAAGTACAGGTGGCCCTCGACTTTCGTACATAATTGATTCCTGAAAATGTGTTCGATTGTTGGATGTTCGAAATTAGAGGGATGTAAAAAATACATCAAAAAGTGTACATATTTTTAAATATTTATTTATCAATAGGTATGATAAAGTTAACGAGGCGTATTAGCAGGTGTTTTCTTTATAAACTTGTCAAGAGATAGTTGACAGGATCCACAATCTACAATTAATTATTGCTTGTGTTTACGAAAGAAGAGAAGACAGTTTTAGCAGAAGTACAATATTACCCAATAGAGATTGAAACTTCTTTGACAGAAAATTTGCATACATTGGAAAAGCATGGTTTCTGTATCATAAAAGTAGGTAGACCTCGAATTAATTGGACAGTATATTAAAGAAAATAATTTTAACAAACTGTTTAAAAACTAAGTACCCGGACACGATTGGTTTATAGGTTTTATTAAAAGAAATAAGTTATCATTTTAAAAAAAAAACCACCTTCCGTGGAATATGCTCGCAAAAAAGTTTGCGATCTCTTTGTAATCAATTGGTACTATAACTTGTCTTATTAAATAGTACAATCATAAACCTGAATTTAAAAGATTGTCCCCACAAGGCATGTTATATTTATAATGTTGACAAAGCAAGTGTTTCCGTTAACTAATAAAAATACGTCGTTTTTGTTTCGGGATATCACTACATCAGTATGACACACTTACCCAAAAAAAAATGTTTTAGTTCATTTTTGTTGAAATTCTATACTATAGTTTTAACTCAAGACTCAATATCCATTAAATAAAATATTACCTTTCTATGCATGTAATACGTTATGGTTTTGAAGTACTTTTGGAATAAAGATGAATTTAGTTACACTTACCCCAATATTGGGGTAAGTGTAACAAACTGATTAGTAATCAAAAAATGTTAAAATGACGTATTATAGTAAGATATATAGTGGGTTCCTCCTGTACATATTAATTGTAATGCTTTTGTAGATCCTACAGTAAAGTTTTCAACTGTTTAAAACACACCTATTCATCATGAACCAGGTTGAAATTCATCTCATTAGATTCTATGTCACACTTACCCCAACTCACCTTATTTAATCAGTGAATTGTATCCGTTTTGTAATTTCATGGTTCATGATTACAGAAGGCTGTGTTCAAGATTTTTTTTTATATAACATCGAGCGAAGTGTCGTGTTTATGACATGCAGAATTACAATTATATTAATAAATAATTCGGGATGAGACATTCAGGAGTAAAAAACCGCTGATGCTTCACATCAACCGTAGGGCCTCGTGAAACGGTCAATTAAAACCGAGTGTAGTGAGAGGCAACTCTGACACTCGAGTCAAGTACAGTTTTGGAAACATCGATTCCTTGACCGTTGTCTTTAAGACCGGTACCCTGACCACCATGGTCGTGTGGGGATCAGCTCCTAGCGGTAGGCCCAAACGGTTCTTCACTGAAGTTCTCTCCCCGAACCAGCCTTGCAATATTTTTGACACCGAATTATATTACGCGGTCCAAGAAATTATAGTATTTTGGCAAAAATAATAGTATGGGGTGTCATCTGTTGAATTTATAGGTTTTTTGATTCTCACAGAAAAAATGATGGAAAATTTGAAAAATTCCGAAGCTTTTTTTTATTAAGGTTCTTTTGACCAAAAATGCTTACCGGTAAATTCAAGATAGGTACCTATATAATTTTAAATCAAAGTAACGGGCTTTTTTTTACCTCTTTCGAGCATCTTTTTTTCTCGGCTCGCCAAATTATTTTCCTTTTCGTGTATTTTTTAATGTAGAAATTAAATCTTAAGGATAACAATTCATTGTTCTCCAATAGGTATTAAAAATTATAGTATTTTGGACGTACCTACCTAATATCTTTATAATATCGTACATAGTACGCAGAAGAGTACGTTGAAGCTGAGAGATTCCAGTCTCGCCAAGAGGAGCCGGCATTGAAATACATTAGCTAGATACTGGCTGGAATTTTAGTTTCAGTTCCGTCGGACTTCAGTTGTGCCGTGGGAGGATGGCCTAAAAGTATAGTGAATAAAATGAGAGGAACGACTAACGACAAGGAAGAAGGGAGACAAATTAGTAGATTAGCAGCTCACACGAAGAAAGAAGAACAAACCTTATCTGAAGGACTCAAATTCGAATAATATTAGTTTTAATGAAATAGGTATTGATTTTAATTATTATCCCCTAATTTGGGCTTGTTTTTTGCTTTTACGCAAGTTTATTAAAATTCTCTAGGCACACGAGCTTGCACCTAGAGTTCGGAATCATTGCACGAGGCTTGATAATAGATGTATTGCCAGTCAACTAAATTATGAATTAGTTAAGGAAAGATAGGGAATATTATTTTGTAGACTGGCAATACTCAAAGCCAAACGTCAAATTTAATGCTGTCAAAATCTATGTTTTGTTGTGAGCATTTTGTGAGTGTGTATAAATTGGTAATTTAATTTTATACTATCAAACAATAATTTACTCCATTAAATAACTGAACAAAGAAATGTCTGTTACCTTGCATACGGATGTGGGTGATATTAAAATTGAACTTTTCTGTGAGGAATGTCCAAAAGCTTGCGAGAACTTTCTTGCGTTGTGCGCTAGCGATTACTACAACGGAAGCCTTTTTCATCGAAACATTAAGGTGAGATACTTCAAGTGATTATGCCGTACCTATTTCAAAAGTATGTGGTTTTGACCACTGTGACAACGGTTACAACTATCATTATAAACATAACCTTAAATCGACTGATTTAGCGCAAATTGTATCCTACATGTCAGCTAGCTGTATATTTCATGTGGCTAATCTTTTTGGTATATTTTAGGGTTTCATAGTCCAAACTGGAGACCCCACTGGGACAGGGAAAGGCGGAAACTCCATTTGGGGCAAGAAGTTCCAGGATGAATTCAAAGAAGAATTGAAGGTTCTTTTTCTTTATACTCATTTACCTTATCACTGCCAGCCCAATTTTTACTAGGTGGACACTTGTAGGCCAGCTATTTTTGGAGTAAAATAAATCCCTTAAAAAATATGAAATAGGAACAGAATAATAAATATTTGTGAAAATTTACCAAATCAATATGTTTCTCGAGTTTATCGTATTTTCACACTAAAATGATAAATATTGTTTAGAAAATATACACAAACAGTTCATTCAGAAGTTATGACGTTTACAAGAACCCGCGAGTTAACTCATCCGTGGCCTGACGCGACATACATGCTTTGGCGAGTTATCATGACTGTGTGAACAATGTAGGCTGTGGAGATCCGACATAAATAATGCACAACAAATTTGGCAGTCACACTCTTTTGTTTTTGTTGAACTAGATTACAAATTGCAGATGATGTTGGTTAGTTTTTAAAATTCAATTAAACCCTACCAAAGTCAAACCATAATAGATATAAAATCTGTTATAGTTTGAATTAAACAGGGTTTAATTGAATTTTTGAATCTAACCAAATACAGTCGAACTTGGTTATTACGATCACGGATAGCGAGATCTCGGATGTAATGAGGAAACGTTCGATGACCTGCTTCTCGGGTATACCGAGCAAAACTGTTAATGTGTCGATTGTTTAAAAACAACATTTTCAACCCTAAGCAATAAAATCCGACCGAGCAGTTAACTAGACCGATGCCACTGGGATCGGATTACGTTTATGACACTAGTTAAGTGTCTTAAGTACCTAATTGGTGTTTTCCCCGATAACATTGAAAAATTATCCACGCATATGGTTGAAATTGCATGTAAAAAATCCAAGCTTTGTGAAGTCAGTAGGTACCTACCAGCGCCGGCGGCTCTTCATTACAATAAACAACTTCTTTTATAGTTTATGAATGCCATGCTTGTTTCGGGGATTTTTATGATGGTTTTCAGATTTTTTATGTTCTATGCTTAAATAGAATGTGGCGCAAAAAATGTTATATAACGATATATTGAGTAATGCTTATAACGAGCAAATTCAGTCGGTCCCATCTTCCTCGTAATAATCAAGTTCGACTGTATCTGCAATTTTTATTCTTAGTTCAATGAAAACAAATAGCATGACAGACAAAGTGTGCACTATTTATGTTGGCCCTTCATCACTGCTAAATATATAATATTAATGATGTCTTCTAATTTCTGATTAGCACACTGCACGAGGAATGGTATCAATGGCCAACAATGGCCCAAATACAAATGCCAGCCAGTTTTTCATCTCATATGCTGCCCAACCGCATCTCGACCTTAAATATACGCTTTTTGGAAAGTAAGTGCCTGCCTAACTAAATTTATAAAATATTATTGTCTGTCGTTTAAACTTCTTATCGTAAATTTATTGAGAAATATTTACCTTTTCTAGCAATTAATACTGTTTTATCGTGGGGGGTTTACTGTCAAATGTTGGTAAGTCTAGAAATCATGTTTCGGAGTAAATACTGTTGTTTTTCAATTTGTGTGTGTTAATAGGTTGAGCAAGTGGCTGACATCCATTTCTCGTAAAAAACAAAATCTTTCAATACAAACCTCCACTCTGTGGAGGCCCATATGATCCTATCAGAATTGAACATGGTCGGGAAAAAAAAAAAAAAATTCTAGCATATTTTGCATATTTTTTCTGGCATTGGTTGCAAAAGAGTTTCGAATCCAGTCGTATTGATTGTATGAAAGTAATGATGAAATTCCTTTTGCAGCAAAGTTTAATGTTTTTGAGACGGATCCATGATTAATAATTGCTTGTTTTCAATGGTGGTCTGGTAGGTCCTTTGGTACATTTGTAGAGATCCTTGTCTTAACTCCTTCTATTTTATCAGAGCACGTCAATATATTTTCATTTTGACCTTGCATTGTTTTATTAAGTCCATGCAGGTGCTCAAATATATTACCAGCGATGTACGCAAATTTGACTAGTAAGTATGAATTGTATAATATACAAATTTATTTATGTTTTTTTGGAAGCGCACCGCGGCACACCGGTTGCAGAGCACTGTACTAGACCATAATTTCTTAACCGGTGGTCCGTGAAGATTTTTGGGTGGGCCGCAAAAATTTACTGCAGTTCAAAAATAGTTACCTAGAAACCCAACATTTCAAGTGGGGTTGTATTATATTTCGACAATTGTTTCAAAAATAGTGTATATATAAATATTTTTTATTTTATTCCAATGTTGATGGTCCGCAAAACATTTTTTTATTTTTTTGTGGTCCACGGATGTAAAAAGGTTAAGAAAGATTGTACTAGACTACCTTTGTAATTGTAATCCAGAATCTGTACAGTAACTACATCGACTGCATTCTGCCGTATCTACCTAAATACTATGCAATAACACCTGAGATTGATCACGCTCCAATCATTGGATTCATATTTCACATGGTGGAAAAGCCCTCTTAGTAACCAGTGCCAGTAAATGTAATAGTTGCAATGTGGTTACAGACGCTGAATGCATACTTATTTACAAATGTTAGGCACATTTATCAGTGTGTTCATTGCAATCTTCCAGTTTGCAAAAAAGTTTAACATTATACACAAAATTTAAATTATTGACTCGTTAGTGTAAGGCCTGAGTGGACGGCGTTCAGCGAGGTGGCAGCGGCAACTCAAATGTATAACTGTGTGTAGAATTCCCAAAAAAAGACATTGTCTACAAACAATTCACACACGGTTATATGTTTGAGTTGTGCCCGTCGCTGCCGCCCCATCAAACGCCGTCCACTCAGGCCTTACACTTAGTTAGAGACTGTAGGGTTGGTTAACAGTATAAACTTTTAAAGAAAAATAATATTATTTACCACCTCAAATTGTTCAACAAAGAAAATACAACAATATGTAAATTAACTAGAACCAAAAGAATTTGTCGTTCAGCTCAAAACCAAAAAAATTCTATCGCCAATGAATTGAAAATTTTATATCAAGAATCTTAAATAATAATGGAGATAAAATGTATCTTGGATTAAATTTAAAAAAAAAATGTTTCATTTCAAACAATTTAAATACGGCATGACCCAATATTTACTACATGCATATTAAAAGTGGCACTTACGTCAAACTGAAATCGCCTTTTATCGAATATCATAGAAGGCTTCTAACTGAACGAACAATCAATGTCTTTGGGGAATGTAGTTTACTAATTACTCTATTATTGATCTAAAATATACATTCTTATTGTTTCAGGGTGATTGATGGTTTTGACGCCTTGGATGAGCTGGAGAAGCTGCCTGTCAACGCCAAAAATTTCAAACCCCTCGGAGAAACCAGAATATCGTCAGTCACTATACATGCAAACCCTTTAGCTGCTTAAACTTAATTGTAATACTTTCCTACTATTAAAAATAAATATATTATGAAGATTATGCGTACTATGTTTTATTCATTTCATGAAATAACTCACCTACATAATTTATAAAAAATGAAGATTTTTTCTTTAAAACCTTTTGAATGCTAATCAACGATATATCGTCACTGTTCTGGCAGAAGACACTAATTCGAAAAAATGACATATTGAGTTAGTTATACCAAAATCGTCGCCGTAGATGTCAAGGGAGCCAGTCCACAAAATCATGTTGCTGAGAAACAGGCACTCATAGATTTTGTGTGACAAAGAAAAGTAACATTTTCTTATTGAACTTTTTTGTTTTTAAAGATATAACGGTGAAACTTTCAACACAGAATATACTTTGTGGTGTTATCAAGGCCTGAACAAAAACGATGCATGAGTGCGAGTGAGAAAGTATTCGGCACCCTTATAATCTCTGCGACACGCGCTAGAGTAAGATAAAAGGTCTACATATGTGTGAGTTAGTTTCTAAAAGTATCACCGGCAAATCGTGGTGAAACGCTTCACGTAGCGTCGATAACCTGCTGAACTGCTGCTGGGAAGTTCTAAACGCCGAGCGAGTAGGACGTACATTGTGTTGTACCGCGCCTCGTTAGTGAACCATTATCATTACCAATTAATAGTGCCAATATAACTGTTAACAACTAATGACAATTGAATAAATTTAAAGCTAAAATTTATATCGCAGTGCAAACACCAAGCAAGTGATAGTGTAACTAAGTAATCAGTGTTAATCTGCAATTAAGTGCTAGTGCAATTAAATGTTGGTTCATTAAGTGTCAATAATTTAATACTTAATGAGCAGTAGCAGTCGAACAACAGGGGTTATCAACTTCACTGAGAAAGGTCTCACACTCGAATACGCATAAAAAAAAAAAAAATGAGTGACACCGAACTGAAGAAGCGGCGTTCTCCACGACGCCGACTCATAAATAGCGACACCCGGGATGATTCTTCTTCATCGAGGGAAGACTCACCATTCACCCCCAGTACGCTTCTTAAGAGAACACCAACTTATTCAGAGCCAAACAGTACCAAGATATGCTCAAAAATAAATTCCACTGAACTGCTGAATCAAGCAAATGGGCTGTTTACTTCCATCAAGGAAGCACTGGCTGCTCTGTCGGCTAAAAACCTAAAGGAACAAAAAACAATAATCGTAGACAAGATGGATACAGTGATGCATTTGTTCGCCGCAACAGTTGCCGAATCAGCAGAAAATTCAACATCTGCTAGAATTCTAGCACAACAAATTTCCACGAATGAAGGAACTGTTCGTCAAGCAATGGAACTCATAAAAATGAAAGCCTTTAAAAGTTCCACTTCATCCTATGCAGGTGCCGTAAAACAAACAATTCCACCACCTATATCTCGTCTAGGCGCTGCAGTACGTCCGACCAAGCCTGCAGTACTGGTTTTCCCGACAAATGACAAAATAAAAGATTCCGCATCAACAAAGGCCATCATACAAGAAGCGATAAATCCCAAAGAGTTAGGAGTGAAAATTACCGGCGTACGATTGGTAAAGAATCGTGGGGTCGTAATAAATACTGCCACAGAGTCCGACTCAGAACGCCTAGCAGCCGCACCAGGTTTCAAATCAAATAAACTGGAAGCAAAAATCCCACCCAAAAGACTGCCTTTTTAATCATTTATGATGTACCCCGGGAAGTTGAGGACGTAGACTTCCTACAAGGCATTCATCAATCAATCCGCGAAATACAATTACCTGCCGAAGTGTTCACAAAAACAACCATCCGCAGTCATCTTGCAGGACCTCGAGAAGGCCCTACATGTCACCGAGTATTTTATGTCCAACCAGCAGTAAGGCACCTATTAATAGAACAAGGTCGGTGCTATTTTGAATGGTCGTCACACAGAGTGCGTGACTTTACTGGTATAACATTGTGCACACAATGTTGCATGTATGGACATCCGAGCAAATTTTGTAAAGAGCCTCAAGTCTGTTCCCACTGTGCATCACAGGGTCACATATCTACCGAGTGTCCACAGTCTAATAAAACACCAATATGTGCAACTTGTACACGCTACGGGAAGCCCGCTAGTCACAAAACAGGGGAAAAACTATGCCCTGCACAAGAAGCATATTTAAAAAAGTCTCTCAACTCAATTGATTATGGCTGCTAAAATAAAATTAGTACACGCCAATATCGGTCATAGCCAGATAGCAACAGTCGACCAATGGACATCAGACCAAAGGAAAAATCAAACTTCTAGGAATAAGGCAGTCAAAAAAATTATTTTTCTTCAACAAAATCTTCAGCGATGCCGCTCAGCAATGGATCATATAATAGCTCAGGCCAAATACTATGATATATTACTTCTTCAAGAGCCTTACGTCGGAAATACGGGCAGAGTAACATCTCCCCATAATTTAACAATATATCAGGCCGACGGAACATCGGAAAACCCCTGCAAAGCCGTAATAATCATCTCCAATCCTAACCTCCGCCTTCTTTGGAGAAGCGACATATCTGACCAGTGCAATGCATTTGCAACCTTGAAATCTGGAACTTTGCAGCTAACGATTGGATCAATTTATATACCACCACCATCCTCAACATTGGTAACACTCCAAAAAATTGAAAAATTAGGAAAAGATAAAGGCGAATATATAATAGGAGGAGATTTCAATGCAAAAAGCAGCTGGTGGGGGAGCCCGAAAAATGACAAAAGAGGCGATGAGGTCATCAGTTGCCTAGCCAGCATTGGGTGGCATGTATGTAATGAAGGATCAGTTCCAACTTACAGCACCTGGCGGAACGGGAAACATTTAAAATCTCATATCGATATCACTATCTCTTCACCAAACACAACACACAAAATTGCTAACTGGACAGTAGAAGACCAACACAACCCCATCTCAGACCACAACCCAATCACCTTTACTTGGAACAATACAATTAGCGTACTCTCACCCATGACCGACTCAACACGCATTTTTATAACAAATGAGAAAACCGACTGGAGAAAAATAAATGAATTGACAAGGGAAAACATGGCCGAGCTTAACATAGATAAACAGTACCTTGAAAACATACATACAACTCCTGAACTCGACACTGCAGTGGAAACGGTCACCTCGGCAATCTCTATCGCATGCCATAAAATACTCCCACAAAAAACGCAACATGATATCAGGAAAAATCCAATCTGGTGGAACGCCGAATTAACAAAAATGAAAAAAATAACTCTCAGATCAAAACGGAAATTACAGAACTCAAGTGACATCATGCGACCACAAAAGCTCACTGACTATATCGACAAAAGAGAAGCATACAAAACAGCCATTGAGGAAGCAAAAATTAAAAGCGCTAAATTATTTTATGAATCTCAGACGCCAATGACAGCATGGTCTTCGCTATACAAAATGACAAAAAAAACTAATGCCAGCAATATTCAATCGACACTTACTACAGAGGGAGTAAAGCACTCAACCGCAAAAGACTCTGCAAAAGCCCTAATGGAAAAATTCTTTCCATACGATGATCCAACAACAGATACACCGATACAACACTACATCAGACACACATCAGACACACATCAGACAACCATATTCCGGGCGGAGAGGATGATATCCAATTCACACTTACTGAGATCCTATCCGCCTTACAGAATATGACTCCAAAAAAGGCACCTGGACACGACAACCTCACATTAGATATCTGCCAAAATTTCGCAAAAAACTTCCCAGAAGAAATTCTACTACTATACAATAAATGTCTGACACTCGTTCACTTCCCGAAATCCTGGAAAATAGCGATCATTAAGGCCGTTCCTAAGCCTGGGAAAGATGCTATGGACACAAAATCGTACAGGCCTATCGGCCTCCTTCCCGTTTTCGGAAAAGTGCTAGAGAAACTAGCAATTCAGAGAGTGCACTGGCATCTTACAAAAAACAACAAATTGAGCACTAAACAGTTTGGCTTTACCCCTCAAACATCAACAGAACACGCACTAAACAAAGCCGTACACATAATCTCAACGCATCTCGAATTGAAAGAATCACTCATAGCAATTTCCCTAGACATTCAAGGTGCATTTGATAACGCATGGTGGCCACACATAAAAAACGCCCTTGCAATCAAGTCAACACCGCCTAACTTGTACAAACTATTTTGCAGTTATCTACAAGATAGGGAAGTAAAACTAAAGTATGCAGACGAAGAAATAAAACAAGACCAAACCCAAGGTTGCATCCAAGGATCAACTTGTGGCCCAACACTATGGAATATCGCCTTAGACAGTCTATTAACAATACTCTTACCCCACAATACACACATACAAGCCTTTGCTGACGATGTGTTAATATTGATAGCAGCAAAAGACACTGACGAACTGGAATTAAAAACCAATAGCGTGCTTCAAAAAGTAAACTCATGGGGTGAAGACGTAAAACTAACCTTCTCAGATATTAAGACAAATATAATGTTTATCAACAAAAGGAAAATACGAACACCAGAAATCCAGTGGAAAGGAAAACCGAAAGAGTTGGTCGATTCCTTTAAAATTCTTGGCATAATACTAGACAGGCACATCAATTGGGCGAAACACGTCGACTACATATGTAAGAAAGCAGCTCAAATGGGAAAATTCTTTTTAAAAACAGCAAGAGCCACTTGGGGGGCGTCTCCTGAAGTTTTAAAAATTATATATCATGGAGCTGTGGAGCCAACCTTAACTTACGCGGCATCGGTCTGGAATAAAGCAACTCACAGAAAGTCGATCCAAAAAAGACTGAATTCCGCGCAAAGACCTTTCGCAATATCAATTTGCAAGGGATATCGCACAATATCGCTAACGTCAGCACAAGTCCTGGCAGGAATAGCGCCAATAGACATAAAAATACAAGAACTTACAGGAATATACCAAGTTAAAACAAGCCACATACTTCCCCGACACTTACCTACAGACAGAACATACGAAAACAAAATACACTACACACAACTTCCACATCCTGGTAACAGACATCTAGAAAATATAGAACACATAGGAACAGTTGACGAAGACACTAAAACAAAATACCACATCACAGGATTGGAGATCTACACAGATGGCAGTCTAATCGATAACAAAGTAGGGGCAGCTTTTGTAGCCTACGAAAATGGAACATTAATAACCCCCCGAAAATTTAAGCTCGAAAGCTACTGCACTGTTTTCCAAGCAGAAATATTTGCTATCAAAGAATCTCTCGAGTGGACACTCAAAAGATTAAAGTTCCACAGACACGACTATGTAAACATATTCTCAGATAGCCAATCCAGTCTGGTAGCTCTCCAAAACCCATCATCGACACACCCACTTGTAAGAGACATTTTAACACTGTCAACACAGCTTCGAATGATAGGAACAAACCCCAGATTCTTCTGGATAAGAAGTCACACAGGGATAGCCGAAAACGAGGAAGCTGATAAATACGCCAAACAAGCCACAACAGACAAAAGACCTTTAACCTATACACACTTCCCTCTGAGTTACGCAAAACAAAAACTAAACGAAGATACCATAGAGCTATGGAACCACAGATACACAACATCCGCCACAGGATCAATAACGCAGAAATTTATTCCAAACATAAACTGTGCCATCACTCTTGCCAGGAACTTAAAAATATCACACGAACTCACACAGATACTAACAGGCCACGTATCGGTGCGAGCTTATCTAAAAAGATTTAAATTGAGGGATGACGACTGTTGTCCATGTGACGGCAACACATCTCAAACTGTGTGGCATGTCATCAACGACTGCCCTATACTAGAAAGGGAGCGATGGACTCTCAGGACTCGATGTAGACAACATAATCACGAAATTGACCTCCAAAAGCCTCACGAAGCACTAAGCAATAGAACAACACAAGAACACTACACAAAATATGTAATCCTGGCCATAAAGAAAATTAAAGATATAAATGGAGGCACCTAATTAGCCCCACATCAATGCAACTAACCCACCCAACCACCTTGTACGAAAAAGCAAGGGTATGGTTATTATTAAAAAAAAAAAAAAAAAAACCTGCGAGCACGTGTTGCTAAAATTGCTATTTTTTGTGTTAAACATAAAGTCAGTGGTAAATATTTTTAGTTAATTAAGTAGGAAAGATGGTTCTGTGTGTTGTATTAAAATATGGTAGCCGTACTGATAAGCAAGAAGATGGTATTACGTTTCATAAATAAGTTGATACATGTTCGTGATAATTTATTTGTATATTATTATATATTTTAATATCAGTGACCTAGTGTTTCTTTAAAATAACTTAAATTATGGATATCTTTACCTAATGGTTGCATTTTGACCGCTTAAAAATACTATATAACGTAAAAAAATAGAAAATTATATTTTAATTCTGAGCGTCTAGTACGAGCACTTTGGGCGAGCACTAGCGAAATGGTCTATGGTCTCGAACATTTGTAGACGAATGCGTTCGCTCGCCCAAAAACCAAACGCACGGCACGCAGCTTCATTTAGCAATGCAACGGGTGGCGTCTAGATGTATTTATAGTCTATGGGTGTTATCTTTTTATTATTTTGTACAAATAACTAAAAAAAATAGTATCTTAGAAGTTATGTGTGTTATATCTCTTGACCACTGAATATTGAAATGTACAAAAAATGTAGTCAAAAGAGTTTTGTGGCTTAAATCCATTGACCACTGCATCTTTGATGATTTTAAAATGCTTTTGTGTACTTTACTCGTTTTCGCCAAATTTGTGGCTTGGCTCCCTTGACATCTACGGCGACGAAATGTTCCTTATTTCAAACTGTACGGTCTGGAAACCTTCTTAATAAATAAACAGTCTTTATTTTAAACTCATCCTTTTTACGATTACTTAATAAACTCACATGATAGACCATTTCAAACATTTTAACAACTTCAAAGTCAAATTACTCAAAACTACTACTAAGACGATATTGTCGTTCATAATAGCAGCGAGAAATGTTAACCACAATTGTTGTTGACATCATAATGGTAAATTATTTTGGGAACTTCATACTGCGCCACGATCAAACCGGTTTTTATTATGTTTGCTTTGCTCATTTAATTACCTTTTTTAACACTGCATTTGATGATTTATTTATTGGAATATATTATATTAAATCCATGTATGTATATCTGTTTAACATAACAAAACATAAAAACCGAGAACCAACTTATTGAATTATTCAACCTACAATAATCAGACTAATCCATTCAAACAGGCATTAGACTCACTCAATGCATTTCTTGAAAGGTTGTCAAAAATGAAATGGTACTATTTTCTACAAGTTGAGGTTTGCAGATAATTGGGTGCTATTACCACAACGTTATTACCCACAGAAGTTGAAGAATTGGATAACCCATACCTAGATGGTTGCAAAATTACTAGCAGAAAATATTAAGATCTCCAAGACCTATAAATAATTATTCCAGGAAACTACCATAATTTTTATAAAAATATTCGGTTCTATAGCTGCTGCAAATCATACATGATACTCGTGCAAAACAAACTGTCATCCATCAGCACCATCTCTACTGAAAATTAAGCAAACATGCAAAAAAATACAAAAATAAAAACTGTTTTAATGCTTTTTTCTAAGGAATTATTGACCCACCCTCGTAACTTAAAATGAAAAAATTTGCTCAATTAGATATGTTGTAGAAAATGGGAGCTGAAATGCGGTAGCCTTGTTGGAAATCCGAGTATATTCTTTATTAATCGAAATCCAGAAAATAGCCAATGGAACATCGGCGAAGTTCATTTTTAGCGTCCCGTCATTTCTCAATTCAACAAATTCCTGTCGAATTTATAGGGAAAGCGCTACTATAAAATTTTGGGCATTGGTTGCAAAAGGGTTTCGAATCCAGTCGTATTGCTTGTATGAAAGTAATGATGAAATTTCTTTTGCAGCAAAGTTAAATGTGTTTGAGACGGATCCAAAATTAATTGCTTGTTTTTAATGGTGGCCTGGTAGGTCATTTGATACATTTGTGGAGATCCTTGTCTTAACTCCTTCTGCCAAAGTTCGAGTTTATTTTTGAATCCTTCTAATTTATCGGAGCATGTCAATATATTTTCATTCTGACCTTGCATTGTTTTATTAAGTTCATGCAGATACTCAAATATATTACCAGCCATGTACGCAAATTTGGCTGTTAAGTAAGTATTGTATAATATCAATGTATAATATATAATATTGTAGGTATAATGTACAAAATTATTTGTGTTTTTTCTAAGCAATGCGCCACGGCACACCGGTTGCGGAGCACTGTTGTAAAACACTGACAAATGTGTACATAGGTTATGTAAACAATGCAACAGCAGTGGCGAAGGGTGGAGGTAGGCTGTTAAGATTCAACATAAATAGTGCACACTAAACTATGTCAGTCATACATTTGTTCTCATTGAACTAAAAATACAATATCTGCAGATGGTGCTGGTTAGTTTTAAAATTCAATTAAACTGTGCCTAAGCCAAACCATAAGGCCGAGGCCACATAGGTAGGTGCCTCGCTTGGTGCTTAATGCTATGCTACGAACTAGGTGACATATCCTAGCGAACGGACGCACACTATACTATTACAATGGCCACACTGCACGCTTCGCGCCTCGCTATGTGATTATTAGTCAACTAGTGAGTCTCCCGGCGAACAAACGTGTTGGTTAATTTTCTTGTGTCACCTAGTGATTTTGCAAGATGGAGGAAGTTTTAATAGAAGCAGTTTATAAAAGAGAGCGTTTGTGGAACCCATCTATCAAATTATAACATAATTATAAAATATATGTTATGTCTCTTTTCATTTGCCCAATAATAAGTCAAATATTTCCTGGTTTATCCTCAAATAACTAAAAAACTTTTCATCGTATTTCCGAAATTGTTTGTAGAGAAGTTGAAACTCTCCAAGAGTACTTCTAGATGAATTGACATTATGCACCCAACAAATTCGAATTTGAGACTTTCGAAATTTTAAACTTAAATTCTCTAAGTAGCTTTCTGGTCAGTTTTGAGAGTGACATCGTTGTTGACTTGAGCACTCCCAAGTGTCAACTGAATTTGTACCTAAGCATGTATCGTGCAATGTGGCAGTAGTGTTTTTAGTAGATACGTATAGCACCTAGCTTAGCACTAAGCGAAGCACTTCGGTGTGGCCGAAGCGTAATAGTTTGGGTATGCTATGGGTGATTCAACAAAAATATTGCACACTTTTTCAGTCATACTTATTTGTTTTTGTTGAATTAACGATGGTGTTGGTCAGTTTTTTTTAAAATTCATTTAATGATAATCGATCGATAATATACATACCATAATCGATAAAAAATTTTATGTATGGTTTGATGGCATAATTTAAGATATTTTATAGAAAAATGAATAATTTTGACTATTATATACTATGGCTTGGATTAGGCACGGTTTAATTGAATTTTAAAAACTAGTAACAAACAATATCTACACATGATCAATGAAAACAAATACGTTTGACTGACAAAGTTTAGTGTGCACTATTTATGTCGGATCTTAAAACCCATCAAGTGTCGGGAGGTTTTGTATGGCGGCAAATGAGAGGCCCCAAATTTTTTAGCAAAAATAAACCTTTTTTTTTTTTTAAATATATTGAAAGTTTATCATAAACACTTACGAATCATATGCTAAATGTCTCATTATTGGACCAGTATTTTTCCGAATTTTAAATTATTCAAAACAAATACCCGAGACTGGCATTCTGTCTTCAAAGACAGGCGAATAAGTCTGCGTTTTTTGTATGGCCGGTGCTGTGCGCCTGGCCATATCCGCAGACTAGTTCGCTTTGGCTTTTTTATTGGCCTACCTCCACCCTTCACCACTGTGCAACAGCCCCTCTTTTGTTTTCAGAGCTGCCAATAGAAGAAGAAAATGAATAAATTAGTTTACCACACCTACAATCGTTCAATTCAAAAATCGAACTCCCTTCAAAATTCCTAATACGGAATGCATATAAAGCCACGTTGACACGGTCCAAGTACGATCCAAGTACACTTGGATCGAGTGCTAACCAAGTGACAGCTTCATACTAATTATTCCTATCCAAATTAACTTGGATGAGTAGGACGCGGTCCAAGTAGCTTGGATAGGAATAATTAGTATGAAGATCTCTCATAAGAGTGCACTTGGATGGCACTCGGTCCAAGTGTACTTGGATCGTACTTGGACCGTGTCAACGCGGCTTAAGATTCCTTCTATCTAGAGTCCAAATTCTTTGATTTAAAATAATTATAATATTATCTCGTTTGCTGTTTGATGTTTTTTGTTTATTAGTGAAGTTTCATCCTAAATGATTGTGAAATACAAACTGGCAGATAGATCACCTTTTCAAGGATTAACTTTTAAAAAATGAACACATTTTTTTCAAATATATTATAATAAAATTATGTTTACAAGTAAAAAATAAAATATACATTAAATTTGCCTGCAAACAGGTAGAAGGGTAAAGATTTAATAGAGATACAACAATCATACAGAACTTAACACTGGTCTGGTACAAACTACTATTATAAATACATTCTGGAACTATAACACTTTACCTACTGCGCAAAATTAGTAGGTATTTCAAATACTGACAATGTTTGACAAAAATCATCAAATTTTGATTGGTAAATTAAAAATGATAGCTGTTGAACCTAATGATATATTTGAATGGGTGTCCGGAAATTTGTACGTATGCAGTTCACCGTGAAATGTTGTATCGTAAATATATGGTAGTATATTAAAGACCGTCCAACCTCTTTGGGTGGTATAATACTGAGATAAAATTCATGTCTAAATAAAACATGGTTCTTGTCGGTTTATAGGAAGCCAGAGGCAACAAAAAAATAGCCAATATACTGGATTATTTGTTAGGTTAGGTTAGGTTTGTTTTCATTCTTGAATTCAAATACATTATTATCAGATATTTGAAACCAATCAATATCAAATTAATGCTCATATTGAATCTAATAAAATTGGAACATTATAGTCTGCAATGCTCCACGAACAATATGTAATTTTTTCATCTCGGTGCTATATACGGTCATCTCTTTCCGATAAAAAAGCTCACGGCGAACTGTGCAATAGTGAAATGTAATACGTACAACTTACATGTAACCATTTCAATGAAATTTTAAGAAAATACGTATAAATAAAAATAAGCATTCTAATATTTATCAGTATCACAAAGCGATGAGAAGTCTATTGAATGAGTTTTGTGATTTTTATTTAAATATTTAGAAAGGTTTATATCCACTATACAAATACATATTGGTATTACCAATCCATGACACATAGTTTATTGTCATAACCTCTTAATTATTATGGTGATAAAATAAATGTTTCAAAACAATCATATCTAGTTATTCATCAAGGAAAAGACATTTTTATGACGATTTTTGACAGCTTAGGCTGCATTGAAATACTACTGGATGAATCATATGCTTCTTAAAATGACGCCCGATTTTCAGCAACTCGGCCAGTGTTAAAACTTACTGTTTTAATATCAGCGGACTTAACTCGATATAAGCTCACTTAATATTTGTCTCGAAAACGACCTGGCAATAATTATGAGTAAGCCCGACTAGCTTGCATCTTACTCTAACTAATAGTCAGCGCATGACGACTTGCTCTGTCCGCTCAGACATGAATTTTTGGTAGCTTGCAAGCTTTGGGTTGCAGACACTCTTAGCGTCACTATTCCAAGAACGCAAATTTAGTTTTACAGCGGGTGAAATTCAGGAATCCATGTTAACGGTCTTAACGCATTATACCTACAAGGAAATATTATAAGACGATATTCGTAATATCTTCTTTTGTGGTACATTTTTAAAATGACACTTGTATGGGAACTCCTCATCTAGTAGTATATCAATGTTAGGTTGTAATATATAGATATTGACGATGAATCTCGAAAATTCAAACATTAGGTCAAACAACGATGCAGTGACGAACACCTGCACGTTTTAAATTGATTATCACATTTATTGTGTATAGCAAAGTTATATGCGTTCAAAAACATCACTGTATCGTATGCGATTCGTAACTGTTAGCTATTACAGGACACCATCTGTGCAGGATCAGTAGGTAAAGTGTTAATAAATCTAAACTCACTAAAAATAATTTTAAAAGAACACAATCAGTCAATGAGAATCTTATTATTAGTCATAACCCCTTAAATTTGTAAATTGTTCAAACATTTGCACGGATAAATAAGAGTACATAATACACTATAATATTAAAGAATGAATCTTCTGAAATACTTTCATTTTTCCATACTGTATACAAGGCTACCTATAATTTGTAATTACAAACTTTAATTTCTTTTATTGTGTTTACTGTCAATTCATGGTGGAACTACTGCATTGTATTATTGATTAATTTAATAAAACACAATTTTTTTTTAGTACTTAGTCCACTTTCAGTAAATAAATCTGGAACGGTTTCGTCGCCTCTGAGGGAAACTTTCAACTGAACTGGTCCAAACTTATTTATTGAAAGTGGAATAAGCACAAAATTTTTTTTATGTTTTATTAAATTAATCAATGATAAGATATTACATACCATAGAATAACAAAAGGATAGAATGGCAATCGTTGGGTGGAGTTGGAAACCATTCAATAGTACTGAGTGATGATTATAGACTCAGGGATTACCACACTTGTCAAACTTGGTGCATCAGGATTTATCCACGGCCCCTATTATTAGTCAACTCAATTTTTCAGCTTTTTTAAAGGTATTTTCGCAAAAATATTTTTTCCCATTTGAAACTGAGGGTGATTAATTTTGTTTAGTGAAGATATTGGAATATTCCATGGCGTCTTAGTTTTGGTCACAGTTTGGTGACACCTGGCTTGAGTGGTACCACAATAAGACTAATGACCCGAACACATTGCTGTCTCATCACATGCTTTCACACTGGTCATGGTAATGTGTTTAAGTCATTATTATTTTTTGATTCATTTACAAATGATTTATTGTTTTATTTGCAAGAAATAACAATCACGGTCTATAAAGTGCGGAGATACCATATCTTCCCACAGAAGTAACCAGATTTAATTTGTATATTGTCTATGGTCGCTGTCACTAACTGTGTCTGTTACAATGACATTATTAATGGACAACGCACTCAGTATAGTAGCTAGCAAGTAAATTCGCGCATAGCGACATTCGCACATGTATAGGTAGACGTCACGTGACGAAATTTTCGCAATTTCCATTATGCGATATCACGCATCGAGAATTTATAGCAATATCACCTTTATTGTAACGGCGTTAGAACAGTGTTTCTAGTATCAATTTTCATTCGAGCGAACGATATTGATATTAAAATATGAATTATGCCATTCGGCAGACCCGACAAAAAAGTGAGTGTCATTTTTATTTCCAGATGCTTCGTCGATATTAATGTCATTGGTCTGCTACATTTACAATCACCTGTCGTATTGGTTTCTCATGGTCACCCCCCCCCCCCCCCCATATTTCTTGTTACCTGCCAAAAATATTGAATCTTACTTACAATGCAGTACATTAATATCAAAGAAAAACGGCTGTGGGTACATACAATGTATAATACTATCTACGCATGTCTCATCACATTAATATGCGACTTCATAAAATCTCATAAAGAAAATACACATGTCGCCATTATCTACTTTTGTTATTCGGTACTTGTTAAATAGTCTGACACATTTTAACCGCTGTAAAAATACACATAACTGTCTCGATCTCACACACAAAAAAGAATTACCTACATATTACAGTGGAACCATTTTACGATCATATGCACAAATGCAATTTTTCCCGTGCAGAGGAAGCAAACAGGGCTTAATGATCACTATCGTCAAACTGTGCTTACATCACACCTCTTACATTGCTTTGTCTTGCCCGGTGCTCTTCTCATTTTGTTGTCAAAACTATTGAATCTCACTGTAATATGGTACAATAATTATAGCAATATGTATAAAGTCATCTGTCACTTATGTTTGAACTATGAAAGCTCATTTAAAATCTAAAAACAGACCTAACCTAACACAATCTATCTACACACAGGGTTTTAGTTCTTTTTTTATGGGTCAAATCACCATGAGACACATCATAGCGAGTGCAAGCAAAGACGTATCGTGTATTATTACTGCAGTTCGGTTCAAGTCAGGCTATTTAACATGTTGTCGATGTAATTGCAATACTGCGAATGAACTATTTTTGAAAATGTTCAGGAGACAAAAACCTTTGTTACTACATACATAATAAATGCAGGTTTGCTTTCATGTACTTTAACTTGTATTTAATAGAATAGTTTATTTTTCAAGTGCAAGAATAGACTTTTTAATGATCACGTTTATGTAATTTCATTATAACAATTGCAACACAAAAACATGAAAATGCATATCGATATCTGGCATCTATGCTTCGCTAAGTGTCACTGAAGAAAATGAACAGAGTCTTCGAATTACTCTGAGTATGTAGTCCCGGAATACTGCAATAATACAATCTAATTCCGAAGTGAACCAACAATAAAATAACTATATCAAATATTAATACAATATAGTACGTAGGTATAAAATAACGAAACTTTTGATCTATTGTTTGTATATAAAAAATATTATCTTTCCAAAGAATCATATTTCGTAATGATTCAAAACTATGCAATTTTTTTATGTTTCACTTAAGTTTCCTATCACATCTTGACATGTTAAACAAAATGCGATGAAAGTACTATTTTAAAAAATTTGGCTCATCTACGATATTGCACTTACACCGTCGGTGTAATTATTACTTCATCGCAGTGGCGAAGGGTGAAGGTAGGCTGTTAAAAACCAACATAAATGGTGCACACTAAACTTTGCCAGTCATACGTGTTTGTTTTCATTGAACAACGACTTCAATTTACTGATAGTGTCGGTTAGTTTTTAAAAATCAATTGAACACCCCGCCCAACCAAACCATAATAGTTTAGGTATACTTCACACTTTTCCAGTCATACTATTTGTTATTGTTGAATTAAGAATATATATTACAAATGGTGTTGCTTAGTTTTTTTAAATTCACTAAGCCCTGCCTAAGCCAAACCATAATATATAAAAAAATATTCTTCTATCTATAAAATATCTAAAACTATGTATGATTTAATGGCATAATTTTGAATATTCTATAGATATACAACTATTTTTTGACTATTATCTATTATGGCTTGGTTTATGCGGGATTTAATTATTTTTTTAAAACAAACCAACGCTATCTGCATATTGCAGTCTTAGTTCAATGAAAACAAATACGTATGACTGACAAAGTTTATTGTGCACTATTTATGTTGGATCTTAACAGCTTACCTCCACCCTTCGCCAGTGCTTCATGGTAATATTGAAATGGTTGGAGTCCTATCATTGTAACCAAACTTCAAGTATATTCACTCTTGAAGGATTACTAATTACACTTGCAATCATGAACACACTCGGTAATAGAAGCATTGACAGTGTCACTCTTAATATTAAAACACTGCTGGATATTCACAGACATCCTATTCCGTGACATTAAATTATCATCATTGAGTCCGTGCAATTCAGAAGATTGACTTTGGTCGAGAGTTATAATTAACAATTATTAGAATGTAGTAATTAAAACGAATTGGTAAGTTATGAGTGGGCAGGGCTGGCGAGGCGTGGCGGCGTGGTGAGCGGGTTGCGCTGACGTGCGATGAACTCCGCCTGTGCCTCTTCCGCCTGGAGCACTAGCTGTTGACGAAGAGCTTGTAACTCGCGGGTGCGCTGCAATATGGGGTCCTGTAACAATCACCACAAAACATTAGTTTCACCGCAGTATTGGGATTTTATATTATATTTATATTTTTTGAGATTTTCAGTTATTTATTATATTTGTTCCCCTTCTTCCTTTTGAAATACAACAAAACTTCGCGACTTCCGGCTGTTTCACGTAGATCCCGTATCAGGTCTGACAAAACATGTATCGATTGAGACATCTAATACATAACATCTTTCTGACCCTGAGCAACGTTCGCTGACATTTTTCAACACATATTTCAGTGTCCGTATTTATATACCTAACAGTACACTTTACATTATCTCTTGATAATGGCATCTGCTGCTAGTCCGAAACATTATTAAGTTTTACTTATTTAAGACTAACGGTTCAATGACAAATTTAAATTTCATAAAAATTCTAATACATAACACTTAACCAAGTTAGGCATACATACAGAGGAGGATTGGCCTGAGGGACACCGGGAGAAATCCCAGTAAGTCACAGATGCAATTTTTTTTTATTGAAAGATGTTGTGATGTGTTTTTTACATTTCATCACCCTCTGAGCTATTCAATATTTGATAATAGGATTCATTCATTTTCGTGTCAAATATATGGATAATATAATTTGAGCGGTCTCAAACCACAAATCCAATTTAATTAACAATGATAGCAATGATAAAATGTTAGTTATTGCAGTAACAGTTCTGTAACCTGTTGTCTCATGGCGGGATTCCATCTGCAATACAGAGCCCTCCAGGGCTGAATGAGGCGGAGGGAGGCGACGGGAACCAGAACAGCTTGAGGAGGAGGACCGCCCCCCGCGCAGGCGCCCACTCCGTAGTACAGCGGATTGGTGTATTGCTCAAGACGACTGTTGGTGAATGACCACAGCGAAACTGTTTTGGTTTTCAGCTCTAAAAAAATATAACAAAAAATAATACTTATTCTATGCATTCATAGAGGAAAAGAAGTACAAATAATTTAATCATTACATACAAGTCCAATCTGAATCTATGAAAACCCTTCTGGAATAGTTTGAAACGTATATACAAATTGTGTCGCTGAGTTTCAAAACCCGCTATAACATTTTTTCATTATGTTGAGAAAATCAACAAAAACTTTTTGAATGTTTCAGTAGTGTTAAAGCGGGGTTTGATAGACACATTGATTTTGTTTCATAAATGACAGTTAATCGTAGCGGCTTTTGAAAGAGGCGATAAAATTTTCATGTAGAGATTTTAATAACGAATCCAACGATATATGTATCTTAATTATTGCAAAAAAAGTGTTATAGCGGGTTTTGAAACACAGCGACACAATTGTACTTTGCATTGAATTCTCTATACATTTAAGGGTGTTCTGTTAATTAATACAAGCAACCCAGCTACAATAACTAGACAAACTATCTATCATGTAAATTATCATTAGCGATTTGTTAAAAATGTGTGTTAGGGCCAGTGTTGCCATATTTTTCTATGCTGATTATAGTACAAATGCATAAAAATTATAGTATATCTGAAAAATATATAGTACAGGAACATTTTTCGTCTTGAATTCTTTAAAATTATAGTATTTTACATTTTTCGCGAAATCAAAATTATAGTATTGTACTATAATTATAGTACGGTTGGCATCACTGGTTAGGGCCATTCATTTTATGAAGCCAGTATGCTGCACTAAATTGTCATCGGTTTTTAGACAGTATTTACAGTCATGGTACAGTTTTTTTCCATTTTAACAGTAAAATTGGTAAGACGATGGTAAGGAACTCTTGAAGTGTCTAATTCCAAAAAGCGATAAGTCCACATTTCGTCAAAATCCAGAAAAAAATACGCGCGTATTCTTTGTATAATTTTACACAATATGTATTGATCTATAAATTCCAAAACGCAACATAACCCTACGAAAAACAATATTTTAAGTCTCGATTTATTACAAAAAGCGCCAAGTCCGTGTTTCATATTATTTAAAGCTTGGTTGATTTCGCGCGTGTTTAGGTCAACCAATAAGGTAACATTCAATATTTTAAATGGTGTCTCCCATGCTATAGCATTTGGTAAACTCATGACAGTGCCACGGAAAAATGTGCCTTATGCGGAATAAATTAAAAAGTGAGGTACAAGTAGCGCTACGTCTAATTTTATTTTGCTTATATTTATTACATTTAAGAGTTTATCGGCTGAAACAAATTGCCATTTGGTTCTAATTTCGACATGGAATACAATGAAAAAAATAGTCTCACGTTAAATAATTGAAGCTTGAAACATAGAAACGTTGTTTCCCGGAAATATTGAATTGTTGACTTGTCGCTTTTCGTAATTAGACACCTCACTTCATTTTTCATAGTCTAGCGATAGATAGAATGGCAGCTGTTTACTTACCGGCCTTGACTCTCTCCTTCTCCGAGTTGCAAAGGAAAGTGCCGAAGCGGCAAGAGTACAGATGATCTAAGACAGTGAGAAGGAAACGCTCGTTGAATTGGAAAGCAGTGGGGAACTGTTGAGAGACTTGCCACACACAGTCTACCCACTGCAAGAATACCGGGGAACGATCGGCATCGCTGTGACGCTCGTCTCCGTGACCCATGCGCTGCAATTTGTAACACAACATATATCAATCATTTCAATGACCCACAGTTAGTGCGGTACGTGAAAATTCCCAGAAGAGTGAATCCCGGTGATCTGTGACAAAATAACCATCTTAATTTGCTTGACAACTGAATTAAAAATCAATAGCAGTGGGCTTTCAGTTAGCAAGTGCGCACACTGCCAATTGCACTATTTAGGATACTATCGGATGGGTGACAATTTTTACCATTTTCATTCATCGATTTAGAAAATTATTATTAGTTTCTGTTGGTATCGACAGATGGTAATATAAACTTATGACTCAATAGGTGGCAATTACATTGAATTCAAGTCTTTTTGAAAAATAAGAAAATGATTTTTTAATTAAGTACCAATTTCATTTTGAATATAATATATTATATCAATTACATTAAATTTAAAATTTCATTTCTGTCACATCTTCTCGCCACACGTGCATTTATTACTGTTGTTTTTTTCAATGGGTGTTTGATTCGAAGCGTGGACTCAATTGGTTGGGCAAATCGCAAACAACCATTTCCTGTAAAAAAAATCTGTTCATATAACAGCTGTACGCAGACCATTGCCGAAAAGAGCCTCACGCCACGTACGCCACTTCCAGTGTGTGTTGGCACTAACGTGTATCAATTTGCATTAAATACAAGAATACCATATAATATACTAGGAAATTTACCTGTTGGAACTTATGGCCGAAGGAGAGCCACTCTTTCTCAATGAGAAGTTCAAATCCTTTGACAGTGCGGTAGTAAGGATCTAATAGAAGAAGTGCAAGAGCAGTGAGTTGCGCCGTCCGGTCCCATCCATCGGAACAGTGAACCAACACCGACGTCTTGTGATTCTCCACCTGATATCGATAAAGTTAACTGTTTTATTTGGGTAAGAATGAAATTTAACATGAAAAAAGTAAAACACTTATTTAAGCCAACTCTGTGGAGCCATCGGAAGAAATATTTGTATATTCGTAAATCTCACCACCACTTATATACCGATGATCAATTGATATTGGCGTTGTAAATGGTTGATAAATTTTCAATATTTAAATTAGAATTGATACAAAAATGACAGACATTACTCTTATGTATGCAGATCTATTGGCGGTTTCTAATTTTTGGAATCAATGAAGGATAGCTTCATTCTAAAAAATATGGGACTAGATCAGGTTTATGGGATTAATCAGGATAAATGAAAGACTGACCTTATCGACGATTCTGACAGCTCCCGCCATTATACATTTTATGTGCTTGAGCCAGCAAGTTGCCTCGAGTCCGGAGAACCATCTGAAAATGAGCATATCTTACAGAAATACTAAAATGAGTTCCCGCTGTAATGAAATATAAACTCAAAGAAGATACAGTAAAACCTCGCTAATACAAATTCCATGGGACCGAAAATCGAAAAAAAATTCGAATTATGAAATATGAAATGTATGGGAGAAAATACCTCAGTTGAGGCATGGTCTAAAAAGATCGTGGCTAGGCGATGCGCGGATTGCGGGTCGCGGGTGCAAATGACGCATGCCGAACGAAATATAATTTGTCATATAAATCAAACATGCGTCCATTTAATGTTCTGTTTATTGTTCTATTAGTAACAATAATAATATATTCATTGACATGTTTTCTTTTTCAAGTAAATGGGTAACGTTTTTAGTCATTTTTACACGATTTAAGAATTAATACCCCCGTCGCCATCACGAAACAAATTGACGTATCCACACCTCGACGTTCGCTCTCCGATTGCCAGCGAGTCCAAAATTTCGTCGCGCCTATAGTTGAAAATTATTTGCCGTTTCACTGAAGTATCGTCTTAACAATCATAGATGTGCCTACAAAATTTCTGATTCTGTGTGTGTTAATGGGTCATAAAATGTCAGGATTATTTATATTACCTTCTTAAAATAAGTAATTTATGTTTTAAGAAAAATCTGTCAGAATTTTCAATGACTGGCTCATGAAATAGTGTATATTATTACGTTTTAATGAATATTTTTGTATGCCAGGACTCTGAAATCATTTCGAATTACGAAATTCGAATTAAAGGTATGGTTTTATATGAAAATAATGTTCAAGGGACTTTTTTTTGCGAAAATTTCGAATTGCAGCGAATTTAAAATTATCCATGTTCTTATTAACGAGGTTTTACTGTATATGTATACATAATTTGTATAGAGTTTAAATTCAATTATTTTTGAATTCAACAATATACAGAAGATTTAGAAGTACATACATAAAACATTCTTTTCTTTTCTAAGGTTTTCTAAGTTATTTTCAATGAAAAATACTGCATACATTCTTAAATGAAAATTCTTGAAAGAAAAATAATTAAATTACAAATCACAAATAGGAAAAGCAGTGTCCGGATTGTGATGGTTGTGGGTTCAAATTCCGTTCAGTACAAATGTGTTTCAAATATGTTCCCAAGTAGAAGAAGAAATCCTGACATCTGTCAATCAAATTTAGTAATATTTTTATCTTGATTTGAATTAAACATGTAGTAACTATCAATTGAAAGAATTTGAAAAACCTCCGATGCGTAGTTATTATCAATAGCTTAATTCATCAAAGGCACTCAACAGGCAAGCAAAAGTAGTGTGTTTATATCCCACTTGGTCCAAGATTTCTTCTAGCATTTTTATAGTATTTCTGATGCCTTTGCCAGATTTATACATGAAAGCTCCAATTAAATATACTAACCTAACTTGGTCGATGGATGGGAAACAAAGCTCTTTCAGTTTACGGAGGCTCTCTCGCATGACGTGAATATTGTGAATGTCTAAAAACACCAACTCGGCATTCTGGTAAGCGTCCTCAGACTCGTATCTGAAACAGATTAACAGTTAATCAACATTATAATGAGCCATATGATTGGGTGCTTCTTAGCTGTCGATTGATATTAAGCAGACTCACCCGCCTCCTTTCGCTTTATTGGCTTTCGCATTGGCGCTAGGTCTTGCATCCATAATGAATAATTTGTGAGACTGCGCATTTGCATCCATCACCAGCTGAATGTATTTCTCATCATCTTTACTTCGTTTGCCACCGACCTGATAAGAAATAAAAAATAATACACCATAAAAGAAATAATAAAAATTAATAATGTTTTACCAATTAAGCTACGAGCATCCTATCTAATTACGATGAAATTAACTAGTACAGTAAATGCTAATGAAATTGTTTTAATTAATAAACAGTATTTTTCTTTACAGCCAATATTCCAGGAATGTACCTCAGCAGTAAAGGTAGGTATACATATTAGCGTATCTAAAGATCCAAATAGTCATGTTGTCAAAAATTGCTTAGACAGTGTTAATTTTTGGGTAAATATTAGTCTTGATAATGGTGTCACAGTTGAAATAGCTATCAAATAAAAACAAAATTTGTGAAATTTAATATTATTTTCTTATACTATTGTAATGTTATGAGATAATTAGGTTTAATATATTTAATTTTATTAAATACATGTATTTTTATAAAAAAATCTATCTCAGTAACATGGCTCAATATTTGAAGATTGAAGGTTTTACAGCCAAGTGAGATTCATAAATCATTTTCATTTGAACATGTCGCTTGAACATGTCGAACACTAATAACCATCGGTGACTGAACTCACCCCTACGAGTGGTTGACTGCATCTAGTGACAGTAGCCTGGTGCTTGGGGTGAAGCCACGAGAGTACGGGCAGACGCGCCCGGGCTCTGAAGGCGGCGGCCGACTTCAAAAGGTCTTCAGATACGGCAGCAGGCACGGCCCACACTGCAGGATAGCTGTCGCAGATCTCATATCGCTCGTTTGCTCGTGTTATCTTCCACATATCCGTCGGGCTATTTACTCCCTGTAACAGAACGCCAGTATTACTGATTTAAATTCCTAATCGCACTAGATTTTTGAGTTGTCAACGTGTGTTCTTCCTCCTTGTTTCCTCGATGTTTTGAGCAGAGGCCATTCTCACCTCTTAAGAATGGACACTGCAACAAGTCGGAAACGTCGAAAAAAGAAGAACACAATCCAAAAATCTATTATTATAACAAACAGCCATTAAAAATTTAAGTGAAAAATAAAGTTTAAGAAGACTTAAAAATTACAATGCCATAAGATTGTAAACATATTGATATATTATAAACTGTATCAACAAACATTTATAGGAGTTTTTACCATTCGTTTGAGTTCAGCTATGGGTTCATAAATGGTCCATCCGTCCTCGGGGAATGTGTCTTTGTAACTGAAGGCAAACAGCTGGAAGCCATGCGATAGCGGGAATGACATCTGCTGCAGCGACTCAAACACACTACGCCGTGAGTGATTTTCTTGCTTGTGCGCAAAACGCAGGTTGCGCATATCCTGAAAATATTTCACAACATGTACCATTTGATTTCCTATTGTTACTAATTTCTAATTTTAATTTACTTTATGAATGCAAACTTACTGTATGAACTATCAAATTTAATGATTGTTTAGTAGAATAATAAAAATACATCACAAGAATAATAAATTGTATCATATTGATAACAATTATATATAAGGAAGTCAGGAATAAAATAGTGACAACATTTAATATTCCTAAGTTTGGGAAAAATCATGTAATGTATAAACTTTCGTTCAGAACATATCTAATCTTATTACTATGCAAACAGAGACATAGGAAACTTTTATATGATTGGTTTATCAAAATTTGGTTGCCAGTGTGTACATTTTGACTTTTCACCTGCCAATAATTTTATTATAGATATTTTAAGATATTTATCAAAATCTTTGGATAAAATGAAATCATACATCCATAGTTTTATTTACAAAAAGCTTAGAGGCAATTCTCACAGATGGCATACTAAACTTAATTTTAATCAAAATGAATTTTGATTCTGCTTTCTCTAGGTCCCTTTGATATAATCTATAATGATATACAAACAATGTAGTTTAGAATTAATAATTTAAGGCTAACTGGGTTGGTAACTAAAACGGTCGACTATAACATTAAGTTATGTTTGACCATTCTGAAGATGGGTTCATAGCCTGAAACAGCTGTCAATGTAAATATCTCAATTAAAGTAGAATTAACAAAAATAGCTTTGTTTCAAAATCATCTTGACTGTACATTTATACAAAAATGATGTTTCACCTTGCAAAATACTTCAATACCATAGGAGTGATCGCCTCTGGAAGAGACACCTCCAACCTTTTCAATCCGAGATATCTAAAACAAAAACATAAATATTTTTTTAAACAGTTCTTATGAAAAACTCATGCCTAGAATATGTATTTTTATTTCTAACAGTTATTTCATTTATTTTGGTTTGCACCTGGGCTAGTATAAATACTTGTTTCTCGCTGTGCTTCACTACACAGGTAGACGAAAGGTAAAGCATCCAAACCTGGAGCGGACATAGTACTCGTGAGCATTGTTTTCATGTTAAATAATACATAATAACCACAGATTAAGTTAAATAAACACATGTAGTGTTTTTATACAAAAATACTATGACATAGTTTGCCATGAAATGTAATTCAATTGCTGAGCATGGTGATGACATAAGTACTTAAATTTAAACTCCGATTACGCATGCATGGATTTACTGCTGACAGTACATGTTATCGCGGTCATAACAAAAAAATGCACGTGTAAACATGTATTATCGTGCAAATTGCAAGATTGCATGCATGCATCAAAAAAGTTCAGAAGCTTTTGAATTTTCACGCGACAATTGGACTGTTTGATGTGCAGTAGAACAATAGTGGCGAGCCTGGCGGTAAAAAAACGAACTACACCGCGCAGACACATTTTG
The DNA here is from genome assembly GCF_057557595.1 of Rhyacophila brunnea. NCBI lineage: Eukaryota > Metazoa > Arthropoda > Insecta > Trichoptera > Rhyacophilidae > Rhyacophila > Rhyacophila brunnea. Next base: position 3,684,962 of record NW_028232859.1, read on the forward strand.
AGATTAACCAATTTTTATGACCTGTCAAATTGTACCATGAAATGACAACATCGTGTCTCGCTTACAGTTGAAGAATGAGATTGGAGTGACAGTCAGCATTTTTACGTGTAAACAGATATTATTACGATAGTTTAAAATACACACTATTGGTAAAAGTAAATCCATACGCGTGTACAGGCGCTATTACCTCATTTTCAATCGGTCTATGCTCTGGACTTGATATTAACAGTAAAATAGGAAAAAGTTCAGTGGTAGAGCATTCAACTGTAGATCGGAAGGTTAGGCTTGAGTTTAGCCAGGGAGATTTTTTTTGTTTTTCCAGTCAGTTGTGAGAATTTTTCGTTACACATCAGCCAGATTCACTATATCAAAGGTTTTGCTTTATTTAGTCACTTCAAAGAGTATTTATATTAGGAAACAATTAATTAACATACTTACTCAAAATCAAAACTCGACTCTGCGAGTATTACACACAAAAAGGCAATTTTAAAACCACCAACTGATTAAATTAACTAACCACGCCGAGCGGTACAGCGAGCACACTGTGATGCTGTGAAGCATCAGTAGGCCGGAAGTGTAGTTGGTAATTGGTGACGGTGAGCACACCACGAGCAGGCCCCGAGTACGGACACAAATACGTCACATCTCGAGCTTTGCCTCGAACCTCTTCGCCTTCCACTAGAGGGCATTCAGTGATCGACTGCGGCTGAAAGAGATTCCAATATTATTGTGGAAGTAGCGTTATGTATTATTGTAAAACGAGTGATATGTCTGTGGTATTTATAGACATGTTACATAATACAAATAAGGTGAGTTACGGGAAAGGAATTAATTCATTTGTACCCCGCGCAATGTTGATAATACCAATGAGTACTTTACCTGTGCAGTACCGTTGCTTACGAGTATTTACAGCTGTTTAATAGATTTGTTGAATGTATTAAAAGTGTGTATGTTAATGTATGATATTTGCAAACACTTCAAAATCTCCAACTCTTCAGATTTTCTCATTCCTCTGTAATCCTTTACTAAATAATAATGCTTTTACAATCTTTTAATGTATCATGACTTTTTTAGATGGGCCTAGTGCTTATCGTTAGTAATTAATGCTCACAGTAATACTGCCACATGTAAACAAGCCGAATTAGTAATAATCCCATATAAATAAGCCTTTAGTTTAATTCCATGAAATACCCTTAGTCAACACGGGTATTTTTTGAGTTACGACCTCCTCGACTTATGACATTTCGCACTTATGACAGCTGCGGCAATATTTTTTTTTACTTTTGCAGGCATGCAGGCGTAAAAACAATACCTACATGGGATGGGAAAATAAACAAAAAAATAACCCAAATGCGGAAAGATTCTCAAATGTGTGTGGCTTAATTCAACCAATAAATAAATTTTATAATGAAATTTACAATGATCAGAAAAAAGATAGTCCGGAAAGAGTGAGCCATACTGAAAATGTACCAAAAAAGTGCATAAGGTGAGTTAGGGTAAGTGCGTCTACGGGGTAAGAGCGTCTATAGTCAATAACTTTTTAGTGTTTTAAATATAAGTTGTGACATCTATGGGTATCTATTACACATGTAAATACACACACACCATCCAAAGATGGCAGTATAATAGCATTGTTTAAGGTCAGTATGACATTTCAAATATTGTCAGTTATTTGAAGTCAACGGTCGAGATCGACACGTTTTTTTAATCGATCTGTATCTCGACAATCTTTCGTCCTAAACAAGTGATTTTTGGTAAGTACCTTTATCTTAAATGATATTTTGTTGTCTAAATTTAATATTTGCGATTATTGCCAATGATTATGTTTTATTAGACTAGACACACTTCCCCCGCCAAAAAATATCATTGGGGTAAGAGCGTCCGACGCTCTTCCCCCATGCACTGTTATATTTTTGTATGGATAAGTTTTAGCTAGTGATGTGCCATGCAATCATAAAATATAAATTTTTGTAACTAATGTGTACTATACGACAACATTATTTAGGCAACAACAGGAAGTCGCTCTTATCGCGTATAGAATATTTCACAGTGTTTTGAGAAAACATATCCCGCGAAATTACGTTTTAAGTTTATATCAATTATATTCTCAGTAAGTTTATAAGTACATTAATTTATAAGTCTAATTATTGTTCAATAAATATCAATAGAATTTTTTTTTCAAATAATTTCACCTCTTAATTATTACTATTATATTAGGTTAATTATTACAGCGTAATTATTGAATTTGGAAGGAAATGTATCATTGAACCCACATTAACTGATAATATTGCTGCAGGTATTTATTAATTAAATAACTAGAACACAAATTATGAGTAAAAAAGTAGAAGTGAAAGATATAACATATTCAATATTATATTGATGACCCAATCACATGTTTTATAATTTACAAATGATGTCTTTATATCGTATTTTTAGTAAAATTGTTGTAGAAACACATACTGTGAAAATAATTTTCTATAAATTAAATTATATCCACCTTACATAAATTTTAAAACAATATGTACCTACTTATCGGTTTAAAAATTAGGAAAATAATTAGGAAAAAATAGGATAATTCATTAACTAACTAATGATCATTTATACTTAATTATTATACGTCTAAAAATATTAATAAAATAGATTACGATACACATAACTTTATAATATACAAACATAATTTCCAGTATTTGGGGAAATATTTCTAGTATTACAACACTGAATTTTGACATACCTGACATGACAGAAACCCGTCAAATGGGCTTGTTGAAAGTATTGTATAGGCTCGCCTTTTAAATACGACTCTGTTTCTTCTTCGCAATAAATCAAAAGTTTACTGATAATAATTCGAACATCATTTCGTATTGTGTTAGACATCTTTTGAATATAAAAAGCTTCAAATTACGTAAATTGATAGATGCGTCCAATACGAAGTGTCAAAAATGTAATGAAAAATTTGGGGGCGTTCCTAATTTGAAACCGGAAATTCGATTAGCTGTACGTAGTTCACAGATTTGCCACGTAGCCAAGATGAAGTTGCCGGACAATAACATTTTTCACAACTTCTAATTTGAGGCGTAGAGTTACTAAACCCGCTCCAGAGACTTTTTTGAGTTTGAAGTAAATCACGAAAAACTGTTTTGGGGATATTATGATAATTTAAGTGTAATTTTAGATGTTATATTTATTCCGTTACATACGGTATAAGTATAATAAAATGTCAAATCCAATGTATAAGCCGTATTTATTTAAATAAATGCATTTTAATTATCCCAAGAGCGGTCTTTGTCAGTCGCTACCTGACAGAGCGGCGTTCGACGCGGAATTTTTAAAAAAGAGCGCTGTTTGGTGCACAGTGGTACATTGTCAACAGGAGATGATAGTTCAGTAGAGGTCCGTATTTATTTTAATTAAGTATGTAATATATTTTAGAATTTACTTTATCTAGAAAATATTTTGTAGCCATTCTTACCTACTGGCAGCTGTATAATTTTCGCATTGCACCTACATATTTAGCTGTTGTACTGGTATGTAACATTTTTTTTTAAATAGTAGTAGGTATGTACTTGTCTTGGAAATAAAATGCTTTGTGTTGATATAAAGCATTATTATTTATTTAGAATAACAATAACACATTTAATAATATCAATATCATAAAAGAAAAAACCCAGCGGAATTAAGTCCCTGCCTTTAAATAATTAATCACCCCATTACATGTCACTCAAATTCCATGAATGTGGGAAACCTACCTTACCTACCAACCTATTTATTAAATGTAAAAATAAAATGATAATATTTTTAAGCAATATTATTTATAATCTACTTAGGTATATTAGTTATTTTATAGTATTAAATTCAGAAAACCAAATCCGACAAATAAAAGTCTACTTTTTATATACAAATAGGTAATAAGTAGTGGGATTTTTTAAATTTATTGTAAAAACGTATTATAAAAATAACGGAATTTCTACAAGATAGCCCAGCATTGTTAACTATGTATCGTTATTACAGCTAAGCTAATCTACAAGAACGATATATTAATAAACATAGGTAATTGAATTAAAATTCATTGTCATTCATATTAACGAATGATACAATTTCAAAACTATTTTTTTTAAATGGCCCAGAGCGGGCTTTGTAACTCTACGCCTCATTTTATTTAGTACTTATTATTTATTTCAAATTCTAGCCTATACCTACGTACAATACTATAAGTAATAATGTACATAACCGATTTCAGTGGGTATATACAATTTTTTTATTTATTTATTTATTTTGTGGGGCTAGATATTTTTTATCACATTGATTTCCTCGACATGTAATAAATGAATTTAATTTCGCATATAGTCACTATATTTTATATTGACAAATTCACTTTTATCAATATTTTAGTTAAATTGGAGAATAATTTGTTTCAGATTCCAAATTCCCAGGAAATTATGTTCGGAAGACAAAATGGGGTGCTTCTTATACAAAGGACGAACTCTTTGAAGCAGTTGAAGAAGTAAAAAGTGGTCGTCTAAATGGTTACCAAGCTTCTAACCAATATAAAATGCCGAGGATGACCATTATGTCTCACATAATTGGGAGGCGAGGTGCAAAGTCAAAAACTATGGGACGAACATCAGCTCTATCACATGAAATTGAAGGAAAAATTGCAGAGAATTTACACGTTATGGAGAAATATGGATTTGCTTTAACGAAAAAAGAAGTTATTGAACTAGTTTCGCAATATGCTGTAAAAAAATAATTTGAAAACACCATTCAAAAATGGAATTCCCGAAAAAAACCTCAAGCCGTCGAATATGCAAGGAAGAAAATTTGTGATCCTTTATTATCAACGAATACTATGATCTACTTGGAGGTATACTTACAAACCTGTGCCTTCAAAATAGACCAGAAAATATATATAATATTAATGAAACTAGTTTTCCAAAAGACCCAAGTAGAACCAAAGTTCTGGGTGAAATTGGATTTCCTTCCACAAGGACGATCAGTTCTGCAGGAAAAGAGAATACGGCAGTATTATTAGGATGCAATGCGAAAGGGGATAAAATTTCACCCCTGATCGTATTTAAGGGGAAGTATGTATGGGATGAATGGACTGATAAAACCCAAACCCAAGATTTTTCAAAACTATTTTTATCGATTATGGTAAATTTTATATGTGTTCCAATTACAATTAATGAATAAGTAACTGTTAACGATTTTACGTTGTATGTAACTTATTCAAATCTTTGACATGTGATTTTTCAAAACTATTTTTATCGATTTTGGTAAATTTTATACGAAGTGTTTTCGTATTACAATTAAAGAATAATCAACTTATAAGGATTTTATGTTGTACCTACACATAAAACGTTCCGGCAAATAAAATATCAAAAAAAATATTTGTTCTTTTTATTTTACCACAGTCACATCCCTAGTACTAAGTATGCCGCACTTACCCAACTTTTTTGATTTCATTAAATATATTCTATTTCTTAATGAAATTTACATGCATGAACTATCAAAATATTGTACTTCAAACATTCGATGATACTTATGTTGTCATATTTCGTTTATTGACAATATTTTGAGAGATAATGCAACTAGACGCTCTTACCCCAACTGGGGGGGTAAGAGCGTCTATTCGCCTTGTTACATTAAAACGTTTGAATTATGATTAACCATTAAATATTTTAATGTAATGATTACAGTGATTGAAAAAGGGATAAATTGTTTAGAAGTCAACAAATTTTTCAAAGAGATATTACAATCCGTTAAGAATCACCATCCACTTAAAGTTCATCTAATCGATTTCGTATCAGTAAGATACTGTCGTAAGTCTGAAATCGGCGTTTTCGAGTTATGGATGTGGTTGGATTCGTATTTTTTTTGCTATTTTAATAAAATATTGTCATATCTCAAACTCAAATATTGTCAGAGAGAAAGCATTTAATACAGTACATTACTTTCCGAAAACTGTTAAATCGATAATAAAATAGTGTTGTAACTAAGTTACGACAGTATTTTACAAGAAGCTTTCTAAAAAAGTAAAACAATATTTTTCAAAAAAATACTGTTGTAACTCTGTTACTACAGTAAGATCTTGAGATACATCGTAATTTTCTCACTAGTTGCATGGATATTATTGTTCCAAAGTATTCAAACAAAAAAACTAAAAAAAAAAAAAAAATTCAAACAAAAAAACTGGAAGCAGCAGAGGCAACAATGTTTGTTATCAACTTCAATTAAATGGAAGTAAAATACAAGAAGTATGCAAAAAATACTTTATCAACACATTTGGGGTGAGTGAAAGGTACTGCTCCACTGTGTGGAAAACAAGGGATCTTCTTTTCGGAACGCCAATTCCAGAACAAAGAGGTCACCATGGCAATCACAAAAAAATTGAAGATGATTTAAAAAATGATATAAGAACTCACATTAAGTCTTTCCAGTGATCGAGTAACATTATTTGCGTGCACAGACATCTAGATTGTATTTAGATGGTAAATTAACAATTGCTGAAATGTATCGGTTATACAAAAAACAACAAGCTGACAGCAATATGCCATTTGGAAAAGAACACTATTATACACATCCATATTTAATGACGAATTTAATATTGGCTTCTTTAAGCCTAAAAAAGATTTGTGGGTTGAATGCGACCCATACAATAATTGTTCATCAGAAGAAAAAGAACAACTTCAAGAAAAGTATGAGACACATCAACCTGGAAAAAAAGAGGCAAGGGATGAAAAGACCAAAGACGTAGCAGAGTCCCGAACTAATGGCCAAAACAGCGTCATTAATGTAGCTGTATATGATTTGCAGGCTGTTTTACCGCTTCCTTGCGGAAATGTGTCAACTTTCTATTATAAACGAAAGTCGGCAATGTACAATCTTACAGTCTATAATATCACTGAAAATATTGCAAACTGATACATGTGGGATGAGAGTCAAGCTGCATGAAGATCCAATGAAATTGGTAGCTGTGTACTCGATTACATTGCATGTGAAAAATATCATCACATTGAGCATTTTATTTTTTACAGAGACAATTGTGCCGGGTAGAATAAAAATAAATACATTGCTGCAATGTATTTATATGCCATCAGGAATTCACAAAAAAATAAAACGATCTCTCATAAGTTTTTGGTCATCGGGCATACCCAAAATGAAGGCGATATTGTCCATTCTACAATTGAGCAGCAGAAGACTAGGGATCTAAAAAGTGGACTAATATTTGTGCCCGGCCAAATGATTACCATTGTACAAACAAGTTATAAAACAGGACAACCATACATTGTTAAACCCATGACAACAAATAATTTTCACAACAAGAAAAAACTAGCAGATGAAATCAGTAAAAATTACAACACGGATGAAAATGGAGAAAAATTTTTGTGGCAGAAGATTAAAGTTATAAAAGTAGACAGAGACTATCCATACATTATTTTTTTAAAACAAGTTATCATGAAGAATGTAGTAAATTGAATGTTCGTCAATGGAAAATAGGTAAACCGTTACCGATGGATGGTCTCGATTCATCCAAAGCATATCAAGAGCGGCCAAAAATAACGACAATTAAAAAGAAGGATTTGCTTTCTCTCTGAAATGCTAAACATCGTGAATTTTATCATGATTTTGTTGCTTTTCTTCCAAGTGATGTTTAAAAATTAAAAATCGTATCTAGAAATTTTATTTGCCCATTAAATAAAATAATTAAGTATTTTTTTGTTGTTTTGAACTAATAATTGTATTTTTCTTGTTTTTTTTCAATAAATCTTTAAAGATTGTACCATAACTTAATATTTTGAAAACCTTCCTTTACAGTGCCCAACAAATTAGTTGAAATTATTAGAGTGATGGTAGGGAAATTTACATAGAAAATATTGAGTTGATTCAAATTTTACCATGAAATTTTCAAATATCCTAATAAAATACTGTCGTAACTCAGAAATATTCAAATATCTTTATTTGTATATGTTTTAGAGAAAAATGATGGATTCAGTTGAAAATAGATCATGTTTTTCCATAAAAATGAGGAATAATTTTTACATTCAGACTTTTCCTGTATTTACAAAGAATATTTGAAACTTCAAATGGCTCTCCTGCAAAATGCCATTTTCTGGATTACTACAGTATTTTACTGGGGGTGCGTTAATATTTAAAACACTCAAAAAAATATTTAAAACACTAAAAAACTCATTATTAGTGTTAATTATTGTATTATTACTTACAATGCCAAATATCAATTTGTGAGTGAATTTGAGAGATGTTTTATACACAAAAAGAACTTCTATTATTTTAACTTTTAGGGTAGATGGGTATTTTAGTGCACTACCAACAAAAAAAATAATAAAAGCCACCAGCCGCCACTGATCTTCACAGTAAGGATGTAGATGCTCTATTATAGGTGGCAATATTATCGTAGATAGATTTCAGTTAGGTATGCCTTGTACTCTCTGTTGTAATTAATGTACTATATTGTGTTGTCATCGTGAGATCACACTTTACAAAATCGCTAATGATCAGGAAGACAATTTACTTCCGGTAAAGACAATATAAATTGTTAAAAAAAATATACTTTCTATAATGGCCTACAATTTAAAGTCGAATTGAAAGTTAGAATTTAAGTCGTTTCGGCAACTCAGAACAAATGACAAGCATTATTAGTGATTCATCTTGTTGATATCGTGATATTTTATACTATAGTAGTTTATTGCATGCAACTGATTCGGTGTCAAAAATATGCATACGCAATGTAACATCTTAATATTATTTTTACTACTTACAGAGTCTGAATCTAAAGAATCTGAACTGGCATTTTTCGAGACACTGAATTCTGAGCTGAGCAGTTCGGAACTACTCCGCTTATCCATTTTTAATTTGTGCTATTTAATTTTAAAATCAGAAAGTGTATTGACAAAAGGAATGAAATCACTTCCCGAATTTAGTTGCTTGTCAAACGTCAGATTGTCATTTACGAAATTAGTTGCCATATTGTGAGAAAGGGCGATTTTGACTATTGATTTTGTTACATGGAGGCATTATTTCTCATTGAATTTATTTATTGTCCACATTTTATAACTATCATATTTTTTAGTACTTAGAATTATTAGAGGTTGTTTTGTCCATTTTCTTTTAGGATTTTCCACAAAATCGAAATGTAGTGTTGGCAGTATTTATTCAGGTTTCAGAAAAAAATGGTCCTTCCAGGCAAAACAACTTAACGAAGCTAAAGAAAATTTCAGATTCGACAACATGGAAATCTCCAGTTGATCTGTCATTTGTTTGCCAATGGTTTTCGTTTTCGTCTTACGAATCTATGATAATGGGCAACGAAACGTCACACCCGAGCGGCTTAGAAATAAATGAAAAAGCCACCGAAATAACAGATTTTTGGGCACACTATCAGGCCACCGTCAATGACTCAGGGTATGCCTTCAATTTGGAAGGTTATGGGTCAATATCGGTTTTCAAGAATGAAGCTCCAATCCTTGGACCCTTATGGACCCTTCATTCACCATTGGAAAAATGTACAGCTGTGAGTAACTGATTTTATCTTTGGTAATTTCCAAATCAAAACATATCAACCTACTTAATTTTGGGTTACAGTAAGTTGTGTCAGGTTTTGGTTTGGTCTCAAAAGACCTCTGAAACAAGCAACTTTTGGCATTTCTGAGTTCAGATGTCAAGTCAAATGTCTACGTGCCTTATATTTAATACCCATCTAAGATGTCAGATTCAGATAAAGTTGACAGCACCAGGGCAGCTATATATTATAAACAGCAGTGACGTCCCTAGATAAAATGCCGCCCCATTTCCTTTCATGAGTCCAATACCTTAGAAATTTGTTGTATCGATACATTACTAACAAAGTATCAGACTGTAATTATTTGCAAATCTGCACGTGTCGTTTCTGGTCACCAAGGACGTCAAAGGGCAACGGAAGTAAACTAGACATCGCGAACCCGACAAAACCAGTGAGCTGAATTTTTTAATGGAAATATTATTTCGTTATTATTAAGTTTAGGTAGTTCTTTCTATATATTCCAAATGACTCTCCTCGATTTGTCGCCCTTCGAGTAACTGCTGCCCCCAAACGACGCTCAATCTGCCTACCCCCACGGGACGTCACTGATATACAGTATAATACTCTGAAGTTACAAGATCAGTGGAACACTAAATAAACCCTGCAGACACGTCACGGCACTTATTTGTAGATTGTGGTATGCCCTGAATGATGGTAGATTCTAGAAAGTTGTTTTGATGATTAGGTGTGAGTTTATATAATATTCTTATCTGCTGATAGGAATTTAACAATATTGTTTTCATTCAATTATTAATTTCGTATATCCTACATTGTCTTAATTGAAACTTTTTATTATTTGTAGAGTCTTAGGAAGTATCGTCACCCGTCAATTTTGAAGTATGTATGGCGCTGGAACCAGCGAGGAGTCTACTGGCTGGCCACAGAACCTGTTCAGCCTCTTTCGCAAGCCTTATCTACACAGGACTCACTGCATATCTGTGTTGGGCTCAATCAAATACTTCAAGCCTTGGAATTTCTCCATAACAAGGTAACAATTATTATTACTCAATCATCATCACTATGTAATAATTACTCCATACTACTCTTGGCCGTAGTTTCTATAAACATCTTCATGGACTAGTTACCTAACCCATGACATAAATAAATAAGAGATGGATAGAAGAAAAGAATCCACAATCCTCCCATATATTCCGGCCTTTACTAAATTCGCCAGAGCGTACGGGGAGCGGGACACTCTCGACTCCCCTTGCGACTCTTCAAATTAAAGTCACTCTGATAGTTGCCATATAAATTAACATCATGCATTCGCACTTCGGTGCAAGGTTGCATCACCAGTCCCGTGCGGCTCTGCTCGGGACAAAATAAGGGCTTAAACTCTTTGATCTGGCACACGTAAGGGTTATGTTAGCCGGCCGCGTATGACGTGGCTGCATATACATAACGGGTGCGGAGGTGGGAGTTTTACACACCGATCCTCCTATATATTCTAACGGGCCACAGTGTTGAGGATTACGAGATATTTTCTAATGAGCCTAGACAGACAGTAACTTTTTATTGAAATGTACATAGGTCACTCTCCACTCTGCATTATGTACTATTGTCAGCATTAGTGAGATTATTGACACTGCGTGCTGGCAGCAAGTGTCTTAAAGTCGGGTTCTATGTTTGTGGTTGCTATCTTCTGTACATCTTTGCTAAAGCAATGTCTGTATTGAGACTTGTTTAGTTTCATTAAGGACACTCCTGATATTTCGATCTTAATTGGTCTTCGTTCAACAAGTTGACTAACTCGAGTTTTGCTGAATACCTTGTAAGTAATTAGAATATGTATGCTCGGGTTTTTTTTTTTTTTTTGGATTTCATTTAGTCAGCGGGCTGCAATAAATAGTATGGAGGGATATCGGATATTTTCTATTGAGCTATACAGACTAGAAAGACAGAGCGATACCTACTCGTGTCCTTCACCCTTCACCATTTTGCAGTTTTCCATATTGTGTTGCTGTCATCAATTTAATAACACAGTATGTTAAATGTGAAATTTAATGTTTAAAATACCTTTTAATTGAGGGTAACCCTGTAAACTCTTAAATAGCATTAGTCCAGCGGTTATACATTTGTCAAGAGACATGCTTACCCATTTCCATTTCAACAGTTTTTTTTGATATCGTGTACTTTTATTTGGTTTCTTATTCATTGTTTCTCTTATGCTCGAAATGCACCTTTTCATATTGTTCAATTAGAGTCTATTCTTCCCAAGCTATGGTATGCATATGGGGATACGGGAACGATTTGAAGTGGTACACGGTCGATTTTTTTTTTCAAAATGTTACCAACCGTTTATAATGGTAAGTATGTATAGTACATTAAAAATACTATAGTCAGAATTACTGTCTATACAATTGAATCTGATTCTAAAGGAATAAATTTCAATTGGCTACGATTGTTGGTTGCCAAAAGTGGAGATCGGCAATAAAACTGATGTTTTGAAATGAGTATAAGAGAAAATGGTAGAGAGCAATGTTGGAGGCGGCTCGGGCCCACACCGGGCTGTAACGCCATTTATAATATTTTATAACGATCTGTAAAAATAATCATAGAATCCTTTACTGATCAGGTTGCCCATGAAGTGCCAGTTATAAATAATACATATTAATAATCATTGTTTTATTCCAGGCTTCACAATCACATAATAATGTAAGCATCGGCTCCATCTATGTTATGGCCGATGGCTGTTGGAAACTCGGTGCTATGGAATTCTTGAGAGCGTTCACAGAAATGAATCCGGCATATCTTAAAGAAAGCAGGAAACACAGGTGCGTTCAGAGCTCATTTCAATATTACATTTACCGTGCAACGATAGCAAGAACGATTTAATAGATGCAATAATTCTAAGAAAAAATTAATACACTCGATTCTCTTTTTGCACGGGGGATACGTTCCAAATACTACCATACTACCGTGCAAAACAAAACCGTGTAAAAAAAGATAAGGTGCCCATACAAAAATGGTAGATAGGTTCCATTACTTAAAATCAACTCAAAATACGAAATTCTTGAACTCAAAAATAAATCGAATTTTTTTTTTTTATACCTACATAAAAACACATACATAGTTTTCGATTTAAATTAAATTTAGCATAGAGAAATATATTCATTCAGTGTCGTTACTTTTGACAATAAACGCGCCCGTTTACTGCTGTTTTTCGTTGGCGAAAGATCACTCTCATCGCTGGATATATTTAATGACGCTGATGCCGAAGCATGTGGTGCGTCCCTCGTATCGAACCCGAAGTGACTGACTAGTGGCGCCATGTATCGTATGTATGTCTGGGCGGCATCCGGTGACAACATATGTATGCACCAGTGGCGTGCGGTCAATTACAATGCAGTTTTTTTTATAAAATATGTATATACGTAGGTACGTATTTTTATTCTTTTTAGTTTTTATAAACCGTGTTAAAGCAAAAAAATCAGTGTAAATAAAAAATAATCGGTACTTTTTTTAAACCGTGCAAAATAGCTGTGCAAAAAGAGGATCGGGTGTATTACCAATTTAGGGATGTTGAATTTATAACCTGAAGCTGCCAAAAGTTGAATCACAAGAATCAATCAATATTGAATTTTTGAATTAAAATGTTCATATAAATTTGTATATAATTTCAGAAAAAATCTTAATAAAAAGATATTGTTATAAATGGTGTATTTAAAAAAAATATCTACTTGCACCAGTGATTCCCAAACAGGTTCACGAGAATTTCCAAAGTTTGCAGGAAAAAATAGTAGTAGCCAATCAGGGGGGAGGCTCCCAGGCTCATATTGAGAACTAAAAATTTCCACTCCATTTGATCTTTATACCCCGGCTTGTTGCTTCCATCCGTTCACAATGCTTACAATGATCTGACGTGTCACTCAGAATATAGAAATCGCACTGTATGTACTTTGTATATATTTCACTCACAGGTATGACAGAGCAGTGGACCAGAATGAAGATATAGCTGATGATCTTACTAAGATTGATCAGTATGCCTTTTGTACGCTAGTTGAAGATGTTCTGAAAGGAAGGAATGAAGGTTTGTAGCACTTATGTTATCCATCTACCAATTAACTTACAATCCTTCTAATTAACTTGAACAATCTCTTCCACTATTCAATAGTATATACTGTTAAAGTTTTAACGCAGCCATGTATTATTTCAGATGATGTCCCTTACCTCAGAGACTTCAAAATGGTCTGCCGAAATGAACTTCAAAATCCTGTCGCCAGCTTGAGGCCTAATTTCTCGTCACTGCTGCGCCACGAATTTTTCAATCACGAGTTTATTTCCATTCACAAGTTTCTTACTTCGCTCCCATTGAAATCTGAACATGAGAAAGGACAATTTTTCTGCAGCCTCTCGGATAAGCTCAGAATTTTCAATGAAGAGACAGTGGCCAAGCAACTCGGGGGACCGTTGCTGTCCAGGATGGTTCTGCTCGATTCCACTGCCAGAGAAAAACTACTGCCGCATATCTTGATACCAAAATCGGGTATGTAATCATTTCTTTTAATATAATATATTTTATTAACATCTTACGTCATTATGGCGCAATTAAAATGAACTGTTGTCAAATGCACGATTTAATAAAAGGTTTTTTAAATCTTAATTGAGTGTAACTGGTTGGTATAAATGTTAGTTTTTTTTCTATCGTATTTTATTTCCAAATTCTTCCAAACTCTTTTTTCCAATACATGTATGAAAAATAACATCTTTAGATTTTGAAACATTTTTTTCATTTATGATTTTGGTGTGTTTTAGAAGTTATAGATCAATACATAATACCTACATATTTTTATTTAGATTTTGACCAGAAATATATATACATACATATCTTTCGAAAGAGTCATATTATTTTGTTGTATTCTTAAGGCCATTGGACCCGTTTTTTCCTGTCTTCTCAGAATCGTGGAAATGGCAAGGACGTTTAACACGAATTGACACATAATAAACACTTTATTTATTTAAAATCTAATAAATAATATTCAAATAACACTTTTTGTGTCATTAAAATTTTCTGATTCGCTTTACTTTTTAAAATAAATGACAAATAGTCGGTCCTGTTTTCGAAATTGGCCAAAACGACTGTCACGCCACAGTGAATTTTTGAACTTAATAATGGTTTTGCAGGTATATATTGTATGAAAGAAATGGGTAAAACAATACATTTCATTGATTAACTCACGTACTTTTTTTAATTTCAGAAAAATAAAGATTTTAAAGCCATTTTAGTTTGAGTATACATCAGCCAATTTTGAATGATTTTTTCTCACAAAATAATATATACTGCACAATAAAAATATTTTTTTATTATAATATAACATTTCCGTAATACTATAAATAATAATTAACAATGAAAAAATAAATAAAACCCTATAAATTCGGTACAATTAGTGACGCTATATTACCAAAACACGTCGTACGTTTTCATGTATTTATCCTATTTTCAGACAATTTAGATATATAATTATTTTGCAAATTTAACAAAAAGAGACCATTTGATCGATTAATCCATATAGTTTTTCTATTGACAAATCAAACATCATAAAATACCAGGGGCTCTATGTTAGAACTTGCGAGTGCAAGCTTCCCGGTCGAGATGACGTCATATGACATCATTATGACGTACTACCGGAGTGATAATAGCATTCGAGAAAATAGCGAGTGGTCAGACAGCGGCGCTATTCATTGTCACCATACACATATAGGTGTATGATAATAATATTTTCTATGGTTATTCTGTGCGCGGTCGGCATGCCTCGAGCGTGACGACACAATTACGTCATCTCGTCTGGTGCCACACGAGACGAGAGTTAGGAAATCGCGGTGCAGTGAATGTGAAACTGAGAAAAATGTAGTTATATTATATTATTTATTATCTTGTAATACAAATGGTTGCAGCATGTGAGATATTGTAAGATAATTGAATCTTATAACCACGATGGCTACAAAGAAGTCCTAAAGGTATTCGTTCGGTGCAACATTTATAAAAAAAAATATTTTGGACTTGAGCAGTTTAGATAAAATATAGGTGGACTTTAATTATTTTGATAAATACCTACTTGGTTGGGCTTAATACAGTTTTTATGTACCTGGGTCGCCATGTTTTGTTATTTTCAAAGGGACGTATCCAGGAGTATGTTTATTGGCATTATCAATAGAAACAAAATAATATTATTTTTCAAGGTCTATTTATTATCGATCTTAAGTGGTTTATGTCACAAATAGTAAATTTGTAGAAAATTTAAAGTAAAATACGTTTTCGAATGCTGTCATAGTAATGGCCACTGAAACATGTGTCATAATTTTCCTAATCGTCAAAATAATAATAAAATAAGTGTTTTGGGGCACAAAATCACGTATATGTTTTATGATGTATGTATTTTTCAGATGGTTTGTGGTAAAATCTTTTTTTTTCATACTGCCACAATTCAACTATTCATAATTAATTGTTTGTTAAATTTTTCATTGTGCACTTTGACTTAATAGGTAGGTGATAAAGTTTTTACCTTACTTTATTGTATTAATTTATTGTTAAGTGAGAATTAGCTGCTTTCGTTGTCAGTGTATATTTGAGGAGTGCGCATCCTGACGATGTCGAAAGGCGAAACCAGGATCGCATAAAACGACTCAAATGAAATAGTACAAAACTTTTAGAATTTAATATATTTAATGCCGAGTTGAATTGAATGGAATCACCTTAGGCATTTATTAGTAATTATTTAACTCAAGTAAAACATATATTGAGGTAAGAACCTATTTCATTGAATAATAAAAACAATATTACTCTTCAATCACAAGTGACAAGATTTATATGAATTGTGTATTGCCTGAACTCGTTGATCAGACTAACACGGTCGATGGATATAAGAAACCCTCAATATAATAATTATCAAGTTAACAAATAATAATATCAATTATCAATTAATAGCTATCAATAGAAAAGAAAATAAAATTATAAAAAAAAAAACAATTTATAATAGTTATTCTAATACATTGCATACCGTTAAACCAATACACTAATTAAGGAACCAATTATTAATTTTCTATACACTAATGTTCCGAAATCCTCCGCGGCGACCAAAACGTACTGCCGTCAAATACATGCTATTATAATAATTGTTTCTCAAATCATAATTGTTGTGTACTAAATTTAAAAAAAAAAAACGTTCCTCGACAAATATTCATTGAATTGCTTTCTTTTATGAGTCATTTTTTTATAATTTAATAAAAACGCAATAATAACAGAAATCTTTCATGCCATCTTGTGAATGTTTTAAACTTATAATTTGTAATGTTAGCTTATGAAAATGAATAAAATTATATTTGTTTACACTTTCGTGTTTTTTAGTATTAGATTTTTTTTTGAAAAATATTTGCACTGAATTTGAACCTAAATATGATAGGTTCAAGAAAAGGTGTCACTTCACAAATTCAGCATATCAATAATATGAGGTTCTTATTTAGAGGTCTACTATTTTTATTCTTATAATTTATTCTACCGACTACAAAAATGTTTATAAAATTTGTTAGGAAAAAAATATTATTAATTCAACACTTTTAAAACCTCTGATTTCGTATCTACTACACGAGAAGCAGACGCTTACGTCAAATTTGATTCTTGCGAATAAACCCATACGCCTTAAGATGTTCGTTATAAAAAATAGTGTGCGGAAACTCTGCAATTTTTGTGTTTCCTCTTATGAATCATGTCGCCTTTTATTCAGTATTATTCTTGTTACTTATCCATATAAACTCTAAAATATAGCAATGGCTTTCTTGAAAGCCCAATATCTAATGTACAAAAAATATCTATATGTATTTGCCAAATACAGTACTTCATAGATGCCTCGTTTTTTATTTGTTTACAGGGCACACTGCATCAGAGAAAGACTGTGGCTTATTTTCCTTGAGTGTGTTCACCCAACATGTCACACCCCAGCTCTTGAGAATGTTTCGTGTAAGAGATGTCCAGGTAAGGCAGTGCATGCTCTTTAATTTTTATTTAGACAATTATATGTGCGAACTGATTCACAAATTTGAATGAGAGGATTGATTCAGTGTGATATTATATTGATGACAATAATTCATAATCATGATATTACGAAACATTAGTTAGTGTTCACCTATAATATAATAAATAACTACTTGAGAACTGCTGGCTACATGATAATGCTATAAATATAAAGATACTTCAACATGAAATTCAACACGGTTATATGATGGTATGGTGAGCATAATATCACGATTACTTACACAGTGTGTAAACGTAATATAATAATTTCCGCATTAGTGCGGGACCGGCTACTTAAGTGTTGGATTACATGGATGGTAGTGATCACGAATATTTTTCTCCTGAAAGAAATTAACGTGAATGACCAGATCTCTAAAATACATCTCCAAAAAATTCTGCAGTTCGGCCAAATATGTAGCTAGAAGCTTGGAAAGGCTCAACAGTGAAATATCGAGGATCGACGTTTAAAAGGGAGGTTGCGTAGAAAGATACTACGGATCTCTCAGTAACTTCAACTATTTGGATGGCGGAATACTAGGATCACTGGAAATACACAATAAGTATGTTATTTGATAGGGGTCACAATCGTCAATAGTGAGGGAGACGAAAACAAAGAAGAATGTATTTCTAACATTTTTGTTATTTATTTTAAATTCATTTTTACCAAATTTCAGGTACGGCTTTCACTCTTGAAGCACTTCTCTGGATACTTCGCTACATTCAGCAGGGAAGATCTCACAACACACGTGTTACCAGAAGTAAGATACTATTTTTAATACTTGAATAATTAATAAGTGAATAAAATAATTAATACCTTGCAATATTGCTTATGCCATCTGTAATACATAATCAACGATATTCGGAATATGTATTATAGTTAACCTGTGATTATTAATTTTTATTTTTTGTTATTTTCAGCTTTTAGTGGGTATAAAAGACACCAGT
Source organism: Rhyacophila brunnea (assembly GCF_057557595.1). Lineage (NCBI taxonomy): Eukaryota > Metazoa > Arthropoda > Insecta > Trichoptera > Rhyacophilidae > Rhyacophila > Rhyacophila brunnea. Next base: position 3,703,492 of record NW_028232859.1, read on the forward strand.
GACACGTTAGTTTCCATGACTCTGCTATGCCTCGCCGACCTTGTTCCGATATTAGGAGCGGCTACTGTGATCGGCGGTAAGAGATTCAAATTATTCGCAGACGGAAGGCCACTCACCCATCCGAGGATTAAAACAGACTCTATACCTCATAAATTGAAACAGAAAATCATTTCACAGACCAATACGGACAAAATACCTGATAACCTCAAATTGAGCCACCAAATCACAGCACATGGAAGAGAAATATTGAGTGAATCTCGTATCAATGCCGCTGACTCTCCGCCAAATAAATTTGTCCCTGATGAGATTTCCTTTGGCAGTGGGGAATCAATCATCGAAAGCAACTTGTTCTTACACGAAAGGCCATCACCCGATGGTGGAGAAGATTTAGATAGCGAGGTTATGGTTAATACGGTCGAAGAAGATGTGGAAGGTAGCGATGGTAACTGGAGTGATTGGAATGAAAATGATAATAGAGAAAATTTTGTGTTCGAGTCGGAATTCGATGTTAAAGGATTGGTAAATGCTCATGATATGCTTGATGCCGGTGAACGTTTTGACTTTAATGATTTAGCACAAACTAAGACTGCGTTAATAAATAACGATATACAAGAAATGACAGTACCAAATAGTGAAATAAAAACAGGAATAGAAACCGCCAAAGTTAAGAGTAATAAAAATGATTTGCTTTATTTACAAAAAGCAGCAATGGATGCGAAATCACGGAAACTGACTGACATATCCGAACTGGATATAAAGAATCAAAAATTTAAAGTGTCAAATGTAGCGAACGGTGCAACAAATCGTGACGAATTTGACTTCTTCACCGATATGGAACCTGTCATTGAGAAAACCAACACCTTTCCCGTCAATGAAAAGATAGATATTGCCGGTAATGAGCTGGGCGATGACAGTGTAGGGTCCGATATGCCTCAAGCGTTCAGCTCTAAATTGAACTTTGCGCCGTTGGAAAGCGAGGAGTCAAAGGCCGGCGATGAAGCGTGGGGAAGCGGCGGCTGGGAAGACGTTTGATACTTAGAGGACTTTGGATTCATTGAAGAAATATTTTCCGACGAAGATGACGGTTTTCTTGACGGGTTCGAACCTGATCTGCAGAATTCTGTTGATTGGCGACTAAACGCTGAGCTATTTTTGTGGTTTCTGATACTCTCTGTCGGTCTTGTCTGGTTTTTCGACATCATGTGGCATGCCGCTGAGATGCAATGATTACAGACCATGCCAACCGAATCTTCGGTAGCTTCAATATATGGGAAATTTATCAAGAGTCGACACAGCATTCTATGTCAAACTCCCCAAAGATTCAGAATGTAACTATACATAACATCTTCAATTGGAGCTTTGCTATGACTATACACAAAAATATTTGTAAAAGTAATTGTATACATATTAGTTGGTGTTGCCGATTTTACACTTAAATAGTAATAATTGAATTATTTGCTGATTCAATTTATCATTGGGTGGATTATTAAATTCCAATTTAAATATCAGTTTTCACTGGAGTGCTGTCAGTTTTATATTCGTCATTTTAAAGTCTTCGGTTGAAATATTAACCCTGTTACGACAATGATTACGAACTGCGTATGTAACTTACACACGCTTTGAAGTGTTAGATTAAATATAACATTTTGAAAAGCAAACATGCTTTACAATAATAATATTGTGTATAGACATAACATTATTCATAAAAATAAAATTGTTCTGTTGAATTTTTTTAATAACTAGCATGGGCATTCTGGCAATACGGCCTACTACAAAATTATCAACTTACAGGAGAGCTAAAAAACTGATTATCATATATTTTATATGAAGTTAAAACTGATTTTTGATCACATGCAGTGTGAAAAAATTATAAACCTACTTACTAGGTAGGCAAAGAGTGCTCTGTTGAGATAAATAATTTTAGTTTCTCTAATAAAGCAAGCATTCGATTTTTAGCAATAGAACCAATATATGTGTATTATCCCTAGAAAACATCAATGTTAACAAAATGTCAAATAGGTCATATTGTCTGAATGCACTATACAGTAAAACCTCGTTAATAAGAACACAGATAATTCGAAGTTCGCCGTAATTCGAAATTTTCGCGAAAAAAAAGTCCCTTGAACATTATTTTCATATAAAACCATACCTTTAATTCGAAATTATTTCAGTGTCCTGGCATATAAAAATATTCAATAAATCGTAATAAAGTACACTATTTTATGAGCCAGTCATTGAAAATTGTGACAGACTTTTCTTAAAGCATCATAAATTACTTATTTTAAGAAGGTAATAAAAATAATCCTGACATTTTATGACCATTAACACACACGGAACTATACATTTCATAATTCGTAATTTGAATTTTTTTTCGATTTTCGGTCCAGTGGAATTCGTATTAATGACGTTTCACTGTACTACTTCACTGATTTTTTTATACTTATATTAAATTTATAGTAAAAGAATAAAAAATAGGTAATGATTTTTTTGTCATTCATTATTGGTGGCTATGTGCGTATTTTGTGTTATGGGTCTTGCACTAGTTGTGTGGAATTTTTGTTCACTCATCTATATATATATATATATATTTATTTATTTTTTAATATACGTAATTATTTCCCTTTATAAAATATTCTTAAAACTGTATACATAAAAGTATTAGCGACAGACACGTAATTCTTGTTTCGTAAGACGCATTAAACAAAACTGATGTTTTGTACTTCATCCATGTTTGATGAACTTGTTGGCAAAATTCAGGTTTCTTTGGTGATAACAGAAGCTATAGAGAAAAGAAGATATAGAGATCTAAGATTGTCTTTATTTAATGTGTTGGGGGAATGTGGGTTATGGATGGTAAAGTAATATAATTTATTAATAACATGCAAAATTATCCCTGTATATAAAATATATAAATATGTAGTTACTTTTTCTACAATTTTGTATTGAATGTTAACTAGGTAGGTTTTAACCATATGCATTTTTTTTATTTAATCATACCTTGACATAATTTAATTATAGTGATATTTCTATAGATAGGTAATTAAAATAAACTAATTTTTAATACTTACGAAGTTTTTTGTATAAGGAGAGTATTTGAATAACATATTATAAGAAAGTATTATGTTTTGGTATATTTATATGTAAAAATATAGATTTTGGAAGGCAATCGGAGACCTGGTCGACCTTTTATAAGATGAAGGGATAGTGTCGAATTAAATTTAAACACCTCGGTCGCCCAAAACTGTATGAAGCAACTTTAGATAGACCTGAATGGAGACATATGATAGAGGAGGCCAAGACCCACAAAGGGTTGTAGCACAAGAAGAAGATCACATCAATATAAACAGAATTAAAATCACTGTCTATAATGGGTAGAAAACTGATTCAGGTTGTGTGCAAGTTATTAATATTTTTTTATAACCTTGAGTTATATTTACAAGAAAATGCTGCACTACTTGGGTAACAAAAATCTAAAAAGAGATTAAATGAAATTTGTCCCATTTACTAACAGAAATTGTCATTGTAAATAAGCATTTATTGATTAAGTGACGTTTTCTCAAAACTGAGATATTAGATAATAATATTATGTTTAACATTGGATTTTTGTCTTTTCTATTTTGACTTTTACTATCTTGTATAAACTTCAGTAATATACAAGATTTTTAAACATAACCTCCGAAATTTACAAAGGTGTTGTTTCAAAACTCTCGAAATTCGTCCTACAAAAGTTCTTACCTGTTTAAATTATTTGTATTTTAGTTAAATGTTTTACTAGCAAATGGCATTCAGCAATATTTGTTTTATGTTCCTATTATTGACATTTGCCACTATGTGATACGTCACTTAAACGGTTAATGCATATCCCGGGCTAATTACCATTACGTATTAATCAGGTTCCATGGAATTGTAATGTTTAAACCATCAAATGTGGCCGCCGTCGACTATTAATTGAAATTTTTATAAAAATCTATCAATAATGAGATAAGGTCTTTTGTGTGAATTCATGATTACGTAATAAGAAAATAAATTATCAATATACATACCTTGCAGTTGTGATTTCATTAATATTCTCACTTCTGCAGTATTATAAGTTGTATACATTGTATCGTATTGAGATTTGTATTAGAAATTTATAATTAAAACATCTGTTTCATGACAGCTTTATGAATTCCATTTTCTATTACATAATAACATGTGTAATGTTGCATAGTGAAATTGAAAAAATCTAGTCATTCCAATTTTCATATTGTATAAACTCGCTCTGAATTGTTTTTTCTAATTATTTGTAATAAAATATAAGTATGGATGAAATGTTTACAATTTGTTTTTTAATTAACCCTAAAAATATTTATCATTTAGAATAATTTTTTGTGTCATTCTGAGCAGAAATGTTTGGTATATTTTTCTCTGTAAGATTTAAACAAGATGGGCTAGGTACCTACCAAACCTATGTAAATGTTTTAGGCTCTGCAGGCGAAGAGGCAAACTCGAGGACATTTACTTAACTACGTAACAAGGACGAAAACAGGTTTCCACCGATTTATTAATTATAATAAGTACCTAGACTACAAGTATTCAAATACAATTTTGTCATTGATAAGAATGAGATTGATTTTTTCAGATAACTTTTCAGCAAATTGGGGTTCAACGTTAGTACTCCCTATCATCATAATTGAATGATGACAATGCGAATATTGACCTGTACAGTAGAACCTCAATATAACGGATCAATGCGGATGAGGGGTGTCAGTTAAAGCCGAAAATCCTGTCTATTCATCTTTGGATGATATATCCAGACATACCCATTGTGGAGTGACGTTAATGTTTGATGTTGCCGCGCAGGCCATTGGTAAACACGGATATAAATCACCGAGCACAATATAATCTCAATTAACTAAAGTTATTGCTTGAAAGACTTTTATAGAACTCGGGTAGTTCATTCATCTTTTAGAATGTCATCATACTGCAAATTAATCTATTCAAATTTAGGTCAGGTAAAAGATTCTGTACAGTCCAATGGATTTGATATCTCCTGCACTTGCATCAAGATCTGATAAATGCCGCTGGAACTGATTCTGACACCAGAAAACATTTAGTGATTTCACTTATTATTTTAATATTCGACAGCATGGGAAATACACAAAGCAGCTTGACATGAACCTTTGGGCTGGTCAATAAGAAATGGGGTGCCGGATTTGGACCGCACGCTGTAGTTTGCAAATCCCTGATTTATTTAGTTCAAAATTATGACATTTCAAAGAAATGGGTGGGTTAATGTGGGGAACGGAATCTTCCAATCCTGGCAATACTCTCTTAACGCTTCAGTAACAACATGAGTGCCACTTCCACCTTACAATTGTCAGGGGAAGGGCAATTTATTTCGTGGCACACTAAATCCTAATCCTAAATTAATATGAATAAAAAATAAAATCTTAGCAGGTATAGGTAGGTAATTTAGATAATAATTTTATTATTGAGAAGGATGCATCTGATTTTGAGAAAGAATTATGTCAAAATACAGCTCTAAATTAGATAAACAAACACAATGCTCATCATCAATAATTGTTCCAGTTTTTTATCTTTTATTTCCATCAGCGATGAAAAACTTAATTCGCAAAGTTACTGTGACCCGAATGGCAACAGAGATTTAATGGCTGTGGTAACTAATCGAGGATATTTACTTTTCTTTTTGAGAACTATACATGTGTATTGTCATATTCGTATTTTGCAAAAGGGACCGACGACCCAATCATACACTCTTAATGAAGTGATGGAAAATTCATGGGTTTTCTGTACTTCTTTCGCAACATACCTGGAGTATCTCGTGGCACACAGTTTGGCAGACACTGTTTTAATAGGTAAAATAATTCTTATTTATAGGATAGTAATAGAAACAAAAATTTGCATAGACAAAATTTTATTTGTTTTCTGTTTTAAGATTTATACAATTCAATAAATAAATGTTATTCAATTTACATTGTAAATATCAGGATATACATATAAATTAAATTGCTAGTGAGTTTCAAAAATAAGTTCACTTTCTTATTTGTACATACCTACATAGAAAAATAAAAATGCAATGCAAATGATATGCGAATATTATTGTACAAAATCTTAGGTTTTCTCCACAAATATATGTGTCACTACATTTCAAAATCAGCTAAGTCCACCTTTAGGTATTTTTGACTTTTTTGTGAATTGCTGAAGAACTACTTCTTTCTAACATTTCTGCATTATCAAAATGTGGAATTTATTAATTTTAAATATTCTATACTCGAAATAATATAAACTTTCACCCTTGTGACTATGTATTTGAGAAAACAAAAAGCTGTTTTTCTCCTATTCATCTATTATGGACTTGGCTGATTTTTAAATCAGTGACACATATGCTGTAAATGATTATAAATTCACAATAAAAATTAAATATATAAAATATGCAAAACACAAATAATTATTGTAGAAAAATATAGAGAATATATTCTCAGAACACTTTATGTTTCCACATAAAACTGTTTAGATTTGAGTGCTTGTTTAAAATTATTAGTGAATTTGATGTGTTTATTCGACAATGTGTATTGAAAATTATGAACACATTAAAATTCATACGAAGATCACCTAATACTAATATGAACATCATTACATACTGATGTTTTGTGCATGTCCTGACAAAATATGCCAATGACAATATTGCAGGAGTGACCAACTTGTTTGTTATTGTGATTGTCTTTGTATCGAAATAGTCATAAATGTATGACACATAGATACTGTATCGTCCTCCATAATATTTTTAATTTTTACAAAAGTTTGACATTGTAAAATTACCAATATGGATACGATCAACCTGTTGGTCATGCCTGCTATATTGTGTCATTAAATTATTTATAGGTGATGAACACAATGCGTTATATCAATTTTGTCTATCTCTAACACACCAAATGGCCTGGTTGGTATAAAGGTCATCTGAAGCTGTTAGTTCAATCTTACGGCTGGGCATAAAGAATGCACTTTTTTTTTTTTAAGGTATGTGATCCAGTGCAAGGGCCCTATGGCTAATGCGAAAAGCTAACAACCATTCCTCGTAAAAAGGTCTTAATATAAACTCCACTCTGTTGAGACCCATACACTCCACTTATTCAGCGGACATGGTAATTTTTTTTTTTTTTAATTAAATATATAGTCTATTCACTAACATAAAAATAATTGATGGAATGTATAATATTAATTTCAAATGCAAACTATTTAAAAACTTTAACATGATAGTAACAAAATAATCTTTCACATGTATATATTATTAAAGCATATACTTAACTATCTCCAAGATTAAGATAAGTACCTAATAGTAAATAAACATTTGCAGATTTCTAATATTCTAAATGAGTGATCTTTCAAAATACAGATACGTACATAAATATTGAAAATAATACTACATTTATCACAATAAAATATACACACATACACCAACAGCCCTATATTCCAACAGTGGTGTTTACTGTAAATCAAAACCAAATTCCTTCCATTCGATGCTTGCATTCTGACGGTATTGTTTTGCAGTAGAATTATGACACCTTACGGTGACCTTCGAGCAACTACATACTGAGCTTTGAGAACAGATATCCGGTGGTATGACTTTAAGAGTAATAGGAGATAAAAAAGGTGGATCATACAGCTTTCCATCACTTTGAAATTGAAGAAGCGATGTTGAACCTAGCTCGGCCATCTGCTATAGACGCCTCAAGAGTCTCAATCTGGCCTGCATTTTTTTCAACCAGATTGACATTTTGGGGGGTTGCTGAATATCATTCACAAGCAGTATTATCAAATGTAGTTGATTTGAATGTGTCAGATATGGTAGGAAAATAAGAGAAAATTCTATATTTATGGAAAAAATTTGCACAATTTTGATGGGATTCAATTTTTATTTAATTTTAAACAAAGATTTATCCAAACTAATAAATAAATCACACAACGAAAGGTACGACACTTGCTAATCGATTAAATATATTATGTTACATTTATTTCATTGTTGACAAAGGACGATCATGTTTTTTAGACAAATCTAGTGTAATATTCATATCTTTATAATATATAAAATTTTAAGATAAGTGTCAAAACACACTTATAGGTAACATAATACACCAGATTCATATTATGCAAGCAAGATGATCTAGCAAAAAAAATATTAAGTTCATTTGGAGCTACGCGATGCTGGTGAGAAGACGAGCAGCCAGAATTCTTGGAGTTGCCATGTGGTATTCTTAATATTATGCTCGAAGGCAATAATCAGCACACATAATATATTATATGACAGCTAGAATAGGGCTGGGCAGTAGGTAGTTATAACAAATATATAATGAAGTAATGATATGGTGCTACAATTAAAAAAAAACTCAAACATCGACCAATATCACTTATTATTAGCTTACTTGAATCATATCTAGGCTGAGCATGAATTAATAGCGTGCAATGTGACAAACTATGGCACTATCATTGTATGTTTTATGATAATGTTGTTTATTAAACTATAAAAAGATAACTGCCCCAAGTGCATGCTTTTCAAAGCAAAAAATATAGGAATATATTTACTTATATAACCACCATCACAAGTATTCAACTTAGGATTAATAATAATCATAGAAAACCTACAAGAATCACAGTACCTAATAATCATTAGTCATGCAAAGTATTGCAAATATGCATAATAATTATTAAATTAATTTTAAATATAATGAACAAGTTTTGCTAATTAAACTGTTCTAGGATATAATACAAAAACGAAAGAAGGCAATACATAATATTATGACAGTCGGGAATTACAAGTTTTACAAAAATATATAAACTGGTGTTCTGATGTGAGAAATAAAAAATGTGTTGGGACTAGTTTCCGCATCACCACATACCTACCTATAGATGCGTGAAAAAGGATTCACACATAACTGCTCTGTATGAAAAATTAAAAGCATTGGATTGCACTCCATCGAATTCTGCTTGTAATTTTAATTGATTAATAACAAAATATTTTCATAAAAGTATTCATAACATAATTTAATATCTGGGATGTAAATATATTTGCCCATTTTTCGGATTACATTAAATGTGCTTTGATAATTAAAAAAAAAATTGTTGCGAAATTATTTCGGCCGACTTATTAAAATTACCCTAATTGTTAAGCACAACAATTATTACAAAAAGGGGCATAGCCACAAAAAAAACATTAATTGTATTTTCTAATAATTATCATTGATAACTTACATAAAACAATTTAAATATTACATTACATAAAATTTACGTCTTACAAAAACGAATGTAGATTTTTTTAGTAAAAACATGTAAAAGTACAAAATCAAAGGCCACATTTCAGCAATTTATTGACAGCAATACGTAAGAAGCGTCCAAATGAAAATATTCACACGGCGAAAATCACAGCAAAAACAATTTATCTTACACATAATTCAATACTTACAAAATTTTGATAAAGATTTATCTACAGCGGTGATTCTCAACCTTTCCCGTACAGCGGAACCCTTCAGACATGTGTAAAATCTCAGAGAACCCCTTACCATGACATATATTAAGATCCAGAAATGTTAATGACAAAATTTATGCATAGGCACAGACGTACGTAGGCAATAAGATGACTATAAATTCTATTCTATTATTTCTCGTGGCTATTTAATGGATACCTCCAAAGGTAATCTTTGAAATTGTGCTATATACGAATACGTACATTTTGAGAATTTAAGTGGAAACTCTGATACAACTTGCGAACCCGGTTGGGAATCACCGATCTATAGCAAGCACACTTAAATTTAATGCTGTTAACATAGATATCAGTAGGTATATAGATAGCCTCATTTGACATTTCAATAAATCAATAAATTATTATAAAAGCGTGGGAAATTTTGTCAATAGAACACAACAACCCTCCTACAAGGTAAAATTTTATATAAAAAGTATATGTACTTAATAAAAATCTTTGTGTACATTTTCTTAAATTCACTGATAAAGGCAAGCCGACTTATCAATAAATTGCAGTATTACATTTCGCTTAGTTTTTTTTAGAGATTTATTTTCATATTTTTTTGGATCAGATTAAAAATTGTCACTCGATCAAGCTAGCTTTCCTTTGGTTTATGTCTGAAAATTAAATATCAGAAAGCTTCAAAATTGGTACGTAATTTCAATAACTACATACTATTTTGTCACATTCATAGAAAGGAGCAGTCTATTATGAAGAATATTAAATTTATGAATATCTTATTACCATATTGACCCACTTCAGGTCCCATTTTTTCATTGTACCAAATATATTAGTCGAAAAAAATATTATCCAGTAATACATAGTAAATTTTACATACAATGCCATAGAAAAGAGGCGCCCGAGTAAAATTACATAACAGACTGTTTAAATACAGTGTCATATTATTAACACATTGTTTGTTAAACATGTGTTTGATCCGAAGCATGGGGTCAATGGGTTGAACGAATGACAACTATTCTCAGTATTATTAATCACATATTCAGGCCAACATTCAGCTTAGGACACAACAATAACATGAGCAGTAGGACATTTGGAGCAATCTTGTGAAAATCACTTAGAAAATTAAAGATGCAGTTGCTGTAAAAGCAAAGTCTATAAATAATCTACAACAAAAATGCAACCAAATAACTTCCGTCATTCATCATTGGAGGAACCCATACAGCAAGATATCCGGTGTTCTTCTCGCTTTGGAGCTGCCGCTGCTAGATTCAGAGTGTCCGTGTTGGTGAGGGCATGTAAGTCTCTTTCTGCCATACGCTCAAGAGCCAACCATCTTTAATATTAAGTAAAGAAGAAAATGATGTTACAAAGATTCATATTGGCAAACTATCTCTCAATGGAAAAATATCAACATAATAATAATTGATGGGCTGATGATTAAACGAGTATGTACATGTGACATAAATAATAGATACATTGATATAACCATAATATTTAAATTTATTCTACCGTACATTTTTTTATACGTAAATTTTTTACATTTTTTAAACGTTTTATACGTAAACCACCAAACCTACCCTACTCTATGTATATCCCTTACAAAAATGCTCTAATTCACCAAATCTAAAGAATTTCAAAATATCTCAAATATAAAATTTAACCTAACCTAATTGTACCGTAAGGGAGATTTTTGAATGGTAATCTCTGCCAAGACGTGATAGAAGATTCTAGAATTCGACACCCTCCGTCCCTTTTGGGCGATTGAAAAATCACCCCCGATCCGTCAGGGAACACGCTGCCTCCAGCCGACCAAACCAAACAAATACGTCTAATAACAGGTGTATTACTGCGTCCCATCGATATCAGTGAACTGAAGTGCCGGTCAGTTGGAAAATCAAACCGTCTCTACCTAAACAATTTGTAACCTTAGTAATGAATGATCAAATATATAAGATATATATAAATTATTCGCCCTTTACAACTATACCCCTAATCTTATTGTGTCACTAATAGTAAACCCAAAACTACGCAGAGGCATCAAATTACAAGCTCTGTGTTTTTTTCCATTTTACTGAAAAATAACTGTTCAAAGTCTCTGGCAAACGCCTCCCCTCTCCCCCCCATACTCTAATCCCAAGATGTAGGAATCCCGAGCATCACCACGCTTTATCCAGCCGGATGAGTTATCAACATATATTTTTAGTTGCTGATAGAATGAATGCCACTAACTATATTATGAAAATGTGACGTAATCAAGTCCTGAACAAAAACGATGCATGAGTGCGAGTGAGAAAGTATTCGGCACCCTTAAAATCTCTGCGACACGCGCTAGAGTAAGATAAAAGGTCTACTAGCGACAAGCTAGTTTCCAAAAGTATCGCCATCAAATCGGGGCGAAACGCTTCACATAGCGTCGATAACTTGCGAGCTCGTGTTGCTAAAATTGATATTTTTTGTGTTAAACATAAAGTCAGTGGTAAATATTTTTGGTTAATTAAGTAGAAAAGATGGTTCTGTGTGTTGTCTTAAAATGTGGTAGCCATACTGATAAGCAAGAAGATGGTATTACGTTTCATAGGTAAGTTGATACATGTTCGTGATAATTTATTTGTATTGTATTATATATTTTAATATCAGTGACCTAGTGTTTCTTTAAAATAACTTAAATTATGGATATCTTTATCTAATGGTTGCATTCTGACCGCTTAAAAATACTATATAATGTAAAAAATTCTGAGCGTCTAGTGAGAGCACTTTGGGTGAGCACTAGCGAAATGGTCTATGGTCTCGAACATTTGTAGACGAATGCGTTCGCTCGCTCACAAACCAAATGCAAGGCAGGCGGCTTCATTTAGCAATGCAACGGGTGGCGTCTAGATGTATGTATAGTCTAAGGACGTAATTCAGTAACAGATGAATATTATCATTATTCCAAATACGTATATTGAGGGGCTGAGGATTAGAAAAGTATCAGTGAAATAAGTTAGGTACAGGAAAATGAAATGTTTATCATTTTTCTATACTTTACTAGCAAACCCCAATCACAAGAAAATTTATATTTCTCTGACATTAACAAGAGTGTTTTCAGGAAATACATATTGAACCATATTTCCTTTCGTGTCCAGTAGCACGCGTAACTCAAAATCGCTAAAAATTGTGATAGGTTTCTTTCACCCTGAGGGACCGATACCGGACATGCCTTTCAAAACAAAATTTAATACAATTTTTTGTTCCATCCTTTTCAAAATTATACATTCACGGAGTGCATCAAAATGCGTGTTACTTATTTGCTTGTCAAAATCCTGAGAATTTTTTAACCAAGCCCCGTATTATACAAATATAAAATAATGAAAATACGAATGTGCAAACCTGTGAACAGCCAAGGTGAAAGCCTGTGTTACATTACTGGCGCTCTTAGCTGAGGTCTCTATGAATGAAGATATCCTATACTCCGAACACCAATCGCTGAGTTGCTCCGCTGTTACTTGACGAGGCGATATGTCCGACTAGAATATGAGACGGTTTAAATTTTAAATGAAAATACAAAATCCATTTGAGGGATCTAGTGGGGTGAAATAAAGTTTCGATGTGAGCTTACGACCACTGTAGAAATAAGAAGATTTTCTGACAATATAGTAGAAAGCATCATCTCGATGCTTTCGTTATTTAAAATCATGTCAAATTATGACCAGAATCTCATATTACATAATATATGAGTCGTCGAGTCGCAAAACCCGCAATGGACATTTTTAAAACTCAGTTTATTACACGCCCACAATGGCCGATCAGCTTACGCATCGGCTTATAATGTTATGGGTCCCACGTTTGAATCTTGGGTCTGGCAAATGCACATATTGTTTTGCAATGTGTGTTTAGAGTCACAGTATGGACCTAATAGGTTGAGTATGTGGCCAACATCCATTTCTCATAAAAACAAAAATCTGTTAATACAAACCTCCACTTGGAGGAGGTTCAAAATAATGATCTTAGGATTGGACATGGTTATTATAAATTACATGACATTTTCTTGTGAATTGGTGTATTTGTCATAAATGTTTTAATAAATATGAAGAGAAAATAAAAATATATATACTTATTAACGTAATACCTAGATATAAAGAAAAAACTGTTTTTATGATTTTTTCTTAAGTAGAAAAAGTTGCTATTTACTTTTAGTTAAGAGTTGTTAGTTATTGTTATTACATTGGTTATTACCCATGTATGTAGAAAAGTAAATATTGGTAAGAAATAAGTAAGAATACTTAAAAAAACACTATTTATTCACACTGCAGTATTTCTATGAACAAACAGAAAAATATAACATTATATTATTAAATATATCAAGAAAACAAGTTCATTTATGATGTTTACATGATTTTGAAAAAGTTGACACCAATATAATAAAGGTTAAATTTTATAAAATGTACATCAGTATGGAAATTTACAGTAAGAAAATTTCTGTTCAAAATTCTATCTATTCATCTTGTTGAACCTACATGATAACTTGGGCCTAATGTAGCCATTTTAATAATAAATAAAAACAATGGTAGGAATACTTAATACGCAGTACGTGCATTTATTCAATTCACCACTATTCATCAATAAACTATTACATTATTGGAAGTTTGAATTAACTGTTAATTTATACTTAATCAATTTATATTGTTCCATTTTCATACTTTTACCATTACATGTCAATTTTTTTAACAATCTACCGAAAATCATGATTTTAAAAATGACTACACGATCACAAAAGCGTTGGTGCCAGTTAGTTCTTGTTTACGTAAAATGTCATCTACGCATAAGGATCGTAATAAATCATGTTTTACATAACGTCAATATTCTATACATCAGGCTCTAACTCTTAAAATTAACAATTAAATCAGGACTAATTAGTAAGTATTAGTAATTACCTTATTGCCAACAACGATGAAAGGAAATCCTTCATTATCATCGCATACATCTGCATATACTCTGAATTCGTCCATCCAGGTCTTGAGGTTTTGGAATGAGCTCTTGTCTTCAATGGAGTACGTCAGGAGGCAAATATCTGAACCGCGATAGAATGGGGTCCGTAGAGACTTGAATCTTTCCTGACCCGCTGTATCCCATATCTGAAAGCAGCAAACAATTTTATGTTAACTATACCATGTCGTAATAGGAGTGATGATTAGGGCTAAAACTTCATGAGGTTATTTAGTTTACGCTATCACCATAAAAAACTCTAAAACAACATTTGATATGAATCTGTACACAAAATATTACAGGAAAATACCGCCCATGAAACACAGAAAGCACCATACTTCGATCATATTTTCCACAATGAGAAATATGATTTGCTCTAACAAGGGGAAAGGGAAAACATTCAGGGAAAGGTAGTGAGCAGTAGAGGCGTAGGCAAATCCGATTCTCTTAGTTTCACAAACTCCGCAAGTAGCTCAATATCCAAGGTGTTAGATGGATGTCAAGAATACTTAGGGAGATGTATTACAATCAGGTCGCCGACCTTTTATAGAAGACTGCCTATCATGAAGCGGAGGTTAGCACACTCGGCTATTAATCTTATGATAGCGAGCTCGAATTCCACACATTTTTTTTTTAAATTATGCTGTGTTCGAATTCAGAGTACGGAACGAATGGATTGGGAAAATGGCTAGTGAACGAAACAACCAATTCTCGTAAGAATCTGTTAAAACACTTGCATACCAGTGGCGAAAACTCCTTACTAGATGATTAATAGTAGACTAACATAGACATTTATAATTATTTAATAATTGTCCAAATGTACCGCCTATATATATGTGCCGTACTTTGTAGGTAGACCAAACAAACACAGGTGCACCCGTAGATCATTGTAATCAAGTACTCGCTTTATTATCAAGTTATGTAAGATATGAGGTGCCACCTATCAGACTATTTTCCAAGTTGATCGGCAAACATTCGTTCAAAAAAAAACAAATAAGTATGACTGACAAAGTTTACATTATTTCTTCCAATTCCACAGCCTACTTGTTCCAAAAGTCACCATTGGCATCTGTTCTATACTATAGAGCAGTGTTTCCAAAACTTTCGACATATGTGTACCCTTTCTATAATTATAGTAACACTGAGAACCCCTCGCCAAAAAAAATTGCATATACTTTATGCACTTAATAACAACCAAAATATAATTTATTCATAATAAATTATAAATAAAAGTTATATTATAAATAGCTTTCATTATAATCAATGAGAAGGATGAAATTGTTTATGTTGAGACGGATCATCATAATTCCCTGGTTGTTAAAATTAAACTGAGATGCGGTTCCACATCCAAAAGCCTGTTCGTTTTTTTGACTCAATGTCTACAAAATGCTGAAAATGCAACTTCAGGACTTTTTCTCTTAAAACTGGACACACATGTTGCATTTGCAACGAGAATGATGCTAAAGTACACCCTTATATTTATTTTTCAAGAATCCGTCTGAAGCTAATTCCAACAATTTCTCTTCTTGCATGCGATAAACCTTCTAGCATGGATGTTGTATTGTTGTCGTATTAATGGTTATTGCACCAAGCGCAGCCAAAGACCGGTGCAGCGCGTACCCCTACCAAACTCTTTCCGTACCCCAAGGGGTACGCGTACCACACTTTGGGAAAGAGGTTCACATGCTCTGCCATGGAGATTGTGATTTACCTTTTTAATAAATAGGTACATAACTGAATACATGAACACTTTGAAGAGTCCATTTAGTATAATAATGTACATATTGTGTGAGTGTGTGGGTGTTATGTTTAAAATGATGAACTCGTGATTAGTTATGGTCTTGTAATGTAGTAACTGTGACCAATTGATTTTCATACAATGCATACTAGCATGTTAACAGGAAGGACTTTAGTGTTCTCAACAAAATACATACTAAGTACTCCCCACACAGTGAAATCTTCCAAAACCAAATCATTGATTATCCAATATTTATTACATAAAGTAAGTAATAAAAGTACCTAATTCGAATACAGTAATTTTATAATTTTAATGTAATTTAAATACCGAAAAATAAATTTTCCTAATAATAAAATATTCAAGGTAAACATTAAATTAATACTTAATCATGATTTCAAAGTCTACGCCACAAAATAAATCGATTACTGAGTTTCTCAGTCTACTAGAAAATGGATTCAACATTGACCCATTTTATTTAACACTTTCTTGTTTGTATCGAAACACACCTAATTTCATACTTATTTACTGTAAAAATCATATTCTTATCTAATACAAAGTTTAACTTGATAAATTTAAATGCAGTGCTGAACTATACGCATTATTAACAGCTCTTCTTGTAAGTGTCTACCTACTTAAAGTAGGAGTACGTAGATACAGGGCTCGAAATATAACAAAGCGCACCGGAGCGCCGTTCCAGTTCATAAAGTCCCCAAAATTATCGCTCCGTCTCGTGGAAATATTAATTTGACCGTCTGAGTTAGATAATACCTAATTGCTATATAATAAAAAATCTAACACACTTATTCTTATAAAATACACATACAACGCTCCGGTTCGTAAAATAATCCATTTCGAGCGCAACCATTAACTTAAAAAAATCATTGGGGAACTGCAGTAATGATAATTAATTTCAGTGAACGACTTCATATCGTCCCGTAAAGGCCACCCGGGGGTATGCAGTTGGCCATATGACAGTTCACTGTGAGCTGTTGTAACGGAAATAGATGGTCGTATAATATTTAGATCAAGTTAATATCTAAATAAAACACTTAAAATGCAAAATCGCGTATGAAAACCAATGGGATACAAGGGAAAGTCAGAAATTAGAAATATAATCAGATCGCATAATATCTCTATATATATAAAAATCTCGTGTCACGATGTTTGTGGTCGAACTCCTCCGAAATGGCTCTACCGATTTTTATGAATTATTTTATGTATATTTGTTAGGTATGAGAATAGGTCAACAAGTATATTTCATACCGCTAGGTGATTAGGGTATCTCTATCCAGAAAAATTTTCTTTTATTTTTTTGACAATTTTTTTTTTGTATTTTTTTTATTATTTAGCATAAAAAAATACCTATAACCCCAAATTTTCATTTTCCTACCCCCACCCTTCCAATTTTTAATCGCGATTTTATTATTTTTGTATGAACAAATTTAATCGTCGTTCGTATTTCAAACAGAACGAAATTATTTATGTTGTTGAATGACAGATGGCGCTACGTCCGAGAAGAATTCAAGAGAAGCGTAGCGTCATTTTGACATTTCATTCGGCATATCACAACGCAGTGCGTGCAAAATTTTGTACGATTTATTTTAATTTATCTATTTTTATGTGCGTGTATCAAAGTCACAATGCCAGCAAGACGCAAGGGGGGCCATTTGGGCCGTCGAACGAATAAAGCAACAAACATGCAAAATAGTAGAGCAAAAAGAACAGACGAACAAATCCAACAAAATAACAAAAATGTGCGTGTAAGCATGTCGCAATTGCGTGCATCTCAATCACAAGAGGTATGAGCTGAACGAAATCAACAACGACAATTGGAACGAAGCCAAGCGCGCCGGTTCATAGTTAACACACGCAGAGCAAATGACCGACAACGCCAACAAGTACATCGAACATTTACATCCGTTTCGTTCCTTCGTCTTGCATTCGAGTACGAGCCAGATATTGAATATTCCGCTCATCCGAAAGTGCTGATTGGTGCTATGGACAAAGAATGTCCCCATTGTCATGCGCTCAAATTCAAACATGAGTCAGCCGGGATGTGTTGCGCATCAGGAAAAGTGCAACTACCAGAAATTGAGATACTACCAGAACCATTGAACGGCTTGCTCATCGGCACAGTTCCAGATTCATGCTTCCAAATGACTTCGTTCGGAGCAACAGAAATAGTTCACAATACTGCGGCAAATGGTCAACAATTCCATTCTACGTTCAAAACCAAAGGCCAAGTATACCACAAAGTAGGCTCATTGCTGCCAATACCAAACGAACCACATAAATTTTTACAAATCTACTTCATGGGCGGTGAGGACATCAATCATGTGGATGCACGTTGCGGCTACAATAGCCTCAATTCGCCTAATGCCAGGCGCATCGTCCGCGAACTGGACGCCCTGTTAAATGAGCACAATGAATTATTGAAATTCTTCAAAGCACACATGCACGAATTGCAAAGTGACAATCACGCTATTGTCATCAATACTGATAAAACACCAGCTGGAGAGCACGTGCATCGATTTAATGTGCCTGTTGTTGACGACATTGCTGGAATCATGGTTGGCAACCGCACATCGACGCGAGAAATCGTGATTCGAAGAAGAAACAATAATCTGGAGTTCATCGCTGACACACACCGTTCATACGACGCTCTCCAATATCCGCTAATTTTCTGGAAGGGACAAGACGGATATTGCATAAACATTAAACAACGAGATCCTGTCACAGGTAATTCATTCATTATGAACATCATTACTCATTTTGAATTGAGAAAATGAATGGTTGATGTTTTTTTGTTTTTATTGGCGGTCATCGTCTACAGCGCTCTATTTCTCTTTCTGTCATAGATCCCATCCCCACACACTTACGATACATTCGTTATTTTTTATTTAACAACCAAAATATTCACTAGAAATAATTTATATGGCAGAACAACGTTTGCGGGGTCAGCTAGTATTTATATAAAATTCTGAATGTTTCAAAAGTAAGTTAGCAAGTACATGCTTGTAAGTATCATGTTCGTACCTACAAAAACCGTCAAAGATCAAGTTGTTATTATTATTGAATCATTAGCAACGCATCATTTTTTGATTTCAATGTTATATCCATCTCAGTCTGGTACGACAGCTGTTAACTGTGATTCAGCAAAATGTAATATGTACAATTTATATTAAAACCCGGTTAAATACTGGAATACCATTTTTTTATGAAATATTTCTTACCCTATGATCGCTCATTTGTTTGGAGCGCATGGACACCAGCAGGCCAATTTTTGAATGAAACGCTATGACCGGTTGCGCACACCTACTTCGATTGAAGTACCAAAATTGCGCAAGCCTACTTCGATTTTAGTACCAAAATTGCATATTTAGTCAACCGGCAGTGCGGAGTGCAGTTTGAATTTGAAGTGCACAATATGCTTTGCCGCTAGAGGCGCTGACGGTAAACGGTAAATATTGTGATATTCCATCTTGACATTTGTTGACACGGTCAAAATCTTATCTTACTCTAACGCATGGAACGGAGGTAAAAGAGTGCCCACTCGCACTTATGGTTCATGGCTCGATGCCGTTCGAAGCTATAAACACACAATATTTACTTTAAAACTAAAAATTTTACCTGCTTCAGTCAAAGCAGTTCGGTGATGGGTTCCGTAGTGCTTCATTCAAAAATTGCCCTGCCGGTGGCGCCTCCAAGAATCCCCTCCCTCTCATCTTTACAAGTAAAATATTTACAATGACTAAATAGCTAAATTGGTAAAGTACCTATTCAACCAACAGTTTGAAGCGTGGAACTCTCTCGTACTGTCCTGTGATGGTAAACATAACCAATGGTAAAATGAAACCAGCTGATAATTGAGTTTGGCCATAATAGAATACTCCAATACCGTTTCATTAGTTAATGATTTAAAAAGAGAACGATTATTTAAATATTCCATTCCAATTTAAATTTATTCGAAATTTTGGCGCTCACCTGCAGTGTGTACTTTTCGCCGCCGACTTCTATGTCCTTGTTCAGAAATTCAACACCGATTGTGTGCAGGCTCTGCTCATCGAATTGATTCGACACGAACCTATTCATCAAACACGATTTCCCAACGCCCCCATCGCCGAGAATTACCACTTTCAAAAGAGTATTTTTGCTCGGCGTCCTCATATGCACTTTTCTCTGTGCTTCTGACATTGTCAAGCTCTATCCATCCGTAGCACGATACTCAAATAATGCGCACAAAATAATGTCAGCCGCTACTTTTAAATTCAACAGCAAAATATACTTGATTAGAATTCATTCAAACATACACCGATAAGCGCAAGAATAGTGGAACTGCACCCGCACCATAAATAGGTGGAAACTATTCAAAACAAACACTGGCTATTCTGTTCTGTAATCTCCGTCAACTGATGCAAACTGATGCCTTTTGTTATCGCAATGAGTCATGGCTTAATTTGACAAATAATTGGATTGTACACATTCACATCGATCTGGAAGGAAGGAAAACCCCCTATAAAAGTCACGAGATTTCGCACGCACTAACACAATAAAATTTGACAGAACAGCAAGTAACTGTAGAGTAATATTACATCATACGACACTGTACAGATGTTTAGCTAGGGAAACTACTCGGAATTCGCGACACGGTCACGATTCACGAAACGCGAATAATTTTTATAAACGTCAACCAGTGTCCGATTGGAAAGTAGACAGGCATACATCATTATTTACAAAGTACATACCGTGCACCTTGCGAATTTTAGAGCGGCAATAAATTATTGGCCATGTCAACGTACGCTAAAGGTGTATATTCGGAAAGCGATAACGGCGCTTTTGTTACGTTTTGGAATTACTACATTTTTTTTCGTTTGACAAGTAGAAAACAGATACCTGTTTGACCATTAAACACTTTTAAGCACGTAAAACCAAAAATTAAATTATTATAATGTGACGAAAAATACTTTGGTATGTGAATGAATTACAGGGTATTTAAATTGTCGAAATAAAATAATCAATTATGTGACAAATGATTAGTAATTCGAAGTATAATCATTTTAAGAAATACAAGAGTTTATAAAAAATTTTCTATGCCTTTAAAAATTCTGTATTTTTTAATGTGGCCACTGTGGCGCTGGATGCATTTTATCTTGAATTTGTCTCGAGAGTCGAGAGATGTCGCCAAAATTGGTATTTTCCAAATGGGCATTGTTTTCGGTGAGCGGACATTTTTCCTGCTGTCCGAGTGTTCCGTCGGATTTTTTAGTTTTCATCGAGTTTCTTCAGTGTACTTTGGAAAACTGAACGTCAAACGGGTTCGGTTTAATCGATGCGATCAAACGTGCGCGCAGGAAAGTTCCTGTGTTGTGTTTTTGTGTTAAATTTTGCACAAATCTGTTCGCACCTTCTCCTCGGCGGCAATGTCAATAAACTTTGGTAAATTTACGTAAGGTGTGTCGTTCTACCTGTCGCCTGGTGTGAAAGTGAAACTGGCGATTGCCGATCGTTTTACGCTGTGTCTTCGACGATAATCTGTGAAATGTGGTCCCTCTGGATAATGATAGCGGTATCGCAAACGCGGATGTAAAAACTCTCGTGAAAGGAAGGTAGGTTGACTATTTCACCCGAGTCGGTGGTCATGTTTTTTCTTCCTGGCTATTGTCAAATCGAGTTATACAATAGACTCTTCTTTATATTAAAAACGCATCCTCGCAGTATCGTCTAGTTCGGTTTGTTGCGAGGAGGCCCCGTGTTAAGTTGAAGTTTCTTTGTTTGTCGTCTGTCGCGGACGTTCGTGGACACAACATCGGTTGACGTGTGGTAACTATATTACGTTTTTTTTAATAGCCTGGGGCCAGACAAAGCTAACGGGGAATCTGCAATGTTATCGGTCGGTCCTGGCCGTGCAACGTCTTCGTGTTAGGATGGAGTTAAGTTGATGGTGTGTTTTATTATTTATATTTACATTTGGGATGTTTCTGCTTGCGGTAGCCAGTCAGCGGGCTAGTTGAAGTTGAGTAGGGGCTAGAGCGAGACAGCTATGCGCGCCTCTGTCAAGGTCGGTGGGAATGCTCGGAACATAACTTGAAGGTCGTTTACTGCTCGGGGTCACGTGACCCCGGTCTGCCGACGAACGTTTGGGGTAATCGCTTTTCTGCGACGTCCGCACGGGATGAAAATCATGTAACAAGAAACGCAATTCGCGTTATATAACGCACCGGCTCTGAAAAACAATTGCATAGATACATACATACATTTTATACTATGCATTGATAACGGTCGTTTATTCATATTATATACATCTCATGACATTTTCTTAAATAGGTATGTACATCTAAAGTGGCGAAGGATGGAGGTAGGCTGTTAAGATCTACCATAAATAGTTCACACTAAACTTTGTCAGCCATACATATTTGTTTTCATCGAAATAAGAATACAATTTACAGACGGTGTTGGTAAGTTTTTAAAATTCAATTAAACCCTGCGATAACCAAGTCATAATAAATAATGGTCAAAAATTGTTCGACTATCTATAAAATATCTAAAATTTTGCAATTAAATCATACACAACTTTAGATATTCTATTGATAGAATAATATTTTTTATCTATTATGGTTAGGTTTAGACAGGACTTGATGAATTCAAAAATATGAATCAACAATAATATACTTACCTAATATGTATTCTTAATCCAACGAAAACAAATAGTATTAGTATACTAAAACTATTATGGTTTGCTTTAGGGAGAGTTTAATTGATTTTTATAAACTAACCAACCGGGCGTTCATAAACATAATACAATGGCCCCTTTATTCGAACACCTCCTTATTATATACGAGCGCGACACCGGTGTCCCGTCTGAAACGGGCCTTAATAACGAAAATATCTTTCCTTTCAAAAATTCAGCTCACTGGTTCGAAAAAAATGTATCAATTAGCACAAAAGGTTTAGCAGGACTTTATTTTTTTGTCGGGTTCGCGAGTCTAATTTACTTCTGTTGCCCTTCGACGTCCTTGGTGACCAGAAACGACTCGAGCACGGGTGATAAAAAATATTGTATAAAAAATGGGGCGGCATCACAGAAAAGAAATTATTTCTGAGTTCCCTGGGCGGCATTATGGGGCTGCCCAGGGGTGGCATTTTGCCTAGGGATGTCACTGTGACCAGTATTAAGTACTTACACACAATAAATTATAATATTATCAAATGTCTTAAAAAACAACAAATTTTCAAATACTTAAATAGGTATGGTTGACCATTTATGAAAACATTCCAATTTTACTTATTTACATTTGAAAAAATACGCTTTAGAAATTAAAAAACGATACCGAGATTTGGCAGATTAATAATAACAAGATAAAAAGAACTTTTTATAGGTATTCTTACAGCGTTTTTAAATTTTCTGTTGAATCATATAAACTTGACTTGACTAGCTTAAACGATCAAATAAAAAATGTATTTGATAGAAATAATACTGAAATGTCATTTTGACACTCATATTGATTTCCATAGTAACGCACGTATACCTATATTAATAATTTAGTTGTTAGGACCCTAGCAACCAATAATAGTGGATTGGATTACGGATTTCTTCCGAAATAACTTTTCATACAAAACAGAATTAACTGAAAATTAATTTAATTCTACTTAAAAATAGCTAAAAGTATTAAAAAAATGCATTGGCATCGTGTTCTGATATATTCTAAAAGCTTAAAATGTCTAGCTAGTCGGGAAGTTAGTTAAAAATCGATTACAAGATTTGTACCGGACAAATAAGAATACGACCTAATAAAAACGTTGTAAAGTCGCACTTCTATAATATGTTATCTACATGTTATTTCCTATCGTGTGTAAAAAGTGTTTAAAGCAGATTAAATATGAAACATTTTTTTTCATTTCATTTATGCTTATTTAAAAGCTCTTCGGGTTTGTTGGATATCATATACTATTGTAATAGTATTATTATGCAGTATCTACCTGTTGTTAAATTAAAATTCTCGCGTTTCGATACTAAAAATCGTGAAAGTAAACATAGGTACTGGTATAAAACATTTAAATATCTACATTCAAATGTCTAATCTCAAAACACGTAATAGGTATGTCGGCTAGACGCTCATGCTTTACGACAAGCTTACCTGCGCAAACCGGATTGTATTGGGAAGCCCGTGTGTATGGACGGGAAAACTGAAGCTCGCGCAAACCGAAAAGCGCTAAAAGTCTATACCGCTCAGGCAAGTCGCTGCCGTCTAGCCGACGCTTCACATTTTATCGAATTTAAAATCCGTATAATAAAATTCCATCAAGATAATATTATGTAATGCTAACTGCATTAGTTCATAAGTACCTAATCAACACGCAGAATTTACTTAAATTGTTACCATAAGTATAAGAGAGTAGGAAGATTCAAGAAAACTGGCGAATGACAGAGATTCTTGGAGGTATCGTGTGGTGTCCATATGCGACGTCGAGAGGACGAACATGGTCGAAAGAAGAAGAATAATAATTTAAGTATATCTAAGTTTTTTGGCGTAAGTACAGCGTACTTACTTAATGTCATTTTGTAGTTGAGACCATTGTTACCGTATAAGTCATTCACTACCGATAAGTGATACCTACTGTTTTAATCAATATGTACCACAGAGATTGAATACTAAATTGAAAAATATATCTAATGTTAAAACGAATATTACTTTTTTTATTTGTGTTAAGTATATTTCGTACCAAGTAGACTTCAAATTAGGTACCTACTAATAATAGATTTTCACAAAAATATTATCCTGGCAATAATGGCATGGTTGATAATATTATTGAATCTGAAAGAGTGTTCGAAGAATGGCTAATACCAAATCCTCATAAATAATAATCGTCTGTTAAGATTCTTCCACCTATCCGTGAGCTTGACTGATGATGATGATGGAATGTTATTTGTATAATACCTATTAGGTATGTACTGTATGTACTTACTTGTATATTAATATCATACTCTTATTAAAAACATGAAAGATTTCACCCACGTTAAAAATTATAATTAGGTAGAATAAAATAAATATAATAATACTTACTTATTTTTTATAAGTAGAAGTACACAGTTTATTATATAAATTTAATATGTATCTTTCACATTGCAAGCTTTTATAATAAAATAATTGAGTGCCTACTTACCATTATTAATTTTATTCTCTATTTTCTGATAACGATAATCGCTCGACCTTCCGGAATGTCAACGACGATTGACGACGATTATCATTAATTCCAAAAACAAAACATTGGAAGTCGTGACTGTTTTGTTATCGTTCGTTGATTTTTCATTGTTTTTTTTTATAGCTAAATAATTCGAATGTGTCGCATAATCGAACACTATCCATACTTAATGCTAATAATATTTTTTAAATAATCTGCCCATGTTCTATTTTTTACTAACGAAATAGGCAGCTACCTCCAACGCTCTTTCCGTCTATAAGCTATTTGAATTGATTTTATTTATGTAATAATTGTAATACATCTTATATTATCAGTTATGCCTTATGAGTTCACAGAATGCGAGTCGCTAGGTATGTATCATATAGTTGAAAGGAAACCTTAGAACCTTTAGACTTTCAAAAAATTACCTACTAACTGTATTCAGTATCCGGTCACAATTAAAAAAAAATATATTAATAACCATGTCCTTGCTTTATCGTACAAGGTGGTTGTTAGTAATTTTTCACAATATTAGGGAACACAAAATAATGAAAATGGGTACATTTTTGGTGTGGCTGCACAGAACAGATTAATAAATAGAATTCCGATAGGCTACACCCCAATACATAAACTACATTTCGACGCAGGGCTTTGAATGTGTGAGTGTCCTACGAAAATGAACCACACAATATTATAGACGTGCAATAGTGTGTGTTGCATCATTCAAATGCACCAATATTGAATGAGCGTCAGTGTATAAACCGAGAGCAGTTGTCAGAATGAAGGCCAACAGTATTCTTGACACGTGTTTAAATGTATCACATATTCTTCCACCCTCGAGATCGGTTGCCTGTTACTCCACACCCGTTGGGTATTTCAGTTCCCTGTGTGGCTGTAATTAGCAAGTGTAGAAAAATATGGAATAAATTTTAACACGTGTTAAAGAATATTAATCCGTTACTTTCAATTATTTACTTACGTCTTTATTAGAGCTTGTGATTTCTGGCCTTTTTTCATTTCTCAATATTAAGTAACAATTTTTTTAACTCATCCGTTAGATTTATCTGCAGGAATAATGATTAGGTATAGAGACCAAGGCGTATCCTCCCCCAATCCGAGATGCCCATCGCTCGCGTATTATGGGCCACGTTATCCAATCAGCGCATCAGGTATCCCAACACACCTCATCAAGAACTTTCCAGGGTAGTCAAACCATGCCCGTTCGCTGGACATGTCCAGACCATCTTAGTCAGAACATTTTGATGCTTTTGATGATCACGTCACGTGGTGTTATGCTGAGATAGGGATACTGATTGTGATAGGATGGACAGTGACGTGATGGAAATGTGTTCGGGTCATGATATGTACTCTTTTTAGTGTGTATTTAGGCCAACTGTAACTAATAGCAGAAAATTAACGCAAATCTTGCTTTGGTTGACTGACTTCACAAAACTCTACTTTTGTTATATACACTATTAATTGACTATAGATACAGTAAGTACTTACTACACCGAAGTTACGCGATAGGTAGGTCTGACGAAAAGTCAGGGTACAACTTTGCATATAAATACACATACTTTTTGTTTCATTGGGACCAAGGACTAACAAAAACACAAGTTTAGAAGAAAAATGTTATTAAAACAATGTAAGTAAATGAGTACATAGTAAAAAAAAAATATTTCGATGTCGGTTTCATAAAATTGAACAAATTCGTCTGATTATGTGAATCCAACATTGACTTTGAAATCGAATTGCCTGGCAAGATTAACAACGTCTTCTATAATAACATGAGCGACATGATCAGTTTCTGACATTGTTTCCATCTCGTTTTTTGAAAGAAAGAAAAATGGACAAACTTTCTTCTGCGAATGTTGCGAAACGAAAAAATCAAGAACCGCGTAACTCCGAGTTCGCGTAAGTCGGAGTATTACTGTATTATTATGTGTGTATGAAGATAAAAATTATATTATGCAGCCAATGGGGAAAACATAGTTTGTTACCAAATAATAAAGTGAGATAAAGAAAGCGAATCGTATTTTGTAAATTTACGGACTGCCCTAACAATTTGTCATTTGTACCTATAATTCTAACTACAAACTACCTCTTATGCAATTATTATATCTTGCGTAATTCGCCCAACCATGCTTGCCTTTATTTATCACCGGACGAAGGCAAATCTCTCGTTTTTTGTTGATATGGGATGCTGTCGGATCGCCTCCGACATTTACGAGACTCTCCGGCTGGCGAATCGCGACTGTCTCGCGTTGCGAGGCGACTCACCACTCACCGGTACTCGCGGATCGACGTCCACGGGGTCAACGTCTGACTGCTCCTGAGCTGTACATTCGACGGTGGCTGCCTGCACACAGGGCTGCGTTAGTTATTAATACAGCGAATACTTTCCTATTCAGGATTACTTATTTATTACAGTCGAACTTGGTTATTACGATCACGGAAATAGCGAAATCTCGGATGTAATGAGGAAACATTCGTTGACATTTTAGATTATGATTTTTCGATACATTTATTCACTTTTATAACGAGCTACTTCTCGGGTATACCGAGCAAAATTGTTGATGTGTCGATCGTTTAAAAACAACATTTTCTACCTTAAGCAATAAAATCCGACCGGGCAGTTAACTAGACCGATGCCGCCGGGATCGGATTACGCTTATGACACTAGTTAAGTGTCTAAGTACCTAATTGGTATTTTCGCCGACAACATTGAAAAAGTATCCACGCATATGGTTGAAATTGCATGTAAAAAATCCAAGCTTTGTGAAGTCAGATCTTTGAGAGTCAGAAGGTATTGCAACAATTACAACCAACTTATTGTAATTGTTACAATAAGTGCTAATACTTTTATACCTTTGATTACTTTCATGAAACCTCCCCTAAGTTTGATAATATTTATCACTAGCGGTCGATAAATTTTAATATAGAGTAGACCCACAGTACTTATGTATTAGTTTTTTGAAATGCTTGTTTCTATAAAAACAAAATATTTTGAGAAAATCTTGCCTTTTTCCCGTTTCTTGACTGGCATATCTTCAACAAGAATTGGCAACATTGCATAGGTTAGTCACCAAACTGCTGAAATGCATCATGAATGAAGTTTCTCTTACGCCAGGTTGGTTTGGTGACTCACCGTCGGAGATGGCAGGTGGAACGTAGGTATAAAAATAATGTAATCAGATTCGCACATACAGCCTCGCCCGTAGAAAGTAGAATGCGTTTTCTTTCCGGACCACCACCGGATATTGCGTGATTCCTCGCTACGCAGAAAAACACATGTGCCTCGTTGTCTCCATGCAATGCAACTTTCCGTTGAATCAGCATTCTTCAGTAAGGCAGCTCTATTCTCTCAAATAAAGGCATATCTAAACTACTTCCTCTGTAACTACACGCCACAGGCTGCATATACCTGTACAATAATACATGAATAATACAAAATCGCAGGAAAACGTAATATTATGTAATTCGATTAGGTACAGTAAAAACGAAACAATGATGCTGTTCGTCGATTGTATATATTGTACGTATACGTACGAATACGCGGTCATCGGCTGCCAGGCATTTATCACGGCTCCCCATACGCACGCACACTATCGACCGACCGCATTATTGTTTCGTTTTTGCTATAGCTATCTAATTGAGTATTTGTTTTTTAATGGGTCATCTGAATACTTCCGACGGAGCCATAAGACGAATAAAGCCTGCAAGCCTGTTATACATACAATACGAACAAATAATAATACATTAATTGAAAGAAATAAAACTAAATTAGTATAATTTAAACAAAATAAAAATGTATAAGTATAGTTAGGTACTTAATTATGTAGTTGATTGGCTAAATTTCTACAATAGGGGAGGCCGACATCAGTCAGCGTAGGTGCCCTCTGCGTATCTTTAACCGCGTTAACTTGAACCATTCTATTGTATTGATAGGTGTTGTTAGCAGTTAGCACCAGAAGGCACCCGGTCCTGGCCGGCATTCTCCAACTAGATCTGCACATACAGGTCAGCGGCGCGTCAACGATGCTCTTCAAAGGCGAGGAAGCCGTTGTGGTGACTTTCACCTTGCCCCGCCTCCTCGGCTTGTTGCTGAAAAAGTAACCTCATTGAAGCGGACAATACGTCTCATGACGCTTGACGCGGCGTGGAAGACCTGGCAGCGACGGTGGGATGAATCAACCAAGGGCAGGCACACATATGTTTTTTTCCAAATATTAAATGGCGATTGGAGATCCAAATATCTGACTCCTAACCATCACACCAGTCAATCTGTGACTGGACACGGTGGGCTCGCTGGCAAGCTCTTTGAGCTTAGACTTGTAAGCCGTCCGACATGTCCATGCGGAGGGGAAATTCCGGATGCCAACCACATCCTCTGGGAATGTCTTAGAATGTGCTTCGAACGGGAGGAGATGCTCAGGTTGGTCCAACCAGCTGTTAGGCCCATCGGGCCGTCCGACTTAGTTGTTACTAAGACCAATTATCTTGCATTTACAAAATTTGCGGCGTCTTACTGCGGGCGTGAAGATCTCTTCACATAATTTTGCTGTCCGTATGATTAGCTTCATTATTTTTGTTTTATATACTTACACTAGAATCATTTTTTATTTTTATAATTTCCTTGTGCTCTTCTCTCCCCGGCACTGCATTAGAAAGCAACTATTTAAAACTCAGTCAGAGCTCACTTTGAGCAACATTGGTCCTGGGTATCTTCTCCTAGGGCAGGGGTCGGCAAACTCTTGGACCAAAAGAGCCAAATATGAGTATCACAACGGTTAAATTTTTTTCGAGAGCCATACATATATTTTTATAAATATGATTTATTTCAGTGAATGTTATTGTTTATTTATCAAGTGAATCTAATAATAATCGAATAAATCTAACGCAAATATAAGTTTTTTTATTGTTGACATTATAAATATAATTTTTACAGAAAATGAGTTCCATACAATTTTCACGCATTCCTTAAAACTAATGTGAACAATGACCTTCCTTGCATTTCTTTGGAGCGTCTGTATGTTTGGTATGTAACTTGTAGTTTTAAATTTTAGACGTGACTCCAAATTCTCATCGGTTATTTGGCTTCTTTAAATGCTATTTATATTGTTCATCGAAGTATCTACCTTATTATGTAGATCTTTTAGAGCGCTCCGCTGTGTTGTGAAATTAAATTGCATTTTTCTCTCTCCAAATCCTCAATTTTGGTGGCGACCTACAAATTTGGAGCTACACAACTCTTTGCTTGTTAAATCCACCAAAAAAGTGCTCGTGTCAATATGAAATGGAGAAAAATTTAATTTGTCGACTTTTGCAATGGGCGGATTTAAAACGACAACAATCATACCTTTTATGTAAAAAATGTGAATTGGGAATTTGACAAAGAGCCGCACCCCAATACCCAAAGAGCCGCATGTGGCTCGCGAGCCGCGGTTTGCCGACCCCTGTCCTAGGGCATTCCTGGCCTAAAACTGAAATAGATGCTTCACATCGCCAATGTAGGGCCACGTGATATGCTCGATTAAGACCGAGTGTGGTGCGTGGCGGGTTTTGGTTTGGAGGGATTAACTTCAATAATTAGCACCAGAAGAGTGGGAGCTTTCGAGATGTGACTGTATCCGGCGTACGATGAGGTTTTACTGGGCTGATCACATTACCAAACGAAGTTCTGAGACGAGCTTATTTATATTATATTTTCTGCAATGAGGACTATGGTGTACTCCAGTTCATAATGCAAGGAACGGTACAGGGCAGCAGAGAAGTTGGCAGAATGCGTTCTCTTAGGCTAAGGCCACATATGTAGGTGCCTTGCATGGTGGCTACGTGCTAGGTGACATATCCTAGCGAACGGATGAACACTATACTATCGCAATGGCCACATTGCACGCTTCGCGCCTCGCTACGTGATTATTAGTCATAAGTGAGTTTCCCGGCGAACAAACGTCTTGGCTAATTTTATTGTCACCTAGTGATTTTGCGAGATGGAGGATGTTTAGAATATTTCTTCAGTATGACAAACGTCAAACACCGTATATTTTGAGGTTATGAATAATGACGCATGGACCGTAGTGTGCCCATAGACGAAAAAATATTGCGAGGCACAGAGATGTAAAAGGACCTTAGATGAAGAGGTGGTATTTTGGCCCCCCAGTTTGTTTTTTCTTTATAAAATACGAGTTTTTATTCTAACTGCTCTAAATTTTTGCTTTAAGTGAAGATAAAATATTAAGTTTGTGTCTGCTAAAACGTGAAACCAAAAATAAAACAATTGAATTCTATTAAACATGTACTTATATCTAAAAAAACAAGTTTTCCTATTTTTGAAAAATGTGAGGCTAATATGGCCCCCATCGAAATTTACAAGATATTTTTGTCGATGACAGTATAGACAGTATAACTAAGCATTAAATATTACAGAATCACTCAAACAATTTGTAATCTTCTCATTTTTAATTAGGTATTTAAACAAAAATCACACATATTCATTTTTTTCGTACGATGTACATTATCTGTGTGCCTATAAGTAAAAAATAAGACATTGAATCCAAATTTCACCATGTCGGTCCATGGAATAAGGTTCCCTGCAAAACATGCATATCGCATCTGCATCTTCAAAAGGCGCACCAGGAGTTTCCATATCGGATATATCCGAGGCAGAGCTCGGAGGCCCGGATTCTTCAGTGGTTTCTGAGTCAAAACTCATGCGACGTCGTTTTGCTATATTGTTAGCTCCCCTGCCGCATAACCACGACCACCACCACGGCCTCGGTCGACCCTCCCATGACTAGGCCCAGCTTCTTCCGTTACTTACTGATTGCTTAAGTTCAGCTTTCTTCATAGAATCTTCTAAGCCAGGTTTGTATGTCGAGCCGGTCACGAGAGCAGTCGACGATACCTTCCGTCCCCTGTTTGAATTCCTCTTTTTAGGCTGTGGAACTGGCACAATATTTTCAGGCAGTATAAGAGGGCTCTCAGATGATGACTGTGGAGAGCGAAGGGTTTCTGCAGCCATTGACGGAATTTGGCTGATTAAGAACATTCGGAGTTGAGATGGATTCAGATTCAGATGTAGGTTCAGTAGCTTCATGCTCTGCTGCGATCAAATCAGCATTATTAAATATATTTCTGTCGAATGGATATATACCAGATACCTTGAATCCATTAACAGCTATGCTTGCTGTTTGACATTGAATATTATGTTACCTTGAATCCATTAACAGCTATGCTTGCTGTTTGACATTGAATATGTGCCTTACCAAATAACTCGGCAATGTCGTTCTTGGTACTCCAAACTCCTTCACCGCTTTTTTGTAGCCCATCTTCTTCTCCCGCACTGTAACTACTGCACTCATCATATTCTTCTCGCTCCATAATTTTAGTTTATTCTTGTTTCTCGGAAAAAGATTCATTCGCGGCATGCCTGTTAAATTATAAAAATAATAGTTTTTACTCGAGGTAAATTGGTTGTAATATGGCCCCCGGTGCCAAATTACATACCACCATGGGGGGCCAATATATCAACAAACACTGTCACGGTATTTTTTGAATTACAATTTAAAATATTGAAGACTGAGCGAACTTACTTGAAAATGTTGATTTCACGTTCCTTCGATGTAAACAAAATCACTTCAAAAGTCTCTGAAACCTAAAAAGTTCTGAGAAAATATTTTTTTTGTGCAGGACGATAAACTTTCACTTCACACGTTGTGACAAGAATGCCCGACACTGACGACGCGTACGCTTCACGCGGAGTAATCGTGATTCCCTAGACTCGTGGTACATAGGAGAACGATATGTCATGATACACCGCTAGATGGCATTATCAGAAATATGAAAATCTTAAGGGGGCCAATTTAGTAGCAGGGGGCCATGATACCACCTTTTCCTCTACCTTAATGTTACAACAAGTTGTTCCTCGGGTGTTATAGAAGATCTGAAATGCGTATCAACCTTCTGTAATGTCTCTTTTAATTTACCCTACAATAAGTCAAATGTTTCCTATCCTCAAATAACTAAAAAACTCTACATCTTATTTCCGAAATTCTTTGTAGAGAAGTTGAAACTCTCCAAGAGTACTTCGAAATGAATTGACATTATGCCAACACACCCAACAAGCTCGATTTTGAGACTTTCGAAATTTTAAACTTAAATTCTCTGTGAGAAGTAGCTTTCTGGTTAGTTTTGAGTGTGACATCGTTGTTCACTTGAGCGCTCCCAAATGTCAACTGAATTTGTACCTAAGCACGTAGCGTGCAATGTGGCAGTAGTGTTTTTAGTAGACAAGCATAGCACTAAGCGAAGCACTTCGGTGTGGCCGAAGCCCTAACCTTCGTAAGTGGTTCAATCGTCAAAACGTTGGTCATCTAATTCTAATACGACTGGTCCAGTATATAGGGAGATAGGTACGAGGGTGGGTCAATAAGTCCTTAGAAAAGCCGACAGGTGGCGCGACTAGTACTGTAAGCGGTTTGTTTTCATGCAGCGGCACTACCGATTCAGTATGCTGCGAAGTTTCAATCAGATTGGTCGGGTTGTTGTGTGTTTCTCGTACATTTAAAGCTTGTGGAAAATGGAAAATGGAGAAAATTGAGTTTAGAGCTGTTATTAAACATTTTAATATAAAAGGGTTAACAGCAAAGGAAATAAAAAATGAGTTGGATTTAGTTCACGGCACATCTGCTCCTTCACTTGCAACTATTTATAACTGGTTAAATGAATTTAAACGTGGTCGTACATCAACAAAGGATGAACCACGCTCAGGACGTCCTGTAGAGGTGACTACACCAGAAATGATCAATAAAATCCACGATATGGTGTTAAGTGACCGAAGATTAAAGTTGAGTGAGATAATTGAGGTTACAGGGATCTCAAAAAGTAGCGTCATTTCTATTTTACATGACAAATTGGGCATGAAAAAAATGTCTGCAAGATGGGTGCCGCGTTTGCTCACAGTCGACAATAAACGCAATAGGGTGGTGGCCTCTAAAGCCCTGTTGTCGCTCATGCAACGCAATCCGGATGAATTTTTTCGTCGCTTTGTAACTGTAGATGAAACATGGATACACCACTATACTCCCGAGACGAAAGAACAGTCAAAGCAGTGGATTGCGAAAGGCGAACCATGTCCAAAGAAGGCGAAAACCGTAAAATCAGCTGGTAAGGTTATGGCTACTGTATTTTGGGATGCACGTGGAATTATTTTCGTTGACTATTTGGAAAAAGGAAAAACAATAACAGGGGATTATTATGCATCTTTATTGGACCAGCTAAAAAACAAAATTGAAGAAAAACGGCCTCATTTAAACAGGAAAAAAATCCTCTTTCATCAGGACAATGCCCGTGTTCACACATGTTTACGATCAATGGCTAAAATTGAAGAATTGAAGTTCGAATTGGTCGACCACCCACCGTATTCGCCAGATTTAGCCCCCAGTGACTTTTTCCTTTTCCCAAACTTAAAAAAATGGCTAAGTGGACAACGTTTTTTTTTCAAATGAAGAAGTCATCGATCGGACAAATGCTTATTTTGAGGACCTTCCGAAAACTTTTTTTTCTGACGGTTTAAAAAAAATTGAGAAACGTCTAACCAAGTGTATTGAGCTCCAAGGAGATTATGTTGAGAAATAAAAAAAAAATACAAAAATAAAAACTGTTTTAATGCTTTTTTCTAAGGAATTATTGACCCACCCTCGTAACTACTGCAATTTAGTCGCTCTATCAGGTGTCTTAAAATCGTTGCATAAAACCGTTGGTCATTTTGTTTTTTTTATGTTCTTTGATACCAATAAGTCTGGGGGAGACTATGAATTTCCAATAAGAAGCCAATGGTTCTAATTCTTCTATTTGCCATTATGTCACTATAAATACACGTAAAACAATAATGTTGCTCGCTATTATTTAGTAATAATGAATTTAGTTTCGGTTTCTATGCCATAACAATAATTATTAATATTAATGCATATACAAATTATGATTCTCTCTGATTCTGGTTTAAAACATGAATATAATAAGGTGTAACGTATTTTATTGTGACGTATTTTTATTCATACCCTTTTTATATTATAACCTTTTCACTGACATCTATGGTGGATCGACGCAAACTCTATCTCAGTTGTTTCAAACCAATGGTATTATGCCATGACCCGAGAACTGATATTTTTTAGTTGTATCTTCTGTTTCAAGTGGTTTGACATTTTTCTTTGGCTATGGCACTGTCATTTAGCATATTTAGATATTTAATTTTCGAAATTTATCATCAAATACATCAAACTAAATGGATAATGATTATTTCAAACAAAAATAACTTAAATGTAAGTATATTACTTACCATGTTTTAACAAAATTTCGCTTTATTTCAAAAGTACCTAATATGTTTTCAATTTTTGAGCGTATCAATCATTTAATTACCTATATCAAGGAAATCTGTCTTGAATTAGAAACACCCCGCTCAACCTTTTTCATTGGAATGAAGTACATAAGTCATTGAATTTTTGTTTTATAAACGGTCATTTTATTCACTTACCGCGTTTCTTATCCTGGTTTCATAATAATTCTAATTACTTACGTCATATTTATTTTTATTGTTAATATTCCAAGTGTTCTAATATATTTTATATTATAAATCGAGAACGGAGTAGAGGTGACATATTATTATATTGACAACAATGAGTTATGCGTCAATTACATTGAAGCTACTTTACGAGCTGCTCGTTGGCGAATTTACAATCTGCCTGTAAAGTCGCCCAGTGTCATCATCGAACAAGCTAACAAGCAGATTGTAAACAGACAAACCGAGAAAAGTTGACAGCCGGTCAACTTTACACGCTACACGCCGGCGTGTGGTCCTCTGCGTCTGCGCAGTAGAGCGTAGTAGAGACCTCCCGGTAAAAAAACTAACTACATTCTGTCGAAACAATCGCTGGCTTGTGGCTTCTCAGCGAATAGAAAGTTTTGTGTGTCATCATCACAATCTCAGTAGCTGAATCGCCCGCTTTTAAATTCTGAAACAAACAGCTCCTAAAGTAGCTCAATGTAATTGACGCATTATTAGCAGTTTTTACATGACTATAGGTATACCTATATATGCGTGAAACAGGATTCAGACATGGAACTGCTTTGTATGAAAAGTTTTTTTACAGTGTACCTACCTGCCTATCATTTCAGTTCAGTACAAAATGATATTAATTACATAGCAACGTTTCTATTTTGAATGTTTTACCTGATTTATCTTCTATGGCTGAAATGTATCATTATATTTAATGGATTATTCTGGAATAAAACGTATTCTTATTTATCAGTTATGTAGGCATTACAATCGCATATAATATTTTACTACGATATTTCGAATTACTCAACTTGACCTCCAATGCACTTGTATTTCTTCCATCCTGAGCTCATCAAATATAATCGGTAATCTATGAAATTGTGCTTCAATAATACAATGATTATATATCCATCCCACATTGGCGCTATGTTGAACTGTATACTTAAATATATCTAATATATATAATATATCTTAAAATAAACATACATGAATTCAGAATGTTATGCAAATAAGCATTCCAAAAAAGTGAATACCTACGTGTTTTTTTCCTACATATTGCCACGAAGCTGAAAACTACGACTAAATAAAACTAAAAAAGACAATGGATGGACTAAACCTATTAAATTTAATGGCAGATTTGCTAATCTAGCAAATTTGTGGTTGTTGACCACTGCGTAAGATGATGTTCATGTTCGGTGCCATTGAACTTGGAACGGTCGTCGCGCGTGCGCGTCAACGCTCTCTGCCCTACACGATGTCGTGTCCCTTTCACGCGTCCTGCAGACATGCTTTTGTGGAAAGAGATAGCACGTGTAAAATTGTCACTTCCATGATATTATTTCATTTGTACTGGGTGTTTATAAATTGGGTTGCGTTATTGAGAAAGGAATCCACCCGAGATAAATAGTTTAAATTTTGCGTACTCATAGGTACGTAATATATTACCTAACCATTTATTTAAAAAAAACTATATATTTAGTAAAATACCCTTAAGGGGGGACATGCTCGTCGAAGGTCAAAATTGAGTTTTTAATGTATTTTCAAACCATGATCCTGGACACTCCTTAAACGTTGTAGATAATCTATTTATATAATTTTGAATCCTTATTATCCTGTATAGTTATTTTAAACATTTGATGACTGCATAAAGTATTTTTGTTACATAAAATAGTATTCTTTTAAACCTCTCGATCTAATGTTTTAGAATATAGTCATATTTCAGTACATAACTGTGCAGTGGTGTTAAGATTTTTTACATTTATTAATTTTTAAACGCATTTATAAAACCATTAGTATAATTTATTACGAGATAATTTTTCTAAAATGTTCACGATAAAAAATTATATTGGTAATCTCTGTGATCCCAAATTTGACAAGAATTAGGCATTATATT
This sequence comes from Rhyacophila brunnea, assembly GCF_057557595.1. Lineage (NCBI taxonomy): Eukaryota > Metazoa > Arthropoda > Insecta > Trichoptera > Rhyacophilidae > Rhyacophila > Rhyacophila brunnea. The sequence continues at coordinate 3,741,302 of NW_028232859.1, forward strand.
ATTCAAAAAATCGGCAAGATTAACACATTTGAAGATGATTCTAAAGATACTTATTATAAGCTATGTCTTTTACCATTCAAGTATGATAAACATCTTATGAATAATGATTGCTTTATAATAATTATTGACCTAAGAATAAGGTAGTGTTTTTTTTTAAATACGCCATTTCTTTTGTCATTCCCCAGTGATTAAGCTACAACATACGGCCGTAGCCATAAACTGACAAACAATAGTTAAAGTAGGGAGTAAAATGATATTGACGCGCGTGTTTGAACATGTACCGTTTAAAAAAAAATAAAAAAAAATTCGGTTAAGTACATGTTCAAACACGCGCGTTAACATAATTTTACTCCCTACTTTAATTCAATTTATGGCTACGGCCGTATGTTGTAGCTTAACCACTGGGGAATGACAAAAGAAATGGCGTATTTCAAAAAAACACTACCTTATTCTTAGGTCAATAATTATTATAAAGCAATCATTATTCATAAGATGTTTATCACACTTGAATGGTCCAAGACATAGCTTATAATAAATATCTTTAGAATCATCTTCAAATGTGTTAATCTTGCCGATTTTTTGAATAATAAAATGCCTAATTCTTGTCAAATTTGGGATCACAGAGATTATCAATATAATTTTTATCGTGAATATTTTACAAAAATTACCTCGTAATAAATTATACTAATAGTTTCATAAATGCGTTTAAAAATTAATAAATGTAAAAAATCTTAACACCACTGCACAGTTATAAACCGAAATATGACTATATTCTAAAACATTAGAGCAAGAGGTTTAAAAGAATACTATTTTATGTAACAAAAATACTTTATGCAGTCATCAAATGTTTAAAAAAACTATACAGGATAATAAGGCTTCAAAATTATATAAATAGATTATCTACAACGTTTAAGGAGTGTCCAGGATCATGGTTTGAAAATACAATAAAAACTCAATTTTGACCTTCGACGAGCATGTCCCCCCTTAAATGGGGAGTCAGAGTCAATCGATTTCTGACGATTCTGACTTAGCGAAATCGAAAAATACAATAAATACAATGTGAAATGTGAAATGAAACTTGTGTGAATAGCTATTACCGTGATTTCGATGACTTCGTATTATTAAAAATGTGTGTGTTGGGGTGGGTGTTGAAGAATAGTTTGACACCATTGACCATTGACCTGGCCTAGAATAAATAAGTTTCTAGTTTGATTTTAAAGTAATATTATACTACCAATTTGGTCTAGACTCTAGAGCAGTTTACACCGGAGGATTTTGCTGCGGCCACAAGTACTTAACAGAATAATATTTCAAAAATCTCTATATATATAAAAATCTCGTGTCAAGATGTTTGTGGTCGAACTCCTCTGAAATGGCTCGACCGATTTTTATGAATTATTTTATGTATATTTGTTAGGTATATAGGTAGAGAATAGGTCAACAAGTATATTTCATACCGCTAGGTGATTAGGGTATCTCTATCCAGAAAAATTTTCTTTTATTTTTTTGACAATTTTTTTTTGTATTTTTTTTATTATTTGGCATAAAAATACCTATAACCCCAAATTTTCACCCTCCCATTTTTTAATCGCGATTTTATTATTTTTGTATGAACAAATTTAACCGTCGTTCGTATTTCAAACAGAACGAAATTATTTATGTTATTGAATGACAGATGGCGCTACGTCCGAGAAGAATTAAAGAGAAGCGTCGCGTCATTTTGACATTTCATTCGGCATATCACAACGCAGTGCGTACAAAATTTTGTACGATTTATTTTAATTTATCTATTTTTATGTGCGTGTATCAAAGTCACAATGCCAGCAAGACGCAAGGGGGCCATTTGGGCCGTCGAACGAATAAAGCAACAAACATGCGAAATAGTAGAGCAGAAAGAACAGACGAACAAATCCAACAAGATAACAAAAATGTGCGTGTAAGCATGTCGCAATTGCGTGCATCTCAATCACAAGAGGTACGAGCTGAACGAAATCAACAACGACAATTGGAACGGAGCCAAGCGCGCCGGTTCGTAGTTAACACACGCAGAGCAAATGACCGACAACGCCAACAAGTACATAGAACATTTACATCCGCTTCGTTCCTTCGTCTCGCATTCGAGTACGAGCCAGATATTGAATATTCCGCTCATCCGAAAGTGCTGATTGGTGCTATGAACAAAGAATGTCCCCATTGTCATGCGCTCAAATTCAAATATGAGCCAGCCGGGATATGTTGCGCATCAGGAAAAGTGCAACTACCAGAAATTGAGATACCACCAGAACCATTGAACGGCTTGCTCATCGGCACGGTTCCAGATTCAAACCTGTTCCTGAAGTCCATTCGCACATTCAATTCATGCTTCCAAATGACTTCGTCTGGAGCAACAGAAATAGTTCACAATACTGCGGCAAATGGTCAACAATTCCATTCTACGTTCAAAATCAAAGGCCAAGTATACCACAAAGTAGGCTCATTGCTGCCAATGCCAAACGAACCACATAATTTTTTACAAATCTACTTCATGGGCGGTGAGGACATCAATCATGTGGATGCACGTTGCGGCTACAATAGCCTCAATTCGCCTAATGCCAGGCGCATCGTCGGCAAACTAGACGCCCTGTTGAATGAGCACAATGAATTATTGAAATTCTTCAAAGCACACATGCACGAATTGCAAAGTGACAATCACGCTATTGTCATCAATACTGATAAAACACCAGCTGGAGAGCACGTGCGTCGATTCAATGTGCCTGTTGTTGACGACATTGCTGGAATCATGGTTGCACATCGACGCGAGAAATTGTGATTCGAAGAAGAAACAATAATCTGGAGTTCATCGCTGACACACACCGTTCATACGACGCTCTCCAATATCCGCTAATTTTCTGGAAGGGACAAGACGGATATTGCATAAACATTAAACAACGAGATCCTGTCACAGGTAATTCATTCATTATGAACATCATTACTCATTTTGAATTGAGAAAATGAATGGTTGATGTTTTTTTGTTTTTATCGGCGGTCATCGTCTACAGCGCTCTATTCCTCTTTCTGTCATAGATCCCATCCCCACACAGTTACGATACATTCGTTATTTTTTATTTAACAACCAAAATATTCACTAGAAATAATTTATATGGCAGAACAACGTTTGCCGGGTCAGCTAGTGTATTTATAAAATTATGAAATTGGTTCAAAACACATGACTTGTCTTAGATTTCTTTCCACGCTCGAATGATCCATAATGTATTTTTGTGATTAGATCATGTGTGAAATAGTCCTTTTTTGAGATTAATGTCAATCCAAAGAATTGGCAACAATTGCTTTATTAATATTGTCGATTTTTCCTACTACTTTATACTGTGAAAAAACAAATATCGAAGCCAGTTGACAGATATGTAAACTTAGAACCAGCCATGCGGCTCATATTGGAAAAAAGGAGTATTGAGGAATTTCCATTTGCATTATTTTTAAATAAATAGATATGTACTAAAATGTCAAAATGGCTTATTAAATGGACTTGTTTATAAATAAATTGATCCATTTTTTTCACTAAATAAAATTTAGCTTTCAATTTTTTAATCACAACAAAGGTGAAATTTGGTGTGGCCACCAGACGTTTCCATAGAAATGTCAATTCTGCGGCCACAGTTAAATTTCACGTGAGAACTAATGCTCTAGAGTCTCTTTCCTATGAAACACGATGCGCAACTAATTGCCGAACCAATTAAAATATATTATCCTTATATTTTTCAATCGCCCAGTTGCAAAGTGCATCGTTTCTAATGCATCCAAACGATGCTGTTTCTCTTCCCTCCCAAACAGAAAATTCATGACAAAGAACGAGACACAATGTGCATCATCAATTCTGTTTAAATGTTAACATTTCCTTGTATGCGTAAAATATTACATGTAATATTATTGAGTTCTGCTTTGTTTTGTACAATTTTATAATGCTTCGTCCGCATGGTGTTGTTTTTATCCATAATGATAAGTATTGTGTTTATTATGTATCAAAATACACATTTGTCATTTAAGTACATTAGTAAGTACATTAATTAGTACGTTAATTGCTGATTACACAATGAAGAATGGGAAATAAAATATTTAAAAAATATATATCTTTATTTTTAAATCGGCACAAAAATTGATAAAATAATATAATATTTTCTACATGCTGTTAGTTGAGACAAAATAGACAAATGGTTTCAAGAAGTAAGTTAAATAATAAATTAATGTGCATTCTTTACAAAAAATTTGAAATAGGTGTCTGGAGAAAGAGCCAGCGCATGATTTATTATAAGATGTCGAGAATAGTCCAGTAGTTAATTGAAGATTCGTAGTTTAGGCGGTAAGTATGAAATTAGTAGGTAGTTAAAAATAACCAATAGGTAAGTATATTTATTGTAGATCACAAAGAATTGACTTCGTCAAATGTGACAAAATGTCTATATGCACACTGCATACGTAGATCGCGAAAGCTATTTAGCAGCATACCTACATCGGATAGTCTCCGTTAATAACCCCTATTGCCCACTCGCGATGTTCGCTGAGCTTGATGGTGCGCTTGTTCTTGCTGACTAAGAAGAGGACGTCGGGACCGTGCGCGAAGACGCCTGACATTTCGTATACCTCCTCCGACGTATTCATCCGCCTGTCCCACGTCAGCAGGGCGGGCCAGCAATTGATTACGTTGTCATCTTCATTTTCCCTGAAAGAAATAAGTACTCTCCCCTTTATTTTTAGTACAAGCGAGCTTTAATTAAATTCAGACGATGATGTTTACAATATGCCTTTTGATGGTAGATACCTATTATTTTTATAATTATGGAATGTTGTTTTCTAAATGTATTCTATTGAAAACACAGGACATAATAATGACATATATAATAGGTAGCATTCCTACAAAATCTACGAATTGTTCAAACTAGGCTTCCAAAAATAAACCAAATTCTCAATTTTTGACTTTTACAGGGCATGCGGACCCGTAAAGAATGTAGCCATATTTGGTACTTACATCAGCTGATGTCAATGATTATAGCACCCTAATTTTTTCCTAATACGTGCACTATAGGACCTTTAATTTTATTAATGTTTACATCACGCAGTGAAATATCGCAAACTTTCCATTGGATTTTTTTGGAATACTTGTAACATTTTTTCGTGTTGTGTTTACCATGATATTAAGTATAGATATACATAATATACCTATGTATATTTTATAACCGTTTAATTACATTATATTACGATGATCAATCCTAAGAAGATCACATGTGCCTCCACAGAACGGAGGATCTTATTTATTACAACGTTTTTCTTGGGTCGTATTCTTATTTGTCCGGTACAAATCTTTCAATCGATTTTTAACTAACTTCCCGACTAGCTAGTCATTTGAAACTTTTAGAATATATCAAAACACGATGCCAATGCATTTTTTAAATACTTTTAGCCATCTTTAAGTAGAATTGAATTCATTTTTAGTTAATTCTGTTTTGTATGAAAAGTTATTTCGATACCATTATTGGTTGCTAGGGGGTCCTAGCAACTAAATTATTAAATAATATATACGTGCGTTACTATGGAAATCAATATGAAATGACATTTCATTATTCAGTATTTCTATCAAGTACATTTTTTTTTGATCGTAAGCTGTCAAGTCAAGTTTATATGATTCAACAGAAAATTTAAAAACGTTGTATATAAAAATATATATTAAAAATTATATAAAAAGTTCTTTTTATCTTGTAATTATTTTTATTAACTTATAGGTATGGTCCCAATATTGAAGCTCGATTTGATATACTTAAATAAAAAGGATTTCAAGTTATACACATTTATATTTTTATAAAAATCGATGTTTTTTAAAATAAATATTAAAACCATGAATAAGTCAAAAATCTCTGTGTCAAAACATAGAAAACTTGATAAACTAAATTTTAATAATAAATATGATCATTAAATATAATGTAATAATAACGTAAGTAACTGTGGACAAAAATAATATATAACAAATACAGATTTTCTTTTATAGACTTTTTAGACTTAATAAATAATATATAATATAATAAAAATATTTTTCTCTTTAATGTTTTCAGATTCATATTTAATAATTAGGTAATACCGTTAAAATTGTAAATTATCAGAAAAAATGTCTCAAATTCCAATCTTCGTATTTTTCCGCTAGGTGCTTCTAGTATAAGCATCCCCCTTAATACGACATTTCCGGACGAACTTCTAGAACTATAGCTAGATTATTATGACAAAAGTGTCAAAATTTGCCGCCAAATCGTCATTATCACTTGGATAATTGAAAAATCGCATAGATGTCGCGCCTACAAAGCTTACAGCTGCTTCTACTTTACGACACCGTAATCTAATGTCACCCGAAGACTTTCGGGATGGCGAAATTTCAACAGTTTTACAAAAATACGGGATTGGGGGTCGCCAGCAATCTGGGCCTGGCGGTTGAACTGTGGGCCAATACTGATAAGAGTCTGTCTTCTATAAGCTGGCGGGCCGGTTTCCCCCCCGCTTCAGCATTCATCTCGTTCCCTCCCATTGAAAACTTGCAACAGTTGAACGCGATGGCACAATGCTTTCCGTGTGACGTATAATACGCCAGTTTATAGAATACAGACTAGTCTATGGGAGTAGCAGATTTATCTGCCAAATATAACTGTATGGCCGCCATTACCTGTTGACCGGCAGGTTCAACCTGCTACTCAACATCGCTGTGTATGGTCAGCGTTTCCACTCTGCTGGCTAATAGGACTTTTAGCGTTTTTATATAGTTTTATTATGAAAATATGGATTTGTTTGAAAGCTATTGACGTTTCTCACTCATATGTGACAAATAAGCTAATTAAAATTGTGTACCATATTCTTATCGGAATACCTAATACTTATTGGGGAATATGATTAGAGTAAAAAAGGTAAACTTGTGTGTACATAAATCATGGTGAATAACGAGGGATTTGTACTCACGAACACGTCTGATCCTTCACAAAGCATCTTGAAAGACAGTGTTGCCATTAGATCGTATTTCTTTATGTGGAAATTCTATATTCAGTTATGCAACACAAATATTGATGCAACGTCTTAAATATTATCTAAACTAAGTAAATAATAAAAAAAACTTTTAATTAGTTACTTATTTAAAAAAAAAACGGTGTTTCATTTAAAGATTGGGTTACAACGTATCCTCAGAATAAAGTATTAGTCGTAAATACCAAGAGAGGTGGCAAATAAGTTAAAATAAATCCTGTATAACGAAAGATACAATATACAAAAAACTTACATAGAAGCACCCCATCCCATGACGACGACCAGATCACCTGTGGACATTCGGAGCTCGTTTCGCTTCGTTGGTAGGTGTATATAAGATCCCGGGTCCAGTTTGAATTTAGTTACGGAGTGCAAGGCGGCGATGTCGTGTACGGCAGTCCCCGGCTTGAACAACGAGTGTATGACTGTATTCTTCACTTCGTAATTTCCAAAGAGCTGACCATCCTTGTCTCTCTCCATCAGGTTGAAGTACTTGCCATTACCGATCGACCTGACGCAGTTGGCTGCTGACAGGCACCAGTGATCCGAGATTATAATCATCATGCACGCCACCTATTCACATCATTACCACATATTAAGTATTTCACAGATTTAGATGGGGGGAAAATGGCGTAACTTCAATTGTGTTATACAGTACATATTATTATAGTATTACCGTTTTAACATTGGAATTAAAACTATTGATCGTTAATACTTCTACTAGGATATCGGATACTTTGACTATTGAAATAACATGTCGTTATCTTGAAGCATCTGTGAGAGATCAGAATATAGAGAAAGGCAAGTCCACTTCTGCATCTTAATGTTCAAATAGCACGAGCGAAGGTACGTTGAATTTTAATAAAATTCTTTTATCCTAGTTACCTCACCCAGGAAGCAGTCCATAGTGCGGCAGGATTCGGCAAGCGTCTGATATTCAAACCGCAAAAAAATTTAAACACATTGAACACAAAGACTGGTAAAACTCACCGGTGGCTAAAAATCTTAAGGTTAAAGCCAGCTTATTTTGAGCCGATATAGCCTTTCGGAATTTAGTATCTTTTCTTTGGGTTGGCTCAAACTGAGCAAAAAATTTTTCGAAGACATTTGCATAAAATTTCTGTAATGCCCACTTCTTGAGGTTTTAGGTCCACTAGTAGAATATCATTATCCCTGTTTTTGTAGAAATCTGCTCGCCAAAAACGAGGAAGTCTTTATAATATTCTAAATTATCGATGAATATGAAAGCAGCACTTGTCACTAATTCAGGCGACATGTTTGCTAAACAGTGCGTGAGCACCTGGCTGAGCGACCGTGTTGGGAAAGCACATCTCCTTTTGAGCGGTTACAGGCTCGCGAAGTACCTAGTGGATACGCGGTTTTAGATGTGCAAAGTTCATCAATATTTTCATTAACTATTTTTTTTATTCAAAGAATAATTCACAAGATAATAAGAATGTAACATCCTAATTATTGAACATACCTAATTTTGAAAACACTTCTGAGAAAATAAATATTATAACCAATATAAAAAAATCTTGAAAAGGTAAAACACCCCACAGGAATCGAACCTGCATCTCTCGGGTTTCGTGCCCTCGCACATAGGCCACTATGCTAAATGTACCATACTTAATTACGACACATTTTAACGA